>NW_024070200.1:27959633-28559633 GCF_014754425.2 Oryx dammah | reverse complement strand
CATCAGAAAAATACTTTTCATTATAAATGCATCCTTTGGATCATTTTATAAACTGTGAAGTGAAAGTGAAAGTCACGTCCAATTCTCTGCAACCCCATGGACTGTACAGTGCACGGAATTCTCCAGGCCAGAATACTGGAGCAGGTAGCCTTCCCCTTCTCCAGGGGATCTTCCCAACCCAGGGATCAAACCCAGGTCTCTTGCATTGCAGGTGGA
Source organism: Oryx dammah (assembly GCF_014754425.2). Classification (NCBI taxonomy): domain Eukaryota; kingdom Metazoa; phylum Chordata; class Mammalia; order Artiodactyla; family Bovidae; genus Oryx; species Oryx dammah. Next base: position 28,559,417 of record NW_024070200.1, on the reverse strand, counting down.
TTCTTTACCAGCTGAGCCACAAGGGAAGCCCAAGAATACTGGAGTGGTAACCTATCCCTTCTCCAGGGGATCCTCCTGACCCAGGAATTGAACTGGGGCCTCCTGCATTGCAGGCAGATTCTTTATCAACTGAGTTATCAGGGAAGCCCACTGAATCCTTGCTAAATCCCCACACCCTCTGATCAATTCCTATTTGTGTGATTTTTAAATTTTGTCTGCTGCTGCTGCTGCTGCTAAGTCGCTTCAGTCGTGTCTGACTCTGTGCGATTCATAGACAGCAGCCCACCAGGCTCCTCCGCCCATGGGATTTTCCAGGCAAGAGTACTGGAGCAGGGTGCCATTGCCTTCTCTGAAATTTTGTCTACTCTTTTCAATTAGAATTTATAAAGGATCTATCATAGTAGACATTTATTGTTTCTGCATCTATTTCTTCACTTTGAAGTGAAGTGTTAGTCATTCAGTCATGTCCAACTCTTTGCAACCCCACAAACTATAGCTTGCCAGGCTCCTCTGTCCATGGAATTCTCCAGGCAAGAATACTGGACTGGATTGCCATTCCCTTCTCCAGAGGATCTTCCCCATCCAGGGATCGAACCCAGGTCTCCTGCCTTGACCTACAGGGAAGTCCTTTTCTTCACTTTGGGAGCTCTGAATTTTGCTTTGAGAGAACTTCATTCCTACTCTTAGTAAAGACCATTTGGATTGGGTCCCAAGGCTGGAATATGTGACTTGGGCATAAGAAACCCACAGCATTTCTTAACCTGGGATCACAGTCATCAGCACAGGGATGAGCAAATGAACCAATTTAGGCCAGTGAGAATGGATCCAGAAATTTCAGCAGGAGCTACAAAGGAGTCTCCCTTTTTTTAAAGGCAGGATCCCATGAGGACAGAAGCCTGAAGTTTCTAGGGGGTAACATCTGAGACTTTCAGGTAAATCAATCAATATATTCGTTTCAAAAATGAACCCAATTAACCCAGTTTGAGTTGCTTTTCTGTCACTTACAACCATTCCCACTTCTGCATCTATGATGCATCAAGAACTATCTTGGGTGCTAGAGAAATAGAAAAGAAATAGATATATTCCTGCCCACAAAAACTCACGTCTAGTAGATTAAATAGATGTATGTAAAGATCACAAATCACCAAAAAGCAAGGACTAGAGGGTGCCTTGAACTCCACGTTTTAAAATGTTGGTTGAACTACTTTGCTTTCCAGATAAAGTGGTTGGGGTATATATGCAAGAGAGTTTTTCCAATTAGTACCATTTAATCATGAATAAATAAATGAATGAATGAACATCCAAACTGGACAGGAGAATGAATAATCTATAATACAGTCATAAATGGACTATCAGCATAGAATTCATAACTATATGAATAAAACTGAATGAAAAGCAGATCACAGAAAATGCATATGGTATGATATTTATAACAAAGTAAAAAAACCCCAGCAAACTCTAAAAATAAGCAAGTTATGGATAAGTACATATGTATTAAGGTTTTTTAAAGCACAACTCAGTAGAGGGGTTACTGGGGTTAACACTATAGCAGCCAGGGGTTTGCAATGAACAAAGGATCTAAACGAAGCCTCAGTAACATTGGTAACATTCTACTGCCTAACTCTAATGATGGCCTCTTGAATGTCCAGTGTACAATTATGATTTATAACTTTCACATTTCATGTAGTGAGTATTTTTTAAACTATCTTCCAAGTATGCTGCCTTTCTCATATTTACCTTCCATGTTTATAATTTAAAAACCTATCACTAGACATGTTGACCCATAAACTACTAGGGTTTCAACAAGTCGTACTATGATTAATGACCTGAATCCCTCTTCTAGATCCATGCAACAAGAGTAGAGGATGACTTTAAGTTTAAATCATTATATTTTCTTCTTGGTTCCATATTTCTACAGTGTGATTTATATTTTCAGCTACATTCAATTTTGAATACCAAAAAGGAGATTCAGAAAATGAAATTTACATCTTTAATCCAAATATATACACAAACATCCCCAAAACACTTTTCTATGAGTTGCAAAATTGCTCCAGTATAAACAACAGAGGAATGATCTGATGACAGCCACAGGTGCAGTTCTGTCAAACTCCTGGGTTTGTTGCATTTGAGTTTAATTATTTCTAATGAAACTTCTCCCTCTGTTTGGCCTTAACTAAGGTGTAGGATCACTTGAGCTGTGCTGGCAGGTCTCAACTTGTAAGCACAAGTGGCCTCTTTAGCCCACAGGCATGCTGCCTTACACCTGGTACAGGCAGACAGAGAGATTAGGGTCCGTGAGTATAACTCAGCTGTATCTGTCAACATCAGTCAATGACAAACTGCAGGGACAATTGTCAAAAATGTAGGATCAAGTCCTGCTCATGAATTAGCTTTTCATCCCATTCAATCATGTTACCAAGTACATACCACATACAAGGCGCTCAACCAGGTGTTGAGTAATTAAAAAGATGAGATCTAGTTCCCTCATTGAGGACTTATTCCCAATGTATATGGTAGAGCAGTGACTCTCAAACTTTAGCTTGCATCAGAATCACCGAGAGGGTTTGTTAAAACAGTTTCCTGGACACCATCATCAGAATTTCTGGTTCAGTAGATCTGGGAAGGGGCTGAAGAATCTGTATTTTCATGTGTTCCCAAGTGATGCTGATGCAGCAGGTTCAGGGACCATATATTCTGAACCACTGTGGTACACTGTTTCAGAGGTCCAGGATGCCTCTCAGGCTGTTGGCATACTTGATGAAAGAGTCACTGAAAAACTGACTCAAAAGGATTTTTCTTCCACGTGTACAGCAAATACTCATTGGAAGGACTGATGCTGAAGAAGCTGAAATTCCAATACTTTGGCCACCTGACATGAAGAGCCAACTCACTGCAAAAGATCCTGATGCTGGGCAAGATTGAGGGCGGGAGGAGAATGGGGTGGCAGAACATGAGATGGTTGGATGGCATCACCAACTCAATGGACATGAGTTTGAGCAAGCTCCAGGAGATACTGAAGGACAGGGAAGCCGGGCATGCTGCAGTCCATGGAGTCGCAAAGAGTTGGACACAACTTAGCAACTGAACAATAGCAGCAAGCATATTTTAAAAATATTATTGGCACTTTTAATTTTTAAATTAGTGATGATTGCTGACACTTAAGGAGTCTTTCTTATTGGGTTGGCCACAAAGTTCATTTGGGTCATTGTATCATCTTATGGAAAAATCCAAATGAGCTTTTTTTGTCAACCCAATACTTGTATGCAGTGCTAGCTGCTTTATGTGCATTGCTTCACAGAAACTCCACTAGGTTCGTATTATCGCCTCCATTTTACAGAGGAGGAAACAGGGTTAGAGATGTAAGGAATTTGCCCTAAGCAAGATGTCTCGATCTAAGCACTTGACATTTGGGCCTGGGTAATTCTTGAGGGGGCTGGGGGTGTGGTGCAGGGAACTGTCCTGTACATTTCAGGATGTTTAGCACCATCCCTGGTCTCTATCCATTAGATGCCAATAGCATTCCCCTCAGTGAGACAACCAAAAATGTCTCCAGACATTGTCAACAGTCCCTGCATCCAGTTGAGAACTACCACCCCAAGCATTTTAGAAAGTATAGTATTAGTCGCTCAGTCGTGTCCAACTTTTTGCGACCCCATGAACTGTAGCCCACCAGGCTCCTCTGTCCATGGGATTCTCTAGGCAAAAATACTGGAGTGGGTTGCCATTTCCTCCTCCAGGGGATCTTCCCAACTGTACATAAAGAAGACTTCATTAAGGTGCATTAGAGGTTAACTGTAAACTGTTTCTTGAGTCTTTAAATTCTATACCAATTCTATACCTCTGGTATAGAAAACACCTAACCATTTAGCACCCTCCTCTATCAGGAGGTCATATGTATTGTCACTGCAGAAGCACAGACATTTTAAGCTGGAAAGAAAATCAGAGATTATATGAACGGATATGCTTACTTTCAGAGAAGGAACCCACAGTCCATACAGGCATTACTGCATTCTGCCAGGAATCAGGGAGAACTCAGATAAATACCAACTCCTTCAACAATGTACAAACTTTTCCTCATTTCACTGCCCCATTTATTCTCAAGAAACATTCCAAGCTTCTGCGCACATATGACAAGTAGTATGTTTTACTCTGTGCCAGCAAATGCTCAAAAAGCAAATGGTCTGGCTCCTCCTCATTGCATGCCATACATCAAGTGAGAAAATGTACTGGGATCCCTGGGGAAGTTTTGTAAAAGGGCAGGTCCAAACAGAATAAACTGATAGGAGCTGAAGACACTCATGTAAACCTGCCTGGGTTTGCCTTTCAAAAAGACAGCTCTGTCAGGAAAATACAGAGTTTGCCCAATATGAAGAAATCTGGTAATCATATACAATTACAAAACCTATAAATGTTAGCAACTTGAGTGACTCATCCAAGTAGTTTTCCTTGTCCAGAATGCAAACTGCAATAATTGGATGAAGACATCTGTACTATTTTAATCTGTCATGTTAAATATCAGTATTTTGTAACTCATCTTGATAGCTAATTTTCATGGAAGTATGTGTTAATTGAGCAAAAAAGACATCTTTAAGATGGTTATCATAAGATAATCACACCCTAGGGCATTGTGAGGCAAGAAGAACGACTTGGATCTGTGATTCTCCAAGGATATGATTATCACATGATAGCTGCCACACCTCCTAAAGTGCTACCTCTCTGGGCTGCCTCCATATGACACAGGTGGCTGGTGTACGAATCCCTTCACTTCTCACAACATCACATTTATCTCTTCCCTGGAGGCTGCGTGCAGTTTCTCAAAAATAATACCTCGAGACAAGATACAGTCAAGAAAATAGCGCCCTTCAGAAGGAGATGACCACAGGGAAAGTTAAACTTGGTTTTTTGGAAAACAGATACATAGAGACACACACCCACTCAGATTGAAATCTTATTTCCATGACCATTCTTTCCAAATCCCAAACGGATACTCTTATTCTATCCACCTTCATTCCTCCTAGTTTTCACCAGATCTTACTCCAGATTTTATTCCAAAACCCCTCTGCTTATACAATATACTTCTTTTTTAATGAAAAATCTGGTTATTTTTATCTAACCCTGTACTGCGTATGTCACTAGTCAAGTATCAGGATTTTATTTCCCCCTAAAGACTCTTGTTTAATACAGTGCATTCTTCCTGTTCTAATAACATGATGCAAAAGACAATCTAATGAATTAAATCAGATATATCAATTTGCAGTGTTGAAAATGACCCTTATTCAGCTATGACAATTAACTCCTACAACTAGTCAATTCATACACAAAAGATTTTGAGGTGTTAGCAGGTTTATTGGATTATATATTCTGACAAGCAACAACAGAAGATCTGTTCCACTGATATTTACACTAGCCTTGGGAGTTCTAAAATTAACATAAAAGCCACAGCAATATTTGGTAGAGGTGATGCTTACAGAAGTCAATATGGAATAAAAAACTACATTTTCTTTATTTAATCCTTTCATTTCTTTTAAAATGAAGAGTTGCTATTATTGTGATATTTACTTTTGGATACATAAACTGTGAAATAATGGCAAAAACACTTGTAAAGTAGCCAAAAGATAAGAGAAAAAACTCCCTATTGACTGCATCCTAGAATTAAAAAAAAAATGTGGAGTGCTTTAAGGATATTCTTTAAAACTTCAGTTAGAAAAAGGATGGAGACTGTCAATCCATGGTAATGTACAAAGATTTGAGGTGCTGATGCATTTTCCTGCTTTCAGTGCATGAAGTCGTCTTTGTTTTGGGTTTCCTTGGCAACACTTCTAGAAGTATGTACAGGAAGAGTAAGTCCTAAAGGGAGTCTGGTCTGAAGAGGGGCCGTAAAAAAGAAAGAGTCTGTAAGTTCCCTATTTTCATTCCTTCAGAAGTGCATGTGTGTAATGAAGGATGGATAAAAAAGGAGAACACATCATTTTCCACAGTCATGGCTACCCATGTGAGAGGGGGATAACAATGATATTTGAAAGCCTATGTTGTTTTCCTGGCTATGTGACATCCAAGGAGACATGGACTTCCTAGAAACTTTCTTTCAAAGACCAGTTTCATTTCAGTGTTGCCTCAATAGCCAAAGATAAGTAGCAGCTATTTGCTTTTGGTGATGCCCTAAGTCCAAGTCATTTCTCTTCACAGAAATTTTTTGTGATGTCATCCTTAAGGACAAAAGCTTGTTGGAATTGTTAACAACTGACTTTCTCATTTATAAAACCAATACTATGCTTAATCATTGTATTTATCAGTAGCTTCTACTTCTAAAAGTGCTCATTTAGACTTTACTACGTGAGTGCAGCTAGTACCAGTTTGCCCAGCACAAGACCCCATGAACTCTGCTCAGCCTGTATGCTATGCTACCTCTGTTGATGCCCTTCTTAAAACTTTCTTCTTACTTGGCTCTGTGACTCTGCTGTTTTCTTCTTCCATTTCCTTTTTTGCTGGAAAGGCTAGGACCAAGTTAAGACAGGTGAGGCACTGGCTTTGGATACAAAATTTAAGGGAGCACCAAAAGACTCTAATCAAAATAAATGATTCTTTAATGCACTAGGTTTTTTTTTTGAAAATCAAAATTATATGAAAAAAATTAATGATGAACAAATGTCAAAAATATAAATAAAACAGGATCCATGTTGATTAGATCCAATCAGTAGTCATTAGAATGTTTTTACTTCCCTCTTTCCCCACTCTACTATGCCAGGCCCCATTCCTAAAGTTTGCATCACTAGTCATATTACTTCTATTTCAAGAATCTTTATCTAGCACGTGTATGTTCCCATCAGGCTACAATATTACACATACACTTTTACACATATACATTCATCATCTGTTTTCATTCAATTACTCTTTGTTGGAGATTTTTCTTGAATATTCTCCCCAGATATGGTATGTAGATAGTACATTCTCTGAATTATTATGCATCCTCAGGTTTTTCCCCCCAAAAAAAGTAAGGGACATTTTGACTAGATACAGAATTTTTGGATTGTCTTTTTCTCTTGGCTATCTTTGGATTTCACTCTGTTACATTCTATTTTCCAGTGTTGTAGATAAGAGGTCTAACTGCCAGATTAATTCCTAATTCCTTATTTTTAAAACAGTTGGTTCCTTCTCTCTGGGAGTCTACACAATTTCCCTTGTATCCTTTGAACTCAGAGATTCCTGGGATAGGACTAGTTTGTTGCTTGTGTGTGTGTGTGTGTGTGTGTGTGTGTGTGTGTGTGTGTGTGTGTGACAATTATGCCAGAAATTCCGTGAACCTTTTGATTCTTTGGCTCGAATCTTCCTTCAGTACACAGAAATTGTCTTCTATTATTTGTCTTATTATTGCTCATCTCCACTGATTCCTACTTCTTTTGGAATTCCTATTTGTATCTTGAGCGCCTGTTCTCCAAAATCACTTATCTTTCCCCTCTTGTTTTCTCTACCTTTCCATTTCTGTTCTCAGCTGTTTTTTCTCCCCTCTCACCTAATTTTCCAGGCCACTGATTCAGGACTCAATGGTAACTATCTTCTCCTCCTTTTCATGCATTGATTTTTTTAATTCAAAACTTATGTGATTTTTAATTCCAAGAATGTAAGGTGTTTAAAACTGCATTTATTTTCTATTATTTTTTTGTTCAAATTGTTTTCAGTCTCCACCAGCAGTTCTATTTCTCTTAGGAGTTACAAACAAATGGGACCTAATTAAAATTAAAAGCTTCTGCACAACAAAGGAAAATATAAGCAAAGTGAAAAGACAGCCTTCCGAATGGGAGAAAATAATAGCAAATGAAGCATCTGACAAACAACTAATCTCAAAAATATACAAGCAACTCCTGCAGCTCAATTCCAGAAAAATAAACAACCCAATCAAAAAATGGGCCAAAGAACTAAATAGACATTTCTCCAAAGAAGACATACGGATGGCTAACAAACACATGAAAAGATGCTCAACATCACTCATTATTAGAGAAATGCAAATCAAAACCACAATGAGGTACCACTTCACACCAGTCAGAATGGCTGCGATCCAAAAATCTACAAGCAATAAATGCTGGAGAGGGTGTGGAGAGAAGGGAACCCTCCTACACTGTTGGTGGGAATGCAAACTAGTACAGCCACTATGGAGAACAGTGTGGAGATTCCTTAAAAAATTGCAAATAGAACTGCCTTATGACCCAGCAATCCCACTGCTGGACATACACACTGAGGAAACCAGAATTGAAAGAGACACATGTACCCCAATGTTCATCGCAGCACTGTTTATAATAGCCAGGACATGGAAACAACCTAGATGTCCATCAGCAGATGAATGGATAAGAAAGCTGTGGTACATATACACAATGGAGTGTTACTCAGCCGTTAAAAAGAATACATTTGAATCAGTTCTGATGAGATGGATGAAACTGGAGCCGATTATACAGAGTGAAGTAAGCCAGAAAGAAAAACACCAATACAGTATACTGACACTTATATATGGAATTTAGAAAGATGGCAATGATGACGCTGTATGCAGGACAGCAAAGGAGACACAGATATGTATAGCGGAATTTTGGACTCAGTGGGAGAGGGAGAGGGTGAGATGATTTGGGAGAATGGCATTGAAACATGTATAATATCGTGTAAGAATCGAATTGCCAGTCTATGTCCGATGCAGGATATGGCACGCTTGGGGCTGGTACACGGGGATGACCCAGAGAGATGTTGTGGGGAGGGGGGTGGGAGGGGGGTTCATGTTTGGGAACGCATGTACACCCGTGGTGGATTCATGTCAATGTATGGCAAAACCAATACAGAATTGTAAAGTAAAATAAAAAATAAATTAAAAAAAAAAAGGAGTTACATATTCTGAATGCTATTCTTCTCCTGTCATTGCTGAGTTTTCTTTGTTAATTTCTAACTCACTCTCAAATCTCATATCCAGAGTTTGGGGTGCCTCAAAAAGAAGAACGTTGCTTCCACAGGTCAAATCCAGCAGTCAATTTGCCAGTTTGTTACCTGGGCATTGGAAGGAAACTCCTCTCCAGTCTCTACTGCAGTCAAGGCTGGGGTTCCTCCAGCCTCCAGAGTAAGATGCCACTTCCTCATAGCTTCTGGGAACCAGTAAGGCCACTTCCTGGGGGTGCTGCTCTTTCTCAGGAGTGACCTAAGGGTGACTCAAGTTGACTCCTCTCCAGGATGCATAGTATTCTAGTCCTCACACTCTGAGTACTCTGCTGCAGCCTGTAGGGGTCTCTCCAGGCCCAAAGAGCACAAGGCTTTGTGCTTGCTCCCCCTCCACTCCAGCAGAGTCTTGCTCACACCTTCCATAACTTGCATGTGGCCAACCAACTCCTCAGTGTGGCAGAGGTGATTAGGATTTTAGAGTGGAGATGGATAAAAAACAAAGTACCTCTGATTCAAGTTCCATCTTTTGAGAATTAGGTAGCTGTTCAATTTTTTCAACCCCTTAAATTTTCCTTTCCTTTTATCCTTATTTCAGTTAATGTCATTGGGATCTCATATTGCTCTAGTATAAAATATCAGTCATTTTTGATAATTAATCTTCCTCATCACCTTCTTTCTGATCTACAAATTTTTTTTTCATTATAAACCCTACATTATCTCTTGAATCCATCTCCTCCTTTACATTTCTGGCTGCCATACATTTTTTTCAGGCCTTTATTATCTCCAGCTTAAGTTTATACATTAACTTCGTAACTGACTTCTCACTCTCTATTTGGTATCCTCTTGGAAGGTACACTAATACATAGCTGTGACTAAGTGATTCTTACTATTTACTGAAATCAACTCATCCAAGGTTTTCTCCCAGATAAATTCATGAATTTATCACACATACACACTCACGGAGTGTGCGTATGCACACACACACAAACACAAACACCTCCTCCTCCTCTTCCACCTCTGAGGACACATTTTGATCACGGCCTAGCACTTTCTCAAGTCCTGGCTAGACTTATCTTGTTCTTTTCTCCTTCCCAGTCCATCACCTCTCAATCTCTATTTGTCCTCCATGGCTCGGCTTATATGTTTCTACTATGAAGGCCTCCCCTGTTCTTTGTCTAATGTAATATCTACCAGTTTCACCCCCCTGCAACACTTTTTCTAATCTTTATTATCTTTTGCATTTCACTCATTAGAATTTGTAAACTCTTTGAATGTAATGATTATGTGTGGCTTACCTTTGCTTCTTCCCCACTACCTGGAAAATTGTAAGTACCTCTATAGTTCAGTCACTCAGTCGTGTCCAACTCTTTGCAACCCCATGGACTGCAGCACACCAGGCCTCCCTGTCCATCACCAACTCCTAGAGTTTGCTCAAACTCATGTCCATCCAGTAGGTGATGCCATCCAACCATCTCATCCTCTGTCATCACCTTCTCCTCCTGCCTTCAATCTTTCTAGCATCAGGATCTTCTCCAATGAGTCAGTTCTTCCCATCAGATAGCCAAAGTATTGGAGCTTCAGCTTCAGCATCAGTCCTTCTAATGAATATTCAGGACTGATTTCCTTTAGGATTAACTGCTTTGATCTCTTTGCAGTCCCAGGGACTCTCAAGAGTCTTCTCCAACACCACAATTCAAAGCATCAATTCTTTGGCACTGAGCTTTCTTTATAGTCCAACTCTCACATCCATACATGAACACTGGAAAAACCATAGCTTTGACTAGATGGACCTTTGTTGACAAAGTAATGTCTCTCCTTTCTAATATGCTGTCTAGGTTGGTCATAGCTTTTCTTCCAAGGAGCAATCATCTTTTAATTTCATGGCTGCAGTCACCATCTGTAGTGATTTTGGAGCCCAAGAAAATAAACTGTCACTGCTTCCATTGTTTCCCCATCTATTTTTCATGAAGTGATGGAACTGGATGCCATGATCTTCATTTTTTTGAATGTTGAGTTTTAAGCCAACTTTTTCACTCTCCACTTTCACTTTCATCAAGGGGCTCTTTAGTTCCTCTTCACTTTCTGCCATAAGAGTGGTGTCATCTGCATATCTAAGGTTATTGATATTTCTCCCGGCAATCTTGATTCCAGCTTGTGCTTCCTCCAGCCAGGCATTTCACATGATGTACTCTGCTTATAAGTTAAATAAGCAGGGTGACAATATACAGCCTTGACATACTCCTTTCCCAATTTGGAACCAGTCTGTTGTTCTATGTCTTGTTCTAACTGTTGATTCTTGACCTGCATACAGATTTCTCAGGAGGCAGGTCAGGTGGTCTGGTATTCCCATCTCTTGAAGAATTTTCCACAGTTTGTTGTGATCCACACAGTAAAGGGCTGTGGTATAGTCAACAAAGCAGAAGTAGATGTTTTTCTGGAACTCTCTTGCTTTTTTCATGATCCAGTGGATGTTGGCAATTTGATCTCTCGTTCCTCTGTCTTTTCTAAATCCAGCTTGAACATCTGGGAGTTCATGGTTCACATACTGTTGAAGCATGGCTTGGAGGATTTTGAGCATTACTTTGCTAGTGTGTGAGATGAGTGCAATTTTGCAGTAGTTTGAACATTCTTTGGCATTGCAAAACCATTCTTTTATAGTAATGAATGTTTAGATAAACATTTATTTGACCTCTCCAATGTCCCAGGCAGTGAATAGTGCTTGAGATAAAAAAAAAAAAAAAAACAAAAAAACAAAACAGGCCTTGTCCTCAGAGATTCAAGTGACAAATTATATTAATATATTGTAATATTGCAATTAAATGATCTGGTATGAATTAATGTGTATCTGATCATACATAGCTGATGGGTTTCTTTTTTTCTTAGCCTCACAATCCACCACAGAATGTGGCCCTAGACTATCTGTGCCTGCACCTTGATGCCCAGCACACATATTCAGGCAATGGTAATCAATGTTTCCTTCAGTCTCTAAAGACTAAGAAATTAAGGATGTCCTGGGTAAACAGCCAATCTCCCCATCAGTTCCCAGCTGCTACCCTGACGCACAATCTTTGGTTCTAGCTCTCTGGCTGGTACCCAGGTGTACAGAATGCACCTTTCTGTGGCTCATCATTGCTCTAAGTTGGCGAGCTCATATAGAGTCTGTATTGGTTGCTGATTCTGCCCACATACTGCCAGTCAGATGAAACCATGCATATATTGAGACAGGCCAAAACACATTTAGTTTCCGAGATCTCAGATGAAAAGCACATTAAAGACAACAGGAGTTGGGACATAATAATCTCTTACTTATATTGTCAGAGACAAATTGCAGGCATCAATAATACTTAGATCTGACCCAATAAACAGCCTTATATTAGGGCTTGGCCAAAAAGGTATGGCATGGGAATTCATAAATTTCTGCTTAAGAGGACTTAATTATATGCTGAGTTCTACATTACATGATATGACTTAAATCATAATTTTAAAGTGATTTTAAGTGTTTTTAAATCACTTCCCACCAAGCCCTCTGATTTGGGGCAAAATACTAATCTCTCTGGTTTCAGTTCCCCATCTGATACGATGGAGGTCTAGAACAACTGACTTTTTAGCTATACTGAGCAATAGGCTGTGGGTCTATAATATGTTCCAAGATTAGAAATTGCCAGCTAAACATGAATCTGCTGAAGACAATAGGAGGAGAGGACAAAGTCAAAATTCCATGTTAGAGATTTGGGAGGAACTCAATTGTGAGATGATTTGTTAATCACTAGTCAGTCACAGGGGACAGAATTCTGAAGTCTTTCATTGCCATCCACTGCTTAGTGCACCAGGCTGTTTTGTTGAACATACATTGATTAGTCCTCTAAATTCTCTCAAGCAGACATGATTAAGGATAGACATGATTCCCAAAGTACTACAACTGCATTTATGAAGAAAGAAATGGGTTAATGTCAAGAAGCCACTGACTCTTTTGAATTCCAATATCTAAATGGCTATTGTTCCTCTCAACATAGAATTTTCTAGAAGACAAAACACATACCAAAGCTCCAAGAAAGAAAATATCCATTAAAAATACAAAGAGACTGGGGCTCCACTAATGTAATATGAAAATTCAACTTGCAAGCAAGATGCCAGAGTTGAATTGATTGCTGTGTACAACAGTGACATGAATATAAAGACTCCCTACGGTTAAATTGGGCTCCTGCATTGAAATTCTAATTAGATATATGAGTGCCCCAACTCTGCAAAAGTACATGTGTGTTTAATTATTCTCCTTTTTTACCTTATCTCTTCCATTATTTTATACCCTTTCCCCTCCTCCTTTCTTGCTGTTCTCAAGCAACCCATGCTCCTCACTTAATCTAAGTGTAGGGCCTTTCTTTAAGTTGGCATTAATTGACAAGCAGTGTTTAATTATTATTTTTCATGTCAAAAGAGGGCTAATATTAACTCTCCATGGGCCTGAAGGCGACCTCAGCCCCCCTGTTTCTGGTGGCATTGCTCTGCTTTTATCACTGGTGTTTCTTTAGTCAGACAGACACACCATGTATTCTTCAGCTTAATGGTATGTACCTTCATTTATGCCAATTGAAGTTGCTGGGTACCTCATTTGTCTTCTACCATTATAATTGGCACTTTGGACAACTGAAGAGTAAGTCAACTTCATACAATCTAAAAGGTGTATGGAAAAAACACAGCTTTGAGGACTATGAACCTAGTCTTCTTAATGCCAGGAATGAGCCCTATCAGAATGGCATCCTCAGTTGGCACCCATACTTAATATTGCTCCATATTTGATTGATCAATAATTAATATCTCAAAGGACCTATAAACCATGTACTTATGCACTAGTGCTCTGGTTTAAGAGTGGGGATTTCACTCATTGCCATAATCATGATGATCTGACTTGTCCCTAAATTCAGCAATTAGGGAAATCTCTCTAGTCCACTGGCATAGTGGTCAATCTTTCGAATCAAAGCTGGAGAAAACCCTGCTGATATTAAGTTTGAGGTAATCTGCTTTTTGGAGCTTCCCTGGTGGCTCAGTGGTAAAGAATCTACCTGCCAATGCAAGAAATACAGGTTCAATCCCTAGGTCAGGAAGATCCCCTGGAGAAGGAAATGGCAACCCACTCCAGAATTCTTGCCTGAGAAATCCCATAGACAGAGGAGCCTGCTGGACTACACTCCATGGAGTCACAAAGAGTTGGACACAACTTAGTGACTAAGTGACAACAATCATCTGCTTTTCAAGGATTCATGTTGATGTATGGCAAAACCAATACAATACTGTAAAGTAATTAACCTCCAATTAAAATTAATAAATTTATATTTTTAAAAAAGAATAATGTTTTATTCCATTTGCCTTATCACTCTATATTGAGCTTGAATCTCTTGGGCTAAAAGGACCTGAACTGCTAGACAGAGAGGAGAAATGAAAGTAACCACAGTAAGCTACAGATCAAATCCAATAAGGACATTTGAAGCAGAAAAGTATCAAGGATTAGGTATAAAGGAACAAGTAGGCACTCTGGGTTCAAGATCAGTAGGTGTTAAAACCAAAAAATTCAGGTAAGAAGAGTTAAAAACTCAGACTTAGGTTCAGCAGTTGAGGCTTCCAGACAGAGTTAACATATGACCCCAGAGTCTCAAGGTCCTAGGTGACACTTAGAAATGTTACGGCAAGTAGAAATGGCACAGGATCCAGAGTCAAAGAGCCTAGATTCGAATCCTGACTCCATAAGGGACTGATTGTAGGCCCATAGGCAGAACACACTTTAAAGTTACTGTAATTAAGATCTTTCTTATAGAACTTTTGAGAGGATTAAATAAGGTCAGTCATTCAGTCAGTTCAGTCACTCAGTCGTGTCCGACTCTTTGTGACCCCATGAACCACAGCACGCCAGGCCTCCCTGTCCATCACCAACTCCCAGAGTCTACCCAAACTCATGTCCATTGAGTCGGTAATGCCATCCAACCATCTCATCCTCTGTCGTTCCCTTCTCCTCCTGCCCTCAATCTTTCCCAGCATCAGGGTCTTTTCCAATGAGTCAGCTCTTCACATCAGGTGGCCAAAGTATTGGAGTTTCAGCTTCAACATCAGTCATTCCAATGAACACCCAGGACTGATCTCCTTTAGGATGGACTGGTTGGATCTCCTTGCAGTCCAAGGGACTCTCAAGAGTCTTCTCCAACACCACAGCTCAAAAGCATCAGTTCTTCGGTGCTCAGCTTTCTTTATAGTCCAACTCTCAGATCCATACATGACCACTGGAAAAACCATAGCCTTGGCTAGACGGACCTTTGTTGGCAAAGTAATGTCTCTGCTTTTTAATAGGCTATCTAGGTTGATCATAACTTTCCTTCCAAGGAGTAATCAAGCATCTTTTAATTTCATGGCTGCAATCCCCATAAGGTAATACATGTTAAAGCACTTTGGACATTTTAAGCTGTCATAATTTTAATCATTATTAACTTGAGAACATATTTCCTTACATAGTAGAAAACAAGAGTTCAACTGGTACCATGGTTCAGCCACATGTGGATTTAATAGGCATTTTTTTTTTCTAGTTAGTTCTGCCATTTGCAGGACAGTGAAGAAAAAAAAAAGAAAACAACAACAATAAACTCATACACCGGGACTATGCATATACCTTTTGTGATTGAAAGCCTTCGACCTACTAATGCCCATAAAGAGCTTAGAAGGAATCCTATGTTGAATGTTCTTCTTTCAATCTAGATTTATTAACTTATGGTACTGGTCATCAAGAAAACAAATCACAAACTCAATTTATCTCTGCCAGGCTCCACAAACACTAACTTGTATGCTAATAACATCAAAAAAACAGTAATTGTATTAAAAAAAAAACAAAAAACCATCAGTGATTCTCAAAGTGTGAAAACCACCAACAGAAGTTCTCAAAGTGTGGTTTCACAGCTGCAACAGTAACAGTTTGACAAACCTGGAAACTTATTGGAAACAGCAAATTATTGAGCCCTACCCAGACCTACTGAATCAGAACCTCTGGGGTTAGGGTACAGCAATCTGGGTTTTAACTAACTGGCCGAGTGATATTGACACTCTTTGGAAGTTGGAGAGCTACTGCACTGGGTTGAGAACAGAACTAGCAATGTTAAGTGCAGTGGTTTTACTTGTAGTTTACTGAGGGACCTTAACTAGTTTACATGTTTAAGATGGCTGAAGATGGCTGTATATTCAATACAATATGTGCAAGAAAATCACAACCAGTAAAAGTATGACAGAGACAACAGAGATCTTTAATTTGTATTTTGGTTTATTGTTTAATGAAGTTCATTTTTCCAACCTTAGTCTGAACAGATGAATGTCTTGGTCAAGTCTAATGTCCTATGATACTTGAGCCATTCAAACACTCTCAAAAAATTTGAGCATATTTTTATTTACTATGGACTCTAATCAAGGTGGAAATTCTTACAATTAGTCTTGATAATAGAAACATAAATTAAACTTGGTTCGTTAATTTTAGTGATATCCCTCCTGGTTTGGCTTTTAATAGTATGTAAATCTAACTATTGGGTTTCCTAGGCAGTGCTAGTGGTAAAGAACCCCCCTGCCAATGCAGGAGACAGAGGAGACACGAGTTCGATCTCCTGGTCAGGAAGATCTCCTGGAGGAAGGCATGGCAACCCACTCCAGCACTCCTGCCTGGAGAATCCTTTGGACAGAGGAGCCTGGCAGGCTACAGTCCACAGGGTTGCTAAGAGTTGGACACAATAAAAGCAACTTAGCACTCACATATACATGAAGTTTATAAGACAAGGTATTAATATAATAGCTAGACTTGCACAGGGGTGCATGCAAAATCGCTTCTGTCGTGTCCGATTCTTTGCGACCCCCTGGACTGTAGCTCGCCAGGTTCCTCTGTCCATGGAATTTTCCAGGCAGGAGTACTACAGCAAGTTACCATTTCCTCCTCAGTGGCTCTTCCCGACCCAAGGATCAGACCCACGTCTCTTGTCTCTCCTGCATTGGCAGGCAGGTTCTTTAACACTAGCACCACCTGAGAAGCCCCTATAAACTTCATAATATACTTTAATAATATAGACAATAGACTTACAATTTAATATGGTAGCACAAGAATAGATTTTCAGAAAAAAAATAGAGGCTAAGATTATTTTTATAATTATTAAAAGAAAAATCTTATTTTTCTAATGATTGGAGGTAAAAGGTCAATTTTTCTCCACTTATTCATTTTAATGAAGTAAAATGTTATGCTACACAAGTATCAATAAGACTATAAAAATATCTTATGAACCAGTCAACTGTTTATTCTTTCATAAATATTACAATTTTAATATATTATGTAAACTAAAGTTTTATTGCACACATCACAGCAACTTCACTTTCATCATGTTTAGGCCTGGGGGTGAGGACCCAGAGCTCTCTGTCCTAGAGTTCCACTGGTCTCCATTACGCTTCTGGGTCACTGGAGATTGATGCCTATGTAGTTCCTAAGGAAGCACTATACATGTATTTGTGAGTGAGTTGGCTTTTAATATCTTATCAACAATTACCAACATTAAATGCAATCTTCCTAACACAAACCATACTTCTTCATGAAATTAAAAATAAAAGCAAGCCACAGCAATCATGCCTTTAACTTACTCTCACCCACCCTGCTGGTGATATCTGGAACTAGCATCAGGGCTTCCTTCTGTTTCTCCTTCCTCAGTGCCCCACAGCATCCTCCTGGGAAAATCCACTTGCACCCACCAGCCTGACCATTGTTTTGTCTCCAGTGAAACTGAAATATAATTTCTAACCCTTTTCTACTCCCCTTTACTTAAAACATTGCTCCACACATTTTGGCATGACACTTCTTGCTTAAGAGAAAAATCTGTTTTTTTCCAAGTGAAAACTACAGAATAAGATTTCTAGCCTTAGGGAGTCTATTGATGAGACAAGTGGAGATCCAGGATTCAGGATGAAAATCCTGAAATTATGGGAATGAAAAAGGAGAGAGAGTGGCTGATTTTGTGAGAACACCACATATAATGAATCATGTAGGTATAAAAGTTAATATATCTAAATATTCTTAATAATGCTTTCTAATAGCATTTTATAATTACAGTGGGACTTTCTGGTGTGTGAATTATGATGTATTCATGTTTGGTTGCATTGACTGCACTCAGCTTTCAGCCATGTGCCTAGCAACACACTGGGTATGAATTAATGTGTAATAATTCATGGCCTGTTGTATCTTATTAAATATAGCATTAATTCAATTTTAGAACTGCAACATAATGACTCAAATATTTTTCAGAATGCTAAGTGCCCCATACAATTTTCATCTGAGAGCCTGTTTTCACATTCCCAAACCTCACTTAAAACAGTAATATTTTCCTACTGCAGAGAAAAAAATTCAACTTCCCACCAAAAAAATAAAATACCATGAGGAATTATCTCTCAAACAGACCTGTTTACCCTAATACATATGAGTCTCCAAAAAATCTGCCTTAAATGGGGGGAAAAGATTTTTGTCTTTTAGAACATTTTAAAAACTACTTTAAAAGATTCAATTTCCTTGTTCTCCATTATTCTGTGATTCAAAGTAAAATAATATGTCATATTTAAAGGGGAAAGTGCCCAGCAGCAGAGCTGTGCTCCAGTCCTGATTCTGCTAATTCACTCTTGATTACCAATAAGTCACAGTCACTCTGGACCTGTTTCCTCATCTGTAAAACAGATTTAATGCTACCTCTTTTCCCACTGCAGGTGATGTTATGAAGACAGAACAACATAAATCTGTGCAGATGCTGTATAAAGTAGTATAGGCAATGTGCCTAGCCCCATGCTAGGTGCACTCTGAGCTAAAGAGCTTTCATATCCATTATCTAGTTGAAAACTTCCAACAAGATGGTAGATGGATAGGTACTGTTAGTCCCATTTCACAGCTGAGTTTTGGCCACAGGATGCTCTCCTTCTCAGTGGCAGATGTACATGAAGCATTGAAAGACCTAAACTGAATAAAACATGATTTCCAAAGTCACAGTTAGAGAGCCCTCACATCCACTTGACAGAAGAAGACACGGAGAGAAACTGACAAATGTAATTGAGCAGCAAAGTTAAAACCCAAATCCTGGCCTACAGACTTTCAGGCAGACCAGAGGCTACCTTTATGATGAAAAGGTTAAGCAACTATTTTGCCTCACAATTTTCACTTGGCCCAGTGAGAAGCCTCTCGCCGCAACCTCAGACAACATTGCTGCTTCCGCTTCTGAGGCTAAGTCACTTCAGTCATGTCCGACTCTGTGCGACCCCATAGACGGCAACCCACCAGGCTCCCCCGTCCCTGGGATTCTCCAGGCAAGAACACTGGAGTGGGTTGCCATTTCCTTCTCCAATGCATGAAAGTGAAAAGTGAAAGTGAAGTCACCCAGTCATGTCCAACTCTTCGCAACCCCATGGACTGCAGCCCACCAGGCTCTTCCATCCATGGGATTTTCCAGGCAAGAGTACTGGAGTGGGGTGCCATCGCCTTCTCTGAGACAGCATTGGACACAACTAAATCAGTTTCATCAGTGACAGTGTTCAGTCAATCCAGATCTCATACTGCACACTTTTCCAAAGGACATCCTTCCATGTCTTCATGTTCAAAAGTACATTTTTAAATGACTTTTTATTGGTTTTAAGTAAAATATAATATCTATATTTTATTAATTGAAGGAAGTTAAAGAACTTTCCTTTTGTTAGTAGCTACCATATTGTTTGTCCTACTTCTTCCAGAATTCTGATGTTCTGCAAGAATGAGCTATTAAAAAAAAAAAAAAAAGACCGAAACTAGTATTGTAACAGAGAAGAACAAGAACAAACCTGACTCCATATTGGATCTATTCCCTCAGCTCTAACCCTTCTCCTCTAATGCCTGTGCTTAGTCATGCTAATTTTACACATTTGTAAAAGAATAGTGCCTCTAACCTGAAATATTAATATATATGATAGTCCATCTTCAAGGCTCTAACCTTTAAGGGTATAACACTTTCCCATTCATATAGAGATAAAAAGTTTCACAACAAAAAATGACAACTAACTTGCTGGAGGTTTATAGGAACATTGTGACCACACCTATATGGACACTATAAGAACAAAGGATTCCAGCATGGAAGAAGTTTGCAACGATCAGCCACATCTGCCGTCCTTTTAGGATAAAAGAAACCAGAATTCTAACTCAGGTAAGATGGGTCTTCAGGACACTCTTTTGCTGGACTGCTGAACGAAATCCCTATTCTTTGCTCCAACACCTATCTCAATTTATTGGCCTGTCATGGGACGAGCAGCATTAGCTTGGACTCTGTAACAATCTCTCATACCCAGCTCATGTTCATGAATCTGACAGTGCCATTTCTAGCATAAAAGCACTCCTGGCACCAAAACTGCAAAAAAAAAATTTTTTTTATTTTGACCCAAGACCATTTATTTCTTTTGTGATATGAGGAAACCTGAGGAGAAGTAGTTTGGGGCCATGACGAAACTTATTGAGACAGAAAATATTATACACTAGAGATCATTGTATCTTGGTATATTCATTCCATATATGCAGATAAGAAACACAGCAACATGGAGATATTTTAGAGTAAGTCAAACCCAGTTTCTAACTCTAGCTTCACCATTACTAGTACCTGGCAGTGGAGACTGATTTAATTTCTCTCAGCATGTTATTTAATTGTAAATGGAGGAAACAACAGTTTCTATCTCATAGAGTATGGGAATTCAATGGAATATTCTATATAAACCATGGAGGACAGAGCCTGACACATAATAAGCACTCAAAAATGTTAACTAATATTATGTTAGATAAATTATTGTGGGTCCATGTTCTAGATAAGATATAGCTCAAATGCTAGTTATTATAGGTCAAATCTATCTCAGGCTTTTCCCATTTTATAGATCCATCATCACAGAAGTTTATTAAAGATATGAATGCTCCTAGTATGGAATTCTCTAGGCAAGAATACTGGAGTAAGTAGCCATTCCCTCATCTAGGGGATCTTCCCAACTCAGGGATTGAACCTGGGTTTCCTGCATTGCAGGCAGATTCTTTACCATCTGAGTCACGAGGGAAGCCCCATATTATCACTACAAATAATTTTCATTGCACTCAGCATGTACCTACATTACAGTTCAATCTGCATTATGCCAAAATTACTTATGCATTTGTCTCCTTTCTACACAGAAGGATGGGAGAGCAGAAAGCACAACTGATTCTATCTTATCCAAGGACTAAGACAGTGCCTGCATGTATCTATCTGGAGTCCAGTAAAAGTCAGTTGCATTATACTGAACATACCACCATAGAGTAAGGCATCCACTTGATCACTGTATCAAAGCAGATGCTGTTGGGTAATGCAACTACTGCTTTCTGTCAGGAGTAGTACCAGAGGCTCAGGTGACAACTGTCTATGAACAGAATAAACATGGGGACAATTAGATGGCTAGCCTACTTCAGCCCAAGTGAATATCATTTTGATCAGGCATTTCAGAATTGCAAAAGACTCTTCTGTACACTAGAAGACAAAGGGTTATCATTCTGAAACTCCAATGGCTTTTTCACTCTTTAGTGCAAAATAATAGCCCATGTAGACTTTCTTTTGCAATTATCACCTATTGGAAATCTGGTAACACTTATTTAGTTAGCAATCTAGCTCTTTTCCCTGTTTAAAAAAAATAATAAAGAGCTGAGTGCCTTTTTTCTTCCATACATTGATACGAGACCACAAATTTGATCTTCTCTGATATGACAACAGAGACTTGTTTAACTGCAACAAGTCTTCCAAGGCCTGATCTCCTCTCCCCACAAGCTGACTGAGCAGAAGGGGAGACAAGGCAGACAGATCTCTTGGCATACGGACTGAAGCAATGGTCCTGCTTCTGAGAGCCCAGGTGAGTGGACTCTGTCCTTCCTGTCCAGCCACAGTGAGAGAGAATCACAGGGCAGACAACTGTGGAAGAGATGGTGCCAATCCCTGAACAAGCAGGTGTTCCCGCTTCTCTTTGATATGTGACTCCCTATTATTCTTCTATCCTCACCAATCTTATCAACCTGATTGTTTGATAACCACATCAAAATATAAATGCACAGATTTGTGTGTGTGTGTGGACCATGCTTAGAAATTTTCAGAAGAAAGCAAGATGGACCAAGCTGTCAGTATTATCCCTGTCTCAGAGAATCCCTTATGCATGTCACATGGAAATTCAGCTGTCATCACCCTGCCTCCTTCAAGAAGCCTGTACCCTATTCTTCAAAGTGTCAGAGCACATATTAGGCAGAGCAGCAAGTGACTTAACTAAAACACCCTGACAGGTGTGGATAGACTTTACCGTTTCTCCCACACCACACACGCCACTCACCACTTTAGAGATCTCTACTCACTGAAAAGATTTTCCAGTATTCTCTGTCATCAGATATTAGAGACCTTGCTTCCACCTCCACTGAGGCTGTCACTATTCTCTTGAACTTCAACTGGACCCTCAAGCCTATACGACCTCATGATTCCTTTACAGATTATCCCACGGGGTTACCAGAGCCAGTGGAACATACTGGTTATGCATGTGGATTTTGGAGTCAAATAGCTAGACCCAAATCCTGGCTTAGTCACTTGTAAGCTATTTGTTTGGGGACAAGTTTCTTAATCTGTCAATACTACAGTCTCTTCATGACAGTGCCTGTATCAGGTTATTGCAGCCTGTCCTTCACCATCTCCTGCAGCTTGCTCAGACTCATGTCCACTGCATCAATGATGCTGTCCAACCATCTCATCCTCTGTCACCCCCTTCTCCTCCTGCCCTCAGTCTTTCCCAGCATCAAGGTCTTTTCCAGTGAGTTGACTCTTTGCATCAGGTGGCCAAAGTATTGGAACTTCAGTTTCAGCATCAGTCCTTCCAGTGAATATTAAGGGTTGATTTCCTTTAGGATTGATTGGTTGGCTCTTCTTGCAGTCCAAGGGACTCTCGGGAGTCTTCTTCAGCAACACAATTCAAAAGCACCGATTCATAAGCTTCTTTGTGGTACAACTCTCACATCTGTACATGACTACAGGAAAAACCATAGATTTGAATATACAGATCTTTGTTGACAAAGTGATGTCTCTGTTTTTTAATATGCTATCTACTCTCTAAGCCTCCATAAGCATGTAAGCCAACCTCTTAACACCAATCAATTGATATCTCTCTCTCTCTCTCTCTCTCTCTCTCTCTCTACACACACACACACACACACACAGAGAGAGAGAGAGAGAGAGAGAGAGAGAGAGATCCTGTTGTTCTTATTTCTCTGGAAAATCCTGATTACTATAAGGGGGGAAGAAGGGTGATATAGGGCTGTATGGGCTTCCCTGGAGGCTCAATAGCAAAGAATCTGCCTGATACGCAGAAGACATGGATTCAATGCCTGGGTCAGAAAGATCCCCTGGAGGAGGAAATAGCAACCCACTCCAGTAATCTTGCCTGGGAAATCCCATGGACAAAGGAGCCTGGAAGGGTACAGTCTGAGAGGTTGTAAGAATCAGACACAACTAAGCAACTGACCACAGAAGGGCATGTATTAAAGGGTCCTCCTAACATAGTTTGGGAAATCAGTGAAGGCCTCTTGAAGAAACAACATTTAGGCCAAGATTTACATCATTGGTAAATGACCAGAGTAAAGGGGAGGTCAAAACTATTCCAGGCAAAGGAAATAGCATTTTCAGTGGCCCTACAGTGAGAGAAGTGCTTTCCAGGCGCTAGGAAGTACAGCCTTGGTTGGTTGATGGTCCTTATATGAGAGATGTAACATCAATGCTTTATTTGGCAGGCCTCGTGCTAAGAAAGTCAAGCATACTGTCATACAATTGCTCTCAACAGAGGTCGCAGTCAGCCTGATCCAAAGAAAAACACCATACATATTCATCCCTCCTGTTGGCAAAGTTCATGCCCTCCCTCTCTGCACAGGGATGTAATCAGTGAAGTCTGACATGACTCCAGGCTGCAGACACCCAAGAAAATAGCAAAGTCCTTATGAGGAGAGACCTAATTCAACCTCAGAGCAGTCCAGTCAGCAGTCACTCCATTCTGAAACCTGTCAGACTGCGATACTGCTCAAGGCTGTTGTTTTGACATTAACGTGACACGTTCACATGTCACCCTCATTGTGTGAACTCCTACTCAGTGTTTTGTAATAACAGCAAAGGCATCAATATTTAAAAACAATCAAATGTATGTTTGGTTTAAATAGGCAGTTGAGCCACCACCGCTTCCCAAAAGTTTTCTATGTTTCCTTGCCTGTTACATGTATTTTAAGTTAACCTTTCATATGAGAAGTCTCTTACCTGAATTATTAATAACCACAAAAGGTCAGTAATTCAATGGATCCAAGATTCTACTCTTCTCTCCAAAATATCATAATCTAAGTTACTTTCCCATTTTCTATCCTGCTTTCATCACCAATCCAAAGATGACATAAGATTCTGTAGGTGTATACTAATACGTGGTTACCCTCAAAACTGCTCATAAGGTACAAATGCCTTAACAGACATCTCCATGATGGAGGCAAACTGCTGAACTCATTCACTTTGTTTTCACTCTTCCGTTTGGCAAGTGTAGGTGAGAACTTAAACCAGGGGCCTATGAAAATGGCTGAAGTGACACCCAAATCCCACCACATATTTCCTCAGGCCCCATATCTCACTGGGCTTCCCTGGTAGTTCAGATGGTAAAGAATCCGGCTTCAATGCAGGAAACCTGGGTTCAATCCTTGGGTCAGGACGATCCCCTGGAAAGGGGATGGCTATCCACTCCAGTATTCTTGCTAGAGACTCCCACAGATGGAGGAGCCTGGCAGGCAACGGTCCATGGGCCGCAAAGAGTTGGACAAGACTGAGTGACTAAGCGCTACATTTCACTGCAATAGTATATTTCCTTTTGCTAAGAAATTGATGAAGAAGGACTTGTGGAAGTTTTTACATATGCTAAATTTGCCCACATAGCTCACTGACGTTGAATAGAACCAGGTTAGTGCAATATTCTCTCTGTGGTGTCAAGGCTGAAAAACGCAAGTAAAACAGGATAGTTAGAAAGAGAGTGGGCTAAATAACCAGTCTTGCAGGTAGCTTGAAGAAAGCCACCACTCTTTGGACAAAATTTTTGAACCAAAATATATCCGAAGAGTAGGTATACCCCTATCATTCACCCTGAAATGCTGACTGTATTCCAAAAGCCCCAAAGTGTCCAAAGGCATGATGTGGCTCTCCATATATCAAACTTGGTAGACCCCAGGAAACTTTTCCATCCTGCTCTCCTAAATTTTGGTGTTATTCAAAGTTTGAGTAAAAGCAATAATAGACATCTGTGAATTAAATTTAGTATTTTGAAAACCTAGTGGAAATATACATAACTAAAATAAACATAAGTACACACACACTAGGCTTTCGTTCATTTTGTTTTGTCTAATTTTTATGGCATTGTATCAAATCAATAACGCTGGTTATCATATGTCAATCAAAAACTCTGATTGGCAGTTATCCTTAGCTTATCTTAATAAACAAAGAAAACAAAGCAATTATTACTTGATAAATGCTATTTGGTAAATAAAATTGCTAACGTGTGAAGTCCCTGAGGGGGAAAAAGAACAATTTTTTAAAAGGCCTTGGTGATGACAAAGGGAGGAAACCTGGCCCTGACTATACTTGTGCTTCCAACTGTCTGCACAATCTCCCTGGATTCACTCCATTGGAAAAGATCTAGAGTAGGTCAAGAGACTCTGAGTGAGGCACAGGCCAGGCCTGAACAAATCCTTCCTGATCCCCACATGCCTCCTCCTCACCACCTTTGCCAAAGGCCAAGTCTACAGCAGAAGTGACCTGGACATTGGAGAAACAGATTTCAGAAAATGACCAGCATTCTCCTCAGAGTCAAAAGTATAGGAATCCTTTGCAGCTCTCCTCTGAAACATATCTTCAGAGAAGAACTGCAGCATCAAAGGTGGAAATGAATGACTTTTCTTTGGGAGGACACTGGCTCATAATCATAGAATGACGGATAATCAGTCTAAGGATTTCCATCTCATTTTTCAAAGGAGGTCTTGATTCAGCCCCAACATTAGAAATGCCATATACCGAGGCAGAACACACAGTGGCTGACTCAAATGAAAACACTAGAACCTAAGTTTCCTTTCAGTATTTGGTCTACTTTAGCTACAGTTACGCCAAATAAGCAAAAACACTTCATTTCTGACTTGTCTTAAATTTTGCTAAAGGTGAGTGAGCAGGGCCATCTGAAAGTATGACTGTGATGTCATCAAAGCTGGATTTAGTATCCTTGATGTTTTATCTCTTCACTCCAATCTTTTCCAGTATTCTCCAACTCTTCTCCTATCCAAGTATGTTCCTAGAAAATCTTTAAAATCCATATATGTGAAGGTATAAATGATATATATGACTTAATCAATTTTTTAATCTAAGGGTGCCCTTCTCTGGACTGGAGCCAAGATCCAGATTCATTTGGTGAGTGGAGCTGGATGATCTTCTCCACTCTGCCAATTTTCATGTGCATAAGGACAGTTTTCAGGGACTGCATAGAGTCCCTAGGAGGAGTCAGATGAAGTTGATGTAGCAAATGGCATGGTCTCTATCTTCACCTGCCTTCCTGCTTCAAACACACAAAACCTAGCCTAATTTTGAGTTTCTATAAGAGAGAGGTTACTGTAAGAAAATGGGAGACCTATGTTTACAAAAGACTGTGTGATGAAGAAGTACCATCTCTGCTCTGCTGCAGACCATAGCCTGCGTGGTCAAGACAGCCTCCCAGAGAAAGTTGGGTTGTACTAGAAGGAAGCATTCTTACAGAGGCCACCAGGACAGAGTCACTGTCAAGGTCCTTCTACAAGGAGATCAAAACATCTGAGGTGGCTCATTTTAGGGCACATGTGAGACACCATCTGGCCTGAAGACTCCAAAAACAACTAAAGAGTTTTGGATTGAAGGTGGGGTGAGAGTTGAAGCCTATGGATGTTCAATTTAAAATTACACCTAATGAATTTTCCCCCATAATTGTAAAAGTTAGGAGAAGTATTTGAGAACCACTGGCCCATGTTGCAGCTTATGTTCACACTTTGTGGGCCAATACCTTTTCAGGAAATCTACTTTCACTAATTGTGCCTTCCAAATAAAGTGTTATTAGTAGCGTCACAGTTATCATCATTAGCCAGCATTTATAGTTTCATCTTATTTTTCACACCTTCTTTCTGTTTTTCAGCTACTAGATGGTATGGCAATAAGTACCTTTGAAATTGACATGTCACTTTCCTTTTGCAGCAATTTAGTCACCTGGTACCAAAGCTTGAATTTAAATAAAATAACTATGACTGTACATTGGCCCTGCCCATTAATGCCAAATGAATGCACTGCTCTATCAGTAAATAGCAAATTCATTATGGAGTGTTACTCAAGCTCTTACAAATGAGCCACTTGAGTCAGATGGTTCCTCAATCTTGATGTCTGCCTTTGCATGTCATCTACCTAGGAAGGTGATGCTTTGAAATCGTGTTAAGAATTTTAATCATGGATATTCTTTGCACATTGTGTAAGATAGGAAAAAAAGGTGGACTCCTGCTTCCCCAGACTTCTGTTCAACCCCTGCAGTTTTCCTCACCTTGGATGATATATTCAAGACTTTGATTCATTTTTCCATATTATAACCATCTCTTTCACAGCTGGGGTGAAGGGAAGGAGAGAGAGTGTTAGATAGCGATAGGGAAAGACATAATTTAAGGGTCAGAAACCTTTTAAAAGTGGTGCACCAGGGTTTGGGGTTCTTTTCTTCTACTGTGTCCAAGAGAGTGACCCCTTCGGTCCATCGTTCCAAGTAAAATCTTGGCCGTGTGCTAGCAGAGCTTGGCTAAAATTGAGATGCTCACTCTGGCCTTATTAACTGTCATTACTCATTCAAAAATTATTGAGTACTAATAGGAATTTTCACTTAATCTTTTAGGCAGCACTAAGAAAAGCAGGCACTGTTATCAATCCCCACTTTATACAGAAGCAAATGGGAGCCTGAAGAGCATAAATAACCTCATCTATGGTCACACTAGCAATAAGCAGGAGACTTGCAAACCCGAGTCTGTGTGTTCCCAAACCCAGGTGCTGAAGCCTGTGCTGCTCACCTGCCTGGCAGTCCCTGCAAAGGGAATGAAATCCCTGCTAATCACTGGAGCATCGTTCTGATTGATCATGCTGCAGATATGTCTCTCACCCAAACTAAGGGCTTATTTGGGATGTCTTCAGTTCTTCTTTTTAAAGTAGCAGTTCCACGACTTGTACTTGGTGAATGGATCAACTTCCAAAGCCTGAACCTTCATCTACTGTTCCTGAGACCTACCATTCCTCAGTCTCTCCACAGAGGTTGATTCGAACCATTCTTTCTCTCTCCTCTAATGTACCCTTTATGAAATACATGCATATGTGTGTGGTCAGTCCTGTCTGACTCTTTGAAACCCCATGGACTGTAGCCCTCCAGATTCCTCTGTCCTTGGGATTTTCCAGGCAAGAATACTGGAGTTGCTTGCCATTTCTTCCTCCAGGGGATCTTGCCAACCCAGGGATCAAACCCATGTTTCCTGTCTCCTACACTGGCAGACAGAATCTTTATCTCTGAGTCACCTGGGAAGACTACCCTTTATGTGTTAAGGGATAATAAAAGTAGGAATTTGCTGGTGGCGAAATGCTTTTTCCAAAAGCTAAACCTATAGGAAATACAAAAATTATGAAAATGGTTATCAAATATATGTACTATTCCATTTAACTTCACAACACCCTCATATAAGGTGAATACCATTAATATCTGTACCAATGACACTCAAACTTTTGTCTACAAGTTAATGATGTCAGTCCACAAATTGTTAGTGATTTGCAATAAAATACTACAGAAATTGAGAGCAAATGTTTAGAAACCTTAAAAGCAATTTGATAGAGTAACTTTAGTCTTTTGAATTTAAGAATAAAATTTAAGTATTTCTAGAAATTCATTTTTATTGTACATTACAAAAGTATAGGTCTATAGATGGGCTGGAAATATTTTTAAAAACCTGGTCCTTCAGAAAAGACAGCTTGAGAAACACTGGAATTGACTGTATAGCTGTGAGAACCAAGGTTTAATTAGAGAAGTTAAGTTAATTGCCCAAAGACACATAACCTAAGGAAAGTCGAGTCATAGTCAGACTGGAAGCATAAAACTCTGCTGTAGGTTTCTCTGAGTGCCTCCTTACAGGCCTATGATATCAACCACTAGGTTTTTTGACTAGCACAGAACCAGGAGGTGAAGAAGCAGCAGCACAGTTCACTATTTATGTCAGCCTCTCCTCTACTATTTCCTCCCTCTGTCAGTGAGGTCCCTTGCACTTAGGCCAATATGGGGCATCAGTCTCAAGCAATTTCTGTCTACTTTGGGGTCTAGGGGCATCATTCTATAATTACTTCCAGTTATACTCCTTGAGTGAGATTTCTGGCTGTTGGATTCTAAAATCCAGATGCTAACTGAAGGACGCTTGAGAGACTCTGCATAAGCCACATCAACACTTTACAGGGCATGAGACAGAGATCGTACCTTGGTGACATTTCCCCATCCCTTGCCTCACCAAGGGCAAAACAATCTTTCCTAATCAGATGGAACGTGCTGCAGAGGGTCTCTGTTCTTTCTGAGTACTCAAGTTTCCACCACACCATTGCTTTGACATTGTACTTTGACAATCAACAACGACTCAGCTATCCAACATCAGTAGAGCTACTTTTTAAGACTATGGTACCTGTCCTCTTGATTTGAAGGTCATTAGAGAAAATATGCCAAATCAACCAGGAGAAACTTCACCACCAACGAAATCAAACTTGCAGACAGACTTGTCTATCTTCAGAACCCCTGCTCCCAAACATTGGGCAAACCAGAGAGAACTGAGCTGTCAGAGTATAAACATGTCTGTCTCCTGCCTACTCAAGTTGACAGAATTAACACTCTATGCATAAAGACTGTCTTTTTATTTTTTAAAGGGCCATTAGATGAAACCAAAGGAACAGCCAGATGAAACCAAAAGACGAGCTCCCAAATCATGCTTCTGGGAATCCCAGGGACTCTGGGAAAGTGTCACATGATCAGAGGGAATGGAGGAGGGAAGGAAGGAGAAGTTAGAAAGGTGAAGGGTGGGCCTCTCCCTTCTTTAACTCAAGAAGCCTTGATTCTATCTGTTTCTCACTTTAGACTTCTATGTAAGAGTCAATTTGAAGAAAAGACTCTAATTTTTTTCTTTGAAAACTACTTATTCACTATAATTTTATTTCTAAACATTTTGGTTTGATTTAAATCAGCAAGTTTTAAGCCTATTTCAGAATTGAACTGGATTTTTTTTTTTTTTGTAACTCCAAACTTTTATTTCAGAACTATTTGGCTGTAGAAATGAGTCAGACATCTCATTTTAACTAAGACATTTTTGCCAAACTGAAAAGAAAATATGAATATGCTCTCCTCTTGAAAGAGAGATGCTGCTACAGGATCTGATTTTCCTTTGTTATAATAATTTCTTGAAAGACTTTTCAGGGGAATTCAATGCTGAAAATTGGGAAGAGAATAGTACTCTATCTCTATTAAAATTTTTATTTGAATTTTAAAAGATGCATTTAAATATTTCACAACTGAAACTATCTTCTAAGGTCTTGGAATGTAGTTAATGAAAAACTTCTAACCATGGAAGTGATATTCCACTGGGCTCCATCGTTAATTAAGGCCATAGGATGACAATACTATGAAATCCATTCAGAGATATAAGTGGGACAATCTAGCCTATGATAATTTAGGTCTGCACCTAGAAACGAACAAATCTAGGTATAAGAGCCATGCCCAAAGATATTTGCCATCTTGAAAAATTCCCAAGATCTAGTTTAAAATTTTGGGTTTTTGTGCAAATATTAGTTTCAAAATGCATATGTTAGTACACATTAAACTTATTATCATCTTCATAGAACAATTTAGACTTCATTAAAAGGTTATTATCCCAAGATTCATTTCTAAAATAATCATAATTATTGCTCTAAATTATTTATGTATATTGGCTCTAATATTCATGGTAATGAATGGGAAAAGAAGTATTATTATACCTACACTTTACAAAGAAGGATTCAGTACTATACAAGTTAAATTACTTGCCTAGAACCATTATCGGAGAAGGCAATGGCACCCCACTCCAGTACTCTTGCCTGGAAAATTCCATGGACGGAGGAGCCTGATGGGCTGCAGTCCATGGGGTCGCTGAGGGTTGGACACAACTGAGTGACTTCACTTTCACTTTTCACTTTCATGCATTGGAGAAGGAAATGGCAGCCCACTCCAGTGTTCTTGCCTGGAGAATCCCAGGGACGGGGGAGCCTAGTGGGCTGCCATCTATGGGGTCGCACAGAGTTAGACACAACTGAAGTGACTTAGCAGCAGCAGCAGCAGCAGCAGGACCATTATAGCCAAATAAATGGTAGAACATGGCTCCGATGCATTCTCATACTTCACACTGCATCGCATGAGATTTTCATCTGTATGTCTACAATGAAGATATAAAGGAGGGCATGTATGACCCAGCATCACTTTTACTGGCTGCCTACTATATGTTGGGCTTCCCTGGTGGCTCAGATGGTAAAGAATCTGCCTGCAGTGTGGGAGACCTGGGTTCAATCCCTGGGTCGGGAAGATTCCCTGGAGAAGGAAATGGCAACCCTCTCTGGTATTTTTGCCTGGAGAATCCCATGGATGGAGGAGCCTGGTGGGTTACAGTCCATGGGGTTGCAAAGAGTCAGACATGACTGAGCAAGTAATACTATTATATGCTGAGCACAGGGCAAGACATTTTACACACACCGCCCTCTTTAATCCTCACAATGCTAGGTAAGTATTATTATTACCAGTATTAATACTAGGTAAGTATTATTATTACCTCCATTTAACACAGAAAACTGAGGCTTAACATAGTTAAAAAGCACAAGTCACACCTTTGAAATATGTATGAAGTTCAGATCTAAAGCCCAGTTCTGTCTGATTTCAAAACATAGACACGACCAAACTTTTACTTCCAAATGAATTCTTTTTTTAAAAATATAAATGTATTTAATTGGAGGCTAATTACTTTACAATATTGTATTGGTTTTGCCATACATCAACATGAATCCACCACAGGTGTACACATGTTCCCCATCCTGAACCCCCCTCCCACCTCCCTCCCCGTAAAGGAATACATATCTAGTTTCTGATGTTCCCATTGTTTACAAGTTTTCTAAAGCTCATCTTTTGAAATTCTCTTCTTAGAGTGAGTTAGTAAACCACTAAGGAAAAACTGCCCCCTTAAACTCACTTTATACAACAGCAATACCATATGCCAGATGACTTTTGTATTTTTCAAAAAATCCAATTTTCTCTCAAAATTTGATATTACTAAGTGAAAGTGAAAGTTGCTCAGTCATGTCCAACTCTTTGCAACGCTATGGACTATACAGTCCGTGGAATTCTCCAGGAAAGAATACTGGAGTGGGTAGCCTTTTCCTTCTCCAGGGGATCTTCCCAACCCAGGGATCAAACTCAGGTCTCTCACATTGCAGGCAGATTCTTTACCAGCTGAACCACAAGGGAAGCCCAAGAATACTAGAGTGAGTAGCCTATCCCTTCTCCAGCAGAGCTTCCCAACTCAGGAATCGAATCAGGGTCTCCTGCATTGCAGGCAGATTCTTAAACAACTGAGCTATCAGGGAAGCCTACTATTACTGAGAATTTCCCCCTAAAATATGTCCCTGATTTCAAAGTAACTCTAAGAATGTTTTGAATAGTTATAGCACCATTAGATTGATAGTTTCTCTGGGTACTTACTGTGAAGGAACAATGTGCACTTAGGGACATAATTTCTTTAAAATATATATATATATGTATATATATATATATCCCACAGCTCATGATTATCTCTCAGTCCCATTGTTCAACCAGCCATCAGTCCTATTTCTGCACTGTGTCTATCCCCAGACATATTTTCCATACCTCTTCTCACAAAATGATTCATTAAAGAAAGTCAGACACCCTTATATGAAAGGGGCATCAACCTGTGGAAAGGATCAGGGGCAGCAATTCTCAAGGACAATTTCTAATCACCCAGAATACCCTCCATGACAGCTCAGAACCCATCCCTTCCTTTTCCCATAGATGAAAAGTCTAACCTGACAAAATGGTCCCACATTCTGCTAGAAATGATAGATCACTTTCAATATTTGCCTCCATTTTGTGGGAACCTTCTCAAAGTAGCAGATAAAGCCTATACACCTATAAAGCCATTGAGTATTTTGATCAGAATCAGCTTAACTTTGAAATTTCAAATCACAAATAGAATATCACTTTTGAGCTAAAAATCCTACTAAGTTGGAAGGAGATTGGCATTTAAACAGATGTCACCAGTGTTTTGGGAAATGTAAATTGAGGTACAGATGGTGACTGCTAGGGAGTTAAGAGCATCTGTGTTTCATGAAAAAAAAAAAAGCTATATTTGTGAAAAAATTTTAAAATAATAACTGAAACTCTCAACTTGATTTTGAAAGAAGACAAGAAAATATCCTCGTTGGATGGCACTGTTTGATAAATTTCTTACCATATCAAAGATGACTCAAATTTCTGGATATTAATAAGATTCAAGATGGGGAATTTTACCCTATGCCTTCAGTAAGCCAAAATTAGAACATTTCTATCTAAAAGAACAAGTGCAACCTTGGGAAAGACTGCTGATTCTTCTATTTCAGCCAGTTTTATATCTTAATGTTAGTTCTAAGGAAACTATCTGCCATACAGTGGTAAAGAGCAGGGGGTCTGGAGTCAGAGCACCTGAACTCAAAATCTGGCACTGCGGCCTTGTAGCTGTGTAACCATGGAACACATTACTTAATTCCTCCAAGCCTCAGTTTCTTCATTTGCAAAATAAAGATCAAAATAATAGTGCTGCCCTCATGGAACTGTTATGAGGATTAGTGCTTAGAGCCTGTCTAAACATCAATAAATATTAGTTAATATCATTATAGGCTTTCTTCCTAATCCTAATCCTGGGAGATCTACACAGATCTCAGAATCATTGACCTACTACCTCCCCAGGTCCCACATCCCCACAACCCCGTCTTGACCTAGCATAAACAATGACCTAGAAATTTGGATCTCATGAATTAGTAAATCCATAGTTCATGCAGATCATCAATGGTCTAACAAAGGACCTATGTTATTCTTTCTAATAGGCCTCTAGATATTTCCCATCAAAGAATCAGCCACTCCAAGTACAAACACTTGAAGTTTTTAACTTAAGCCCTTCTGCAAGATGCAGAAAGCTTTTCAGTTTACCAGGATAATTCATAAAGTTAATATTCCCATTAATGTCACAAACATTCTCAAACTCTTAGTGTGCTAAAACAGTTTTGCACTAAAAAGCTAATTTCAAACTAGGAAGAGACTGAATCAATCTCTCTATTTTGTGTATTTGTTTACTTGTGTATATGCCTTTAAGAATTCTTATGCTTAGTGGCTCATATTAATCCAGTTTTTCAATGAGTTTTCTCCTTCAGGGGAAATCAAGAAACCAGAAGGTTAATCAATTCAGTCATAGTAAGAAACCATGTAGGAACCATATAGGAATCCAGACTCCAAGGTTAGAGTTTAACGTGCTACACACCCTACCTGATTGGAATGAGTTTATGAATTAGATCCCATACACAAATGGATGCATTTAGCTTCGTTCACAGCACATCCGCAAACTCATTTACCAGATCCATAAGCACTTGTAAACATTGCTAATGGAGTTTGCTAAATGAATATTATAAACGTAATCCAAATGAGCTCTCCATGGAAATTGCAAATCATATGAAAAATATAGTGCATTCAGTTGTAACACATTTCAGGAACGGTATATTTTAGTTAATTGTGTTAGTATATGATACATGGCTAAACGTCATTACTAGCACCTAGAAAAAAAATTAGCTCTTTCTGCTGGCTCAAAACCATTCAACCTAGGATACTGAATATTATCAAATCTATCAATCAGATGTTCTTTATTGCTAAGACAGATCATCCAGGTTCATACTGTATCCTTCAAAGAAAACATCCAAGGCACTTAAGCTTACCTCACTTAAGGTAAGCTTCTTTGGTCTGTGAGAATATCAATGTGTGTTTTAATTGCTCAGTTGTGTCTGACTCTTCGCAATCTCATGGGTGGTAGCCCATCAGGCGCCTCTGTCAATGAGATTCTCCAGGCAAGAATACTGGAGTGGATTGCCATTTCCTTCTCCAGGGGATCTTCCCGATCCAGGGATCGAACCCAGGTCTCCCACATTGCAGGCAGATTCTTTACCATCTGAGCCACCAGACGGCTTCCAAAATGGTGATCTGGTGGCCTGAAATTATTACTGGAACTTTCAAGACAGCCTGGTTCACTCTTGGACTTGACTAAAAGCTATCCTCTTTAACTAATAAAAGTACAGAAGAAGTTTTAAACATATGGTAGTCTTTTTTCTTTATTTTTTTCATACTGCCATACTTTCAACTTGAATTCTATAATTTAAGTTGCCTTATTTGAATGAAATTTCTATACTCATGTCACTTCTTGCCCAAAGTACAAGCAAGACATAATCTGAGACTCCCAAAGGTTTTCTTATCTTGGTGATGATTTATTTCAGGCATGAGAAAACTAAAAATGCTATTCAAAAATGGAAGTCTGATGCTTTGAAGAGCTCAGTTCTCTCAAAATGTGAACTTTATTTCTCATTTTAGGGAGTGAGAGACTGAACATACAAATGGACAATGGTCAGACCATATATAAAAAGAGAAATCTGACTCCTGCAACTTCAAGCAACTTGCCCAGGAAATCAACTCATTGTCTACCATTGTTTGCCTCCTACAAGTCAGACTTGTAGGAAGTCATGCTGTTATCTCTAGTAACAACCTGGGAAACCAAACAATAATCCTTGTAACGGTCAGCCCCAAACATGCAGGTCTTAATCACTGACAGTCTCTATAATTTTTATTCCTGCTTCCATCTTAGAATCAACCAGAGAAAAATATGTACTCCTAACCAATCACATAGGATATCTCACATCTAGTTATCCACCTACAGCTTTCCCATGTCCACAGCCATCAATCAGAACACATCTGAAGCCTTCCTTTTCGTCCACTGTAAAACCTCACCATTCCTCTGCATGCCTTTAAATCTTTACCAAAACACAAATGACAGAAGTAGCTCAACCTCACACTATAGCAAAGGCCTTTGTTCTCATTTGGTTGGTCTTCATTATATCTACAAGAGCAACCCAAATGATCCTTTAGAGATAACAACAAATTCTGAAATGATGTTCATCTAATTTATGGCAAGGACTGTTGAGGTTTATGTCCTGGTAGAGATTATCTTTCGAAGAATTAAAGAGTCTAAATCATTCTGCAAGAAACCATCCCCCAAGATACCATTTATCATATAAATAGACTTCCAGGGAAAGAAAGTATGAGCCAAGTTAGTGCAAACAATCACATTTCTTAAGTCAGCCTAACTTGATTAATACTCTTGCTACCAAGTACTAGATTCCTCTCTTTTTGAGCTCATCTTGCACATTATTTCTCAGTTCCTCCTTCAAAACAAGTTTTAACAGTCAGGGGCTGAGTGTGTACATACAAAGATAATAATGGAGATAGAAACCCTCATGCTCCACCTCCACCCACACCCCCACCCCCACCACCTACCCTTTCACAAGTTCAAAGGCAACCGAGAGAAGAACATCGATGCCTGACCTTTCCTTTTTTTAGTATCATGTGTTATTTTATCTTTATCTCATTTTATTGTTAACTTGGATGAAGTTCTCAGGCTAAATAGAGACTGGAAAACAACAATAATAATTTATCTTTTGTGGCCAAGAATTGGAATGTACTGAGTAAATAAATATTATAGTGAATAAATTAGAACACTGACCAAAAATCAATGCCCAAGTTTTCGAAAAAATAGGTCAAATTTTATTCATTCACTTATACTGAATAAAATTTGCTTGTGTTTTTTATTTGTTTGTTCAGGTTATTTGATTTTGAAAGTTTTTAATCATGCAGTGACCTAGAATTATCATGAGTATCAATTACGAACACCAATTACCACTACAAAAGTGAAACACAGATAGGCATCATCTCGAGCCCAAAGACGTTTTCCAAGGAGATGTTCTTGTCTCCCTGCAAAAGATGCCACCAACTTATGCTACTTTCAGTGGACTCAAGACACTATTTGAGGATAAAAATGTCTTGATTACTCAAGTCTAGAAACTACAGTGAAAAATGTGAGTGCTTATTTTCTCTTTAATGGACATAACTGAGATGCTACTGAGAGTCATAAATGCCTATCTTTTATATCTCTACAGGATTTTTGCAACAGGAGATCTTTAAATGTGGCATAAAATATTTCCTTCATAATGAAGCTTATCCTAAATTTCTAATCAGTTTAGCCGGCCTTCAGAGCATTTTTCTGTTTCTTCCATTCCATTTTTACGATGAGCTGACAAAAACTCAACATAATATTCTAGACAAGACTGTCAATTTATATAATGGCACCTTAATATTTTCCACATTATTCTCACTCTTCTTCCAGTGACTTATTTTTAGGATTGTTGCACATTGAGCAAAGCTCATGATCTTTTCCTTGGAAGGTTATGGCTAATTCAATATCCATCACTGTGTATGATTAGCTTAAATTGTTCTTTCAGATGTGCATCACCTCACACTTGTCTGCTTCAAATTTCATCTTCATCATATTGCCCAATTACCTAGTTTGGTTAAGTCTTGCTGGAGTCCCTTGTGATTCTTATTGGACTGAAATTTTAGGGTCATTGAATAATATCAGTCTTTTGTTCACCTCATCTTATAGATGGTTAATAAATGTATTCAACAACAAAAATCTCCTCTGGTGCAGATCTCTAGGGCATTCTGTTATTAACCTCACTCTGCATCCACAACGGGACCTGACCCCCATTCTCCCAGGGCTCTTCCTGGTCTTTTTAGTCCCTGGTCTGACATCTACCTCTAAGGCTACAATGATGAAGTTTTCTTATCAGTGCTTGGAAGGTAATTTATCAAAATGCCTGTATGGGTCAAAAAAGTTCATATGCACTCCTGGCAGTGTTTGTGTGATCAAAACTTTAAGGAGCAACCAGTGTACCCAATACTGTAGACAAAATTATGCTGATGAGTCATTTTTTATTCTGCTCACCTAATTCCTTCTTTTTTTCTTCTTATATGAATAAAATGCTTACTTTCTTTCAGTTATTTATAAGCCTTCTGGGTTCCTCTTATTAAAAGTCTATAGTCTTAGAACCTACCATTTGCCCACCCTATCTCCTTATCTGTTTAGAATAGTAGGTAGATTTGATTTCAAACTTACATAACTTTGAATTGGTTTGTAATTCATACAAAGTGCATTACTTCTATAGAAAGTACACATCCTAAAGGAAAGAATTAAGTTTCAGTATCATCTTGAGAAGTATTCATACTATTGAATGATTCAATATGAGAAGTCAATCCAAAATGTATTCTGATACATACTGGCCAAGCAAGGGAATGAGATGGCTCTGAAATAATTATTTGTTCACTCCCAAGGCATAGTTTGATTTACATATAAATTTCTAGCAGGATACTCTTAACTGTATAGAACCAAGAGCATTTCTGTGTATATTTGGCTCTCTTTAGATGTTAACTATTAATTTAGATTCACTGGCATTACAACCTTGTTGTCTTGATTGTGCAGAATTTAGCATTGTATCCATATCTAATGTATGAGTCCTAAGTCTTCCCAGATAAATTCCAACATGCCTTCCTGGTACTCTAAGGTAAGTGGAATCTCAATTATATAACTTTGTGATTTGAAATCACATAAATGAAGTAACAGATTCCACTTATCTTTGAGATTCTGGCAGCAGTTAAAAGAACTGAGAGGAAGAAGCAGTTTTCCAGACAGGGAATCCAAATCAAAACATGTGTTACACTTTCAAAGATACTAAGATGGCTAATGGTAAGTCATTTAGTTGCCCAAACTCTTCTCACAAAGGAATATTCCCTTCATTTCTTATCTTGTCATTCTGTGAAATAAAATGCATGGATGCAATGGAAGGCTGCCCTTTTAAATTAGGGAAATGAAGCATGGCAAAAGCAAATAAAATAACAATGCTTCATCAAGAAAAGTATTAATACAACCCACAGCTCTCAAATCTCCATCGAAACCTAAAATTGATGATTCAGTTCCACATCCAGATGATGGGATGTTTTTGTTCAGTCACTAAGTAAGTTGTGTCCAACTCTTTGCAACCCCAAGGACTGCAGCACACCAGGCTTCCCTGTCCCTCACCATCTCCCAGAGTTTGCTCAAACTCATGTCCATCAAGTTGGTGATGCCATCCAACCATTCATCCTCTGTTGCCCCCTTCTCCTCCTGCCCTCAATCCTTCCCAGCATCAGGATCTTTTCCAATGAGTCGGCTTTTTACATCATGTGGCCAAAGTATTGGAGCTTCAGCTTCAGCATCAGTCCTTTCAATGAATATTCAGGGTTTATTTTCTTTAGGACTGACTGGTTTGATCTCCTTGCTGTCACTCTCAAGAGTCTTTTCCAGCACAATTCGAAAGCATCAATTCTTCAGTGCTCAGTCTCTTTATAGTCCAACTGTCATATATGTACATGACTACTGGTAAAATCATAGCTGTGATTATATGGACCTTTGTCAACAAAGTGATGTCTCTGCTTTTAATACACTGTCTAGGTTTTAGACTAATTTGTGCCTGCTATTTTAAAGCTTTGATATATTGTGAAATCTTCCTTTGTGTTGTTGTTATTTTAGTCACTAAGTCATGTCTGACTCTTTTGCAACCCCATGGACTGTAGTCTGCCTGGATCCTCTGTCCATGGGATTTCCCAGGAAAGAACACTGGAGGGGGCTGCCATTTCCTTCTCCAGGGCATCTTCCCAACCCAGAGATAGAACCTATATCCCCTGCATTAGCAGGCAGATTATTTACCCTGAGCCACCAGAGATGCCTTGAAATTTTCCTTAGTAAGTTAATAAATACATTTATGGGTATTTGGAGAAATGGTTAAATTGTCATTTGGTCAGTGGTTTCCATATTTGGAAAAATGGCCATTGAGCACTAGTATTGCCACTACTAGTATAAACCAAGTACTTTTGGATTGTGCAAAGAGTGAAAAATCAAATCAAGTCCAGGCAGCAGACCCCTAAAAGAAGGTGAATTTCTCAGAGATGGATATTAACTTGAGTGAAGATACCATGTCTTACATTTATTTCCTTTATTTCCCTGTAGTTCCAGGTATTTCGTTGAACAAACAGCTCCTTTAGTGAGTTAGACAAGCTTGTGCCCAACTTGGCCATTCATTGATTCATTCAACAAAGATCAATAACTGCCATTACATGGCATGGGTATAAACTTTGGGCAGGTATCAGAACTGAGTAAAAGTGCACCCTTAGAGCCTAAGTTGTCTGGGTTTCTTATCCTAATTTTGCTTTGATGTTTCTATGATTTTTCTCTTTTATAGATCCTGAAGATTGCTATCATACAGAGAAAAGTAGTCAAATATTTCACTTCCTCTTGTTGGATTTTTCCCTTGCCTTTTTCACCTCTTTCATAGAGCATGTAGTCATGCTAACCAAACATAAAATGCAACAGCATGGAGAACATGTTTTGGCTTTGGCTAACCCCCAACAGTTTTAACAGCCATTGATGATATTCACACAAAAACCTGGCTGATGTCACCCTTCTTGGCATCAGGATCTCTGAAATTATCGGTTCTAGTGAATTTCTATTTTCAAAACTATTTAGTGAAATGAAAAGTGTTTCACCATCAGGACATTATTCTTTAATTATAAGGTCTTATTGAGTTTCACGTGTCATCTCAAAGAGATGGGGGCAAAGGAGGAGAAGCAACATAAGTTAATACTTTCCATGTCGCTGGAGATGCAGGAATTAGGAGGTGAATCCATTTTCCCTTTGTAATGATTACATTTTAGCAGATTTTTTATTTTTGTTTTTAATTTTAATTGAAAGCATGCAAAATCACTTGGATTATTGATCCTACTAAGCTAGTTCTTTCTTGTGAAACTTACGTTACCATATTAAGGTTCTTTAACTTTTTTTTCTGATTAGTCAATAAATCTTTGGTACTTACAATGAAAATTGTGCTGTTTACTCCTATCTATAATAGATAATTTGGGGAATTCTGCAGTGGTCCAGGGGTTAGAACTCTGTGCTTTTAATGCCAGGGGCATGTATTCAACCCCTGGTTGGGAAACTAAGATCCCACAAAGTCGTGTGCTATGTGCTAAGTTTCTTCAGTCGTGTCTGACTCTTTGTGACACTATGGACTGTAGCCCACTGGACTCCTATCTATGTGATTCTTCAGGCAAGAACACTGGAGTGGGTTGCCATGCTCTCCTCCAGGAGATCTTCCCAACCCAGGGATCAAACCTACATCTTCTGTGTCTGCTGCACTGGCAGGCAGTTTCTTTACCACTAGCGCCACCTGGGAAGCCCTACAAAGCCGTGAGCCATGGTCAAAAAAATAAAGAAAAAAAAATAAAATATATAATACATGATTTGATTACATTTTGTCATCTTACTATATAAAACTATATTACTTTTAAAAATTCAAACATTTTCTAAACATTAAGATGTATCACTACTCCCAAAGTCCTAACTAGAATTTTTCTGCATATTAAAAGCCATTATTCTACATACTAAAGCCATTATTTCTTCCCTGATCAAGACTCTCTCAAAGTCTAAGAGGGATTCATGAATTGCATTTTCCCCAGTTATCTCTTTCCTAATCTCTGGCCATTATTTTCATCTCCTTGCTCTTAAAAATTCCCCTTGTTGAGTATTTTTTAACCTTTTCCAACTTAGTTCAGTTCAGTTCAGTCACTCAGTCGTGTCTGAC
This sequence comes from Oryx dammah, assembly GCF_014754425.2. NCBI lineage: Eukaryota > Metazoa > Chordata > Mammalia > Artiodactyla > Bovidae > Oryx > Oryx dammah. The sequence continues at coordinate 28,517,499 of NW_024070200.1, read as the reverse complement.
TCTTTGCGAGCCCATGAACCACAGCTCGCCAGGCCTCCCTGTCCATCACCAACTCCCAGCGTTCACCCAAACCCATGTCCACTGAGTCAGGGACGCCATCCAACCATTCATCTTCTGTTGTTCCCTTCTCCTCCTGCCCTCAATCTTCCCCAGCATCAGGGTCTTTTCAAATGAGTCAGCTCTTTGCTTCAGGTGGCCAAAGTATTGGAGTTTCAGCTTTAGCATCAGTCCTTCCAATGAATATTCAGGACTGATTTCCTTTAGGATGGACTGGTTGGATCTCCTTGCAGTCCAAGGGACTCTCAGGAGTCTTCTCCAACACCACAGTTCAAAAGCATCAATTCTTCGGCACTCAGCTTTCTTTATAGCCCACCTCTTACATCCATACATGACCACTGGAAAAACCATAGCCTTGACTAGACGGACCTTTGTTGACAAAGTAATGTCTCTGCTTTTCAATATGCTGTCTAGGTTGGTTGTAACTTTCCTTTCCAACTTAAGCAACCTGTATATTAGACAGGAAAGGATAAGGAAAAATAAAGAATACCAAAAAATGAGGAATGGAGAAAAAGAGGAAAGCAAACAAGAACAGAAGAAATGTTTTAAAAGCTTGTTTCTGGTGGCTTTGATAAGTACTTAAGAATACTGACTTTCTGTTTCTGAATTCACTGGAGCTGCCTACCAAGAATGGCTGCAGTCCAGAAAGTGGCCACTGGGCCTCTGGCCCTCTTCTTGTCTATCACTGTATTTATGTAGAATACTGAAGCAGTGTTACTGAACACTTAGAATCCTCTCCTTGTTCTACTGCCATAATTTGAACTCAAAAATGGTGGGAGGAAGGAGGAATTAGGAAATACAAAGTGGGGGAAAAAACACATTGAATGGACCTTTGCCTTTTAAAAGCACCATAAAGAGTCCTCCTTATAATTTCCTGAAGTCTATTCATCATCTCTTCAGAAATTTATTTTCAAATAAAGATGCAGGACTTTCCTGGTGGTCCAGTGGTTAAGAATCCAGCTGCCAATGCAGGGGATATGGATTCAATCCCTGGTCAGGGAAGAATTTACATGCCGTGGGGCAACTAAGCCTGTGTCCCGCAACTATTGAGCACTTTAAGGGCCTTTGAGCAGCAACTACTGAGCCCACATGCCCAGAGATCATGCTCTGCAACAAGAGAAGGCACAACAATGAGAAGCCCACGCACCACAACTAGAGAGCAGTCCCTGCTCGCCGCTACTAGAGAAAGCCTGTGCACAGCAACAAAGACTGAGCACAGCCAAAAATACATACATTTTTTTTTAAAAGATGCAAACTAGTACAAGAACAGCCCATCTGCTTCTTAGAACTTAGAACAAATCCTGGTGGCATCTGATATTGGGGAAGAATAATAAATGGGAGTATATAAAGTTTCAAATATAACATAAAATTGTAATAATATAAACTATGTCAATAGGTTTTCTATGTTAAGTAGTAATATATCATCATCAAAATAATATTTAGGTAGTAATATATCATCCTTTTTCTAAAGTTCTTAAAACTGAGACAAAACTCTACCCTAAAACAAAAGAAAAAGTATGTGATGACTAACTGCAGTCATTTGCTCCTGATCTTCTGAACAGCCTGTGCTGTGTTGGAGCTCTACCCCATCCCCATTTCGAGTGTTGGAATCAAGAATGACTCTGTTACCTGGAAACAATGGCAAGGTGTTGAGTGTCATAAAGCAAGGCAGCTTATATTACTGCATTTTTATCTCAAACATCCTCAGTTTTATCAACCATGGATATCATCTCATGACAAGTGAAGAGCAATGAAGTGAAATTTTTTTTAAATTTATTTTTTATTGAAGGATAGTTGCTTTACAGAATTTTGCTGTTTTCTGTCAAATCTCAACATGAATCAGCCATAGGTATACATATATCCCCTCCCTTTTGAAACTCCCTCCCATTTTCCTCCCCATCCCACCCCTCTAGGTTGATACAGAGCCCCTGTTTGAGTTTCCTGAGCCATACAGCAAATTCCCGTTGGCTATTTTACATATGGTAATGTAAGTTTCCATGTTACTCTTTCCATACATCTCACCCTCTCCTCCCCTCTCCCTATGTCCATAAGTCTGTTCTCTATGTCTGTTTCTCCACTGTTGCCCTGTAAATAAATTCTTCAGTACCAATTTTCTAGATTCCATATGTATGCATTAGAATACGGTATTTATCTTTCTCTTTCTGACCCACTTCACTCTGTGTAATAGGTTCTAGGTTCATCCACCTCATTGGAATTGACTAAAATGCATTCCTTTTTATGTCTGAGTAATATTCCACTGTGTATATGTACCACAACTTCTTTATCTATTCATCTGTCAATGGACATCAAGGTTGCTTCCATGTTCTAGCTATTGTAAATAGTGCTGCAATGAACATTGGGGTATATGTGTCCCTTTCAATTTTGGCTTCCTCAGGGTATATGCCTAAGAGTGGGATTGCTGGGTCATATGGTGGTTTTATTCCTAGTTTTTTAAGGAATCTCCATACCATCTTCCATAGTGGCTGTATCAATTTACATTCCCACCAATGATGCAAGAGTGTTCCCTTTCCTCCACACCCTCTCCAGCATTTATTGTTTGTAGACTTTTTGATGAGGGTCATTCTGATCAATGTGAGGTGATATCTCATTGTAGTTTTGATTTGCATTTCTCTAATAATGACCTATGTTGAATATCTTTTCATGTGTTTGTTAGCCGTCTGTATGTCTTCTTTGGGGAAATGTCTGTTTAGGTCTTTTCCTCACTTTTTGATTGGGTTGTTTTTCTGGTATTGAGTTGTATAAACCGCTTGTATATTTTAGGAATTAATCCTTCATCAGTTTTTTCATTTGCTATTATTTTTCTCCCATTCTGAGGGTACTCTTTTCACCTTGCTTACAGTTTTCTTTGCTGTGCAAAAGCTTTTAAGCTTAATCATGTCCCACTTGTTTATTTTGTTTTTATTTCCATTACTCTAGGAGGTGGGTCATAGGGATCTTGCTTTGATTTATGTCATTGAGTGTTCTGCCTATGTTTTCCTCTAAGAGTTTTATAGATTCTGGTCTTACATTTAGGTCTTTAATCCATTTTGAGGTTATCTTTGTGTATGGTGTTAGGAAGTGTTCTCATTTCTTTCTTTTACATGGAGCTGTCCAGTTTTCCCAGCACCATTTATTGAAGAGGCTGTCTTTGCCCCATTGTATATTCTTGCCTCCTTTGTCAAATATAAGGTAATATAAGGTACCCACAGGTGCATGGGTTTATGTCTGGGATTTCTATCTTGTTCCATTGGTCTATGTTTCTGTTTTTGTGCCAGTAACATACTGTCTTGATGACTGTAGCTTTGTAGCATAATCTGAAGTCAGGAAGGTTGATTCATCCAGCTCCAACTTCTTTCTCAAGACTCCTGTGGCTTTTCTGAGTCTTTTGTGTTTTGATATGAATTGTGGAAATTTTTGTTCTAGTTCTGTGAAAAATGCCATTGGTAATTTGATCAGTCAGTCAGTCAGTTCAGTCATTCAGTCGTGTCCAACTCTTTGCAACCTCATGAATCGCAGCACACCAGGCCTCCCTGTCCAGCACCAACTCCCGGAGTTAACTCAAACTCATATTCATCAAGTCGGTGATGCCATCCAGCCATATCATCCTTGGTCATCCCCTTCTCCTCCTGCCCCCAGTCCCTCCCAGCATCAGGGTCTTTCCCAATGAGTCAACTCGTCACATCAGGCCGCCAAAGTATTGGAGTTTCAGCTTTAGCGTCAGTCTTTCCAATGAACACACAGGACTGATCTCCTTTAGGATGGACTGGTTGGATCTCCTTGCAGTCCAAGGGACTCTCAAGAGTCTTCTCCAACACCACACTTCAAAAGCATCAATTCCTCAGTGCTCAGCTTTCTTCACAGTCCAACTCTCACATCCATACATGACCACTGGAAGAACCATAGCCTTGACTAGACAGACATTTGTTGGCAAAGTAATGTCTCTGCTTTTCAATATGCTATCTAGGTTGGTTATAACTTTCCTTCCAAGCAGTCAGTTCAGTTCAGTTCAGTCGCTTAGTCATGTCCGACTCTTTGCAACCCCATGGATCGCAGCACGCCAGGCCTCCCTGTCCATCACCAACTCCCAGTGTTCACCCAAACTCATGTCCATTGAGTCGGAGATGCCATCCAGCCATCTCATCCTCTGTTGTCCCCTTCTCCTCCTGCCCCCAATCCCTCCCAGCATCAAAGTCTTTTCCAATGAGTCAATTCTTCGCATGAGGTGGCCAAAGTATTGGAGTTTCAGCTTTAGCATCAGTCCTTTCAATGAACACCCAGGACCGATCTCCTTTAGAATGGACTGGTTGGATCTCCTTGCAGTCCAAGGGACTCTCAAGAGTCTTCTCCAACACCACACTTCAAAAGCATCAATTCTTTGGTCTCAGCTTTCTTTATAGTCCAACTCCCACATCCATACATGACCAATGGAAAAACCATAGCCTTGACTAGACAGACCTTTGTTGGCAAAGTAATGTCTCTGCTTTCAAATATGCTATCTAGGTTGGTCATAACTTTCCTTCCAAGGAGTAAATGTCTTTTAATTTCATGGCTGCAGTCATCATCTGCAGTGATTTTGGAGCCCAAAAAAAAAGCCTACAATGTTTCCACTGTTTCCCCATCTATTTCCCATGAAGTGATGGGACCGAATGCCATGATCTTCGTTTTCTGAATGTTGAGCTTTAGGCCAATTTTTTCACTCTCCTCTTTCACTTTCATCAAGAGGCTCTTTAGTTCCTCTTCACTTGCTGCCATAAGGGTGGTGTCATCTGCATATCTGAGGTTATTGATATTTCTCCCAGCAATCTTGATTCCAGCTTGTGCTTCTTCTAGCCCAGCCTTTCTCATGATGTACTCTGCATAGAAGTTAAATAAGCAGGGTGACAATATACAGCCTTGACGTACTCCTTTTCCTATTTGGAACCCGTCTGTTGTTCCATGTCCAGTTCTAACTGTTGCTTCCTGACCTGCATACAGGTTTCTCAAAAGGCAGGTCAGGTGGTCTGGTATTCCCATCACTTTCAGAATTTTCCACAGTTTATTGTGATCCACATAGCCACTCTAGACTGAGTTTGGTAGTATAGTCATTTCACAATATTGATTCTTCCTACTGAGGAACATGGAATATCTCTCCATCCGTTTATGTCATCTTGATTCCTTTCATTAGTGTCTTATAATTTTCTGTGTACAGCTCTTTTGTTTCCTTAAGTAAGTTTATTCCTAGATATTTAATTCTTTTTGTTCCAATGGTGAATGGGATTGATTCCTTAATTTCTCCTTCCGATTTTTCATTGTTAGTATGTAGAAATGTAAGTGATTTCTGTGTATTGATTTGTATCCTGCAACATTGCTAAATTCACTGGTTAGCTCTAGTAATTTTCTGATACTGTGTTTAGGGTTTTCTATGTACAGTATGTCATCTGCAAATAGTAAGAGCTTTACTTCTTTTCTGATCTGGATTCCTTTTATTTCTTTTTCTTCTCTGATTGCTGTGGCTAGGACTTCCAGAACTTTGTTGAATAATAGTGGCAAAAGTGGGCACCCATGTCTTGTTCCTGATCTTAGGGGGAACGCTTTCCATTTTTAACCATTGAGAATAGTATTTGCTGTAGGCTTATCATATATGGCCTTTACTATGTGAGGTAGGTTCCTTCTATGCCCATTTTTTAAATACTTTTAATCATAAATAGGTGCTGAATTTTGTCAAAGGCTTTTTCTGCATCTCTTGAGATTATCATATGGTTTTTATCTTTCAATTTGTTAATATGGTTTATCACATTGATTTATTTGCATATACTGAAGAATCCTTGCATCCCTGGAATAAACCCAATTTGATCATGGTGTATGAGCTTTCTAACGTGTTGCTGAGTTTTGTTTGCTAAAATTTTGTTGAGAATTTTTGCATCTATGTTCATCATAGTTTTCTTTTTTGTGTGTTGTCTTTGTCTGGTTTTGGTATCAGGATGATGGTGGGCTCGTAGAATGAATTTGGAAGTATTCCAAATTTTTGCAATTTTTTGAAAGAGTTTTAGAAGGATAGGCATTAGCTCTTCTCTAAATGTTTGATATAATTCTCCTGTGAAGCGATCTGGTCCTGGGCTTTTGTTTTTTGGTAGACTTTTGATCACAGCTTCAATTTCAATGCTTGTAATTGGGTCATTCATAATTTTGGTTTCTTCCTGGTTCAGTCTTGGGAGATTGAACTTTTAAAAAAATCTGTCCTTTTCTTCCAGGTTATCTATTTTTTTGCCATATAGTTGTTCATAATAGTCTCTTATAATCCTTTGTATTTCTGCATTGCCTGTTGTAACTTCTCCTTTTTCATTTCTAATTTTGTTGCTTTGACTCTTCTCTCTTTTTTTTTTGATGAGTCTGGCTAAAGTTTTGTCAATTTTGTTTATCTTCTCAAACAAGCAGCTTTTAGTTTTATTAATCTTTATTATTGTTTCTTTTATTTCTTTTTCATTTATTTCTGCTTGGATCTTTGTGATTTTTTTCCCTTCTACTAATTTTGGGTGTCTTTGTTCTTCCTTTTCCAGTTGTTTTAGGTGTAAAGTTAGGTTATCCAATGTTTTTCTTGTTTCTTGAGGTAGGATTGTATTGCTATAAACTTCCCTCTTAGAACTGCTTTTGCTTCATCCCATAGGTTTTGAGTTGTTGTGTTTTCATTGTCATTTGTTTCTAGAAATTTTTTTATTTCCCTTTTGATTTCTTCAGTAACCTGTTGGTTATCTTAAAATGGGTTGTTTGGGGTTGATTTTGTAGATCTTTTTTCTTCTCTTGTATTTCTTGACTGTGTAAGTCTCTTTAACATTTGTTGTAAGGCTGGTTTGGTGGTACTGAATTCTCTTAACTTTTGCTTGTCTGAAAAGCTTTTTATTTCTTCATCAATTTTGAATGAGATAGATCCCTGCTAGGTACAGTAATGTTGGTTGTAGATTTTTCCCTTTCAGTACTTTAAATATATCCTGCTATTCCCTTCTGGTCTGCAGAGTTTCTGCTGAAAGATCAGCTGTTAAACGTATGAGGTTTCCTTTGTATGTTACTTGTTGCTTCTTCCTTGCTGCTTTTAATATTCCTTCTTTGTTTTTAGTCTTTGTTAGTTTGACTAGTATGTGTCTTGGCGTGTTTCTTTTTGGGTTTATCCTGTATGGGACTCTTTGTGCCTCTTGGACTTGATTAACTATTTCCTTTTCCATACTGGGTAAATTTTCAACTGTAATCTCTTCAAAAATTTTCTCATACCCTTTTTTTTCCCCTTCTTTTTCTGGGACCCCTATAATTTGAATGTTGGTGCATTTGATTTGGTCCCAGAGGTCTCTAAGACTGTCCTCGTCTTTTTTCATTCTTTTTACTTTATTCTGCTCTTCAGAAGTTATTTACACAATTTTATCTTCCAGCTCACTGATTCGTTCTTCTGCTTCAGATATTCTGCTATGATTCCTTCTACTGTTAATTTCAGTAATTGTGTTGCTTGTCTCTGTATGTTTATTCTTTAATTCTTTTAGGTCTTTGTTAATTGATTCTTGCATTTTCTCCATTTTGCTTTCAAGGTTTTTTATTATCTTTACTATCATTAATCTGAAATTCAGGTAGTTTGCTTATTTCCTCTTCATTTATTTGGACTTCAGTGTTTCTAGTTTTCCTTCATTTGCACAGTATTTCTCTGCCTTTTTATTATTTTTTTTTAAGTTATTGTGTTTGAAGTCTCCTTTTCCTAGGCTTCAAGGAAATTTGAATTCTTTCCTTGAAGAAATTTGAATTCTTTCCTTGAAGAAAGTTGAATTCTTTCCTTGAAGAAAGTTGAATTCTTTCTTCCTTTTGGTTTCTGCCCTCCTAAGTTTGGTCCAGTGGTTTGTGTAAGCTTCATATAGCTTCAAGATTTGTGCTAAGTTTTTGTTTGTTTTTCCTCTGATGGGCAAGGCTGAGTGAGGTGGTAATCCTGTCTACTAATGACTGGGTTTGTATTTTTGTTTTGTTTGTATTTTTGTTGTTTGGATGAGGCATCCTGCACAGAGTACTACCAGTGGTTGGGTGATGCCAAGTCTTGTATTCAAGTGGCTTCCTTTGTGTGATTTATCACTATTTGATACTCCCTAGGGTTAGTTCTCTGGTAGTCTAGAGTCTTGGAGTCAGTGCTCCCATTCCAAAGGCTCAGGGCTTGATCTCTGGTCAGGAACGAAGATTCCACAAGTGGTTTGTATGGCATTAAGTGAGTTTAAAACAGATATCCAAAAATAAGAAATCAAAGATGAACCCCAGACAAATGGCTGTTACAAAATCAGGCAAATAATAATTAAAATAATGGACTATACACATATACATATACACCCATAAGCAAAGTCAAAATAGTCCAACAAAAATAAAGTACAGTATATTGACCTGGTGAACAAAGAAAATTAAAAATTATATTTACCTGTTAAGAACAAAACTAACTTAAACACAAACTGGAAAACAAAACTAATGCAAGGTGCCAAGTGGGGAATAAAGCAATGGAAACTAAACTAACAAATATCTTGAGAGGAAAGGAAAGAAAGAAAAGAAAGAAAGAAAAAAAGTCAAGAAAAGTTAAACAGAGGTAGATGAAGAAGATTTATATTCATTAAAGATTAACTACAAGGGGAAAAGAACAGTAGGAAAGGCAAACAAAGGAATAAATGTAGAAAAAATATAATAGGTTTAAAAGAATTAAAATTATAAAAAAGAGAAAAGAAAAAAATAGAAGAAAGGAAAAAGAAAAAAAAAAAAAAAAAAAAGGAAAACTCCACAGAACTGCAAAAGCCCAATGTACAGGCAGAGGTTTATAACAACAATAGAAAGTGTGACTGAATATACACATATACATCCATAAGCAAAATCAAAATAGTCCAACAAAAAAAAGTACAATAAATTGACCCGGTGAACAAAGGAAAGCAAAAATTGTATCTACCAGAACAAAACTAATTAAAGCACAAACTGGAAAACAAAACTAAAGCAAGGTGTCAATTGGGGAATAAAGCAATGAAAATAACAAATTCTTTCCTTGAGAGGAAAGGAGAGAAAGAAAGAAAGAATAGATATGCAAAGTTAAATAGAGGTAAATAAAGAAGATTTACATACATTAAAGGTTAACTGCAAGGGGAAAAGAACAGTAGGAAAAGCAAACAAAGGAATAAATGTAGAAAAAATAACAACAGGTTCAAAAAATTAAAATTAAAAAAAGAGAAAAGAAAAAAACGAGGAAAAAGCAGACATGCAAAAGCCCAATGTAGAGGCAGAAGTCTATGACAATAAAAAATGTGACTGAGGAAGAAAAAAAAGTTCAAAAGCTTAATTGGATTTCTTGGTGCCAATAAAATCGACAACTACAACAGAAGGGGGGATTAAAAGGGGGGGAAATCCAAAAGAACAAGTCAAAAAACAAGAATAATAAATGTTTTTCTTGAGTCACTGTTGTCAGAATCCTTTCCTTTGCTGGGAGTCACAGTCCACCTTACCTCCCTAGGATGCCCTCCAAAACTGTGCTGATCTCTGGACCTGCTGTGGGCCCAGAACAGATTCTAATCTGGTCCTACTCCTGTGAGTTCTTGCCTCCAATGTCCACAGCTATCAGAGCTAGTGTGTTTTCTTTGCGGGAGCTCTCAATGGCCTTTTATATATTCCATAGACATAGAGTCAGCTTAGTTGATCATGTGGATGTAAGCTGCAGCTTGTAAAGCTGGTGGGAAGGTTTTGGTTCTTCTTCCTTAGCCACACTGTCCCTGGGTTTCAATTGTGGTTTTATTTCCATCTTTACATGTGGGTCGTCCACTAGGGTTTAGCTCCTGAGGTTGCCCTGGAGGGCTTGGGTTTGCCCTTGTGAGGGTCACGTGTGGAGGTGGTGCAGGTGCTTGGGTCACAGGGGTTCTCACAGCACCAGGTACTCAGGGGAGTTGGAATCTAGGGCAGCAGGAAATATAGTGCTCTATAAGGGTATGGCAACCAGTACTGGCCAATATGCTCCAGTATTCTTGCCTGGAGAACCCCCTCTCTGACAGAGAAGCCCGGCTGGCCACAGTCTACAGGGTTGCAAAGAGTTGGCCACCACTGAAGCGACCCTGCGCACATAGATGCAAGACATTTTTTGCCTGTGGCAGCTCTGCCCCAGTGAGAGTTGAGCATGAAGATGGCACAGCTGCTTGGCTTGCGGGGACTCTGGCAGCGCCAAGTATGCAGGGACATGGACTGCCTCTGCCGCAGGAGGTATGGCTCTATCAGAGTCTTTTTCGAGCCTCTTGTAGCTGGCGATCAGAAGGCCTCTTTGGCTCATCTTTCTCCATAGCTCCACCCCATTCAGGCACTTAGAGGGAGCCCTTTCCTGGGGTTCTTCTATGTTGTTCAGTGCATCAGGCACTTAAAGGGGTACTCTGGGTGGGGTCCTACTCTGTATTTCAGCGCATCAGTCACTGAAATGAGTACCCTGGGTGGTGTCCTACTCTGTAGTTCAATGCATCAGGCATTTGATGGGCCAGCCTCTCTACTGTTCAGCTGCTGATGCTGGTGTGTGGGGAGAGAGGGGCTATGGTGATGACTCCACCCACTATGCGTGACTCAGCAGTATCGCCTCTCTTCCATGGTTGCCTGGGTTTCTTCCACAGGCATTTCCCACCACCATCTCCTCTCTCATATCCCCTCGATCAGTCTCTCCACAGTCAACAGCAGCCCTCACCCTGGGATTGCTCCACAATCCCTAAACTCCAGCTTCCAGCCGCTGCACCTTCCAGGAGACCAGCATTTCTGTCCGGGGCATGTATAGCTGTGGCAAGAACTGTCTGATTCTCATTCCATTTAGGCTGCCACAGATCAGCTGTTTCACTCTCAGCTTTAAATGTTTCTCCTCTGACTCAGACAATTTCTCTGCTGTGAGGATCGGACCCCTGCTTCAGTTCCCCCACCCGCTGAGGGCAGGTCAAATCCTACTAACACTCCTGTTTTTCCCCCTAGTTCCTTCGTCCTACTGAGTTTTGCATGGTTCTATATATTCTTTCCACTGGTCAGGTACTCCTGGCCACTCTCAGCTGGTGTTCTGCATGCACTTTTGCGTCTGAAGGTATGTTCCTGATGTATCTGTGGAGAGAGACATACTCCACGTCCACCTACTCCTCCACCATCTTGTTCTCCTTTTTTTTTTTTTTTTTTTAATAAGGCAGCACTGAATGAGCTAAACACTGAACAGTTTAGCAGCAAAAAATCAGTGATGATATATGCAGTAAGAACAAAAATAACTACAAAAACTGTATCTGTAAATGATCCTACTCTAAATAAAACTGCTGTAAAGTTGCACAGAAATAATAAATAAAACTATCTGCAGTGCTTTCAATTATCCTTAATACTGTTCAGAATGGGTAAATCATCCTCTTTCAAATTTGGGTCACTTACAAAAGAACCCAAATTGTAGGCTTGATGGTAAGCACATGAAATAAAGGGTTGATTGACACCTAGCAAAGACTTGGTGAGTTGAGCCATTAAGTTACCTTATTTTAAAGACCCCCATACACCTGGTCCATTCTGAAAAAAAAAGGGGTTTTTTGTTTTGTTTTTAACAGAAAAAGAAATTGCTATAAAATATACACTGAGTGTAAGTAAGTTTGACTAGGGAAAAACAATAGTGACATTAATTAAGCCCATCAGCTCAGACCTTCATCCACGTAACTAGAATCACTCATTTTTTAATGAACACAAGAGGCTTTCATTAAAGTTTCAAGAAATCATCAAATACTCATTGTCTTTAAGGTTTTTACAAACTAATTTCTAACATGTTTTCCTGAAATACTGTGCTTCTGAATTAAAACAAACCTCAGTACAATGTAAGCTGGTTCAGTGTAGGTTATTTCAAGGCTCTGAAATTATTATTAATCATTTGCTTTGGCTATAAATGTGGTGACCCAGTGCCCTGATTTTAGTCAACATCTCACAAAAAGACAATTTAGTTACTTGATTAAAAAAAAATTCAAGTAGAGTATGAATAGTAAATATTTCTATTCAAAGTGTGAACTGAACCACAAACATGTTTTCTTAACAGTTTATCCACCGGGAAATATTTTTAGAGATGGGTGATGCTGTTCTTGCTCTAAGTGCTCCTAGAGCAAAAATGTGTGTGATTTCTTTCAAATTCAAGAAACAGCATTAACTGAAAACCAGATGCCGAGAATCTGACAAAATCAAACTGTGCTTCCAGTGCACCTTTCCCCCCATGTTTTATCTTCCATGAGCTCTTCTGGCCTATGGTGAGCCCCACAGGGCACTGTTGTCTGTTGCTTCCACTGTATATTACACTACACATAAGCCCAAATCATCATTCACATAAGCCCAGAGCAATTTTACTTAATAGAAAAGAGCACTCAAAAGTTGAAAATCAGGACTTGAAAATGCACAGAGCAGTAATACCAAAAGAAGAATCATTTCCTAGTTGTTGCTGGACACCAGGTGAGACAGATTATTGTAGTAGTGGGTACTCTGAGACTTGGAAGGTGACAACCTCAAAAAATTAAAACATCTGCAAGTGTCTGCTTAAAATGATAAGCTGGGAGAAAACTGGCCAGAACATAATAGTGTATTATAAAAGCTGGGGTCCATCATTTTATTAAGACTGTAAGAGGATCTAAAATCTGAATGGGAAAAATCTTTAAGGAAGCAAAGAAATGTATCTCATTAGCTATAAACCTAAAATAAGCTTCTTGGACCCTAAATATAACTTCCTTATGACAGGGTCAGGGTTTAGAGGCATGCCAAACTAGGCCTCACACACACATCTGGGTGGACAAAACGAAGAGGAGACAGTGGCAATGCAGCTCACAATGTCTATCTTATTGCTACTCCCCTCAAGAATATAAGGGCTTACTAGGTGGCGCTAGTAGTAAAGAACCCACCTGCCAATTCAGGTTAGATGTTAAAGACATAGGTTTGATCCCTGGATTGGGACGATCCCCTGGAGGAGGGCACAGCAACCCACTCCAGTACTCTTGCCCGGAGAATCAATGGACAGAGGAGTCTTGCAGGTGGCAGTCCATAGGGCCACACAGAGTAAGACACGACTGAAACAAATTAGCACACATGCCAAGGATATAATAATAACAAACTTTTTTCTCAAATAAGTTTTAAGTATTTTTAAGGACTACGGCACTTTCAAAAACTTGTCAAGAGAATGTGGGGATTCCAAATGTTTTAATATTTTTGCTCTTGTTGTTTCAGAAAGGAAGTGCAGGCTTGAGATCGTTAAATTGCCCCACAGCTCTCCACAGTAGGGACTGTTTTACACATGAGCTGTCGTGCTTCCGGTCTGTCAGAAGCAGGTCTGGGGCCATCACCCAGATGTTTTTAGTTCTATGACCTTAATATTACACTTCAAGTGACAGAAGTAATTGCTTCTCAGAGGTGAAAAACCTTAGTAAGAAAGTCTGCATGTACCATTGCAGTAAAAGTGGGCGCTCTAAATATAGGCATATTTGTCAAAGTACATCAAACAGGAGTCCTCTAACTTGTTTATCACTGGATTCTGGGTGGGCAATGTTGTTGTTTAATCCCTCAGTCGTATCCAACTCTTTGTGACCTCACAGACTGTAGCCTTCCAGGCTTCTCTGTCCATATGATTTCCCAAGCAAGAATGCTGGAGTAGGTTGCCACTTCCTTCTCCAGAGTCTTCCCAACCCAGGGATCAAACTCATGTCTCCTGAATTTGCAGGTAGATTCTTTACTGCACAGTCACCAGGGAAGTGTAGACAGCATTTTTAACCATCCAGTACTGTAACATTAAACTTATCATCCTATTCCCTACATCACACTAAACAGATGCCAAATCAATGAAATGAACTGAAATAAAAATCCATTCTAATATCCCCTGGACAGGTAGGTAGATGAATTTAAGGGAAAAAGACTTCAAGACAGCTCTTTCCATCCTGAGCCTGGCTACCAGTAGCTCATGGTACCAGCAAGGAGAGTAGCATCGTCTGGGATGATGGGTAACTCAGGGTTGAGTAATGTGAATGGAAGGAGCATGTAATGACCTGCCATATATATTGGACTTGATATGGTCTTTAGTGATCCTTTGTAATTTAATAAATTTTCTTTTTGAAGATTTTGAGTGATATACTTCACAAATTAACCATTTGTCACTAAAATATTAGAGCTGGTATTCAGACAGTTCACACCCAAATAGCTAAACCAGTTGTTCACAGCTGGCATCCATTCTGATTAGTCAGAATTAATGCCTTGGACGACCAGCTGGTGAATATTTTGAATATCATACCTCTGTGCCTAAAGTCAATATCTATGTTCACGGTTTCTATTATTTGCATTCATTGTTGGACAAGACAGAGCTGACAGGAAAGCCAGATTTATCTTTCACTGCTTGGATTTTAATCCCAATTCCATCTCTTAAGTAGTTGTGTGACTAATTTCTAGAGATCAATTTCCTCACCTATAATACAGAGGTAATAATACATGTCATCATATAGATACAGAAAGAGAAGGAAGATTACATTAACTCTTGGAGAGTGCTTTGATCATGGTAGAGCTTGATCATGGTAAAGCACTCAATTTATTGGCAGCTGTTTTTACTGAGCATTTAAAAGCCAAACCTCCAACTGCTTGCACTCTTCCCACACACTTATAACATTCCCATACTGATAAAATAAAGGAAGGGAAGATGTAACACTAATTTCATGATAACCACTTCAGATTACCTGACACAGAAAAAGAGAAAAGCACAATACAATTTTAAGACAACCTCTTGGGGCTCACAACAGACCTCTTGTGGAGATAGCCCTTGCCTGAAGGCAAAGTACAGTTATCAAACATGAGTTCAAACATGATATATAATGTGCTTCCAAATTATTTCATCCTAAGAGCATAGGTCTGTATTCTATGAGAAACGTTTCGGTTATATATAACACAAGTCTGTAGAAATTTGTAAGCTAGTTCTTACCTTACTGTGATACATGTCCACCTGAGCTAAATTATAGCTAATGTTTCCTGAATGCTTAAATGAAGTATCTGACACTATTCTGAATGCTTTATGTACATACATCAACTTAGTTAATTCTTCCAACAAACTTATGAGATACAGGTACTCTAATTATTCCCATCTTACAGAAGGCTGAGTTAAGCCATAGAAGATTTAAAATTTAACCATATAAAATACACCTACAATGATAGAACTGGCATCCGACCTAAATCACCTTGCCTTAAAGCTCTTGCACTATACAACATATGTACAACTTCCAAAAATCTCATATAGGTGGAATCATTGGTTTTCTGACACTCAGCTTTGAATTAACAATTGAGACCAAATATATACTTAACATTTACCACTTCCTACATAGGCTGTTCCAAACACATGTTTTTAACTTAATTGAGTATAACAGGCCTTGAACTTGGAAATGAGAAAAGCTGACCAAGTAAATTTCAGAGGTCACACACTCAAAATGGAAAGGAACAGGGATGGCAAGGTATGCCTTTGGTTTTCTGACAGCATCCAAGAAGCACGTTACAAGCGACACTGGAGTCTACTTATTTTGGGAAGCTCATCACAATGACATCTTAGAAAAAGCGACCTATGATGATCACACAAAAACAGGAAATACAAAAAGCACAAAGGAGAAATCAAAAGTCACCCATTATCCTACCACTCTGAAATAATCATTCTTAGTAACTTAGTTGAGTTCTTTCAACTCACAGTTTTCTAAGGAACAAAAAATATTATTTCATTGAGTACTGCTACTGCACTATAATTACATGTAATAATGTATTTTTAAATTATTGCTAATCTCATCAATTTTATTTTATGTTATTTTATAGTTAGTTTAAAAGACCTAAATTTACATTAATAAATTAACTACATAAGGTTTAAGAAACACTAATACATCCATAAATATACACATGTAATTGTTAGTCTTAGGCATAACTAAGAATTTGGACTTTAGAACCATGGGTTCAATGAGCTGGCTATGTACCTCGCCAAACTGTGGAACTTTGGTGAAGTTAAATAGGCTCTCTATGCCTCAGATTCTTTGACTGTGAGGTGGGAATCTACATATCGTAGGCTTTTGAGGGAAGAAGAGATATATGAAAAACTTCTAGAGCCATTCCTGGCATATAAGGGGCACTTAAGTTTATCTTGCCTTTTCCTCCTCCTCTGCTGTTGATCTAAGAGCACACTCACGTCTACAGCAGTAGACGACATTTATTTACTTACTTACTTATTTAGCTAGTAATAGTGAGTCTACTGAATATTGACCTCAACTCAAGCATGAGTGGACTCTATGCTAATTCTTCTTCATTCCACAATCATTTAAAATATCTAAATTTCATAATATGATAGTACATATTTAAACCCGAACAACTCACAAGTATATAACTAATAACTTTGGCTTCAACTACAAATATTGATCTAAGCTTCCTGTATAAAACCCAGCAGCACTCAGCTTTTAGCTAAGCATGTCAGTTGGTTAGGATGGAAAAATTAGGTAATGAGGGAATTTCTCCCCACCAAATCACAGGTGAACTGCAACCCAATTTCAGACATAATTTATTTAGTTCTTAGGCCACATGTTGGACCACCATGGTTTCAAGAAAATCTTTGCTGAGAATGACTAATTTATGTCTATCATGGCCCTGCTTTAAGCATATTCTTTCTTGAACGCTTAGTCCTGTGAAGTCCTGAGTTCTCCCTCTCTGTTCCATCCTCATTGATGTTTGGTCTGTTTTTATATCAGAGCTGACCTTCTGAATGCAGAGTTCTCAGGCTCTCTGCCTAAAATCACTCAAATTTGGCATGAGGATTTTCTATAACTGCACAGATTTGGTCGGCCATATTTCTATTGTTCTGACAATTTCTGATTCTATTTGCTATGACACAGATTCCTGTAAGAGAAAATTCTGAAAACTCTTCAAGTATAAACAACCTGTTAATTTTATATAAAGAGTCACTTCTCTTGCCAGTGAATGGGATCTGTGGATGATATTATGAGAAAATTATTTTCCCTGTTTTTAAAAGCAGAAAGAAAGAGTACCAAGCTGTGTTTCCTGGAAAATTCTTCTCTGTTACTCAAAAAGTTTCCTCTAGAATCATTTCTTTTTGCTCTTATCAAATATTTGCCCCTGCTCCCAGTTCAACAGCTGAGACTAAATCTTGTCTTTCTGCTACTTCATTTGAGTTTGCTGTTTAATATATATACATGTATATATGCATGCATATTTACATACATAAAACACACCTTATATAGCACACATATTTTATACACACATATATGTGTATATTTATATATCATTAAATTTTACCATAAGAAACAGTGACACTTGCAGGAACTCAAAGAATGGCAAAATTGGTTTTCTAATTAAGTCACTGCATGTTGTTTTTCTCAGCAGCTCTGCTCTCATATGAATCCCTTCCTCTCCTGAGTCCCACGCACCATCCATAGCTTGTTCCCTTCCTTCCCACTGTGCCATCCTTTATCAACAGGAGCAGTCAAATCAACCCTTGGAGTGTACTTAAAAGCACCATATGCCCAACAGAAGAGCACTTGAATTACTCTGTATACCAGAACCTGCTGTACATCATAACAGATTATTAGCAGAGACCAAAAACTAAGACATGATGTGATCTTATAAGCCATCATAAACTGTCACCTGAGAGCATTCCTTGTCCCATTTATTGTATTTCCCAGATTCTCATTACTACCAACTAAATCAGTCAGGCTCTTATAGGGTTCTTGGATGCAAATGACTTCTGACCTAAAGCTAGTCATCCAGCTTCTTTCTTTATAGGCACTGTATTTAAACAACAACAACAAAACAGAGAGTACTTGTGAGTAGGCAAGCTTCACCATAATGAAAAAACAAACAAAAAAAAAAAAAGGAAGAGACTTTTCTAAGTAACTTATTTGAGTGACTTCCTTTGTGGAGTTTCCTGACAAAGAAAGAGATAGTAACAGAGTAGAGACAATTAGTTCAAAAATCTAAGCAAATAACACATAAGTTCAATACAGAAATATTCCTGATAGAATTGTTTTCCAGTTCTGTGATTTACCTTTTATATTCAAGTCCAGCCCTGCCTCTACTGTGTTTTTTTTAACTCTCTCAGGCTTAAAAATTAAATCTTTTTTCATGGGGTCCTAAGAGCCTAAACCCACTCCAGTATTCTTGCCTGGGGAATCCCATGGACAGAGGAGCCTGGCAGACTATAGTCCATGGGGTCGCAAAGAGTTGGACACAACTGAGCAACTAACACACAAGAGCCTAAAGAAGGCTGTATTTATATCTCACATCAAATAGTTTAGGTTCAGAAGGACTGAGTAGCCCCCCTTCACACTGACTTAGCTTCAGGAAGAAGTCACTTTGAAAAAATATATGGATGAAAAGCTACATATCAATGTGCTTGCCCTACAGGCCAAGTAAGATTAGATAGTAGAACCTACTAAAATGTACTTGGCTCTTAGAAGATGTGGCAGGTGAGAAGAAGCTTTACACAGTGATATCAGAGGGAGAAGGCAGGGAGAGACAGTTATTTAGAGCAGCCTTGAAAGGAATAGTTGCATATGGACACAAACATGGTGGGAGGAACCTACTAAAAGAGTTACAACAAAAAATTCCAGCTTCGTGACCGTGTTCCTATGTGTGCATGTGTGTGCTCAGTCGCTCAGTCATGTCCAACTCTTTGCGACCCCATGGACTGCAGCCCAGCACACTCCCCTGTCCATGGGATTTCCCAGCAAGAATACTGGAGTGGGTTGCCATTTCCTCCTCTGGGGATCTTCCTAACCCAGGAATTGAACTCTTGTCTTCTGTGTCTCCTGCATTGCTGGTGGATTCTTTACCACTGAGCCATCTGGGAAACCCTGGCCATGTTCCTACACACAAACATTCTTTTCTGCAAAAGAGCTATTTACATAGGAATGTAGAGTTGCTCTAAAATGGTTATTAGGCTGTAGTATCTAAACATACAGCACACATTAAAATAGACTGAAAATACATACATCAGAGATGGAAAAGTCATATCACCCTCTGCCAGTTATAGAAAACTGCAAAAGTAAATGTTTAACATTTAGCATACTGATCCATGTTACTATTTGCTTTCAGCCATTTTGTATTTTCAAGATGCATTAAAGTTTTGGACCATTGGGGCTTTCTAGGTGGCACCAGAGGTAAAGAGTTCAGTTCAGTTCAGTTCAGTCACTCAGTCGTGTCCAACTCTGCGACCCCATGAATTGCAGCTCGCCAGGCCTCCCTGTCCATCACCAACTCCCGGAGTTCACTCAAACTCACATCCATTGAGTCGGTGATGCCATCCAACCATCTCATTCTCTTGTCGTCCCCTTCTCCTTCTGCCCCCAATCCCTCCCAGCATCAGAGTCTTTTCCAGTGAGTCAACTCTTTGCATCAGGTGGCCAAAGTAGTGGAGTTTCAGCTTTAGCACCATTCCTTCCAAAGAACATCCAGGACTTATCTCCTTTAGAATGGACTGGTTGGATCTCCTTAACACACCAGCAAATGCAGGAGATGTAAGAGATGTGGGTTCGATCCCTGGGTTAAGAAGATTCCTTGGAGGAGGGCATAGCAACCCAATCCAGTATTCTTGCCTGGAGGATCCTATGGACAGAAGAGCCTGGTGGGCTACAGTCCATAGGGTCACAAAGAGTTGGACATGACTGAAGCAACTTGGCAGGCAGCATGCAAACGGGGACTCAGTTCTGTGGTGTTTTGGGAGTCATTCCTGGAGGTCAGGCATCAAGTCAGCTCCTCAGGTCTTCCAGCAATTTTATTTTAAAGCACCTAATTCCCTGTATTACATGCCATTCAAGATATTTAAAGCAGGTTCTATTTTATGAACTAAATGCTATGATGAAGGTCTGGACTCAAATGCCTCCATCAATTAATTGGTAATGGCTACCTAAGGTAATGTGTTTAGAACTTTGAGAGTGAGGTCCCAACTCCATGGAAATGATTTTTTTTATACCTGGTCTGGGAGTGTTTAACATTTGCCACCTTAATATACATCAGCCTCATTTAACAAATTATTCTGTGTGTGTATTGCAGGGTAGGGAGGGAAGTTTACATATGAATAGATATAAAATCTGCAAAGATAGGTAAAATTTCAAAATTTCATTTATATTTGGACATAACTGTGAAAATAAACTAGGCATACCAAATTAAAGATTGAATAGAGGAAAATGTTAGATTTAGTCACAGGAATGCTAATTGAACCATATATGAGTTATAATTTATTATACTTGAAATAGCAAAAGTTACCTCAATACAATCCCACTAGTCTAAATCCAATCTTCAAGGATACAAAGGTCTGGCCATTTTGTTCTCTGAACTTGCTGAATTGCTCACTGCTGGAAATGATTTTAAAGGATTAATTTTAAAGAAACTTCAAATAAAAAAACCAAAGTATTAGAAAAGAATGTAACAACAACAACAAAAATAACCCTGTGTTCCTGTTACTTCGTAACCATTTGCCTTGGTTAGATAGGTTGGTGAGAGGATATTTTCCCCCCATTCTGAAAGGCAATCATTTTTTTTCCTGAGAGTGTTAATACTTCAGTCATTTAAGCTTCCTAATTTGATGCTTTTTGGTTAAGAAGGAAACCTTAAGTGAGGAAAGGAAATGCTGAGAGGAAATTACTTGAACAGAACTTAATAGTTTTATGATATGAAGCTGTGATCACATTTTTTTCACGGTATGAGTCAGTCATTTAAATGTTTGGTTTACTTAGTTTCTTAATTTGACATGAGACTAAACTGGGTAAAACTTGTCAGTAAAATGTGGTTTTTCTTGAGTTAAACCAGATTGATTTCATTATTAATACAGCATCTCATATTTGTAAGTGAAACTGATTTAAGTGGGCTTTTGGTCATCATAAATCTCATTTTTAAAAGTATGTTTTTAAATGGATTACTAGCCCATGCTATAATTTCAACAAGCCTGCCTCCTACATGGGGATCTGAAGATCATGGTTATAGCTACTATTAGTGTCAACACAATGTAAGTAGGGTTCATTATGAAACTCTCTGGGGATTTCTAAAGTGATTACATTCTCTTTAAAATCCATAAAAAGGAACTCTTCAAAAGATAACAGTTCAATGAGATGAGATAGGAGCCATCTGGTTCGCTTATAAATCATATCCTTATTTTTTATGGTATATCATTGCTGCTCTATCCTATTAGCATGAGAGAATGAAATTCAGGAAGGCTGACTTTTATCATCTTTTTATCTTATAAAAAAGGAAAAGAAGTTGAACACCAACTATTAGGGTAAACATCCTGCCTAATCTCTGGCAAAGGCCACCATCATATTCATTGGAAGGACCGATGCTAAAGCTGAAGCTCCAATACTTCGGCCACCTGATGCGAAGAGCAGACTCATCTGGAAAGATCCTGATGCTGGGAAAGATTGAAGGCAAGAAGAGAAGGGAGTGGCAGAAAATGAGATGGTTGGATGGTATCATCAACTCAGTGGACATGAGTTTGAGCAAACAGTGAGGGACAGGGATGCCTGGTGAGCTGCAGTTCATGGGGTTGCAAGGAGAGGGACACAACTTAGCAACTGAACAACAAAACCCAATTCCTCAAACTACCTTTCTCCATGCAATCAAGTATGTGCCCCAACGGTTTCAAGTTATAGGCAAATACTCAATACTACTTTTTTTTTTATACTAATCTTTTTCATTTGGGGGCTTCCCTGGTGGTTCAGACAGTAAAAAATCTGCCTGCAGTGTGGGAAACCCAGTACATTACCCACATATTTTTCTCAAGCATACAGAATTGGTGGTTCAGTTCAGTTCAGTCACTCAGTCATGTCCGACTCTGCAACCCCATGAATCGCAGCACGCCAGGCCTCTCTGTCCATCTCCATCTCCCGGAGTTCACTCAAACTCACGTCCATCGAGTCAGTGATGCCATCCAGCCATCTCATCCTCTGCCATCCCCTTCTCCTCCTGCCCCCAATCCCTCCCAGCATCAGAGTCTTTTCCAATGAGTCAACTCTTCGCATGAGGTGGCCAAAGTACTGGAGTTTCAGCTTTAGCATCATTCCTTCCAGTGAACACCCAGGACTGATCTCCTTTAGGATGGACTGGTTGGATCTCCTTGCAGTCCAAGGGACTCTCAAGAGTCTTCTCCAAAACCACAGTTCAAAAGCATCAATTCTTTAGCACTCAGCTTTCTTCACAGTCCAACTCTCACATCCATACATGACTACTGGAAAAACCATAGCCTTGACTAGACGGATCTTTGTTGGCAAAGTAATGTCTCTGCTTTTGAATATGCTATCTAGGTTTAGAATAGGTGGTAACCAGCCTCAAACCTGGAAGGCTTCCACAACCAAGAGTATCTCCTTGACTCAGGTGCCATAGTGATTAAAATTTACTATTACAACAAACTAAGTTAGTTCATGCAAACTTATAGTGCTCTGATTCGTTTCCAACGCATTCAAAAAACCAAGAAATCCTGAGGTTCTGTGTATGACTTTGGGTTATGGCGCTCTGTTTTTACATGTAAAACTCTTGAGAAGGGTAACATATAGAGTCCCTACAGCTTGTAAGGAATTGGATTGGTAAAACTCTTTCCAAGTGGGTGCCGGACAACATAGAATATGGGATCACTAGGGTCCCTGAGGCCCTGGGAGAGAAGAGGGTGTTTTATTTAACTCTCAGACTTGATCCCCTGTTACTAAACTAACTTCTCCCTGAAAGAACCGAATTTCTTTTTTCAAGTGCAAATCCATTTCTTCTTCCAGGGGAGCATTTCCAACAGAATTCAATTCCCTGATTCTCACCTTGCCTCTTATGAGAATTCCCCTTTAAGTTTCTATTCCGGTTCCTACCTCACTAGACCCTAAGCCCAACCCATCTAACAGCAAGCCATTTTGTGGTGTGAAATGGTGTAGCGCAGTAGGAATTGCATGGGCTTTGGAGACACACAGACCTTGGCTGGAGTCTCAACTTTATCACATACTGTATGGAGCATGTTACCGATACAGTGTCCTTTTCTCTGTTAATAGGGTCAATAATATCTATCATACAGAGGCTGTGGTTGGCAGAATAAGGGCTCTCAAAGATGACTACACATCATGCCCCAGATTCTGTCAATATATTTTATAGGCAAAAAAGACCACAGGGTATATAGATTCTTTATCCTGGAAGATTATCCTGGGCCCAATCTAAAATATGAGTGCTTAAAAGTGGCGATACTTTCCAAACTGTGGTCATGAAAAGATGTGACAGTGGAACAAAGAACAGGAAGATGGCAGGATGAGAAAGATTTGACCTGCTACTGCTGGCTTTGAAAATAGTGGAAGGGGTCCAGAAGCCAAGAAATAAGGATGGCCTTTGGAAGCTGGGGAAGTCAAGGAAACAAATTCTCCCTTAGAACCTCCAAAAAAGAGCTCAGTCCTGCTTGCCCCTTGATGTTAGCCCAGTGAGATCTGTGTGAGACTTCTGACCGACAGAACTATAATATTTTAAATGTGTATTGTTTAAGCTACCATGCTTGTGATAATTTGTTCCAGTGACAATTTAAAAAGCAATACAGAGGTACTATAAGAAAGCATAAGAAGAGGATCTACCATAGTGCCTGGCACAGTTAAAGCCCTAAACAAATATCAGTTTCTTCCCACAGTTTATCTAGGAAATTCTAATTCATGTATTCACAACAAGAAACAAAACAAAAAACACATTCTATGTGCCAGACACCATTCTAGGAACTCTTAGAGTTTACAACCTTATCAAAAAAGCTAATTTTTTTTATGTACTGCAGTAATTTTTCACTTTCTACACATACCAGACTCAAGTAGGCATTTGTCGGTCTCAACCATTGTGCTAAAGGCTCCCATACATTCATACTCATACACATCAGCAAGACCCACCAACAGCTGCGCACCTCCTAGTCTTTTGACCCCGTGAGTCTGTTTCTGTAGAATTCTAAATTAAGAATATTATTTATGTTTTGTTTTGCATTCAGGAAGCAGATGGAAACCAAATGTTACTGATAGGTTTGATCTTACTGTGTCTGTCTCTGATCATAGGACCATACAAAATCCATCAGAAATGACCTTACGATGGCCACAAAGCAGAGAGGCTCAAATCAGTCACTTCTGAGGGTTAGATGAGAGACAGGGAGAGGAGTGCAGAGAGAAGGGTATGGCTGCTATTCCCCTTAAAGCTTTGAAAGATGGAAACACTGAATTAAACATCGATTTTAGTAAGTTCAGATTCACACCATGGAGTGCAGGTGAACCTGGGTATAAATTCAAGTTGTTCTTGCAAAGGAGGAAGCACTATAGAAGAATCTGTTTAGACCAGCTGGGCCACATGGCCTTGACTTCCTCACTCCACCTTTCCTAGAGCACTTGGTATTTTCCTCAGACTTACAGTGAAGGTGACACAATTCTCTGAGCAGCCCTTGAGACAAATGCTTTTGGATGTGAAGGGCTAGGAAATCCTTTGTGATCTTGACTATGCTGGATGTTACAGGGTCTTCTGACTCTGCCCACTCCTCCTGGTAGAATTTATGGCAATTCTGCTTCTGGATATTAAAATTCAATCCTCTTTCTAGAGGTAGAAATCCATTCCAGATTCGAGCAGCTGAGAGCTAGTACCCCATGAGGAGCACTCAGAGAAACATATTCTTACCTTGTGATGACCTTTATAGTTTTACTCTGCTTCCAAGTGTCCCTTGCAGCTATATTCGAATCCCAGTGACTATAGGGAGGATCTGCTAGAGAGGTGTAGGCTTTTATTACAGCAGGGTCCCTGGCTAGATAGGTTAGGATTTTCAGCAGGGGATTTGCCAGCCTCACAACATGGTGTTTTCTCCCTAATTGAAGCATCCCACTGTCCAGAAAAATCAAGTCTCGCTGTTAGAGAAGGAATCTAATCATTTCACTCTGGAATGATTCTGGGCATCTGATGGACTGTTGGAGTTCTCCTTGCTGGTTCCCTGTCTTTTCTGTGTGTAAATGTTTGTGTGATTTTTTTTAATGTTTTTATTGATGTCAAGACGTTGACATAAAAACAAGACTAATAGTGTCTGATTTGGGCTTCTGGTTTCCCACATCTCCCCATCTCCTTGAGCAGCTGGCATAGCTGGAGGACTGTTTACTCTATGGCTTATTTCCCCCTTATCTTTGATGTCCCAGGATGTCAAAGGTTGTAAATTTAATATTGATTTTATAAAGTAGTTTTACTCTAACATGTCAGTTGTGATTAGCTTCAACCTGGAAGAAGCTCAGTCACTGATCTGGATTTGCACGCAATGTGGCTCCCCAGCTCTCAGGCTCTCTGAGTGAATGCTTTATTTATAAGAGTGGCAATGGTTTATAAAAGCCAGGACAGCCCCCAGCCCCCAGCTCTCTCTCTGCTCTGAGCCTCCAGCACCTGGGCCCTTACATTTAGCTTGAAAATCTAAGTAGATCAGAGAGATGTATCATTTGCTGGCATGTCAACAGACAGAAGAGTTTATAGATCACATTATACCCCAATGGCTATAACCAGAGAGAGAGGAATGAGAAGTCTTACTTGTGATTCCACCCCTCCCTTTCTTTAGTCTCCCAGTGACCCTCGTGTTTCACCACCAGGGTGGGGGCTGCTTCTATAATAACAGTGATAAAAGCTGACATTTATTGAACACTTTCTAAATGGTGATTACTTAATAAGATCAGGCATGGTACTAAGGGTTTTCCATGCATCATCTCATTTAATGCTCACATCAGTCCTAGGAAGTGAGTATATATTATTACCCTATTGCTACTGAATACTATTATCACTACCGTTTTACAGATGAAGGAACAAAGAATGGCCAGGATCACACTGCTGCACATTCTGAGGCTGAAATTCAACCCAATGCAGTCTGACCACCTCCCCTGCCACAACCCATATTCTCATCTCCAACACCATAATAAGTGCTTTATCACAAAACTTGGGAAAGACATTTCTGCACTAATCATGCTGAAGTTAACACCTTGGTTTAGGTTAATGTTCTCTGTTCTTATTTTTTTGATACGAATTAATCTTGAAACAGAATTGTAGAATTTACCCACAAATCCTATTTCCTTTCTTAAGAAGAGACAGACAACTGGTGTGTTTATCCTGCCCCACTGATCTTCTCTCCCTTCTCACACCTTGTAAGAATTCCTCCTTAGAGAATGAAGCTGAGGATGCTCCCCACTTTGTGGCGGTAAATTCTTCCTGAAGCCATGTGGCCATGTTCCTGCTCATCAGCTGCCACTGCAGGTGCTGCAAAGGGGCCACATGACCTTCCAAGTTAAGGAAATGGATCAAAGCCTTCTTACTTTGGGAAATCTCAATTCATTATATTTTAACACTGCAGAGGCTAGTTCACCAGGAGGCTGACACAGGGCACTTGGGAACTTTATCTCCCAAGTTAAATACACTCCTTACCTGTGTGCCAAAGTTCTCCATTCTTTCCCTGAGGCTGAGATGTTCCAGGCAAGGAGTCTGGGAGTGCTTTTCTTCATATTTGCCTTCATCCCTCTTCCTAGATGTTAACAGTGGGGGCAAGAATACATTAAGGCAAATTGAAGACAGTGCCAAATTCTCTGATATGCCTCCCATTAAGAGATGAGAACTGTATTTCACCCCTTTGATTCTGGGTGGGTTTCTGTGCCTGCTCTGACTAACAGAATACAGTAGAAGTAATGTTGAGGACATTTCTGGACCCAGACTGTAAAAGATTGACAGTATCCACCTTCACTTACTTGTCACACATAAGAAGTTCAACTACTCTAAAGGAGAGACAACACAGCAAGGCCCTGAGACTACCTGGAGAAAAAGAGAGACCCAGCTCAGACTGTCAAGTGATCAAATATGTAAGTAAAGTTGTCTTGAACCCTCCAGATTAGCCCAGATACTACCTGAAAGTTACCAAGTGATACCAACCAAAGAACAGAAGAAATGCCTAAATTCTCGACCCACAAAATAGTGAGATACAATAAAATGGTAGCTGTCTTGCATTAGTGAGTTATGTAGCGATAGCTAACAAGTACAGGCACACAGGTGTTTGGAATGGATCACTTTAGCTTTTAAGGAATGTGAGCCTGAGGCATGCACTCACAGATGGAAGGCTGCTCTGACTAGC
The DNA here is from genome assembly GCF_014754425.2 of Oryx dammah. Lineage (NCBI taxonomy): Eukaryota > Metazoa > Chordata > Mammalia > Artiodactyla > Bovidae > Oryx > Oryx dammah. The sequence continues at coordinate 28,490,333 of NW_024070200.1, read as the reverse complement.
CTGACTCAATGCATTTAAGCACAGAGAAGAGCAAATAACTCAACTTGTGACGTGAGGATATTTCTGCGGGACAACCACCGGTGTGCTGCCTTGTGGAGCAAGTCTTCCCAACTGATTACAGATTGTTGATGAAGGATTAATCTTTCGGTATACTGGCATCTCATAATTCATGGACCAGTCAGGACCCAGCCCTCAGCAAAGCATACTGAGCCCACACTTTGTTTTTTTTCCTTTTAATTTTCTTAGTTACCACATTATTTTCAACAGTCAGAAGGTAAATTTGTTCACTTCAGAAGAAGCACATAGAAAGCCTTGCTCTCAGGTAGTAAGAAAACACATTTTTTGTGGTAATGCTTAAGAATTGTGGTAAAAGACATAAAGGTAGGCTCTTTTAGTTAATAGTTTCCAAATATAATTTCATTCTTCTATTTAACTGTATGTGTTTCAATGCATACGCTACTTTAAATATCTGTAAGAAAACAGTATATTTTGGAAACATAATGGCACTTTTTTGAGTAGTTACAGTTTATCTGTCAAACTGTAATACACTTTCATGGAAATGAGACAAATAACCACCTGAGTGAGAAACAAGGGAGACTTGATAAGTAGTTATCTTGGTTTTATCCTCAAACTAAACTGGCCCAAACTCTTTTTTGAAGTGAAGTTACTAAAAATGTACTTATTTTCTACGTTAAAGTCTCCATTGTTTATGTGTTGTTATCCAATAGAAACAAAATACAAAAGCTGGAGAAGAAACTTCCTTTAGAAGAATCCCATCCTCAAATTCTACAGACAGATGTACCAGCCCTTGACTTCCCACATACAGGTTATCATGGCTAGAAGTTTAGAGCCTTTTATTTCAGACTTAACCTGACAATCACATATCATAGAACTCAGGGATATTTGCTGGTATCAAGAGATCAGATTTCACATCCAACCCACAGGAATTTTGTTTTAGGAATTAAACTAGATTTGGGAAGATAGACAAGGAGTTAGCCAAAAGACAAAGGTGGGAGAACCATAAAAAGAAAACATCACATCAAAGGGAGAGGAGAGGATAACATTACATTATCTAGGTAGTAGGATTTGCTGTGATTTTTGTATTCTTTGTACTTTTATATGGCTTAATTTTTTGTCATTAACATGTGTCATCTATTTTAAAAAAGAACTAGAATATCACGAAAATAATATATTTCAAAGTAGTCAAGATGTTTTAAACAGGCCCAGAGGTCTAGGAACATAACAACTTCTCAAAAGAAATGCAGTCCCCCCCATCCATCCCAAACCTTTTTATGGTGCAGTGTTCTGCTGAGCGGAAAAAAAAATAATAATAATTGGAAATACTGGTTTCTAATCCTTCAATGATTAATTGCTGAATCTTAAACCAATGGAGCTTCCTGATTTTCCTCCACTTTAAACATATCTCTGTATGGGAGAAGTTTGGTCAATGTTGGAATACTGTGAATTCAGAACTGAAGCTGTTTAGGGTAGTGATGCCAATTCCTTAATATGTAATTGTAATGTTTTCAAGATTTTTCCAAGCTGTACTGGATAAAAATCCACAAGTAAAAAATTCATACAATTTTTTCATAGAGAATGCTATTCAATGAGAAGTTAAACCTCATTTTATCATATCATAATATAAACATAGCTTACATGTACTAAGTGTAGCCTAGCTTCATCTTACTTCATCTTATAAAATGTTAAGCATTTCCTTGCTCATATTAAAAAATAAGCTTTCAAATTTAGAATGAACAACTTTACACATTTTTTCTTTTAATGTGCAAGAAGTTTTACGAAATTCTTTCAGGCTGCGTGTGAGGAAAAATTTGCAATTTTTTCATTCCACTGGTTTAACTGAAGACATAGAGGTTTGGGGGTTAGAAAGTCCTGGGTTTAATCACCAGATTTGCTATATACTGGGTGTGTAACTTGGCGAATTACTTGAACAGCATCCCCTTAAAAGGATATATTAAATATCCTTTACGCGGCAGGCAAGGCGCTAACCATTAGGAACACAAAGAGAACATGGTACAGATGGTCTCTCCTTCCTTACCTCTCTGGGCCCCGCCTTGTCCCCTATGTAAAATACCTGCCTACTTCTACCTTATGTGACTGTTGTCACGATGGTAATGTGATACAGAGAGCAAGCACCCTGAACAAAGCTGCTGTGGAAGACGAAGTACACTATTATCTTGAATAATATCACAACACAGGATGCGATTGTCTTCTGCATTAAAACCATGGACCCTCGGGCTGAGAAAGCACGTGTTAACTTTCTGTATCAGAAGCCTCATTAACTCAGCTTTTTACTTCAGCCAGTGCAGCAGGTGTCGAGCGTGTGGAGCGCGACTACGCGGGCCTCCGGCCCCGACTTCCGGTCTGCGGCGCGCCTCTGCAACTGCGCATGCGCAGCTGGCTGACTGTCTGCTCAGCGGTTTTCCCTGAAGAACGGTTCTCAGCCCCTGGGGAAGTGGGCAAGAGGTTAAAAGCCCGAGTTCCAAGGCGCACTTGGTAAGACCCCTCAGACAAGGTCCCCAGCAAGTCAGCAAAGCACATTTGCACTGATGACCCGGCATTGTCAGTATCCCTTTCCCTAGTCTCTCCCTTCTGGATCTCCCTGCCTCGATCACTTCCCTGAGTTACACACGTTCAAACCCTTGCCTCGGACTTTGCTTTAGAAGGACAGCCAGGCTAAAACAATATCTATAGAAGGAGAAAATTTAGGCAGAATTTTGTGATCCAAGTGTGTAAAACAGACCATACAGTGAAATAGTATGCAAGCATTGGAAACAGTGAATCCAGTTAAATGTGAGAAATTTTCATGACATTGTTTGGTATGAAAAGCAAGATGCAGAGCTGTTATGTAATATGAAATAAAAAATAGCCTCCCCTAAATCCTTGGCGTGCTGCGATTCGTGGGGTCGCAAGAGTCGGAAACGACTGAGCGACTGAACTGAACTGAAATCCTTGTATCTATATGAAAAACACTTACTTGAAAATGTAATATATGAGAATTTACTTTTTAGTTACCTTTAAACTAAAAAAGATACATACTAGTTTGTTAAATGTGGTTGGTGGCGTGGGAGTGGAAGGGAAGGGGTTAGTGAAAGAAGGACAAAGAGGTCATCATTTAAAAGATCACTCTATGACATAATGTTACTATTCCATTCAGGTAAAACCATACACATCTGAGTACCTGCCTGTGACAGAAAAGGACAATCACCAGTCTGCTGGGAGATGAGATTTCAGGTAGGGTTTTATGTTCATCCTCAGACTTTTTTTGTTTTAAATTTTACAGTAAGCATAGATTAATTATATAATCAGAAAAACATTAAAGCAATGAATACCCAACAGAAAAATGAAGAGACCATTTGGCATATTGGTTAAGAGTACAGACTGTGGAGCCAGACAACTACATTCAGATCTTGATTCTGTCACTTATGATTGCATGATTTTGGGCAGGTTATTTCATTTCTTTGGATTTCAATTTCCTCGTCTGTAAAATGGAATTCATGGGGTCGCAAAGAGTCAGATACAACTAAGCGACTGAACTGAACTGAAAATGGAAATAATAATAATGTAGTACCTGATTCATTGGACTTAAGAAAATTAAGTGGGAAATGCGTAGCAAGCTTTCAGAATGATACCTGGCACATAGTAAATGCTGTATTCAGTTCAGTTCAGTCGCTCAGTCATGTCCAACTCTTTGCGACCCCATGAATCGCAGGACGCCAGGCCTCCCAGTCCATCACCAACTCCCAGAGTTCACTCAGACCCGTGTCCATCAAGTCAGTGATGCCATCCAGCCATCTCATCCTCGGTCGTCCCCTTCTCCTCCTGCTCCCAATCCCTCCCAGCATTAGAGTCTTTCCAATGAGTCAGCTCTTCGCATGAGGTGGCCAAAGTACTGGAGTTTCAGCTTCAGCATCATTCCCTCAAAAGAAATCTCAGGGCTGATCTCCTTCAGAATGGACTGGTTGGATCTCCTTGCAGTCCAAGGGACTCTCAAGAGTCTTCTCCAACACCACATTTCAAAAGCATCAATTCTTCAGCGCTCAGCCTTCTTCACAGTCCAACTCTCACATCCATACATGACCACTGGAAAAACCATAGCCTTGACTAGACGGATCTTTGTTGGCAAAGTAATGTCTCTGCTTTTGAATATGCTATCTAGGTTGGTCATAACTTTTCTTCCAAGGAGTAAGTGTCTTTTAATTTCATGGCTGCAGTCATCATCTGCAGTGATTTTGGAGCCCCCCAAAATAAAGCCTGACACTGTTTCCACTGTTTCCCCATCTATTTCCCATGAAGTGATGGGACCAGATGCCATGATCATTGTTTTCTGAATGTTGAGCTTCAAGCCAACTTTTTCACTCTCCTCTTTTACTTTCATCAAGAGGCTTTTTAGTTCCTCTTCACTTTCTGCCATAAGGCTGGTGTCATCTGCATATCTGAGGTTATTGATATTTCTCCCGGCAATCTTGATTCCAGTTTGTGCTTCTTCCAGCCCAGCGTTTCTCATGATGTTCTCTGCATATAAGTTAAATAAGCAGGGTGACAATATACAGCCTTGACGTACTCCTTTTCTTATTTGGAACAAGTCTGTTGTTCCATGTCCAGTTCTAACCGTTGCTTCCTGACCTGCATATAGGTTTCTCAAGAGGCAGGTCAGGTGGTCTAGTATTCCCATCTCTTTCAGAATTTTCCACAGTTTATTGTGATCCACACAATCAAAGGCTTTCGCCTAGTCAGTAAAGCAGAAATAGATGTTTTTCTGGAACTCTCTTGCTTTTTCCATGATCCAGCGGATGTTGGCAATTTGATCTCTGGTTCCTCTGCCTTTTTTAAAAACAGCTTGAACATCTTGAAGTTCATGGTTCAGGTATTGCTGAAGCCTGGCTTGGAGAAGTTTGAGCATTACTTTACTAGCGTGTGAGATGAGTGCAATTGTGCAGTAGTCTGAGCATTCTTTGGCATTGCCTTTCTTTGGGATTGGAGTGAAAACTGACCTTTTCCAGTCCTGTGGCCACTGCTGAGTTTTCCAAATTTGCTGGCATATTGAGTGCAGCACTTTCATAGCATCATCTTTTAGGATTTGAAATAGCTCATGTGGAATTCCATCACCTCCACTAGCTTTGTTCGTAGTGATGCTTTCCAAGGCCCACTTGACTTCACATTCCAGGATGTCTGGCTCTAGATGAGTGATCACACCATCATGATTATCTGGGTCGTGAAGATCTTTTTTGTATAGTTCTTCTGTGTATTCTTGCCACCTCTTCTTAATATCTTCTGCTTCTGTTAGGTCCCTACCATTTCTGTCCTTTATCAAGCCCATCTTTGCATGAAAAGTTCCCTGGTATCTAATTTTCTTGACAAGATCTCCAGTCTTTCCAATTGTGTTCTTTTCCTCTATTTCTTTACATTGATCACTGAAGAAGGCTTTCTTATCTCTCCTTGCTATTCTTTGGAACTCTGCATTCAGATGCTTGTGTCTTTCCTTTTCTCCTTTGCTTTTTGCTTCTCTTCTTTTCACAGCTATTTGTAAGGCCTCCCCAGACAGCCATTTTGCTTTTTTGCATTTCTTTTCTATGGGGATGGTCTTGATCCCTGTCTCCTGTACAATGTCACGAACCTCCATCCATAGTTCATCAGGCACTCTATCTATCAGATCTAGTCCCTTAAATCTATTTCTTACTTCTACTGTATAATCATAATTGTAATCAAATCATAAGGAATTTGATTTAGGTCATACCTGAATGGTCTAGTGGTTTTCCCTACTTTCTTCAACTTAAGTCTGAATTTGGCAATAAGGAGTTCATGATCTGAGCCACAGTCAGCTCCTGGTCTTGTTTTTGTTGACTGTATAGAGCTTCTCCATCTTTGGCTGCAAAGAATATAATCAGTCTGATTTCGGTGTTGACCAACTGGTGATGTCCATGTGTAGAGTCTTCTCTTGTGTTGTTGGAAGAGGGTGTTTGCTATGACCAGTGCATTTTCTTGGCAAAACTGTATTAGTCTTTGCCCTGCTTCATTCCATATTTCAAGGCCAAATTTGCCTGTTACTCCAGGTGTTTCTTGACTTCCTACTTTTGCATTCCAGTCCTCTATAATGAAAAGGACATCTTTTTTGGGTGTTAGTTCTAAAAGGTCTTGTAGGTCTTCATAGAACCGTTCAACTTCAGGTTCTTCAGCATTACTGGTTGGGGCATAGACTTGGATTACTGTGATATTGAATGGTTTGCCTTGGAAATGAACAGAGATCATTCTCTCGTTTTTGAGATTGAATCCAAGTACTGCGTTACGGACTCTTGTTGACCATGATGGCTACTCCATTTCTTCTAAGGGATTTCTGCCCGCAGTAGTAGATATAATGGTCATCTGAGTTAAATTCACCCATTCCAGTCCATTTTAGTTGGCTGATTCCTAGAATGTCAATGTTCACTCTTGCCATCTCCTGTTTGACCACTTCCAATTTGCCTTGATTCATGGACCTGACATTCCAGGCTCCTATGCAATATTGCTCTTTACAGCATTGAACCTTACTTCTATCACCAGTCACATCCACAGCTGGGTATAGTTTTTGCTTTGGCTCCATCCCTTCATTCTTTCTGGAGTTATTTCTCCACTGACCTCCAGTAGCATATTGGGTACCTACTGAGCTGCGGAGTTCATCTTTCCGTGTCCTATCTTTTTGCCTTTTCATACTGTTCATGGGGTTCTCAAGGCAAGAATACTGAAGTGGTTTACCATTCCCTTCTCCAGTGGACCACATTGTGTCAGACTTCTCCACCATGCTGTATAGAGTTTAGCTATTATTATTTCTTTATAATTGATTATAGAAAGAAAAATAGCTGAGCTCTTAGATGCTACAGCCTTTAGTTAGAGAGAGGAATTATGCTTCACTGTAATGGCAGCAGGGTGACCATTCACCCACAGCTACTCCACTCCTGCAGCTAAGACAACTTCTGCTTCTATGAGGAAATAAGAGAGGAAGGAGAACATGGACAAAGGAAAAAAGAAAAATAGCCCAAAAGTTTCCAGTAGGATACTGGTGGGACAGAGTATGCCTGGCAAACAGTGCCCTCTTCACAGGTGTTCAGCCTGGCCTGAAGTGTTCTCTTTCCAACTTCCTGGTCATCTCATTTCTTCAAGAAGCAGATAAGTTCACGTTGGTGATCTATTTTTTTCATAATTGAGATGCAACTGTTAGTGTAGTATATTCTGCTGACATTAATGTCATACTTCCTAGATACCAGATAAAAAATACTTTTAATTAGTTATATATGAGAATGTATATACAATTCTGAAACTGTCTTCATCATCAAAGTTTGCTTCCAAATATGATACATGTGGCTTTAGTGCCAATTCTTACTAACTGTGCGATGCCGTGTGCTGACACCCTTGACACATTTCCCCATATCCAGTCACAAAAATATTTCCAATTAGTCATAAATGGGAATGTACACGCAATATTTCCAATAGCCACTCTGTTCCTATCAGAGTTCACAACAGAGAAAATTTAAACTGTTGCCACTGAGCTGCCTTGCTCCAATTCCAACAACTCCTGTTTCAGAAATGCTTGGAAAATGGAATCTTTAGATCTTACTGGGTAAACAGATCTAAGGTAGGTTTGTTTCAGCCCAAGTTCTTTGAAATTCATGTACTCCTGAACCTGACTAAAATGCATACCATAACCATTTCAAAGGCAGTGATAAAATTACTTGGTTAAATATTTTGGCTAGATTTCCTGTTTCCAGAAGCCTGAGCTTTGTATTATGTGGCTTAGGCATTTACACATGGCAACTAGGGCAGTATTAAATGACCCTACATCTGCCAAACTTCATAAGAACCATGCCCCATAGAGAAGGCCCCAGGCACCCATCCACCACTGTGAACCACACAGATAGAGGACTCCAAACATCAATAACTGCCTTCAAATTCCTAGACCTTGAACTTTCTTTAGGAATCCACGCTATAAGCCTCTTAAGATGATTACAGACCATCAAGTACCTCCCCTAGTTCAAAGTGTAGAGCCTATAAAGTCACTGTATACTTATAATTTAGATATTCTCCAAACTCAAGACTATGAAGCATTCTGATCTGCTCTTTAGATTTCTGTATAATATCTCCATCATTTTAAAACAGGGTTTGTCTTCTATTGCTGTGTGCAAGTGGCAGTCCTATACAAGTCATAAGGCCCTCATTTATTCATCGTACATCACAGTGAAATGGGGGCTTCATGTGAGGGGAGGGAAAACAGTTCTGTTAAACTTTGCTTACTTTCACTACCTTTAAAAACTCATTAAATAGGATTCTGCCTTTTAGTTGCTGAAGTGTTTAAAGCCCTTTTTAATGAAAAATTCTAATCCTATATAATCACACCATAAGGACTTTCTTTATGTTCAAAGAGGAAACAGTGTTAAATTTTAATGCATACCTCTGGCAGGCTATAATAAAAGTGTTCAGTCAGTTTTAAATCCGATTAGTGTAACTGTTACAGATTAGAGAAAAACCCCAAGTGATTTGAAGCAAGTCCCCAACTCAGGGAGACTAATTCAGGGCCTGGGCCTGATTATGCCAGATTCTAAGGGAACATCAAGACTTGTATTCAGTTTGCTCACAATTTGTTTAGTAGTTAATAAAACAGGGTCCCATACCAGGTATTGCAGGGCTTGAAAGACAAGCTTTCAAATAGAGGCAGATAGGACAGATTGCAATCCCTTCTTTGTTACTCAAGTGACACATATTGTACCCTGGCTTATATTCTTATCTTTTCTCAATATTTACCTCAGTGCTTCTTAATAGTTGGATTCAGTTGGGTAAAGCAGGAATATTAAAAACATCTGAGAAGAAATGCATATGTATATTCAAATATTTACAAATCTGTCCTCCCATCCACCTTACTTTGACCTCCTCCATAGTCTTAATACGTGTAGAGAAGAAAATAGTTATCTAAACCCTAAGATCACATGCTGGAATGTATGAAGGCACCTACATTGAGCAATTAAAAATACAACCTTGTAGTTCTAATTCCTACATCATCCCAAGTGAGAATCATTAAGCTAACTGAACTCAAAACCAAGTGATCTGACATCAGATCCCAGATTTGCCCAATGGCTCAGCAGGTAAAGAATCCACCTGAGATGCAGGTGACACAGGATCCCCTGAAGAAGGGCATGGCAACCCACTCCAGTATTCTTGCCTGGAGAATCCCACAGAAAGAAAAGCCTGGCGGGCTATAGTCCATAGGGGCACAAAGAGTTGGACACAGCTGAAGAGACTAAGCATGTCTGCATGCACCCAGCTTTGCCACTTACCAGTTGGGACATCCTTACCGTTTATGAAACTCAGTTTTATCACCTATAAATTAAAAATCATTGTATCTGCTTTTTCTACATTTTACGGTTGTTGTGAGGATTAGATTAATAAATCTGCATAGTCTTAAATGATGGCATGGTATTAGCACATCTGTATTAGAAACACTTTGAAAGCAGTACTGGTCATCTTGCTTTTATATTCATATTCTCTTACTGTTATGTATATATCCTAAGTGACTACACATCATGATTTTAATAATAGATGTCAATTTGCATATCACCTTAAAACTTGGGGAAAGAACAGAGTATCCAACTAAGTAAGTTATCAGAAGAAGAACTGAAATCCTTTTCACCTGGGTTAACATTTGACTTCAACTGCCTTCCCTACCTGGACACATTTAATTTGAATGTCATGGCTCTGTGGGCCTTTATGCCTCTGGAGTGAAAGGCTTTGGGCTCCAGGTAGTCATTATTCACCAACCTTCTTCTCTCCTGTTCTCCATTTTATGCTACCAGACCAAAGCACTCAGTACTGCTTCAATATCAAGAAAATATAACTAAGCCTTAGATAAATTAATGATTACTAAAGAATAGAGAATACTTTTCACCTTTCAAAAAAAATCTGAGTGATAAGGAAAAATTAATTTCCTCATTATAAAAGGATCAGAAAAGGGAAATCAAAGCCAATACAAAGCCCCCACAGTAAGAGAAAGGACAGCAAAAATAAAAATAAAAACAAGGATTCATGAATGCAGGAAGAAATTAAAACAAACCTGCAGGCCCTCTTAAATACAGCAATCAGGCAGCTCCATGCATGCATCCCATATTTGCATTTTTATTTTACATGAAGTATTTTTATATCTGCTTTGCCTAAATTTGGCCTCTTACCAAAGCCTAATGACTCTACTTTATGTTAAGCTTTTCGAAAGATCTAAACTTAAAACTAGGAAGAAAAAAAAACTTGTTAATTTATCTTGCAGGAAAAGGTGTTATAATTTGAATGAAAAGCAGCACGCAGACAGATAAAAAGTAGCTGGCACAAACCTCGGGTAATCAGTAACATTTTTTGTACCTGCAGGCTGAGAAATTGTCTCCAATGTTGTACGATGTTATTACCATAGCCTATTTTCACTTGAACATTAGGTTCAAGTCTAATTGTGTGAAGATTTGAATGTTCTCCACAGATTTACTATTTTAATAAACTCATACTGGTAAAGCACTATATGTGTTGACAGTGGTACTTACAGTGTATTAAGCAAACAAATCATTTTCTTTTAAATGCTAAGTAGCCTAATTTGACCTTTCTACAGGCCCTGGTCAGTTCTGAAATGGTCTTTTTTAATAGTCTTCTCTCTGACCTTTCTTTTACTCCATCCATCAACAAAGTTATTATCTTCATAGACTTTTGCTGTTGTTCAGTTCCTGAGTCTTGTCCTACTCTCTGCAACCCCATGGACTGCAACATACCAGGCTTCCCTGTCCTTCACCATCTCCCAGAGCTTGCTGAAACTCATATCCATTGAGTCAGTGATGCCATCCAACCATCTCATTCTCTGTCATCCCCTTCTCCTCCTGCTTTCACTCTTTCCCAGCAGCAGGGTCTTTTCTGATGAGTCAGCCATTAAATGGCCATACATTTGGCCATACAGGTGGCCAAAGTATTGGAGCTTCAACTTCAGCATCAGTCCTTCTAATTAATATTCAAGATTGATTTCCTTTAGGATTGACTGGTTTGGTCTCCTTGCAGTCCAAGAGATTCTAAAGACTCTTCTCCAACACCACAATTCAAAAGCATCAGTTTTTTGTCTCTCAGCCTTTACGGTCCAGCTCTCACATCCATACATGACTACTGGAAAAACCATAGCTTTGACTAGATGGACCTTTGTTGGCAAAGTAATGTCTTTGCTTTTTAATACATTGTCTAGGTTTGTCATTGCTCTTCTTCCAAGGAGCAAGCACCTTCTAATTTCATGGCTGCAGTCACTGTCTCTAGTGATTTTGGAGCCCCCCAAAATAAATTCTGTCACTGTTTCCATTGTTCCCTCATCTATTTGCCATGAAGTGATGAGACCAGGTGCCATGATCTGAGTTTTTTTGATGATGAGTTTTAAGCCAGCTTTTTCACTCTCCTCTTTCATCTTCATTAAGGGGCTCTTTAGTTCCTCTTTGCTTTTTGCTATTAGGGTGGTATCATCTGCATATCTGAGGTTATTGATATTTCTCCCGGCAATCTTGATTCCAGCTTGTGCTTCATCCAGCCCAGTGTTTCTCCTGATATACTCTGCATATAAGTTAAATAAGCAGGGTGGCAATATACAGCTTTAATGTACTCCTTTCCCAATTTTGAACCACTCCATTGTTCCATGTCCAGTTCTACCTGTTGCTGCTTGACCTGCGTGCAGGTTTCTCAGGAGGCAGGTAAGGTGGTCTGGTATTCCCGTCTCTTTAAGAATTTTCCACAGTTTATGGTGATCCACACTGTCAAAGGCTTTAGCGTTAGTCAATGAAACAGAAGTAGATGTTTTTTCTGAAATTCTCTTGCTTTTTCTGTGATCCAACTGATGTTGGCAATTTGATCTTTGGTTCCTCTGCTTTTTCTATCCAACTTGTACATCTGGAAGTTCTCGGTTCATGTGCTGTTGAAGCCAATCTTGGAAGATTTTGAGCATGACCTTGCTAGCATGTGAAATGAATGTAGCAGTACGGTAGTTTGAACATTCTTTGTCATTGCGAAATAATAAGGTCACAGACCTTATGACCTAATTGTACTGATGGCTGTGGAGCAAGGTGAGGCTGCTATGAGCTATACTCATGATATTTATGGTAACAAAAGTATGCTCAGGTTTCAGAAAGAATGTGTGATATCTAGTTCATAAATGTATTTTATGAAGTAAAATTTGGGGCTGAGTAGGATGTGGCTGTATTAAAATAGCAGGCAACATTAACTCCATGCATAAGCAAGAGGGTAAGTCATTGGTATAGGTAATGCCAAGGTCAGAAGCACCTGGAGCTTGACATTGAGTTCAGCAGGGAAACAAAAAGAGGGTGTTATCTCTAATTTTAGCAGGTCCTTTGGGTCTCTTCTTTATTTTAAGAAATAATGTAATAGCATATTTAAAATTTTGGGTCCATTGTAAAAAAATTCAAATACATACACAATCATAAAAGAAAAAATTGTCAATGATTTTATCTCTGAGAAATGATTTTGTTATTGATTTTAGATCTCATTATTCCAGGCTTCTTCTGTGCATGTTTGAAAAAGTTAATCTGGCACACACTGATTTTTAAGTTCCTTTTTTTCCCACACAACTTCCCATGTGTTTAAATATTCTCCAACTGCAGTAACACTCTAATACCTGTATAATTTTCCATTAAGAAACACTATGTTGCCTGTGGTTGGACATTTAGGTTACCTCCACAACCCAATTGGAGAAGGCAATGGCAACCCACTCCAGTACTCTTGCCTGGAAAATCCCATGGACAGAGGAGCCTGGTAGGCTGCAGTCCATGGGGGTCACAAAGAGTCGGACATGACTGAGCGACTTCACTTTCACTTTTCACTTTCATGCATTGGAGAAGGAAGTGGCGACCCACTCCAGTGTTCTTGCCTGGAGAATCCCAGAGATGGGGGAGCCTGGTAGGCCACCATCTATGGGGTCGCACAAAGTCAGACACGACTGAAACGACTTAGCAGCAGCAGCAGCAGCAGCTGCAGCAACCACAACCCAATTATGATGGTGATGAATTTATAGCTAATTCTTTCTGAATACCTAAACCTCTATGTCCTCATAAGACATTCTGCAGTTCTTAAAACCTCTGACTTTTATGAAGTTAGTGACTCAAACTTTTCTACTGACTTCCATTTAATTTTAAGGATATAATACACACCTTTGCATACCCTTTTGCCTCAAAATAATTGCATTTACATCAATTATCATTTACTTCTATAATTCAGTAATGTGCACTTCCTTCATGTAATAATTTGTATCTGCAGCATCATCCTTAGAATAACTATATGAAATAATATACACAGTTAAGAAACACTGCACAATTACTTCTACCTAATCCAAAGACAGTTCTCATTTATTGATTGATTCATTCAACAGGTACTTATTGAGCACCTACTTTATAACTTGCACTATACCATATGCCATGGCAGAAATATTTAAGCATCCACACAGGGTATGTCTTTATTTCAAAGTCACCAGGGAATGTTTATGTTTTTCCTACATTTCTTCAAATATCAGAAGTAGTACTTAATTTATATTTTACGTATGTAAAGATTTCACTCTACTTTTGAGTTGCATGTGGACCTTTTTCAGCTTGTTGACCAATTAATTAATAACAAGAAATTCTAGCAAATCTCTCTTGACAGAAGTATAGTCTATTGCGATCTGGGGCAAATCACCAGGATTTTAAGCCATTCTGTACTTCTTTAGGCCCTTAGATAACAAATAATAGATATCAGTTAGGCTAAGAGGCTTGCCTTGATAAATGAGGTGGGCAAATGAGCAATTACATTAACAGTCTTTAAGGGTCTTGTCACCTACCCATGAAGTTCTGGGACCTGTCCATCAAGATCATCCAGTACCACTCTTACATATCCTCATGCTAAACTGTGTTCCTTTATCCCATCATTTCACTTTTTAATACATCTAGCTTCACCTTCTCAGTTGATTCAGCTTTAAACCTAAGATTCCACCCATTCTATCTCCCAGTCTTCAAACACCCTCCCAAACTCCCATCAGACTAAACAATGGCCCTCTCCCAGTGAATACTTCAAAGAACTCAAAGCTGGCCACTTTCTCAAAATCATTCCTGACTGGTTAGAATGAAAAGCAGCTTTCCAAAGTGTTCTATCTCAACAGCCTGCCATTCCCCATGGAAAGTGTATTTGGATATAGATAGTGTTGTTACATATGTATGAGAATATGTTTTACTTATTCACCTGCCTTTTTTCAGCCTGATTGTGAGCCCCTTATGACTGAGAACATGCTTTTTTCTCCATCCTATTATAATCCCACCCCCACAGAGTCACACTGCTAAATGTTGGTGCCACCTTTCTTCAAGAGAGTGTTCAATAATTACATTTTAACTGGATATGTATAAATACAGATTTTTAAAGGTGTGAGGCAGTGGTAGTGGTTACCTAGTCCATCACCTTCTTTTTTTTAAAGCTCACGTTTATTTAATACTTTCTACATGCCGGATTCTGTGCTAAGCTCTTTATGTGAATTATCTCACGTGATCCTCACAAAAACTCATGGGGTAGGAACTCTAAATATCCCTACTTTTGTATGCATAACAAAACTCTCCTTATGGCTTTTCACAGTGAAGTATACATAAATGAATGAATGAATAATTGCTCAGCCTAGGATCAGGACTAGAGTAGGACAGGAGAGCCGCCTGGGGAACAAGATTTAAGAAGGCACTCTCAGGGTTTTGTTAATATCTTCATAAATTTCACACTCTAGGTGCCTCTCTTGCCTCACTCTAGCTCAGGCCTAACCCAAACCTTACTGTATGTTAATTTCTGCTCTAAATATATTTCCATAGTAAATACAACAGTCTTATGAGATAGGACTGAAACTGACTTCAGTATTAAGAGTACATCCAAAGGACTTCTCTGGTGGTGCAGTAGTTAAGAGTTTGCCTTGCAATGCAGGAGATGTGGGTTGGATCCCTGGTCAGGAAACTAAGATCCCACATGCCATGGAGCAATTAAGCCAGTGTGACATGACTCCTGAGCCTGCATGCTCTGGAGCCCATGTGCCACAACTGGAGAGTCCATGCACTGAAAAGATCTTGCATGCCACAACTAAGACCCAAGGCAGCCAAATTAATATATATAACAAATAATCATCAAAAGATAAACACATTCTTTTAAAAAAAGAAGAGTACATCCAAGAATTTCATAGACAAATGTGTCAAAATTCAAAAGCTGGATTGATCACTTAAAATATCAGCCGTTTTATTTGAATGCATTTATGTATGTTTCATGTCTTCTTCCTGGAATAACAGTATCTGAAGACAAAGCTTTGCTTTTTAAGATTAGCCTTATATAGTATCTAACCCCACATATCAATCCAGGCAATAGATAAATGGAAACTATAAAATATTGGGAAATATAAATATATTTGCTTTTTATATTTTTTAAACTCATTTCACTATTTCAGAAGATAAAAACATGAACCAGTATAGTGAAATAGATTTTGGAGCTAGATAGGACTGATTTTGAATAGTCATTCCCCTCTATGGACTTTAGAAATCAATTACCTGCTTTAAGTGATTTCAAATGTATATTTTTCTGAGAATTAGGCATACTGTATGTAAAAATTACACAATGGCAGCATATGTCACACATTCAGTGTGTAAAAGCTGTTATGATTTTATCATGTATATTTTTGGAGCGTACATGATAGAATCATCATAATGTGGAAAGTATGACGACTTGATGTAACATCACAAATCTAATGTAAAATATGATAAACTTAGACAGATGAAGTATTAAACAGTCATATATCAGTTAGGATAGGCTAAATTATTCTGAGGTAACAAATGAAAAACCAAGCTTGCAGGAGCTTAGCTTCAGCTACTCAGGGATTTGGGCTGACAAAAGTGCTGCTTTCTAATATCTGCTTCTTTTGGAACATGCAGGTCTCTTTGTCACCAGCAGGGTAAGAAGACCCTGGAGGGTCTCACATTGCTAAGTATATATTGGTAAAGAAAATGATATACATCACTTCCACATACAACCAATTGCAAAAACTAGTCAACAAGGCCCCATCTAACTAGAAATGTAATCCTCCCATTTACTTGGATGAAGAAGAGATCAGACATTGAGAGCACTGAAAGACTCTACCATAAGACATGTCTTTTTGTCTAGGAGGCTATCACAAAGTTCTTAAATTCTGCAAACAACTGTATGTATGCTTCACCAACAAGTTGTTTTTATTCTCATTGTTGCAGAAGCCATAAAACTAAGTTTATGTTTTTTTATTTTTTTAATTTTAAGGAAGGCATTTTATCCTCATTTTGACTTAGCTTAGGCTGATCTGGTATTTGGTCAGTTTGGATGTGATGAAAAAACTGCCAATAATCATTACTAGAACTGCCCTGAGTATGCCAAAATGAAAGAAGTTGTCATACAGAAAGGAACTTTGCATAACAAAGTGTTAAGTGAAATACTACCAGGCAAAATAAGGTAATGCTCTTTTACTGTCTAGCACCACAGAAGATGCTAACTGAAAGAGTAAATAAAAACACTCAACGTGCATTTAGCTTTCATAATTTACCTTCTGCAAGGTTGATTTAGAGTATGCAGAATATGCCACATTATTTAGGCTGTAAAAATGAGCTGCTTTACACTACCTGCCATGTACAATTATAATAATCTGTCAGACAAATATAATTACAGAGTGTGATGTCTGTTTGAGTGTGAAGGCTTTGATTGTGTGGTATTGTCTGCTCTACATAGTGGCACAGCATAAACAATTGTACTCTGTGGTACCTCTCAGCCAGGACTAATGCTCCACATCAGGAACGCCCCATCAAACAGCACAGATGGTTGGGTTTGGGTTTAAGATTGCTAGCTTTGTTTGGTTGGTTTTCTCCCCCAGGACTTTTTCAAGGGCAAACTTGACCACAATAAGCCTTGTGCAATACAGTATGGTAGGTCTCTAAGATATTACTAATAAATCATAAAAGTGAATGAGAATGGGAGACTAGATAGGATACTGTCAGTTAACAAGTGTCAACCATTTTAATGATGAAAAGTAGATTGACAAAGGAATGCATGAATCATTTTGATGATTAAAAATATAATTAGTGACACTCCCTGGGTTTAAAAGTTAAAGTTGTTTTTTACAGAGTAAGTTATGATTGTAATTTATTATTAGAATGTCACATCAGCCAATAACATGGAAAAGGTAACTGTCATTAGAGCCTTTCATAATGATATTTTGTTACATTGAAGGCATGTTGACTTTAAGTTAGTTGATGGTCTCCTCTCTATATCTCTACAATAAGTTGATCAGGCTATTTTAAATATACTTTTCAACTGATGATCTTCAGATCATTTGTGACCTGCATATCCAGAGATTTTGCTGTGGGACTTCTCCACCAAAAATATCTTTTGCTCTCTGAAATGAGATTGCCTAGATGGGATCAGAAGTACCATGCTAAATCACTTCAGTTGTGTCCAACTCTTTGTGACCCTATGACTGTAGCCTGCAAGGCTCCTCTGTCCATGGGATCTTATAGGCAAGAGTACTAAGGTGGGTTGCCATTCCCTTTTCCAGGAGACCTTGCTGACCCAAGGATCAAACCCATGTCTCTTATATCTCCTGCATTGGCAATTGGGTCCTTTACAGCTAGCGCCACCAAGCCCACAAGATGTGAGTAAGAGGTATTCATTTACCAACTTCTGCTCTAATTCATGTGGTTCAGTTCAGTTCAGTTGTGCAATTGTGTCCAACTCTTTGCAACCCTGTGGACTGCAGCATACCAGGCTTCCCTGTCCATCACTAACCCCTGGAGCTTGCTCAAATTCATGTCCATCAAGTCAGTGATGCCATTCAACCATCTCATCCTTTGTCATCCCCTTCTCCTCCTGCCTTCAATCTTTCCCAGCGTCAGGGTCTTTTCCAAGGAGTCAGTTCTTCACATCAGGTGGCCAAAGTATTAGAGTTCAGCTTCAGCATCAGTCCTTCCAATAAACATTTAGGACTGATTTTCTTTAGGATTGACTGGTTTGATCTCTTTACAGTCGAAGGGATTCTCAAGAGTTTTCTCCAACATCACAGTTCAAAAGCATCAATTCTTCAGCACTCAGCTTTCTTTATAGTCCAAATCTCACATCCATAGATGACTACTGGAAAAAACGTAGCTTTGACTAGACAGACCTTTGTCAGCAAAGTAATGTCTGCTTTTTAATATGCTGTCTAGGTTTGTCATTGCTTTTCTTCCAAGGAGAAAGCATCTTTTAATTTCATGGCTGCAGAATTTAACTTAATGCAGAATACATCATGTGAAATGCTGGGCTGGATAAAGCACAAGCTGGAATCAAGATTGCCGGGAGAAATATCAATAACCTCAGATACACAGATGATACCACCCTTATAGCAAAAAGTGAAGAAGAACTGAAGAGCCTCTTGATGAAAGTGAAAGAGGAGAGTGAAAAAGCTGGCTTAAAACTCAGCATCTAAAAACTGAAGATCATGGCATACAGTCCCATCACTTCATGCAAATAGATGGGGAAACAATGGAAACAGTGACAGACTTTATTTTTTTCGACTCCAAAATCACTTCAGATGGTGACTGCTGCAATGAAATTCATGTGGTAGAGAAGTTTAATATTGTAATTCAAAACAGTGCACCTAAATATCAATAAATGGTCATCCCAAAGGAACGATCTGGATTTGGCATCTTGTTTTTGTTTAAATTACAAATGTGTATAACTTTCTGATGACATCTGAACCAACTCAGGATGATCAAACAACATGATCTAACAACATGCACTAACAACATGTGTTTCTGTCATCTCTAGAAGAACAATTTCTAGTCTGTCCCTTCTGGCCATATGGGAAGAGAATCCCAGAAGTTTGTTCTTATACTGCCAATACTTTTTGCTACAGATGTGAAAGAATTTTCTTAATGAATCTGAGAAATAATATTATTTTCATAATGTTTCAATGTTTGAGCCTTCCAATGTATGTTCTTTGGAATATAACAAAAGTATCATAAAGTAATCAGAATCATGAAATCTTTGCAACTGAGAAGACCTCTGCCCAAATAGACATGATTGTCATCCCTTGGACCTCACTGTACACTTTATAGTATCATCTCATGGTTATTGCAAGGATAATGTGTGTGTGTGTATGTGTGTGTGTGTTAGTCACTCTGTCATTTCCAACTCTTTTCAACCCCCATGGAATGTAGCCAACCAGGCTCCTCTGTCCATGGAATTCTCCAGGCAAGAATACTGGAGTGGGTTGCCATGCCCTTCTCCAGGTGATCGTACCAACCCAGGCTCGAACCCAGGTCTCCTGCATTGCAGGCAGATTCTTTACCATCTGAGCCACCAGGGAAGCCCTACCTCTATTAATTCTAGTCTTCTGTGCCTCTACAATAGCATGAAGAGCTGAATTCATAGATGGCTAGAAAGAAAAAATACTATATGGTAATAGTGGACATTTTTTTGGCCCCTTTCCAACATCCAGTGCTTCCCTTCCTTTCTTTCCCTTCCAACAGTTCTGATTTCTTTTTTGAAGATTCAGGTGGTTCTAGAGAAGCTCTTGTCTCTAGCTCCAGGGGTGGAATCTAGGTAACCAGTCAGCACTTTGACTCCAACTGGGAGAATCCCAGGGATGGGGGAGCCTGGTGGGCTGCCATCTATGGGGTCACACAGAGTTGGACACGACTGAAGCAACTTAGCAGCAGCAGCAGCAAGTTTTTGCCTCTGCCTTGAACACATATACCAACTTAATAGTTCCATTCAGAATAAATTTCAGGATTATTTCTGAAAAGGAAGGGACAAAGATGACTTTTGCTGGCTATAACTGTGGCAACATGCCATCCTGGAACTGATTGCACCATCTCACGACTGATAGAAGAGCAGATTTTAGCTTGGAACCAACATTAAGAAAGATATATCAGAGACAGAAAGAAACTGAAAGCTTCCCTTGAACTGAAAATCTGGACTTTGCAGCTGCAAAAAAAAAAAAAAAAAAAAAAGAAAATTCCCTTTAAAAAAAAAAAAAAGAAAATTCCCTTTTATGTCAGCTTGAGTCAGACTTTCTGTTTCCTGCTACACAAAATATCCTGATACAATTGTAAATATCACCACAGAACAAATGTGAGTTGAACAAACACACTCTACTTCAGAAATATTGGCAAACCCTAATGCAAATCATTCCACAAACAAACCACAAACTAAAAATGACGATCACCCATAATTTCCACTAAAAGGAACCAAAGTTCCTAAAGAAACAGTTGATTTCAGGCCTTGTATAGGATATACAAAAATCTAGCCTGGGATATCCAGTTACACCAAAAGGCAAGAAAGTGCTCAAAAGCCATTGTGTCAAAGAAATAAGGAGTCAATTTGAAAAGTCTTCCAATGGCCAAAGATAGGACAACTTGAACATAAGTAGTAATAATAATAATAATAATATTAACAAGTTCTTTGGATTGAAATGAATGAAGTATGTTAAAATCCATGCATTCATAATGGTACTAGAGGAAACAAACCTCATTGAACTTAGAGAATATTAGGAGACCACCTAAATAAAAAGGAAAAATTCAAGCATTTATTTTGTCTTTCTTGTATGAATTGTGCCTCAGTGAGAAATAATCATTGTTAAGGAAAAATTTCTCTCCATAGACATAATCCAGCAAAGAAATGAAGAAAATCCCATGTTGCAAACCCTTAATGAAATAATAGATCTGGGAAATAAACATCAGGCACTGCTAACGTTCCCCAAAATAGAGATAATCATACCTATGTGCCTCTTGATGGAAGTGCGCCATAATACCTATGAAGTATTTTTGCCAAATAATCAAACCTGAATCAGACCAAGCCTCTTAATCTAACTACTATTTCACAGGAAATGAAAAAGACATGCAATCAGCAAAATTCGAAATGTGGGAAAATGTACAGAGAAAATGACTCATTTTTGTAAACAAATCACAAGAAAAATAAAAGAGATGACTTAAAGATTAAAAGATTCTTAAGAGACACAACCAAATGTAATGTGTGGACCTTCTTGAAATTCTGATTTGAACAAACCAACCGTTCAAATTACCAACATCCATTGGATCAAAGAAAAAGCAAGAGAATTCCAGAAAAACATCTACTGCTTCATTGACTACGCTAAAGCCTTTGACTGTGTGGATCACAACAAACTAGAAAATTATTAAAGAGGTGGGAATACCAGACTGTCTTACCTGCCTCCTGAGAAACCTGTATGCAAGTCAAGAAGGAACAGTTAGAACTGGATGTGGAACAATGGACTGGTTCCAAATTGGGCAAGGAGTATGTCAAGTCTGTGTATTGTCACCCTGCTTATTTAACTTCTATGCAGAGTATATCATATAAATTGCCAGACTGGATGAAGTACAAGCTGGAATCAAGATTGCCCAGAGAAATATCAATATCAAGTTCCTCTAAGAGGAACTAAAGAGCTTCTTGATGAGGGTGAAAGAGGAAAGTAAAAAAGCTGGCTTAAAATTCATCATTCAAAAAACGAAGATCGTGGCATCTGGTCCCATCACTTCATGGCAGATAGATGGGGAAACAATGGAAACAGTGACAGAATTTATTTTCTTGGGCTCCAAAATTACTGCGGACGGAGACTGCAGCCATAAAATTAAAAGACACTTACTCCTTGGAAGGAAAGTTGTGACAAACCTAGACAGCATATTAAAAAGCAGAGACATTACTTTGCCAAAAAAAGTCCATCTAGTCAAAGCTATGGTTTTTCCAGTAGTCATGTATGGATGTGAGAGTTGGACTGTAAAGAAGGCTAAGTGTAGAAGAATTGAAGCTTTTGAACTGTGGTGTTGGAGAAGACTCTTGAGAGTCCCTTGGACTGCAAGGCAGAGAAGGCACTGGCAACCCACTCCAGTACTGTTGCCTGGAGAATCCCATGGGCAGAGGAACCTGGTAGGCTGCAGTCCATGGGATGGCTAAGAGTCTGACACAATTGAGCAACTTCACTTTCACTTTTCACTTTCATGCATTGGAAAAGGAAATGGCAACCCACTCCAATATTCTTGCCTGGAGAATCCCAGGGACAGTGGAGCCTGGTGGGCTACCGTCTATGGGGTCGCACAGAGTCAGACACGACTGAAGCGACTTAGCAGCAGCAGCAGCAGGACTGCAAGGAGATCAAACCAGTCAATCCTAAAGGAAATCAGTCCTGAATATTCATTGGAAGGACTGACGCTGAAGCTCCAATATTTTGGCCACCCAATGGGAAGAGCCGACTCATTTGAAAAGACCCTGATGCTGGGAAAGATTAAAGGCAAGAGGAGAAGGGGATGAGATGGTTGGAAGGCATCACCAACTCAATGGACTTGAGTTTGAGCAAGCTCCGGGAGATGGTGAAGGACAGGGAAGCCTGGCATATTGCAGTCCCTGGGGTTGCATAGACTTGAACACAACTGAGCAACTAAATAACAACAAAAACAACAATCATTAAAAAATATATATATATATGAAGCAATCAGAGAATTTGGAAGCTAACTGGATATCTGATGATAAGAAATTATTGATTTATAGGTATGAAAACGGTACCATCATTATTATGGCTTTTTTAAAAGATTCTTTATCTTTTAAGATTCATACAGAAGTCGATATGGATGCAAAGATACATTTAATACAGTAGTGATGGGAGGAGGGGGAAGTGAAGGTGCAATAAGATTGACTATGAGTTCATTGTCGAAGCTGAGTGATGGACATATGGCTTCATCATATTATATTCCTTCTACTCTTGGGTGATATTAAGGATTTTCCACAATAAAAAAAAATTTAAGTACATAATTTCATCATCATTCAAAATCATACATCCATGCCAGCCCTCCTTGCTCTCACATTAACAGGCTGTGATTTCTTCAGTCATGTTCCAATATCTCCACAGTCTAATTTACCCACATACCTAACCACAGTCACAGATATCTGCATACCTTCTTCCCAGACAATGGGCATTACCCAACATGCACACTCATCCTCACGGAGGTGTCACAGCAAATCCATCATTATCCCAGCCCACACACAAAGACTTCATTTTTATAGACATGGTATTCTTACATTCATTGCACTATACCTCTCTGTTCTACTTCACCAGCACTGTTCATTCCGATTGTCATATCCCTCTTTAGAAACACACATACTCCGTAACTCAATCATAGACACATAGCTAGCGTGCTAGGTCGAAAAGTCCCTACATCCACCTTTCTGTGGGCCTCTAAGTATAATCTGGCTCAGACTAAACCTCTTAAGTGAAATGCTCTCCTGGAAATAAAATCTGCTTTCTACTTTCTTCTATTTTATTTCAAGCTCAATACAAAGCAATGGTCCCTGAAGAAAAGTTATGCTGGAGTTAGGTTCACACAATTTCCCTGAAATGTAATACGAGATTTAAACACAGATGATATGACTGGTTAATAAATGTCACCATTGAGTGGCTTTGTTCACCTAATAATATCATTCAGATCATTATAAACAAATTGAAGGGGTTCTTATGTGAAACAAACACGGCAGGACTTATTCCTGCGTAACACAAGACAGAGTCTGGGCAGCCAATCCTAACGGCCTAGGAGAAGGGGCAAGGCCGGCATGCAGCTTTGTGGTATCCCGGGAGGATTTTATTTCCAAATATAAAATTCATGCCATGCTCACAGGTAGAACCTTAGAATAGTTATAATGATCTAATGGCAGCATTACTATGGAAGGCTGCTACTAATACTTTGAACTACTGCCGTTCTATAGAGATCCAAGGATATGATTTCAAAGCTCATGTGGAATGAAGACTGCCCCAACTGAAAGCAATCCACCTGAGTAAAAGAGAGAGGAAAGAAAAGAACAGGGCAGAATGCAACTGAAGCCCCCAATTTGAGATTTCTAGGATGAGGAGGTCGGAATTGGGTCTTTGATTGTGGGATTTCTTTTATTACTGTTGTAGTTTGGGGAGGGAGTGGCAAAGAAAGAGAAAATGTCTCTAAATTAGAAGGCATTGCCTGCCTCTGGCTTTTTGAATTACTTTTAACTTAAAGATTATAATGTGTTTATTTCCCTCTTCTGAGAAGAAAGAGATAGTAATTGCCTCCATCACCCTCACACTCTCCTCCCTCCTCTATCGAGGGGACAAGAGCTCATTGATGATAACTCCCTGGTATTCAGTCTTGCTTCAAAACTAATGGCAAAAAGAAAAGAAATAGCATATTAACCACAAAAGAATTGGGACCCCGTTTTAGTCCAACCTAATAAACATCCAAGGCCTGTTGGGCCTGTCACTTGACATTTAAACATAAATGGCTATTGTGGTATTTCTAGAAATTAGAGGAAACATCAGAACCTTTGCAAACAAGAAAACTGCATAACATTTCAAATACCAGTTAAGTGCCCGTATTTATATGTAGTGTTCACTGTTTCAAAGCTAACCCTGCAATTCTTTTGGAAAGAGCTTCTAACAGAGCTAACAAGACTGGGAAAAAAAAATATATATATATATATATGTATGTATATATAATTTTTAAACGATGCTGAAATTTCCTTTTATCCTTTGAATGATTTGCAGTTGGAATTCATAATTTTAGCAGTATTTCTCACATGTAATGCCAAATTTGGTAACACCTATTTAAAGTGCATTGTAACATGTGTTTATGATACATTTGAGCTCTTTGGAGAAAAGGTGCTATAGAAACCTAATAAATAATAAGTGGATGATTGACAAAGAATAATATTAGGAGCTCATTTTTCAAAACTTTATAAAAATGCATGCGTTTGAGTTCATTCTTAGCTAGACAGTCTCCTTGGCAGGTAATATGTAAGGATCCCATATGCCAAAGAGTTTAATATTCTGGAGTCTATGAAAAAAAAGGTCATGGCCTACAGAAGCTCATTCTGAGATTGGACTCGTTCTCAATAGGAATCCAAGCAGGAATCCCAGTTTTGGCCTTGAAAATGCATTCACTTATGCTATTTGGAATGTGAAAGAAATTTAAAATATATAAAAAAGTAGAGTTATAAAGGGTGGCTGGATTCAACCACATGGCCAAATTTGAATCAGCAAACTGACATTCTCTGAGATAACACACATTATGTCCTTTAAAATTAAAAAAGGAAAACAAGAGCCAAGTATCATTACTCATTTGTTATTTTGTGAGCTGGTTCATCTCATGAGTGCATAATTTTTGTGGTTATAATGCAAACTAAGGAAGGACAAGAGCCAGATATAAACAATCTCTTCCTTCTGGAGTAAAATATATAGCTACCCAGGGATTCAGCGTGATCATGAAAAGCATCAGATGCTTTGATTCTTGGCTGCTACAGGACCTAGCTTGACAACCTACAGGTCGATCATCAGAGAGGTAAAAATGAGTGTAACAGACTTAAAAGACAGAAATAAAATGCTTTGTAAGTAAGCAAAAGTGGAAACAAGCTTATCATAAGCAAAGTAAGTTGATGAAGGTACAGAAAAGTTTCTCTAGAAAACCAGTGTACTGTTATTTAAATCAAAGCATGACATTTAAACCTTCACATCCAAGCATGAGTTTCTAATGCGTTAGGCTTTGAGTTGTATATTAGACAAATTCTTACCCTCCTTTTTTATTTTTCTTTGGTGGTTTTGTTGATTATTACATACTACCAATATATATGGGCTTCCCAGGTGGCACTAGTGGTAAAGAACCCACCTGCCAATGCAGGAGACATGAGATGGGGGTTTGATCCTGGGCTGGGAAGATCCCCTGGAAAAGGGCATGGCAACCCACTCCAGTATTTCTGCCTTGAGAATCCCATGCATCGCGGAGCCTGGCTGCAGTCCATAGGGTCGCAAAGAGTCAGACACAACTCAAGTGATTTAGCACACACCAATATATATACAGACATAGCAATTGGTTAGTGTGTATTTTGCAGAGATGTTCTATGTAAGCCAACTAAATAATATCCTCCATACGTGACTTCCAAATTTAAGACAAATCTGGAAATGTTTATGCTAATGTTATTTGTTATATTAAAGTTGCCATGATCATTTAATCTCCTAGTTTGCTAGGGTTACAAGCATTTTAGATGCTACCACACTGTGAATGACTTGATCCTGCAGTATCTTCTTATTCTAGAAGTGTAATATGATATATGTAGTCATGTCCAACTCTTTGCGACCCCATGGACTGTAGCCCACTAGGCTCCTCTGTCCATAGGATTCTCCAGGCAGGAATATTGAAGTGGGTCGCCATTTTCTCCTCCAGGAGATCTTGCTGACCCAGGGATTGAACCCCAGTTTCTCCTGTGTCTCCTACATTGGCAGGTGGAGTCTTCACCATTGTGCCACCTGGGAAGCCCAGTATAGTATATATTCCTCCCCAGTGATTAGAGAGAGAGAGAGTGACAGCCATCGTGAGACCATGAAGAAACAAGTTTGAGAACTGAGCCAGCATGCAAAGGATCAGGGTGCAGGGCAAGGGGATGCAGAGAGAAGGAAAGAACCTGGATTATCATTGACATCGCTGTGCCATAGACTGACCCAAGAATTGTCCCCTACCTTTGAACCTTTTCCTATATGAGATCATTAAAACCTCTTATTGTGGGGGCTACTTTTTAGTTTGTGTTGTTGTTTAGTCACTAAGTTGTGTCTTACTCTTTTGCAACCCATGAGTTGTAGCCTTTTAAGTTAGGTATTCTGTTTTTTACAGCAGGAACCATCAGAACTGATACACTACGGTTTCAAAACCCTAATCTCTGAAAAAGTCATAATGTAAAGTTTATGCCAACAGATTTGGAAGCAAAGGTCAAAGTCAGTTTGATCTAAAAACTGATTCCTTAGGGCAAAGAAGGAGAGAAAGAAAGAAAACTAACATTTAATATTTCCTAAGAAGAGATTTTACTCTCTGCTCAACCCCTGTCCTAATCTCAGGAAGGAGAGGGAACGAGAGAAATTCCATCTACATAGTTCCTGAGAAGAGATTGAAGTAGTCAAAATCAAGTCAGTTTAGCTTGTTGTCTTGATCAGGAGGGTGTAGCCATTTTGAATGCACAGTGAATAGAGATCAGGCAGAAATGGGGAGTCTTAGGGATGCAGCTAGGGCAACTTGGGACCAAACATATCCCATGCTGCCCCTACCACCAGCATCAATACTTCATATCCTGCCTGTCATCTGCACACAGCCTTAGGGCATGGGGGACAGTGGGGTAGTAAACCTGATTAATTAAGTTTCAGTTCAGTCACTCAGTCGTGTCTGACTCTTCGCGACCCCATGGACTGCAGCAGAACAGGCTTCCCTGTCCATCACCACCCCCTGGAGATTGCTCAAACTCATGCCCATCCAGTCGGTGATACCATCCAACCATCTCATCCTGTGTCATCCCATTCTCCTCCTGCCTTCAGTCTTTCCCAGCTTCAGGGTCTTTTCAAATGAGTCAGCTCTTCGCATCAGGTGGCCAAAGTACTGGAGCTTCAGCTTCAGCATCAGTCCTTCCAATGAATATTCATGGTTGATTTCCTTTAGGATTGACTGGTTTGATCTCCTTTCAGTCCAAGGAACTCTCAAGAGTCTGCTCCAGAACCATAATTCGAAAGCGTCAATTCTTTGACACTCAGCGTTTTTTGTGGTCCAACTCTCACATCCATACATGACCACTGGAAAAACCATAGCCTTGACTAGATGGACCTTTGTTGGCAAAGCAATGTCTCTGCTTTTGAATATGCTATCTAGGTTGGTCATAACTTTCCTTCCAAGGAGTAAGCATCTTTTAATTTCATGGCTGCAGTCACCATCTGCAGTGATTTTGAAGCCCCCCAAAATAAAGTCTGTCACTGTTTCCATTGTTTCCCCACCATGAAGTGATGGGACCAGATGCCATGATCTTAGTTTTCTGAATGTTGAGTTTTAAGCCAGCTTCTTCATTCTCCTCCTTCACTTTCATCAAGAGGCCCTTCAGTTCTTCTTCACTTTCTGCCATAAGGGTGGAGTCATCTGCGTATCTGAGGTTATATATATTTCTCCCAGCAATCTTGATTCCAGCTTGTGCTTCATCCAGCCCAGCATTTCTCATGATGTACTCTGCATATAAGTTAAATAAGCAGGGTGACAATATACAGCCTTAACGTACTCCTTTCCCAATTTGGAACCAGTCTGTTGTTCCATGTCCAGTTCTAACTGTTGCTTCTTGACCTGCATACAGATTTCTCAGGAGGCAGGTAAAGTGGTCTGGTATTCTCATCTCTTGGAGAATTTTCCACAGTTTATTGTGATCCACACAGTCAAAAGCTGTGGTGTGGTCAAAAAAGCAGAAGTAGATGTTTTTATGGAATTCTCTTGCTTTTTCTTTGATCCAGTGAATGTTGACAATTTGATGTCTGGTTCCTCTGCTTTTTCTAAATCTCAGCTTGAACATCTGGAAGTTCACGGTTCATGTACTGTTGAAGCCTGGCTTGGAGAATTTTAAGCATTACTTTGCTAGCGTGTGAGATGAATGCAATTGTGTGGTAGTTTGAATATTCTTTGGCATTACCCTTCTTTGGGACTGGAATGAAAACTGACCTTTTCCAGTTTAGTTGCTGACAAAATGAAAGCTAAAAATTTAAAGTTTAGAAAAATAAGAGCACCTATCCCTGAAACAATATTTTGATTACATTTTGACTCTGGTAATAATTATTTGGGCCTCCCTGGTGGCTCAAAATGGTGAAGAATCTGCCTGCAGTGCTGGAGACTTGGGTCCGATCCCTGGATTGGGAAGATGCACAGAAGAAGGGAATGGCAACCAACTCCAGTATTCCTGCCTGGAGAGTCCCATAGACAGAAGAACCTGGCCAGCTATAGTCCATGGGGTTGCAAAGAGTCAGACACAACTGAGCGACTAACACACATTGTAAGAATGATTTAATACCAGTTCCTACAAGTTCACAGTCTAATAGAGAAGATAAGTTAGCAAATAATTAGCTATGATATGAGAAATATTTGATAAGTGTTCAAGGTCACATAGCACAGTGTGGGAGTAGGGGCAGGGAGTACAACTTTAGCTGAGTTTTGAGAAACAAACAAAAAAGTTAACCACAAATGTGGGGAAATGGTGAGTTCTATTTTGGCCTGGGATCAGGGAAATTTGGACATGTCTATATGTTAAGGGGAGCAGGTAGTAGAGAGGTGGAAGATGAGAAGAATTGCCACCAGTGATTGCCTGAGGGCCCTGAGGAGGCAGAAAGCAAAGGCCCAGAGTTTGGCCTTGTCCAGAAATAAGGAAACTGAGGAGACAAAATTGGGAAGAGTGTAAATACAAATTCACACAATGAGATTAAGTGAAGTTAAGAAAGTTCATGCTTGATGGTCTCTGTTTTGTGTAGGAAGCAGAAGTTAATGGTTATTTTTTGAGGGTAAGAAAGGCAGACCAGGGTTTTAAAAGGGAGATTTATATGACCAGATTTAGAACACTTTTTCTGGTGGAGATTTAAGGACTGGATTAAAAGAGAGAAAATGGGAAAAAGCTAGAAACTGGGAGACCCAACCAGAGTCATTGGAGTCATTCAGGGGAAAATCATGGAGGCCTGAAGTAAAACAGTGACAAGAAGTGGGTAAAAGGATTGGTTTCCATAGGTATTTATAGAGCAAATCATTCTAAGAAGTAACTGTTTAGATACTGGCAATGAGAGAGAAATACAAAAGGGTGTTAATCCAGGACTGACCATTTTGTTTATTAGAAACCTCAGCAGGAAAGAGAAGTTTATGGAAGAAGATATTGAGCTTAACTTGAACACATTGAAATATAGAAAAATATATTGATAACGTTATGGATTTAGACAAAAATTGATGCAGATATAGAAGGCAGTTGGATTGGTGCATCTGGAGTTCAGGAGAAAAAGTTTGACCTAGAGAGAAAAAGTGGGGAGAAATCTGCTACTCTAAGAATAGTGGTTGAAAAAATAGATATAGATGAGATTAACTCATATGGATGTATGAAGAAGAGATTTTTTTTTGCTTTATTTTTAATCCATTACTGTAATTCACCAACTTGATGACCTTTACTATCTTCAATGATTTTTGAATATCTATCCTACATTTACACTTTGTACATTATTTCCTCTCATTTGGTGTCCTTAATAGTCAGACAAGCCCTGAAAAGGAACTAAGATCCTCAATAATCATGTTCTGTTATCATGAACTCATTAGCTGTAGCTGTAAAGTAAAAGCTTTATGCATATCAAATGAATGACTTCTTAGTAGCAGAACACATACTAATCTGCTAAGATAATTCCATTTTTATATTAGTTATAATCATATTAGATAAATGTATGCAATTTCTTGCTATCAACCTTAATATTCTTATTGTGAATACAATGCATTTTTTGCTTACTCTTTAAAATTATCTTACATATACACATGAAATTATCAAAAATGCCTTTAGCCAATTATAATGCATATACTACAGTGCACAAAATGAATATATTTTCTTTTTTTTCTACAGAACAGCAAAAGGTCTGTTTTTTTTTTTTTTTTGTATCTCATAAATGACCTTAGTACTGACCCAAATATAACCTACTAATTATGCTCTGTGTACCTTCCAGGCCCTGATTAGTTGTATTTAGCATTTGTGTGAGACTGATTCTACTCTGGAAATCTTCCATATAGCTTGTAATTCCCAGTGGAAAAAAAAATTGCTGTGACCTATACAGTTGGAGAAAAGAAAACACAGCTACTCTTTTCCAAAAGGAGAACAAAGCAGTGAAATAACATACCTTTCACTGGGGACTTGGTGTTATCTGAAACCCTGTAATCCACATCCCATTCTGCTTCTTCAATAGTTTGGATGATTTCAGTGGGTGGGTCAGAGAACTAATCAATTTTGAAACAGCATCTGCAAAAATAGATAATGTTCATCTAAAGGGCAACCTAGTCATAAACCCCCACAAGAGTAAGTAAATAAACACATGAGCTTCATATAAAGGGGTTCCCCAGAGGGATCAGCAATGCAGTATTGGTGATGTCATATTCTACCAATACTACCAAAAAAACTTATCACGCACCAACAAGGATGAACTATGTGATTAAACTGACATGGTTTCTGAAGGCCTAGACGTTACAATGTAATCTAACTTCTGTACCCATAATGGAACACTTAAGAACCTGAAGCTCTTGGGGTCCAAAACTAGCTTTTTCTCCCAGATTTCTTTTTCTTCTGTTCCTCCCATGCTGGAGAAGGAATCCAAGGCATCCAAAATTCCTGTCTCCTTCACCGCCTATAACCAGTCCATCTAAGGTTTGTTGGTTCAATCTCCTAATTATGCCTGAACCATTCATTTCCTTTTCCTTCGTATCTATAGCCTTCACTCTGTTTGCTAAGAATATTGCAATATCAGTTACCCCAACCCCCTGCTCCAGTCTGTGCTTCACCTTGTCATTGGAGTGATCTAACTTCAGATCTCAGTGTATCACTCATCTGCTCAAAAGTTCACAGATGCCTCTCAATCACCCGTCATGTTAAAAATCTCTACTTTTTCTTTCTTGACACTCCTATTCTTTTAATCCTCAACTCAAATATAACTTTCCTGTAAAGGGTTCAATCAACTATTCATCCACTCAACAAATATTTATTCAGCACAGACTTCATGTTTGCATGGTGCTAATACTGAAAATAGAGTGGTGACATAATCATGGCCTCATAAAGTTTACAGTGGTAAGAAAGACAGTGAAGTAACAACAAAGTACAGTGAATATTGTGAGGAACTAATCAAGGTACAGAGAGTAAGAAGAGAGAACTCCAAGGACCCTAATGTTAAGGGTGTGAGTAGAGGAAGAAAGGTATGTGCTCAGTAACTCAGTCATGTCCAGCTCTTTGTGACTCCATGGACTGTAACCCACCAGGCTCCTCTGTCCATGAGATTTTCCAGGCAAGAATACTGGAGCAAGCTGCTGCTTCCTGCTCCAGGGGATTTTCCCAACCCAGGGATCCAACCTGCATCTCCTGCATTGACAGGTAGACTCTTTACCAGTGTGCCACTTGGGAAGCCCAAGGTATTCAGGGTGTACGTGCATACTAAGCTGCTTTAGTCATGCCTGACTCTTTGTGATCTTATGGACTGTAGCCCACCAGGCTCCTCTGTTTGTGGAATAATCCAGGTAAGAGTCCTGGAGTGGGTTGCCATGCCCTCCTCCAGGATATCTTTGCAACTCAGGGATTAAACGTTATGTCTTATGTCTCCTGAAGATATTCAGAGGACTGATCAAATAAGACAAAAGATAATGTGTTTCCTTGAAAATTCAAAGGAAGAAAGCATTTTGAAAAGAAAAGACAGATATACAATATCACTTATATGCAGAACCTAAAAAAATGATACAAAGGAATTTATTTACAAAATGGAAATAGACTCACAGACTTAGAGAACAAACTTATGGTTACCAAAGGGGAATATGGGGGAGGGATAAATTAGGAGTTTGGCACTAATATAGTCACACTACTCTATTTAAAATCGATAAAGACCTATTGTATAGCCCAGGGAACTCTACTCAATATTCTGTAATAACCTAAATGGGAAAAGAATTTGAAAAAGAGTAAATATATGTATATGTATAACTGAGGACCTCCCAGGTGGTGCTAGTGGTAAAGAACCTGCCTGCCAATGTGGGAGACGTAGAGATGAAGGTTTGATCCCTGGATTGGAAAGATCCCCTGGAGGAAGGCATGACAGCCCACTACAGTATTCTTATCTGGAAAATCCCCATGGACAGAGAAGCCTGGGGTTTACAGTCCATAGGGCCGCAAAGAGTCGGACATGACTGAAGTGACTCAGCGCACACGTACAAAACTAAATCACTTTGTTGTATACCTAAAAGTAACACATTATAAAGCAACTATACTTCAATATAAAATAAAAAAAAATTAGAAAGGATGATTAAAAGTATCAAATCCTGCCAAGAGGTGAAGCAAATGAGAACTGCAGATTATCTTAGAATTTAGCAGGGGCACTAGAAAGCAGTTTTGGTAGAGTGGTGGAAGCAAATATAGACAGGGAAACAGCAAATGTAGAAATTTGGCTGTGGTGAAGAGAGGGAATTTGTTAGCTGGAAGAAATTAAGGGTTGAAGGTCCATGCAATTTGTAAGTACTTCTATAATAATAGCAATTATCATCTTATATTATGTAAAAGTATTTGTTTTTCTATTCCAGCACTAAAAGGCAAGACACATTCTTTCGTTTTTGTGTCTCCAACTCTTAGCACAGGTTCAGGGGTAAATAGGCACTCAATAAGTATTGGTTTAAAGGCTGAATGACTGAACAAATAATCTACTCTAATCCAAATATGAGATTCATTCTTCAAGTTCCATCTCCCTTTACTTTGCACATTCTTGTCAACTGCCCTTTTTGACTTGTCACAAGGGTCCCGCAAGCTTCAGGTCCTTGAACTCTGTTCCATCCTGCATACACTTCTCATATAACATTGATTTCAGCAGTTGAATCCCAAATCTGCCCCTCAACCCTATAATTTTACCTTCCTAGCTGACTTCAGGGTCTTTGATGCTTGACTACTCCACCAACATCTGGAACTTAACACACATGTGATTGCACTCATCACTAGTCTTCCCTGTGAGTCAATCAGATCACTTTCCTAGCTTCTCTCCCAAGAATTTTGACCTCCAAAGGTATTTGCAAACTCTTCTGAATTTTGTGTTCTATTCCTTGCTTGTTCAGATAGTGATACATAGCTAGATCCAAGACACAACTTTCCATCTTCAAAGAGGATGGCCTTTTACTTCCCCCAAATAATAGGCCGTTACTTTTTTTTATGTTACATCAACACTGTATACCAAACATTTGCTTGACAAATCATTTCGGAATTCCTGGCCCAGTATTTTGTCTGAAGAGCAGACAACCTATATATATGGTTATCTACCATAAGATAACCCACCACAAACAGCAGCATTAGATTATCTGTAGCTTTTATTTATTTTTCCCAGTCTTTGAAGTGGACTGGCTATGGTCTTAGAGTCATGGGATGCAACTAAAATTTTTAATATATAGATATTCTATATACTGCATCATAATATTTTTGCAAAAATTTAGATAGTAGGAACTTTCTCTGGACAAAGCAGTTAAAAATACCCAGTGGGGAAATTGGCTTCTAATTTGTGATATACTTGTTAATAAGCAGGGGCATATACCTTCTATTGGAGAAGGAAATGGCAACCCACTCCAATATTCTTGCCTGGAGAATCCCACAGACAGAGGACCCTGGTGGGCTGTAGACCATGGAGTTGCAAGAGTTGAACATAGTTTAGCAACTAAACCACTACCACCATATACCTTCTATAACATAAAAACAAGTTGTCTTTCAGGTACAAACAATATGATTTTATCAGGTTAATCTAAGGTGCTTTGGAATCCATTGTTTTATTTTATTTTATCATGTTATCTGAAAAACAGAACTTTAACTGTTATAATTGTCCTAGAATTTTAAGAGCTGTTCTTTTAAAAGTTTGCTCATTCAGAGGAAATAAATTAGGAGGTTGGGATTAACATATATACACTACTATATATAAAATACATAAGCAACAAGGACCTACTGTATAGCACAGGGAAATATACTCAATATTTTATAATAATAATCTGTAATGGAAAAGTATATGAAAGAGAATATATATATCTCCATATATATATGAATAACTGAATCACTGTGCTGTACACCTAAAACTACACAATGTTGTAAATCCACTATATTTTAGCAAAGAAAAAAAAATTTCCTTATTCAATTACCTCCATTGTATGTATATTTTTCAGATAGTTCATTTTTAGAAGCTACCCCAGGAAAAACTCCTTGTTCAATGGGGGCTTCATTGATATTAAGTTTAATTTAGGTTCACATGTGTCAACATTTTTCAGCCTATTCTGACCAAATCCATTTAGAAATAAATTCTTTCTGTGCTGGTTAGGTCTACATGCAAGAGATATGTCTGTGGAAGATAAAAGGGAGATAGCCATAGGCCAAGTTTGAATGTACTATACAAAAGGTGAAGGACATGGCAATTATCCAGATCAGAGAATTTGGAGAGGGGGAACCGGTGAAGACTATGCAGGGCCTAAAGCCACCCCTTGGCAGCCATTGACTTAAGCCCAGCATGTTTGTTCAGTTTAACACTAGTTCCTTTGTAACTTAGTTGACCAACAGGAGAGTTAAGCATATGCAAGGTTACTTATAGCCTCTTCTGTATTATGAGAAATTGCTGAGTACTCTGAATTTAAAGAAGGCAGTCCTAGGCACAGTCCATGGGCAGAGCCAGGAACAGAGCCCGGAAACCTTGCCCTCCAGTCGGTGGTTCTAACCCAGTGCATTCGCTCTCCTCCCCCTCCCTCTACTCCAAAGCTTGGTATGTGTTGAATACACTCAGTAGTTCACAACATGTTTTTTCCTTACAGTTCTTTATTAGCAACATTCATTTAGATTTTGGACTCTTGTCAAATGTAATGTGAATGGAGACCAGATGCCTTTTCTGAACTCAACAGAACAAGAGGAGAGTCACAGAGCCCATCTTGCCACAATCAAAACTAGTGCTTACAACAACACCCACTGTTGGTGACAGGCTGTGTGGAACAGGGCCAGTGCTGATCTAGCAGTATATGCCAGCTCAATGAGTCAGAAAAATGTTTCAGATGTGCCAGGTTGTTCAGAAATCCCCATCAGTTCCAGGGCAGAATAATTGTTGTGTTCCCCAAGAGTAAGGAACGGAGATGAGAAGAAGCAACATCCTTGGATTGGTGTGTTATTCACATCACTTGCTGGCAACAGAGCACCACTGCTTTTTAAAGGGTACCACAGACTTGCATGAAGGACTGCAGAGGCTAGTGAGGCTGGCAGCAATTCAGAAATGCAAGGATAAGGGAGAAGTAGTTGTGGGAAGAAATTCAAAACGGACAAAAGGATTAACAGCAAAAAGATGAGAGTGTAGGGGGACGGATGATTATCGTTTGCTGTGGGTTTAGCAACACTGACATGTTTTTATGAATATTTACAAGAACATTTGGAAGCTGTGTCTTTTGCCCACACAGCCTCCACCCCCAGCCCTCTTGGTAGGAACTGCACCATATTATAATGAGGGCGGGGGTGGGAGAGAGAACGAGGTCCTCTTTGCCTCCAGGTTGTCTTCACCTTGCCTAGTTACCAAGACTCCTGGGGACAAATATAAGTGAAGGAAAGTTCAGATAAGAGAAACCAGACCTGGGCTTCTCTGCTTGTGAAGCCTGTTGATTAAAGTGAATGAGAAATGAAAAAAGAATGGTAGTCAAAAGGCATGAAAGGGATGAAGTGAGAGTTGCAAGAGAAGAATCCGTTTTGATGCCAATGTTCTTGCCCTCTTCAGTAAAGGAATTTTTCAGCATCTCTAAGTTAAATGAGTCGTTAAAATACCATATCAATTCTGAATTCTTATGAGTAGACTGACAGGTCAGCCTACTGTCCCTCCTCCTCCTGCTGTCTGGCCTTAGTCTACTTTATTCTATCCCCACTTCCACCAGAGGAACCTTCTCCCTCCTTGGTTTCCTAAGTATATATCCCTTCCACATATCCTGGAAAGTATGTGTTGAGGCAGAAAAGAGCAATAGTCAAGAATATAGACTCTGAACAACAAGGATTCGCAGTATAGCACAGGAAACTATATTCGATATCTTATAATAACCTATAATGGAAAAGAATCTGAAGTATATATATATATATATATATATATATATATATATATGCAAACCAGTCAATCTTAAGGAAATCCACCCTGAATACTCATTGGAAGGACTGATGCTGAAGCTAAAGCTCAAGTATTTTGGTCACCTGATGCAAACAGCCAACTCATTGGAAAAGTCCCTGATGCTTGGAAAAATTAAGGGAAGAAGAAGAAGAAAGCATCAGAGGATGCAATGGCTGAGTGGCATTACCAGTGCAGTGAACATGAACTTGGGCAAACTCCGGGAGATGGTGAGGGACAGGGAGCCCTGGCATGCTGCCTGCAGTTGCAGAGTCGGACATGACTGGGTGACTGAACAATAAGAACAATGCAAAACTGAATCACTCTGCTGTACACTTGAAGCGAACACAATATTGTAAACCAGCTATACTTCAATTAAACGGGAAAAAAAATAGTACAGTCCCTGAAAGTGGACTGCCTACTTTCTAATCCAAGCCCTATCACTCTGTGAAAGTTGCCTAACCTCTTTAAATCTCAACTTCTACATCTTAAAATGGAACTGATAATAAATAAAAATCAATGAAACTAAACCAAGGAAAGCATTTGGCATGCAGTAAGGGATCAGTAAATGGTAGTATTATTATCACAAATCATCCTCAACTTTCACATAGTTCAGTTCAGTTCAGTTGCTCAATCGTGTCTGACTCTTTGTGACCCCATGAACTGCAGCGCACCAGGCCTCCCTGTCCATCACCAACTCCTGGAATCCACCCAAACCCATGTCCATCGAGTCAATGATCCCATCCAGCTATCTCATCCTCTGTCGTCCCCTTCTCCTCCTGCCCTCAATCTTTCCCAGCATCAGGGTCTTTTCCAATGAGTCAGCTCTTTGCATCAGGTGGCCAAAGTATTGGAGTTTCAGCTTCAACATCAGTCCTTCCAATGAACACCCAGGACTGATCTCCTTTAGGATGGACTGGTTGGATCTCCTTGCAGTCCAAGGGACCCTCAAGAGTCTTCTTCAACACCACAGTTCAAAAGCATTGATTCTTCAGCCCTCGGCTTTCTTTATAGTCCAACTCTCACATCCATACATGACCACTGGAAAAACCATAGCCTTGACTAGACAGACCTTTGTTGGCAAAGCAATGTCTCTGCTTTTAAATATGCTGTCTAAGTTGGTCATAACTTTCCTTCCAAGGAGTAAGTGTCTTTTAATTTCATGGCTGCATTCACCATCTGCAGTG
Source organism: Oryx dammah (assembly GCF_014754425.2). Taxonomy (NCBI): domain Eukaryota; kingdom Metazoa; phylum Chordata; class Mammalia; order Artiodactyla; family Bovidae; genus Oryx; species Oryx dammah. Next base: position 28,452,386 of record NW_024070200.1, on the reverse strand, counting down.
ATTTTGGAGCCAAGAAAAATAGAGTCAGCCACTGTTTCCCCATCTATTTGCCATGAAGTGATGGGACCAGATGCCATGATCTTAGTTTTCTGAATGTTGAGCTTTAAGCCAACTTTTTCACTCTCCTCTTTGACTTTCATCAAGAGGCTCTTTAGTTCTTCTTCACTTTCTGCCTTAAGCGTGGTGTCATCTGCATATCTGAGGTTATATATATTTCTCCCAGCAATCTTGATTCCAGCTTGTGCTTCCTCCAGCCCAGCGTTTCTCATGATGTACGCTGCATATAAGTTAAATAAGCAGGGTGACCATATACAGCCTTGACGTACTCCTTTTCCTATTTGGAACCAGTCTGTTGTTCCATGTCTGGTTCTAACTGTTGCTTCCTGACCTGCATACAGGTTTCTCAAGAAGCAGGTCAGGTGGTCTGGTATTCCCATCTCTTTCAAAATTTTCCACTGTTTATTGTAATGTAATCATACATAATAAAAATGCTGACTCACAGTGATGTCTAGTTAATTAAGATACTTGACTACCAGCTACTGAGAGAGGACAGGAGGTTTCATGGGTAGGGATCTGTGGCAATATTAACCCCTGGGCTGATGCAAAGCAAACTTTCCAGTAGGTCTGTGTCATCTCTTCAGTCAGATGCCATGATTAGCCAAGTAGAAAATCATGGTTACATTTTTTGGTAGTTTTTGTTGTTGTTCTTTTTCTCAGACTTAATGAAAGTGAAAATGAAGTCACTCAGTCATGTCCAACTCTTTGCAACCCCGTGGACTGTAGCCTACCAGGCTCCTCCATCCATGGGATTTTCCAGGCAAGAGTACCGGAGTGGGTTGCCATTTCCTTCTCCAGGGGATATTCCCAACCCAGGGATCGAACCCAGGTATCCTGCATTGCAGACAGACGCTTTACCATCTGAGCCACCAGGGAAGCCCTACATGATTTTTTCTCAATTGCATTTCATTGTATGGATACAACTTATTTTAGTTATTCATTTATCCATAGGTGGGTATTTCCAGTATGGGGCTGTTACAAATAAAACTCCTATGGATATTAACGTACAAGTTGTTGTGCAAATACATGCATTTATTTCTCTTGGGTAAATACCTAGAAGAAGAATGGCTGAGTCAAATGGTTGGGGTATGTTTTTATTTTAATAAATGGTCAAATTGTTTTTAAAATGGCTATACCATTTTACATTAGCACAAGCAGTCTCTGAGTGTTCTAGTAACTCCAGAGTCTCATCAGCACCTGACATGGTCAGTCTTATTGATTAACCATTTTATTTGGTGCCTATTGACTAGTGATGTTGAGCACATTTGTGTGTGTTTAATTGCCATCATGTGGCATGCCCTTTCATTTTCCTAGTGTGTCTTAGCATTTCCTACCTTTGTCTTTCAAAGAGTAAAATTATTTTCATGAGGTTCAATTTACTGATGTCTTTTCTTTTGTAGTTTGTGGGGTTTTTTGTCTATTATTTATGAATCTTTGCCAAACCCAAGTTAACTAATCTTCTTCCTGTTTTCATTTAGAAATTTTATAGTTTTAGCTCTCACATTGATATATGATCCATTTTGAATTAATATTTGTATACAGTGTGAGTTCAGGATTCATTCTTTCAAAGACTACCCATTTGTCGAAAAGAGGATTCTTTCTCTGTTGAATTCCCTATCATATTTGTCAAAACTCACTGACCAAACCTATTTGGATCTATTTGTATATTCTATTCTATTAAACTATATGTTATTGTACCAATACCATACTGTCTTGATTTAAGACTTTATAAGTCTTAAAATCAGGTGGTGTGAATACTCCAACTTTGTTCTTTTTCATGTGTGTTTAGGGGGTGGGAGGGAGGCTATTTAGGTCTTTTGTGTTCCTATACAAATTTTAGAATCAACTTGTCAACTTGTACAGAAGTCTTCTAGGATATCAATTCTGATTTCTTTAAATATATGGAACAATTTGGGGATAAATGACACCTTAATAATATTGACTCTGCTGATCCATGAATATCATATATCTTTCAATTTAGGTTTTCTTTAGTTTCTCTCAGCAGTGGTTTGTAATTTTCTATGTACATGTCTTGTACAAATTTTGTCATATTTAGCCCTAAGTATTTCATATCTGTGATGCTATGATGCATGGTATTATTTTTATTTCATTTTCTGATTGTTTACTGCTAATATGGTGATGGTTTAGTCACTAAGTCATGTCCAACTCTTGCAACCCCATAGACTGGAGCCTGCCAGGCTCCTCTGTCCTTGGGATTTTCCAGGCAAGAATATTGGAGTGGGTTGCAATTTCCTTCTCCAGGTGATCTTCCCGACCCAGGAATCGAACCCAGGTCTCCTGCATTGCAAAGCAGATTCTTTACCAACTGAGCTCTAAGGGAAACCCCACTGCTAATATATATAAATGCAAATATAGTTCGTATATTGACTTTATATCTTGTAAGTTTTCTAAACTCAATGATTAGTTCTAGTGGCTTTTTCTGTGGTCAGTTCCATAGGATTTTCAGTATGAACGATCAGTGCCATCTGTGAACACAGGTAGTTTTATTTTTCCCTTTCCAACTTGCTTGCTTTTTTTTCCCCCTTGCCTGGTTAGAATTTCTGGTTCAGTGTTAAAGAGAACTGAGAAGGGGGCTAGGGATTTTAATTTGTTTAGGCAGAACTTACAAGTTGGGAATTTCCCCCAATATAAAAGCATCACTTAAAGCAGAATGGAGAATCACAAATACATCTGGCAGAGAGGAGAGTTGGACAGGGACAGTGAGGGGAGAGTGAAAGAAGCAAGCAGAAAACAAAAACGATTGTCATTTTTATATTGTCATACACCTAGAACTAATATTTTAAATCAACCATACCTCAGTAAAAAATTTTTAAGACACCATCTTTTGTCCTTTGACTTTTTAAAAATTGTATCTTTCTAAAGTACTTTTGACAAGATGAACCCAACTAAGAGATATAAAAGAAATTCTAAGATAGAAAAGTGTACTGAACTGCACCTGAAATTCACTTTTCCTAAGGAAAATTGAATTAATATCTGTGATACTAATAAATATCTGTGATACTCAATGACTATTGATTCACTTTACTGCTAATTTGCCTATAATGAACAGTTTTGATTTTGTGGTGTGTTAGGCAGTTTAATATGTTTGAAGTTCTCTGTGTTGAAGAGTGTCCCCCACAAAATTCATGTCTACCCAAAATCTCAGAACATGATCACATTTGGAAATATAGTCTTTGCAGGTGTGATTAGTTAAGATAAAGTTCTACTGTATTAAGGTGGATTCTAAAGTCAATAACTTGTATCCTCATAATAAGGCTATGTGAGGAGACAGAAGGAAGAAAGATGTGTGATGACGGAGACAGAGGTTGGAGTAATATACCTGTGAGCCAAGAAATGCCAAATATTGCCAGCAAACACCAGAAGCTAAAAAGAGGCAAGGTAGGGGCTCCTTTAAAACACCCTGATTTTGGACTTCAAGCCTCCATAACCATGAAACAACTGTTGTTTTAAACTATCTAGTTTGTGGTACTTTGTTACAGAGCCCTAGGAAACAGATTTTGATATTGAGAAGTAGATACTGCTGTAACAAATACCTTAAAATGTGGAAGTGGCTTTGGATAATTGGTAGAAGACTGGAATAATTTTGTGTTGCTTTATAGGAAAAGCCTGCTGCTGCTGCTGCTAAGTCGCTTCAGTCATGTCCAACTCTGTGCGACCCCATAGATGGCAGCACACCAGGCTCCCCCATCCCTGGGATTCTCTAGGCAAGAACACTGGAGTGGGTGGCCATTTCCTTCTCCAGTGCATGAAAGTGAAAAGTCAAAGTGAAGTCACTCAGTCATGTCTGACTCTTAAAGACCCCATGGACTCTAGCCCTCCAGCCTCCTCCATCCATGGGATTTTCGAGGCAAGAGTTGCCTTAAAGAGATGGTTGGTAGAAATATGGACATGAAAGGTGATTTGATTAGCTCATAGAAGGAAATTAAGAACACTTAATTGGACACCAGAGTAAAGACAGTCCTTGTTATAAATTGACAGAAAACTTTGCTGATTTGTGTTCTAGTGTTAGGTGGAAAGTGCATGTGTGCGTGCTTAGTCGCTTCAGTCATGTCTAACTCTCTGCCACCCTATGCACCATGGCCTGCCAGGCTCCTCTGTCCATGGGATTTTCCAGGCAAGAATACTAGAGTGGGTTGCCATTTCCTTCTCCTAGATGGAAAGTAGTGCTTGTAACTGATGAACCTTGGGTATTCAGCAAAGGAGATTTTCAAGCAAAGTGTGGAAGGTACATTTATTGCTTATTATAAAATGCAAGGGAAAGAGAGATATTGAAGAAGGAACTGTTGAGCAAAAAGAAACCAGTATTTTATTTGGAAAATTCTTAACCAGTGCAGATAGCAAAAGATGAGAGGGTTCACTGGAGAGAATACCAATGGTGTGGCTGGATAGACTTTTGCTAAGGCATGTAACTCATGGATCCCAGCAACCATCTCAGCAGAAGTTTGGAATAAAAATGAGGTTTCCCAGGAAAGATCTTTGGAAGACCTTCTTCTGTGATGCCTTAGATCCTCATGAATTGCACAGAAGACCAGCAAGGTTTTCCAACAGAAATACTGCCATCCTGGATTGCACAAACTGGAAAACATAAACCCAAGGATAAAGCCATGGGCACAGAGGACATTCTGAGGCTCCAGATCCAGGTATCAAGCTACAGAGATTATTGCTCTCAGGCCTTGCAGCCTAATGAAACTTGCTATGTTATTGTTAAGCACTAGACCCTAGTGGCAGAGTTTCCCATGATACATTGTTTAATAAATTTATTTTATGCCTATGTGTGGTACATGCACATTCTCAAGTGCAGGCCCTAGCATTGGTCCCCTTTTGCAAAGGTAAGAGTCTAGTGTTCTTAAATATTTAATAAATGAAAAATGGCAGTGATTTATATTATTTATAAATGGGCTCATTCTTCATCTTGTTTATCCTTAGCTCAAACCATTGTCATAACTCAATTTAATTCTTGCTATACTTCTGTATTTTGACTTAGTTACAAAAATTCAATGCTGAATTTTTACCCTTCTAATATGTTGATAACTAAGCAATTTTACATGGTTTTTATGGAAGCCAGATGAGTAATTTGTTTGCATGTCTGTTATCAACTAACACTAAAGTATGGCTATTAATTTCATATCTTGTAAAGAAAAAAGAGTACTTTATCGAATGACTGAGGGAACTGATAAACATACCACAGCAGTGCATTTGCTTAAATTAATGATTCAAGTTTGATGAATAACAAAGTCAGAACTAATACATGTGAAAACATGAAAAAATGAAAAGGAAGGAAATCATCATCTATTTTGTCAGGGAGTGTTTAACAGGAGGATTCCTACGTGCTGTTTCTCATAAGTCCTTTGTTCCTTATCAAGTGGAGCAGCAAGCTGCTCCCAGGACTGAGGTCATTATGTGAGACAGGCTTGAATCTCCTTTAGTAAACATTCTCTTTACGACAAAACTGCTTAGTCTCCATCTCCTTTCTTGAGACATGGATTGTCTCCTGACCTTGTGATCGTTATCAATCCCTTGTTCCCTTGGTAACAGTTGCTGTATGTTTGCTTTTCTGATCTTTATCATTGTCTAAAGAAATTTCTTGTACAACAGCCTATTATATACTCACAAAATATCATTAAAGCACCTTTGCTCCATCAGAGCTTAGGTCCCCGTGTCTTTTTTTGTTCCTCTCCTCCTCCCCTCCCCGGCCCCCCCCGCCCCCCCGCCCCCCCACCCCGCGCGAATTCTCTGGAGTGTAGAAACCCATCGTGCTCAATCTCCTCTCCAGGCTTCTAAGAACCCCTCAAGAAGGCGCCCTGTGCCTTCACCTCCTCGAGGGGGCGCCCTGCGCCTTCGTGAGTGATGCAAGCCCTGTGTCAAGGGCTTTATTGGTTCTCTGCATAAACCAGGGAATATCAGCAGCCTCTTTCTCTCTTTCGCTTTCTTATTGTCAACTCCAGACCACCAGGTTCCGGTCCATTAAAGGACCCCAAACTATTTCATCTAATTTTTTCCAAAATAATGTTTTTAAAGTTGTATTTGACAACCTAGAAAGATGAGTTCATTTGGCTCAGACGATAAAGCGTCTGCCTACAGTGTGGGAGAACTGGGTTCGATCCCTGGGTCAGGAATCCTCTGGCGAAGGGAATGGCAATCCACTCCAGTACTCTTGCTTGGAAAACCCCATGGACGGAGAAGCGTAGTAGGCTACAGTCAATGGGGTCGCAAAGAGTCGGACACGACTGAACGACTACACTTCACTTCGCTTCACTTCACATCAGGGCCCGGGTTCTTAACACTCAAATGGGCCAAAGCATTTGAGAAAATTAGTGCCTCTCCAAGGGAGTAAGCCGTGACAGATTGATCATGACTGAATTTCTCAATACACCAAATGCACATACAATGTTTCAGTGAATTTTAACATTCAGAATTGAAATCTGTGTTAATGGTTTCACTGCATAATAATCATATAGAAACCTTGATAATGAACAAATGATCAAAATCAATGTCAATGAACAAAATAAGTCAAAATACACCTGACCCAAGCCTTTAGCAGGTAATGAGTTGTTTTAATCATTTCAAATTATACTTTTAAAAGTTATTCAAAATTCTAAGTGAATAATATACCTATTTTCTTCCATAATCTTTTTTTTTTCAAATTACCTTGTCAAGGCTAAACCTCCAGTATGACCGCTTTTCAAACACAAAATGTCTATAACCAAAATCAGATTTACTTGGTTGAATTAACACTAGATCTTTGCGGAGAAGTTTTCTTAAATACATATTTTAAAATATAGTCACTTGTTTCACACCAAACACTTTCTATAAAATCAACACATTTCAAATAATAATATTCAAGTATTATGTTCCTAAATGCAACTGAAATGAATTTTAATATTTTTATGTTAAAGTTGTGCTCTCAACTGGATGACAGAGAGTGAGATGGTTGGATGGCATCGCTGACTCAGTGGACGTGAGTTTGAGCAGGCTCTGGGAGTTGCTGATGGACAGGGAAGCCTTGCATGCTGCAGTCCATGGGGTTACAGAGTCAGACATGACTGAATGACTGAACTGAACTGAAATGAACTGTGCTCCCAAATTATAGGTACATGATCATGTGGCCAGGGCAGTCCTAAAAAAACCCATTATATAGTCACAGTGATTCTAAAAATAGGAAACTAGAGTTTCCACTAGTCTTGAATCTTCCTCCCTCTCTACAGTAGCCATGAACATTCTAAGAACTGTATTTCCCCAGGTTTGGGAGCAAAGGAAGTGGTCGGCCCTTGTCCTAATTGGTCTTGACCAAATCAAAGCTGTTCTTCCTGCTGCTGCTATAACAGTACATTGCTTTATGCAGTCACAGCTATTCTTAAAGCAGACTGTCCTGTGAGGTTTTTTTGTTGTTGTTGATGTAAGAAGTTTACTTATTAAGAACAGAAGTGATATGGGGGAAAAAAACACAAAATAGAAAATCAGGAAAGAAGAATTAAGGGAGAAGAAGGATTAATTTTTAAAGAACACAAGATATAGCTTAGAAAAATGTAAGCATATGCTTCTTAATATAAATTTTGCATTTTAAATTGTGTTAACTATGATAGCTTGCGAAAAGAAACATAATATGTAAACTATATGGCTTTTGCTGCCAGACTTCTCACGGACAAGTGTGTGTTCACACTAGGGCTTCGAGTTTTATAGGCTCACAGATAAAAAGAGAATAATAAGCTCTCATAACCGTCTAATCAGAGGTAGTATTTATTTATTTTTTTAATATTTGACTGTGCTGGGTCTTCGTTGCTGTGTGGGCTTTCTGTAGTTGTGGAGATCAGGGGCTACTCTCTAGTTGCAGTGGGAGAGCTTCTCATTGTGATGGCTTCTCGTGTTGCAAAGCATGGGCTCTAGTACACACAAGCTTCAGTGGTGGAGTCATGTGGGCTCAGTAGTTGCAGCTCCTAGGCTCAAGAACACAGGCTCAGTAGTTGTGGCTCATGGGCTTATTTACTCCATGGCATCTTCCCAGACTAGGGGATCAAACCCATGTGCCCTGCATTGGCAGGTGGATTCTTTACCACTGAGCCACCAGGAAAGCACCCCAGAGATAACATTGTCCTGGTTAGTTTCCGTTTGCATGTCTAGATTCACTTTCCATAGTTCTCTGCCCTGTTCTGTGGGCCAGCAAGCTGATCTCTAAGGACTGCATTCCCTGGCTTCACCTCTGCTGCACACAGTGGGAGATCAGGTGATCGTCACGTAGGAAAAGAACTAGGTTAGGATCTTGCCAAGCTTCAGCTCTCACCAATTTCTAGTCACCGTTCCTTGCTCTTGCCTTCCTGAGGACTGGGTCCCATAATATTCATCTTTACTGCTGAGTTCTTAAAAGGCCCCTATCATCTTGCCCACACCTCTGTAGATCATCCCTTCTTTAAACTTCGGTGGGTTAAACTCTATTGGCTGTGCCGTCTCTGTCCTACAAGGATCCTGTCTGGTGGGTCACTGTTAATATTTTGTTTCATTTCCATATAATTTTTAAGTCTGTGCTTTTGTTCTACTTAATATATTACAAGAATTTCCCTGTATTACTAAAAACATTTTACAGACATCATATGCAACCTAATTTATTTAACTTCTTGTTGTACTATCTCCAAATTTCAGTAATATGAACAACACTAGGAACTTCCCTAGGAGTCCAGTGGTTAAGAATCCACCTTGCAATGCAGGGGACGTGTGTTCACACCCTGCCCAGGGAGCTAAGATCCCACATGCAGTGGAGCAATTAAGTTTGGGCACCACAGCTAGGGAGCCCACACACATCAACAGAGATCCTGCATGATATAGCAAAGATCCCACGTGCCACAACTGAGACCAGACGCAGCCAAATTAAAAAAAAAAAAAAACAAAAAAAAAGCTACAAAGAACATCTTTAGATATAAATTATCATGTGGATTTCTGATCCTTTCTATGGGATGAATTCCTAGAATTGAGTTACTGGATTAAGAGTAAGAACACGCTTAAAATTTCTTGATACATGCTTTCCAAACTGTATAGATTTTCAGTTACCAGCTTAACTGCTCACCATGCTGCACCCTTGACATCACTGAATATTATCATTTTCCATTTTTACTGATTTCCTAAGTGAAAAAAAATTGTTTTTCTATTTCATTTTTGTTTTATTTATAAGGATAAATTTTCAACACTGGTTATTAATTTTTCCTTTTTTTTTTTTTTGAGTAGTCTGGTTTGTATTCTTATCTTTTACTCACTTAAAAAACGCTTTATTTTAGAAATTTTTAAATTTATATTTTAAAAACAGAGAAAATATTTATCATGAACCCCCAGGAATGCACTATCCATTTTTAACAATCACCAACACACTGCCTTTAGAAGAATTCTTAACAAAAAGATAAATAGTGCAGGTTAGGAGTCCATAAAAAAAAAGTTTTGTCCCCATTTCTGATGCCTGGGCCCCAGGATTGCTTGCTCTCTTCCAGACAGGCTACTTTAGGACTACTCCCAGGTAATTCCTTTATGCCCAGCAAGATGCCCATTTACAGATTCATTCAAGGTTACCTGCTGCCAATCCAGGTGCTAAATCTAGGCTCAGAGATGAGGCCAAAGTTTCCTAGCTAAAAGAGAACCACACTCTAAAGCAACAGCTGGCTACTTTTCTTCCCTAAAGAAATGCAGTGCCTTTAAAAACAGTCAAAGCTACTTGTCCCCACAAATGGCCACTCTCCTATTTTAAGGACTTTTTTTCCTCCTCTTTTCTTCAGCTAATGAAAGAATTTGATCAAAAATTGTGATCCCATAACTATCCCACATCCCTCCGGTCACCCCAATCCCTAACCTATATGGTGCTGATAATAAAAGGGAAACAGTAGAGGCAGGTAAGAGGGGTAAAAAGCAGCCCTGATGGTTTCCTGGCCTTGCCTTGTTCTCCAGATGGGCCCTGGCATCTTTTCAGATGACTGTAGAAAGTGCTAGGCAGTAGAGGTGGTGGGACCCAAGAAGAAAAAGAAAGCTCTGCTTGAAATGGCCTTTTCCCAGTACCTGGAAGAGGAGAGGAAAGCCAATTTCCCAGAAGTGGAAGGGTCAGTTCCCAGGCAGGGCCAGACTGAATGGAGACCTTTCTGATTCTAATTATTTTTTGCTTAAATTCTTCCTTCCTCAGAGGAGAAAGAAGTTGCCACCAGGAGGAAGAGAACCCTCCATATCTCTATTTGCCAGCTTTACTTATAGTGTGTCCTAAGGACTGTGTGGATCACAATAAACTGTGGAAAATTCTGAAAGAGATGGGAATACCAGAGCACCTAACCTGCCTCTTGAGAAATCTCTATGCAGATCAGGAAGCAACAGTTAGAACCAGACATGGAACAACAGACTGGTTCCAAACAGGAAAAGGAGTACGTCAAGGCTGTATATTGTCACCCTGCTTATTTAACTTATATGCAGAGTACATCATGAGAAACGCTGAAATGGAAGAAACACAAGCTGGAATCAAGGTTGCCAGGAGAAATATCAATAACCTCAGATATGCAGATGACACCACCCTTATGGCAGAAAGTGAAGAAGAACTAAAAAGCCTCTTGATGAAAGTGAAAGAGGAGAGTGAAAAAGTTAGCTTAAAGCTCAACATTCAGAAAATGAAGATCATGGCATCTGGTCCCATCACTTCATGGGAAATAGATGGGGAAAAACTGGAAACAGTGTCAGACTTTGTTTTGGGGGGCTCCAAAATCACTGCATCTGCAGCCATGAAATTAAAAGATGCTCACTCCTTGGAAGAAAAGTTATGACCAACCTAGATAACATATTCAAAAGCAGAGACATTACTTTGCCAACTAAGGTCCATCTAGTCAAGGCTATGGTTTTTCCAGTAGTCATGTATGGACGTGAGAGTTGGACTGTGAAGAAGGCTGAGCACCAAAAAATTGATGCATTTGAACTGTGGTGTTGGAGAAGACTCTTGAGAGTCCCTTGGACTGCAAGGAGATCCAACCAGTCCATTCTGAAGGAGATCAACCCTGGGATTTCTTTGGAAGGAATGATGCTAAAGCTGAAGCTCCAGTACTTTGGCCAACTCATGCGAAGAGTTGACTCATTGGAAAAGACTCTGATGCTGGGAGAGATTGGGGGCAGGAGGAGAAGGGGACGACCCAGGATGAGATGGCTAGATGGCATCACGGACTTGATGGACGTGAGTCTGAGTGAACTCCGGGAGATGGTGATGGACAGGGAGGCCTGGCGTGCTACGATTCACGCGGTCGCAAAGAGTCAGACACGACTGAGCGACTGAACTGAACTGAACTGAACAGAACAGGTGATAAGGGCCTTGATCTCATGATTCAGGGAAGCCAGAATTCTAGGGCGCTCCCTCCTGGAAACAAGCAAAAACGCCCTCCTCAAGGGGTTCAAGTTCAGGCTCAGGGGCAGGTTTCCCCTTCTTGCCCCCAGGTTATAGCTTGTGCTATCTTTTTTTTTTTTTTTTCAATTTTGTTGGAGTATAACTGATTTACAGTGTTGTGTTAGTTTCAGATGTACAGCAAAGCGATTCAGTTGTATATATACATATATTCATACTCTTCAGATTCTTTTCTCATATACATTAGTACAAAATATTTAGTAGAGTTCCCTGTGCTACACAGTTGGTCCTTTTGGGTTATCTATCTTATTTATCTATATTATTTTTCTATCTTATTTGTTATATATAAATAAATATAATATTTATGTATTAGTGTATATATGCTAATCCCAAACTCCTGGTTTATCCCTCTCTCCTACATTTCCCCTTTGGCAACCATAAGTTTGTTTTTGATATCTGTAGTTCTATTTCTGTTTTGTAAATAAGTTCATTTGTATCATTTTTAATTAGATTTCACATGAGGGATATATGTTTTTGTCTTTCTCTGTCTGACTTTGCTTAGTATGATAATCTTTAGGTCCATCCATCTTGCTGCAAATGGCATTATTTCCTGCTTTTTATAGCAGAGTAATATTCCATTGTATATACATCTTCTTTATTCTTTCTTTCATTGATGGACATTTAGGTTGCTTCCATGTCTTGTCTGCTGTAAATAGTGCAGCAATGAACACTAGGGTGCCTCTATCTTTTCAAGTTGTAGTCTTTTCCAGATATATATGCAGGAGTGGGATTGCTCAATCATATGTTAACTCTGTTTTTAGTTTTTGTTTTTTAATTTTTTTAATTGGATGATAATTGCTATACAATATTGTGTTGGCACTGTTCTCCATAGTGGCTGCACCAACTTACATTCCCACCAACAGTGTAGGAGGGTTTCCTTTCCTCCACAGCCCCTCCAGCAGTCATTGTTTATAGACTTTTGATAATGGCCATTCCGACCAGTGTGAGATGATACTTCATTGTACTTTGGATTTGCATTTCTCTAATAATTAGCGATGTTGAGCATCTTCTTATGTGATTTTTGGCCATCTGTATGTCTTCTTTGGATAATTATTTAAATCTTCTGCCCATTTTTTGATCGGCTTGTTTGGCCACATCATGCAGCTTGTGGGACCTCAGTTCCCTGACCAGGAATTGAAACAAGGCCACAGGAGTGAAAGCACTGAATCCTGACCACTAGACCTCCAGGGAACTCCCTTGGGTTGTTTGCTTTTTTGATACAGAGCTGTATGAGCTGTTTGTGTTTCAGAGATTAATCCTTTGTTAATCACTTTGTTTACAAACATTTTTTTCCCATCATGTGTGTTTTCTTTTCCTTTTGTTCATGGTTTCCTTTGCTGTTCAGAGGCTTTTAACTCAGTTCCACTCGTTTATTTTTGTTTTTACTATATTTTCATTACTTTAGGAGGTAGATCAAAGAAGGTATTACTGTGCTTTATGTTAAAGACTATTCTATGTTTTCCTCTAAGAGTTTTATAGTGTTTGGCCTTACACTTAGGTCTTTGATTCATTTTGAGTTTATTTTTGTGTGTGGTGTTAGGGAATGTTTTGAGTTCAGTTCAGTCGCTCAGTCATGTCCAACTCTGCGATCCCATGAACCACACCACGCCAGGCCTCCCTGTCCATCACCAACTCCCGGAGTCCACCCAAACCCATGTCCATTGAGTCAGTGATGCCATCCAACCATCTCATCCTCTGTCGTCCCCTTCTGCTCCTGCCCTCAATCTTTCCCAGCATCAGGGTCTTTTCAAATGAGTCAGCTCTTCGCATCAGGTGGCCAAAATATGGGAGTTTCAGCTTCAGCATCAGTCCTTCCAATGAACACCCAGGACTGATCTCCTTTAGGATGGACTGGCTGGATTTCCTTGCAGTCCAAGGGACTCTCAAGAGTCTTCTCCAACACCACAGTTCAAAAGCATCAATTCTTTGGCACTCAGCTTTCTTTATAGTCCAACTCTCACATCCATACATGACCACTGGAAAAACCATAGCCTTGACTAGACAAACCTTTGTTGACAAAGTAATGTCTCTGCTTTTTAATATGCTGTCTAGGAATGTTTTAATTTCATTGTTTTACACATAACTGTCAAGTTTTCCCAGCACCACTTATTGAAGAGACTGTCTTTTCTCCTTTGTATATTCTTTCCTCCTTTGTTATATATTAATTGACCACAGATGCATGGGTTTAATTCTGAGCTTTCTGTCCTGTTCTATTGATCTATATTTCTGTCTTTGCACATACCATATTGTTTTAATAACTGTATCTTTATAGTATAGACTGAAATTGGGGAGCCTGATTCCTTCAGCTTCATTTTTCTTTCCCAGGATTGCTTTGGCTGTTTGGAGTCATGTATGTTTCCATATAAATTTTAAATTTTTGTTCTAGTTCCGTGAATATGTCATTGGTAATTTGATAGAGATTGCATATATAATGAACCCACAGCTAACATCATTCTCAACAGTGACAAGCTGAAAGCATTCCCTCTAAGATCAGGAACATAGACACTGAGGATGGTGAGGATGTCCACTCTCACCAATATTATCCAGCATAGCTTTGGAAGTCCTAGCCATGGCAGTCAGAGAAGAAGAAATAAATGGAATCTAAATTGGGAAAGAAGATATTAAACTGTCGCTGTTTAGAGATAAAATGACACTATACATAGAAAATTCTAAAGATCCTACCAGAAAACTGCTAGAGCTCACAGTGAATTTGGTAAAGTTGCAGAATACAAAAATGATAGAGATCTCTTGCATTCCTATACACTAACAATGAAAGATCAGAAAGAGAAATTAAGGAAACACCTTGTTGATCATCATATCAAAAAGAATAAAATACCTAGGAATGAACCTACCTAAGGAGACAAAAGACTTGTACTCTGAAAACTGTAAGACACTGATGAAAGAAATAGAAGATGACACAAATAGGTGGAGAAATACACCATGTTCTTGGATTGGAAGAATCAGTATTGTCAACATGGCTAACATGTGATATTCAGCAATAATTTGGAAACCCATACCTCAAAGGGTGATAAGGCTCAAAGAGATAGTGTGGGTAAAATGACTGGCACAGACAGGACCTAGCAGGTAAGAGGCATTCCATAAAGGTAGCAGCTACTTCTGTATTATTCTTTGAACATGGCATTTACTCTCAGACCTGGTACCCCAGACCTGGTTAGGTACAGGTGAACTGTTAGAATTGATGGCAGATACCATAAAACATTTTCTTTCATATTCTGAGAAAGGAGTGGCAATAACTCTAACAAAAGGCTCACCCACCCCTACAGGATCCCACTATCCAAGCTGTACAGGAGGCCCAGATGGGACACTAGAGTAACTCCATCCTCTTTCCCCTAGACTCTGATCTTGAACTCTGACCCTCCTGCTGGTGATATCAAGACTCACGGAGACAGAGACAGAGAGGAATGAGGAGTGCAAAGCCTTCCCGAGATGGGAACCAGGGTAGATAGAGTTTGACAGTCTGATGGAGAAGCTGAAAACTCAGAGTAAGCACCCACTGAAAAGCTGTTTTACTTTGAGATGCAGCATGGGTGGGGCTGATGATGCACTCTGAAGATAATAGCCCTGGGTTCTACAGAAGCTCAGCCACTTTCCAGCTGCATGGTCTGGGGCAAATCTCTACCGTTCTGACCTGTGCTTCCTCTTAGGTGCTACCCTGGACCTGGCCTGACGGGGCTGCTACTGTAGGAAGTACAAAGTGAGTCTTTCTGGGTGGTGGTGCCCCTGAAGGCTTGGATACTGGGGTCCTTGATCCTCTGTTCCAACTTTTGCTAGAAGGAAATAGGAGACCACCACAGCATACAGTGCTTGGAGGTGGCAATGCTGTGGTGATCCAGGAATGGTCCAGCAGGTGCCACATCATAGGGAAGAATTGGCAGGGACCCTACGTTAGTAGGGTCAGGATGCCATTGCTCCTCAGAAGCAAGGAGTAGACATGGAAGGCCAACAGCATCTGACACGGAAGCACAAAGTTGGAGGTTCAAGATCACATACTTTTCCCATCATGGCTAATCAATCCATCACCATGTATGGAGGGCCACAGTCTGAAGCTCTGGGGTTTCAGGGTACACTGCAGACCTCCTGGAGGGTGGGAGACTGTAGACACTTGACCCCTCTCAGGCACTCCGTGCTTACCTGGCTGTGGCCACACCCCTACATGCACCCATATCTTCTACTTACCTATTGCAATTTGTATGAGCTCTTCATATTTATAATTTTAATCATATTTGCCTTAAGGTGTTTTTATTGCAAGTATTCCCCTAGCCTTCATTCTGTCTTTTAATTTGCTGATGATTTTATGGAAGCTTTCTTTGTAATATCAGTTACTCATGTTATAATTTCTCTCTTTTTTTAAGTTCACAATATTCATCTTCACTTGGAAGTCAAAAATATATTCACTTATATACTATCTGTAACTTTTTGTTTTGAAATAATTTCAAGCTCAGAAAAGTTGTGTGAATGACTTAAAGAACTCTTACGTACCTTCTACCAAGATTCATCCATTTTTAATATTTTGCCACATTTGCTTCTTTGCTTTGTCTCTTGCATGCTCCCAACTTGCTGCTCTCTGTCTATCTGCCTCTTATGTATGCATGAGTGTAATTATATATTTTTAAATGTCCCAGTAATGTCCCTTACAGCATTTTCCTCCTTGAGTACAATATCACATCTTGCATTTAGTTATCAAGATAACTAAAGATCTTGATAAAGATCAAAGATCACATCTTGCATTTAGTCATCCTATGTCTTTGGTTTCATTTAATCTGGATCAATTTCTCAGTCTGACATTTTATTTTTTCAAAAATACAAGCTAGTTATTTTACAAAATATCTCTCAATTTGAGTTTATCTAATGTTTCCTTATGAGTAGATTCAGGCTATGTCCTTCTCATAGTATCACATCTAGAGGCAAACAGTGTCCATTGACCCTCATTGATGATTTTAATTTTGATTATATAGTCATGGTATTGTATGATTTTCCTACTGTGTAATGTAAAATGTTCCTTTTGCAGTGACAATCTGTGAAGATATTATGAGATGAAGCAAATACCACCTTCATCAAACTTTCCCCTAGATTTAGCATCCACCGATGACTCTTGCTCTAATCAGTCTTTACCATGTGGTTGCAAAACGCTGGTTTTCTAACTTCAGCACTCCCTGTACACTCACTGGTAGACAGAAGAATCCTTTTTTCTCCCATTCATTTATCATGTATCTTTTTTTTTTTTTAGTATGTCTTCATAGATATCTTATTTAATAAAAAAGATATTTCAACATGCCACTTATTCTAATAGCTTGGTTTTAAATCTTCTATCTGCTTTGTTAATTTTTATTATAGCTGATTTTATTATTGTTATTAATTATTTAAAAAGCTTTATTCTTACAGAATTTGCAGAGAGATTACTATAATTTCAAAATATTTTATAGTCATTTTCCATTTTATCTTCATTTGAATTATCTATTGATGTAAATTACCGCGTCAAGCACAACAATTTATCCTTTTTTATAATCCTGTGGGTTAATGGGACAGTTCTTCTGCCAGTACCTCTTTGACTGTCTCATATGGCTTCATTTAACTGAAAGAACAATCCTGGATGGCCTCACTCTTG
Source organism: Oryx dammah (assembly GCF_014754425.2). Classification (NCBI taxonomy): domain Eukaryota; kingdom Metazoa; phylum Chordata; class Mammalia; order Artiodactyla; family Bovidae; genus Oryx; species Oryx dammah. The sequence continues at coordinate 28,435,281 of NW_024070200.1, read as the reverse complement.
TCTGGATCATCAGCAGAGTCTTTGCCACCACCAGTTCTAGCCTGGACTTCTTTACATGGTGACTTCAGTGTTCCATGAGGATAAGAATAGAAGCTTCACGGCTTAAGGTCTTGCTTGAAAGTCACATGTCACTGTTACCATATGTTATTTGTTAGAGCAAGACACCAGACCAGCTCAGATTCAAGAGGCAAGGAAATAGACTGTTTCTTTTAAAGGGAGGACTTGCAAAATATTTGTAGACATCTTTAATTCACTGTAATCTGAATTGGAACTCTCAGAGATAAAGAGAACCCAACCGGTTATTATCAACTCTTTTATAGATGAGGAAACTGTGGTACAAAGAGGTGCATGGGTATTGCATAAAATGATGCTACTTTTAAAAATGGCCATAGACTTGCACCACCTGGGCAGTTGTAAAAATTGGAGATTCTCAGATCCCACCCCAGACCTACAAATCAACATGCAGATACTATCTGAATAATAGAGATATTATAGTGATAGATACCATTAGTATTATTTTATAGTAGTGCACATTCTGTACCTTAGAGAGGTCCCAGGAATATGTTTTAATAAAGTCTCCAGGTGATGCTTATACACCCTTGAGTTGGAAAAATAATGTCTCTTAGAACCAATGGATTTGAAGTGAATCACACCCCATTTGTGTCCCAGTTTTATCACATGCTAGCTGAGTGACCTTGAGTAAATCACTTAGCCTTTTAGAATTTCAGTTTTTATCATCAGAAAAAAAGTGTGAATAATATCAGCTTTGCCTACTCCAACAGCCTGTTATGAATATAAAAGAAGAAGTTGCATGGAAAAACAGGCAGTAAAATAATGATGAATATGGTAATATTGTTCAAGATCACAGACTTTATTAGTGATAGAATCAAGGCTTAAAAACAGCTGGGTTCCTGGTCTTTAACCTCTTCAGGGATAAACAGTAATTGGGCCAGCAGTTTTTCAGCCTTTTCCAGATCTTCAAAACTATGGCAAACTGCAATACTGATTATAAAAAACAGGCAAACAGTGGAGTGTGATGTGCTTTCAATAAAACAAAGAGCCCTCTCTCTCTCCATTCTCCTTCCTCTATTTCCTAAACAAGCTCACATAAGGCCCTAGCAGCAGGGCATGGCCATCTTCCTTCCTTTTCATGGGAAAGAATTATTGAGTGGGAAGTGTTCAGGATGAGTGAGTGTTACCGGGGAGTGGGAGGTGGAGTGACAGTCCTGGCCTAGATTGTGTTTTTCAAGTTTGATGCATGTCAATGGAATGGCATCTACAGGCTGCTGAAACTTTTGGAGAGTCAGAATTTGAGAGCTGGTGGGTGAAAAATTGCGATCTCTCCCTGATTATTCACCTCCTCCAACCTATATTTTTAATTCACCCACTCTCAATTCTAATCTTCCCTCCAAGCAGTTTTCTAAAATTCAAGAAACCAAATGCTGTTTTATCAGTTCCGTCTTCCTCAAACTCAATCTAATGTAGAAAGTGGGTAATAAAGTAAAATCCACTTATCCTACTTAACCATAAACCCGATTTTCCAACCAAGTTGATAGAAGAAAAAAAGAGAGAGAGATAGATACATCTGAGTATTTAAAAAGTATTTCAGCCTGTAAAAAGAAGCAGCACAGACTTCATAGGTTGAAAGGCCAGCTCCATCCCTTATTGACCTTGAATACTTCCTCTGTTTCTTGTTTCCTCTTCTGAGAAATGAGAATAATGGGTATAATACATATGTATTAGGAGGGCTACATGAGTTAATACCTGTAAAGGGCTAGAATAGTGCCTGGCACATGCAACTACATAGAACATTATAAATTTTGCTGTACCACCTAGATTATCACAGTAACTGCCTATCTGGTTTGTGACATTGTACAGGAGACAGGGATCAAGACCATCCCCATGGAAAAGAAATACAAAAAAGCAAAATGGCTGTCTGAGGAGGTCTTACAAATAGGTGTGAAAAGAAAAAAAGTGAAAAGCAAAGGTGAAAAGGAAAGATACAAGCATCTGAATGCAGAGTTCCAAACAATAGCAAGAAGAGATAAGAAAGCCTTCCTCAGTGATCAATGCAAAGAAATAGAGGAAAACAACAGAATGGGAAAGACTAGAGATCTCTTCAAGAAAATTAGAGATACCAAGGGAACATTTCATGCAAAGATGGACTCGATAAAGGACAGAAATGGTCCGGACCTAACAGAAGCAGAAGATATTAAGAAGAGGTGGCAAGAATACACAGAAGAGCTGTACAAAAAGATCTTCACGACCAAAATAATCATGATGGTGTGATCACTCATCTAGAGCCAGACATCCTGGAATGTGAAGTCAAGTGGGCCTTAGAAAGCATCACTATGAACAAAGCTAGTGGAGGTGATGGAATTCCAATTGAGTTCTTTCAAATCCTGAAAGATGATGCTGTGAAAGTGCTGCACTCAAAACACCAGCAAGTTTGGAAAACTCAGCAGTGGTCACAGGACTGGAAAAGGTCAGTTTTCATTCCAATCCCAAAGAAAGGCAATGCCAAAGAATGCTCAAACAACTGCACAATTGTACTCATCTCACATGCTAGTAAAGTAATGCTCAAACTTCTCCAAGCCAGGCTTCAGCAATACGTGAACCGTGAACTTCCAGATGTTCAAGCTGGTTTTAGGAAAGGCAGAGGAACCAGAGATCAAATTGCCAACATCCGCTGGATCATGGAAAAGGCAAGAGAGTTCCAGAAAAACATCTATTTCTGCTTTATTGACTATGCCAAATCCTTTGACTGTGCGGATCACAATAAACTGTGGAAAATTCTGAAAGAGATGGGAATACCAGACCACCTGAGCTGCCTCTTGAGAAACGTATATGCAGGTCAGGAAGCAACAGTTAGAACTGGGCATGGAACAACAGACTGGTTCCAAATAGAAAAAAGAATACGTCAAGGCTGTATATTGTTACCCTGCTTACTTAACTTATGTGCAGAGTGCCAGGGTCCAGCCCCAGTGGATCCAGGGTAATTCAAAGGGGAGACGGAATTGGTGTCCTAGGAAAAAACTTATTTAATTACAGATATAAAGAGAGATTAGAATAGCGTAGTAGGAAAATGGGTGGAGAAAAAGAGGCTGAATAACTTGGTTTACATGGAATACCAATAAAACTCTAAGACAAGGAATTTGCACCACCTACATAGGCCACAGGCATCTTTCCATTCTCCTGAAGGAGAGGAGACATTGAGGCCTCCCCGGTCAGATCTTAGAAGCCCAGGCAAAACTAGCGGGCTTGGCGAGTACCCACACTCCAGGTGGGAATTCAGCCAGAAAAACAGAGAATGAGAAAGAAAGGAAATGGGGGAATCAGTCTTTCCAGAAACTGATCCGTTTTCTTTATTTTCACGTTTGCTTATATACTTTTTGTTATACATAAGGAAGAATACAGAGTCACGTGGGGTCAGCAGACCTGACCCTCGTCAAAATCAAGTGCTTCATATTAAAGTATACAAAGGTCTTAGGGGTTTTATATCATCTTCTGGCTATGAGGCCTGCTGACATTTTGTGGCCCTTTCTGATAACAGTCAGTCAACCAGAAAACTTATTTTCTCCAGGGGTGATTTTTTCTTAAGCCAGGCACCACCCTCCGAAGGTACCAGATAAAGTTGCATTCCTATAGGGTGAGGGTGCAGGGGGTTATAATCAAGGAAAGGAATTTACTTAGCCTAAGGTTTAACATGATTAATATCAAAGGTTAATAATTATTTCTCCCATATGCTAGTTATATTCATTATAAGGGCAGGGAATATGGAGATTTAGCAGCAAATATTGGCTCAACAAATGAAAAACCCTTCACCAATATAATTTCTAATCAACCCACTATACTACACTAATAATTTTCTAACTTCTCAAAAAAGTCTGTATTTAGAAAGTTTTAAAGCATCTTGTGCCTCTCATGGTTGGGAGGCTGTAAACAATCACATGTGGCCAGACGAACCTGCTCAGGCAGGCTACAGAACCTTCAGAGGAGTTTGTAAGTTGAAACACTCTTGTCACGCCCAGGAATTTTTATTAACTTGGAGCTGTAAGTTAACTCCTTCTCTGAAAGAGGTGGTGGGGGTCAGCCCCCCGTAAAGTCAGAGGTGTAGGTGACAGCATAAAACAGTAAAGTAGGCAGACTCTGGTTTGGGGGGTAGATGCTCAGGAACAGGGGGTCTCCTGAGGCTCGATCCCACCTTTGCATAATGCCAAGCCTCCTTCCTCATGACCTTTGCCACGGGCAGAGTTCCTCACGCTGGCTCCCGGCAGCAGAGTACATCATGAGAAATGCTGGGCTGGATGAAGCACAAGCTGGAATCAAGATTGCCGGGAGAAACATCAATAACCTCAGATATGCAGATGACACCACCCTTATGGCAGAAAGTGAAGAGGAACTCAAAAGCCTCTTGATGAAAGTGAAAGTGGAGAGTGAAAAAGTTGGCTTAAAGCTCAATATTCAGAAAACGAAGATCATGGCATCCGGTCCCATCACTTCATGGGAAATAGATGGGGAAACAGTGGAAACAGTGTCAGACTTTATTTTGGGGGGCTCCAAAATCACTGCAGATGGTGACTGCAGCCATGAAATTAAAAGACGCTTACTGCTTGGAAGAAAAGTCATGACCAACCTAGACAGCATATTATAAAGCAGAGACATTACTTTGCCAACAAAGGTCTGTCTAGTCAAGGCTATGGTTTTTCCAGTCGTCATGTATGGATGTGAGAGTTGGACTGTGAAGAAAGCTGAGTGTGGAAGAATTGATGCTTTTGGACTGTGGTGTTGGAGAAGACTCTTGAGAGTCCCTTGGACTGCAAGGAGATCCAACCAGTCCATTCTGAAGGAGATCAGCCCTGGGATTTCTTTTGAGGGAATGATGCTGAAGCTGAAACTCCAGTACTTTGCCACGTCATGCAAAGAGTTGACTCATTGGAAAAGACTTTGATGCTGGGAGGGATTGGGTCAGGAGAAGAAGGGCATGACAGAGGATGAAATGGCTGGATGGCATCACTGACTCGATGGTCGCGAGTCTGAATGAACTCCGGGAGTTGGTGATGGACAGGGAGGCCTGGCGTGCTGTGATTCATGGAGTTGCAAAGAGTCAGACACGACTGATCAACTGAACTGTACCCAACTGAACTGAACTGAAGCCTTAATCTATCCTTGCAGCTAATCCAACCTTGCATCATCAAGTCCCTGTTATCCCACCATAAAAAAATGTTTTTTTGCCTATTGTACCATCTCCATCTTGTTTCTTCCTGGAACATATTCCTCTGCCATCTCATTTTGTCTAATATCTAGTTGTATGTTTATGTAAATGGTAGGTTGGTTACCTTTCTCCACCTGAAAGAAACAGCCCTCTGTAGGGAATGTCCTATGTGTTCCAGCAGTACACTCACCTCTTGTCACCCAAGGTCTAGGCAGCAGCTGGTCCCAGGGTAGGTTCTGACCTGTGTTTGTGGACTTAGTTCCACAGGCCATGGGACTGTAGTTTTCTTGCTTCTGATGTCTGCTCCTGGGTGAGACTGGTCTAGAGACTTGTGCATGCTTCCAGGCAGGAGGGGCTGGTGCCTGCCCACTGGCGGGTAGAGCTGGGTCCTGGCCCTCTGGTGGGCAGGGCCTTGTCTAGGGATATATCTAAAAGTGGCTGTGGACTTAGAATGCCTTTAGGCAGCCTGTCTGCTGATGGGTTGGGCTGCATTCCCGCTTTGCTGGTTGTTTGGCCTGAGGCGTTCTAGCACTGGAGTTTATAGGCTATAGGACCAGCTCTTGGTGCTAATGTCCCAATCAAGATGTCATCCTCCAAGGAGAGTTCACACAGAAAAATACTCCCAGTATCTCTCTGCCACCAGTGTTTGTGTCCACAAAGTGAGCCATGGCTACCCAGACCCCACCTCACCAGGAGACCCTCCAAGACTAGCAAGTGTGGCTCAGCCTCTTAAGAAGTTCACTGTTTTTGCCCTGGGTTCCACTCTCCAAGAGACCTTCCAAGAGTGTGCATGCCCCCAACAATGGAGTCTCCGTGTGCCCCAGTCCTGGGAAGCTCCTGCATTCAAACCCTGCTGGCCTTCTAAGTCAAGTGCTCTGGAGGCTCCTCCTCCTGATGCCAGACCCAGGCTGGGAAGCCTTACTTAGGGCTCAGAACCCTCATTCCTGTTGGAGAACTTCTGCAATATAATTATTCTACAGTTTGTGAGTTGCCCAACACAGGCAGGTGTAGAATTTGATTATATTGTGAGTGTACCCCTCCTGCCATTTCCTGTGGCATCCACTTTGGATGTAGAAAATTTTTTTTACTGATGGTTGTTCAGCAGTTAGTTATGATTTTGGTGTGCTCATGAGAGGAGGTGAGCCCAAGGTCCTTCTACTTCACCATCTTGTCTCGAAATCTCCCTGTAGCACAAACTCTAAACTTGGCTTTTTAAAGACACTTCTCAACAGTTGTCTCCAACTCTATCTGGTTTCTTACCTACAGCACTCCAGACATTTTGTTGTGGGAGGCTGACCTCTTCATTGTAATATATTTTGCAGCAACCCTGTCCTTTACCCACTTGATGCCAGTACCACCCCTTCATCTGTGACAACCAAAAATGTCCCATGGGGGATAAAAATCTCTCCTAGTCGAGACCCTTTTTCTCCTGCTGTACTTTCCTTACCATTTCTCAAATGTGCCTAGACCATAACTTTTTGTTTTACTCAATGTTATTAATTTTTATTGTGTAAAATATATATAACATACACGGGCAGGTCATGGTGGAGAGCTCTGATGGAATGTGGTCCACTGGAAAAGTGAATGGCAAACCACTTCAGTATTCTTGCCTTGGGAACCCCATGAACAGTATGAAAAGGCAAAATGATAGGATACTGAAAGAGGAACTCCCCAGGTCAGTAGCTGCCCAATATGCTACTGGAGATCAGTGGAGAAATAACTCCAGAAAGAATGAAGGAATGGAGCCAAAGCAAAAACAATACCCAGTTGTGGATGTGACTGGTGATAGAAGCAAGATCCGATGCTGCAAAGAGCAATATTGCATAGGAACCTGGAATGTCAGGTCCATGAATCAAGGCAAATTGGAAGTGGTCAAACAGGAGATGGCAAGAGTGAACGTCGACATTCTAGGAATCAGCCAACTAAAATGGACTGGAATGGGTGAATTTAACTCATATGACCATTATATGTACTACTGCGGGCAGGAATCCCTTAGAAGAAATGGAGTAGCCATCATGGTCAACAAAAGAGTCCGAAATGCAGTACTTGGATGCAATCTCAAAAAAGACAGAATGATCTCTGTTCGTTTCCAAGGCAAACCATTCAATATCACGGTAATCCAAGTCTATGCCCCAACCAGTAACACTGAAGAAGCTGAAGTTGAACAGTTCTATGAAGATCTGCAAGACCTTTTAGAACTAACACCCCCAAAAGATGTCCTTTTAATTATAGGGGACTGGAATGCAAAAGTAGGAAGTCAAGAAACACCTGGAGTAACAGGCAAATTTGGCTTTGGAATGCGGAAAGAAGCAGGCAAAGGCTAATAGAGTTTTGCCAAGAAAATGCACTGGTCATAGCAAACACCCTCTTCCAACAACACAAGAGAAGACTCTACACATGGACATCACCAGATGGGCAATACCAAAATCAGATTGATTATATTCTTTGCAGCCAAAAATGGAGAAGCTCTATACAATCAACAAAAACAAGACCAGGAGCTGACTGTGGCTCAGATCATGAACTCTTTATTATCAAATTCAGACTTAAATTGAAGAAAGTAGGGAAAACTGCTAGACCATTCAGGTATGACCTAAATCAAATCTCTTATGATTATACAGTGGAAGTGAGAAATAGATTAAAGGGACTAGATCTGATAGACAGAGTGCCTGATGAACTATGGAATGAGGTTCATGACACTGTACAGGAGACAGGGATCAAGACCATCCCCATGGAAAAGAAATACAAAAAAGCAAAATGGTTCTCTGAGGAGGCCTTACAAATAGCTGTGAAAAGAAGAGAAGCGAAAAGCAAAGGAGAAAAGGAAAGATATAAGCATCTGAATGCAGAGTTCCAAAGAACAGCAAAAAGTGATAAGAAAGCCTTCTTCAGCTATCAATGCAAAGAAATAGAGGAAAACAACAGAATGGGAAAGACTAGAGATTTCTTCAAGAAAATTAGAGATACCAAGGGAACATTTCATGCAAAGATGGGCTCGATAAAGGACAGAAATGGTCTGGACCTAACAGAAGCAGAAGATATTAAGAAGAGGTGGCAAGAATACACAGAAGAACTGTACAAAAAAGATCTTCATGACCAAGATAATCACGATGGTGTGATCACTCATCTAGAGCCAGACATCCTGGAATGTGAAGTCAAGTGGGCCTTAGAAAGCATCACTATGAACAAAGCTAGTGGAGGCGATGGCATTCCAGTAGAGCTATTTCAAATCCTGAAAGATGATGCTGTGAAAGTGCTGCACTCAATATGCCAGTGAATTTGGAAAACTCAGCAGTGGCCACAGGACTGGAAAAGGTCAGTTTTCATTCCAATCCCAAAGAAAGGCAATGCCAAAGAATGCTCAAACTACCGCACAATTGTACTCATCTCACACACTAGTAAAGTAATGCTCAAACTTCTCCAAGCCAGGCTCAGCAATACGTGAACCGTGAACTTCCCGATGTTCAAGCTGGTTTTAGAAAAGGCAGAGGAACAAGAGATCAAATTGCCACCATCCGCTGGATCATGGAAAAGGCAAGAGAGTTCCAGAAAAACATCTATTTCTGCTTTATTGACTATGGCATAGCCTTTGACTGTGTGGATCACAATAAACTGTGGAAGATTCTGAAAGAGATGGGAATACCAGACCACCTAACCTGCCTCTTGAGAAATCTTATGCAGGTCAGGAAGCAACAGTTAGAACTGGACATGGAACAACAGACTGGTTCCAAACAGGAAAAGGAGTACGTCAAGGCTGTATATTGTCACCGTGCTTATTTAACTTCTATGCAGAGTACATCATGAGAAACGCTGGACTGGAAGAAACACAAGCTGGAATCAAGATTGCTGGGAGAAATATCAGTAACCTCAGATATGCAGATGATACCACCCTTATGGCAGAAAATAAAGAGGAACTCAAAAGCCGCTTGATGAAAGTGAAAGAGGAGAGTGAAAAAGTTAGCTTAAAGCTCAACATTCAGAAAACGAAGATCATGGCATCCGGTCCCATCACTTCATGGGAAATAGATGAGGAAACAGTGGAAACAGTGTCAGACTTTATTTTTGGGGACTCCAAAATCACTGCAGATGGTGATTGCAGCCATGAAATTAAAAGACACTTACTCCTTGGAAGAAAAGTTATGACCAACCTAGATAGCATATTCAAAAGCAGAGACATTACTTTGCCAACTAAGGTCCATCTAGTCAAGGCGATGGCTTTTCCAGTAGTCATGTATGGATGTGAGAGTTGGACTGTGAAGAGGGCTGAGCACCGAACAATTGTTGCTTTTGAACTGTGGTGTTGGACAAGACTCTTGAGGGTCCCTTGGACTGCAAGAAGATCCAACCAGTCCATTCTGAGGGAGATCAACCCTGGGATTTCTTTGGAAGGAATGATGCTAAAGCTGAAACTCCAGTATTTTGGCCACCTCATGTGAAGAGTTGACTCATTAGCAAAGACTCTGATGCTGGGAGGGATTGGGATCAGGAGGAGAAGGGGACGACAGAGGATGAGATGGCTGGATGGCATCACTGACTCGATGGACATGAGTCTGAGTGAACTCTGGGAGTTGGTGATGGACAGGGAGGCCCGGCGTGCTGCGATTTATGGGGTCGCAGAGTCAGACACGACTGAGCGACTGAACTGAACTGATATATATAAATTGTGTAAATTGTATATATTTACATATTATATAAATATATTTACATAATATGTATATTTTGTTGTTGTTTTTTGCTTAGTCACTCATCAGAGTCCAATTCTTTGCAACCCAATGGGCTATAGCCCACCAGGCTCCTCTGTTCATGGGACGTTCCAGGCAAGAATACTAGAGTGGGTTGCTATTCTCTTCTCCAGGGTAATCTTCCCAACTCAGGGACTGAACCTGGGTCTCCTGCATTGCAAGCAGATTCTTTACCATCTGAGCCACCAGAGAAGCTCATATATGTTATGTACATATATATGTATATAACATAATATTTACTTATCATTGTAAGTATACAGTTCAGTAGCATTAAGTATATTCACATTGCTGTGGAACTGTCAACACCATCCATAACTTTTCATTTTCTAAACTGAAGCTCTATACTTGTTAGATAATAACTCCCACTCTTTCCTCCCCACCAGCCCCTGGAAACAATTCCACTTTCTGACTTTAGTTATTTGACTATTCAAAGTACCTCATAGAAGTGATAGAAGTGGAACCCTAAAATGTTTGTCCTTTTACATCTGGCTTACTTCACTTGGCATAATGTCTTCAGTGTTTATCTATGTTGTAGCATGTGTCAGAATTTCCTTCTGTTTTAAGGCTGAATATAATTCCATTGTATGTATGTACCACGTGTTGTTTATCTATCGATGGACATTTGGGTTGTTTCTACCTTTTGACTATAGCAAATAAATTTGCTGTGAAAGTGAGTATACAGATATCCGTTCAAGTCCCTGCTTTCAATTCTTTGGGGTATATGCTCAGAAGTGGATATTCTGGACCATATGATAATTCTATGGTAATTTTTTGAGCACGCTGTTTTCCACAGTAGCTGCAACACTTTATATTTCCACCAGCAGCACACAGGGGTTCCAGTGTCTTCACAACCTCACCACTGCTTGCTATATTTTGGATTTTTTTGTGAATTTAGGTATTCTAATAGTGTGAATTAGTATCTAATTGTGATTTTGACTTGCATTTCCCTAGTGATTAGTGATGTTGAGCATCTTTTCTTGTGTTTATTGTCATTTGTATGAGAAATATCTATTCAAGTCCTTTCCCCAATTTTAATGGATTTTTTTGTTTTGTTAAATTGTCAGAATTCTTTATATATTTTGGATATTAATCCCTTATGAGGTATATGATCTGCAAATATTTTGTCCTATCCTGTGGTTTGTTTTTTCACTCTGTTGATAGTGTCCTTCTGTGCACTAAGTTCAAAGTATATTAACTTTCAATTTAAAAAATTACATGTCTTGAAGTCTTGGAAAGAGGCATCCCAGAACAAATATAAACCTGCAGTATGTAATTTAGCATGATATACTTAAAATCTGTATTTGTTTTGCTGCTGTAACAAAATACCACAATCTTAGTGGCTTAACAGAATGAAAATTTATTATCTTACAGTTCTATAGGTCAGAACTGTGAAATGGATCTTCAGTTCAGCCAGTTCAGTCACTCAGTCATGTCTGACTCTTTGTAACTCCATAGACTGCAGCACACCAGGCCTCTCTGTTCATCACAAACTCCGTTGTAGTCCAAGGGACTCTCTGTCTTCAAGGCTGCATTCCTTCTGAAGAGCCTAGAGAAAAATATATTTGCTTGCCTTTCCTAGCTTCCCAGAGGCCAACCACATTACTTGACTCATGGCTGCCTTCTACCAGTTTCAAAGCCAACAACATTGCATTTCTCTCTGACCATTCTTTCATAACCACAACTTCCTCTGAATCTTATCTCAGTCAGGAAAGGCTCTTTTAAAGATTCATTTGATTAGGTCAGGCCTACTCAAATAATCCAAGATAATCTGCCCATCCCAAAATCCTTAAACTTAATCTTCCAAGTTCCTTTGCCATGTAAGGTAACATAGTAACAGGTTCCAGAGATTAGATCTTTGGGGAGCCCATTATTCTGCCTTTCAAAAAGAGTAAAAATCTCTCCATTTTCATTTCTAATTTTCGTTTCTAATTTTATTGATTTGATTTTTCTCTCTTTGTTTCTTGATGAGTCTGGCTAATGGTTTGTCAATTTTATTTATCCTTTCAAAGAACCAGCTTTTTGCTTTGTTGATTTTTGCTATGGTCTCTTGTTTCTTTTGCATTTATTTCTGCCCTAATTTTTAGGATTTCTTTCCTTCTACTAACTCTGGGGTTCTCCATTTCTTCCTTTCCTAGTTGCTTCAGGTGTAGAGTTAGGTTATTTATTTGACTTTTTTCTTGTTTCTTGAGGTATGCTTGTATTGCTATGAAATTTCCTCTTAGCACTGCTTTTATAGTGTCCCACAGGTTTGGGTTGTTGTGTTTTCATTTTCATTCATTTCTATGCATATTTTGATTTCTTCTGTGATTTGTTGGTTATTCAGAAGCATGTTGTTCAGCCTCCATATGTTGGAATTTTTAATAGTTTTTCTCCTGTAATTGAGATCTAATCTTAATGCATTATGGTCAGAAAAGATGCTTGGAATGATTTCGATTTTTTTGAATTTATCAACATTAGATTTATGGCCCAGGATGTGATCTATCCTGGAAAAGGTTCCATGAGCACTTGAGAAAAAGGTGAAATTCATTGTTTTGGGGTGAAATGTCCTATAGATATCAATTAGGTCTAACTGGTCTATTGTATCATTTAAAGTTTGCATTTCTTTGTTAATTTTCTATTTAGTTGATCTGTCCATAGGTGTGAGTGGGGTATTAAATTCTCCCACTATTATTGTGTTATTGTTAATTTCCCCTTTCATGCTTGTTAGCATTTGTCTTACATATTGCGGTGCTCCTATGTTGAGTGCATATATATTTATAATTGTTATATCTTCTTCTTGGATTGATCCTTTGATCATTATGTAGTGGCCTTCTTTGTCTCTTTTCACAGCCTTTGTTTTAAAGTCTATTTTATCGGATATGAGTATTGCTACTCCTGCTTTCTTACTCTCCAGAAAGCAGGAATAGAAGGAACATACCTCAACATAATAAAAGCTATATATGACAAACCCACAGCAAACATTATCCTCAATGGTGAAAAATTGAAAGCATTTTCCCTAAAGTCAGGAACAAGACAAGGGCGCCCACTTTCACCGCTACTATTCAACATAGTTCTGGAAGTTTTGGCCACAGCAATCAGAGCAGAAAAAGAAATAAAAGGAATCCAAATTGGAAAAGAAATAAAACTCTCACTGTTTGCAGATGACATGATCCTCTACATAGAAAATCCTAAAGACTCCACCAGAAAATTACTAGAGCTAATCAATGAATAGAGTAAAGTTGCAGGATATAAAATCAGCACTCAGAAATCCCTTGCATTCCTATGCACTAATAATAAGAAAGTAGAAAAAGAAATTAAGGAAACAATTCCATTCACCATTGCAACGAAAAGAATAAAATACTTAGGAATATATCTACCTAAAGAAACTAAAGACCTATATTTCAAAAACTATAAAAACTGATGAAAGAAATCAAAGAGGACACGAATAGATGGAGACTATCTACCTAAAGAAACTAAAGACCTATATTTCGAAACTATAAAAACTGATGAAAGAAATCAAAGAGGACACGAATAGATGGAGAAATAAACCATGTTCATGGATCGGAAGAATCAATATAGTGAAAATGAGTATACTACCCCCAAAGCAATCTACAGATTCAATGCAATCCCTATCAAGCTACCAGCGGTATTTTTCATAGAACTAGAACAAATAATTTCAAGATTTGTATGGAAATACAAAAAACCTCGAATAGCCAAAGCAATCTTGAGAAAGAAGAATGGAACTGGAAGAATCAACTTGCCTGACCTCAGGCTCTACTACAAAGCCACAGTCATCAAGACAGTATGATACTGGCACAAAGACAGAAATATAGATCAATGGAACAAAATAGAAAGCCCAGAGATAAACCCACACACCTATGGACACCTTATCTTCGACAAAGGAGGCAAGAATATACAATGGAGTAAAAACAATCTCTTTAACAAGTGGTGCTGGGAAAACTGGTCAACCACTTGTAAAAGAATGAAACTAGATCACTTTCTAACACCACAGACAAAAATAAATTCAAAATGGATTAAAGATCTAAACATAAGACCAGAAACTATAAAACTCCTAGAGGAGAACATAGGCAAAACACTCTCCGACATAAACCACAGCAGGATCCTCTATGATCCACCTCCCAGAATACTGGAAATAAAAGCAAAAATAAACAAATGGGATCTAATTAAAATTGAAAGCTTCTGCACAACAAAGGAAACTATAAGCAAGGTGAAAAGACAGCCTTCTGAATGGGAGAAAACAATAGCAAATGAAGCAACTGACAAACAACTAATCTCAAAAATATACAAGCAACTTATGCAGCTCAACTCCAGAAAAATAAACGACCCAATCAAAAAATGGGCCAAAGAACTAAATAGGCATTTTTCCGAAGAAGACATACGGATGGCTAACAAACACATGAAAAGATGCTCAGCAACACTCATTATCAGAGAAATGCAAATCAAGACCACAATGAGGTACCATTTCACGCCAGTCAGAATGGCTATGATCCAAAAGTCTACAAGCAATAAATGCTGGAGAGGATGTGGAGAAAAGGGAACCCTCTTACACTGTTGGTGAGAATGCAAACTAGTACAGCCACTATGGAAAACAGTGTGGAGATTCCTTAAAAAATTGCAAATAGAACTGCCTTATGACCCAGCAATCCCACTGCTGGGCATACACACTGAGGAAACCAGAATTGAAAGAGACACATGTACCCCAATGTTCATGGCAGCACTGTTTACAATAGCCAGGACATGGAAACAACCTAGATGTCCATCAGCAGATGAATGGATAAGAAAGCTGTGGTACATATACAAAATGGAGTATTACTCAGCCATTAAAAAGAATAAATTTGAATCAGTTCTAATGAGATGGATGAAACTGGAGCCGATTATACAGAGTGAAGTAAGCCAGAAAGAAAAACACCAATACAGTATACTGACACATATATATGGAATTTAGAAAGATGGTAATGATGACCCTGTATGTGAGACAGCAAAAGAGATACAGATGTATAGAATGGACTTTTGGACTCTGAGGGAGAGGGAGAGGGTGGGATGATATGGGAGAATGGCATTGAAACATGTATACTATCATGTAAGAAATGAAACACCAGTCTATGTTTGATACAGGATACAGGATGCTTGGGGCCAGTGCATGGGGATGATCCAGAGAGATGATATGGGGTGGAAGGTGGGAGGGGGATTCAGGATTAGGAGCTCGTATACACTCGTGGTAGATTCATGTCAATGTATGACAAAACCAATACAGTATTGTAAAGTAAAATAAAAATAAAATTTTAAAAAAAGTAAAAAAATGTGAAAGTCAAGTAAACCTAGAGTTCATATTGTTATATGACTTTCTGAAAACACTTTTTCCTCCTCATCCTAGCCAAGCACCAGGATAACTCTTCATCCTCTGGACTTCAGGATACTAACTGAATCTCTATAGACTTTTATGACCATCTGCTTTAATGATCAAGATATTTCATGAGTTCACACTATTTTTTATGGTTTAAAATAACTGATAACAGAAACATATGGGGTGAAATCTTTCAAAGGTTTGTCATTACTTTAGCAAAGGGAATTGGAAAAATCTAGCAATCTTGAAATGCTACCTCCATATTAAGTATTACATTAATATGTAACTATATGTATATTAGTATATTATACATATATATGTATATTATTAAGTATACATATTAGTAGTGATAATTAATCACATACTTATGTGAGTATGCAATAAGTGTTCAGCCAAAAGTGGGCAATAGGATTCTCTCTTAAGTATTAATGCCTGGGAGATGCCTGGCACTAGATAATGGAGACAGCACCATCACACAGTTTATTTTCTGCACAGTTCAGTTGAGTTGGTCAGCCGTGTCCGACTCTTTGCGACCCCATGGACTGCAGCACAACAGGCCTCCCTGTCAATCACCAACCCCCAGAGTTTACTCAAACTCATGTCCATTGAGTTGGTGATGCTGTCCAACCATCTCATCCTTCTGCTTACAAATAGCTTCTTACATCCCTTCTTCTCCTGCCTTCAATCTTCCCAGCATCAGGGTCTTTTCAAATGAGTCAGCTCTTTGCATCAGGCGGCCAAAGTACTGGAATTTCAGTTTCAACATCAGTCCTTCCAATGAAGGACTTCCAATGAAGGACACTCAGAACTGATCTTCTTTATGATGGACTGGTTGGATCTCCTTGCAGTCTCCATGGGACTCTCAAGAGTCTTCTCCAACACCACAGTTCAAAAACATCAATCCTTCGGTGCTCAGCTTTCTTTATAGTCTAACTCTCGAATCCATACATGACTACGGGAAAAACCATAGCCTTGACTAGACGGACCTTTGTTGGCAAAGTAATGTCTCTGCTTTTTAATATGCAGTCTAGGGTTGTCCTAACTTTCCTGCCAAGGAAAAGCGTCTTTTAATTTCATGGCTGCAGTCACCATCTGCAGTGATTTTAGAGCCCTAAAATATAAAGTCTGCCTCCGTTTCCACTGTTTCCCTATCTATTTGCCATGAAGTGATGGGACCGGATGACTTGATCTTCGTTTTCTGAATGTTGAACTTTAAGCAAACTTTTTCACTTTCCTCTTTCACTTTCATAAAGAGGCTCTTTAGTTCTTCTTCACTTTCTGCCATAAGGGTGGTGCCCTCTGCATTTCTGAGGTTATTGATATTTCTCCCGGCAATCTTGATTCCAGCTTCTGCTTCCTCCAGCCCAGCATTTCTGCATAGAAGTTAAATAAGCAGGGTGACAATATACAGCCTGATGTACTCCTTTTCCTATTTGGAACCAGTCTGTTGTTCCATGTCCAGTTCTAACTGTTGCTTCCTGACCTGCATACAGATTTCTCAAGAGGCAGGTCAGGCGGTCTGGTATTCCCATCTCTTTCAGAATTTTCCACAGTTTATTGTGATCCACACAACCAAAGGCTTTGGCATAGTCAATAAAGCAGAAATAGATGTTTTTCTGGAACTCTCTTGCCTTTTCCATGATCCAGCAGATGTTGGCAATTTGATCTCTGGTTCCTCTGCCTTTTCTAAAACCAGCTTGAACATCAGGGAGTTCACGTATTGCTGAAGCCTGGCTTGGAGAATTTTGAGCATTACTTTACTAGCATGTGAGATGAGTGCAATTGTGCGGTAGTTTGAGCATTCTTTGGCATTGCCTTTCTTTGGGACTGGAATGAAAACTGACCTTTTCCAGTCCTGTGGCCACTGCTGAGTTTTTCAAATTTGCTGGTGTTTTGAGTGCAGCACTTTCACAGAATCATCTTTTAGGATTTTAAATAGCTCAACTGGAATTTCATCACCTCCACTAGCTTTGTTCATAGTGATGCTTCCTAAGGCCCACTTGATTTCACATTCCAGGATGTCTGGCTCTAAGTGAGTGATCACACCACTCTGATCATCTTGGTCGTGAAGATCCCTTTTGTACAGCTCCTCTGTGTATTCTTGCCACTTCTTCTTAATATCTTCTGCTTCTGTTAGGTCCATACCATTTCTGTACTTTATTGAGCCCATCTTTGAATGGAATGTTCCCTTTGTATCTCTAATTTTCTTGAAGAGATCTCTGGTCTTTCCCTTTCTATTGTTTTCCTCTATTTCTTTGCACTGATCCCTCAGGAAGGCTTTCTTATCACTTTTTGCTATTCTTTGGAACTCTGCATTCAGATGCTTGTATCTTTCCTTTTCACCTTTGCTTTTCACCTTTCTTCTTTTCACACCTATTTGTAAGACCTCCTCAGACAGCCATTTTGCTTTTTTGTATTTCTTTTCCATGGGGATGGTCTTGATCCCTGCCTCTCCTGTACAATGTCATGAACCTCTGTCCATAGTTCATCAGGCACCCTGTCTATCAGATCTAATCCCTTGGATCTATTTCTTACTTTCAGTGTATAATCGTAAGGGATTTGATTTAGGTCATATCTGAATGGTCTTGTGGTTTCCCCTACTTTCTTCAATTTAAGTCTGAATATGGCAATAAGGAGTTTATGATCTGAGCCACAGTCAGCTCCTTGCCTTGTTTTTGCTGACTGTATAGAGCTTCTCCATCTTTGGCTGCAAAAAAGTATAATCAATCTGATTTCAGTGTTGACCATCTGGTGATGTCTGTGTGTAGAGTCTTCTCTTGTTTGGAAGAGGGTGTTTGCTATGACCAGTGTGTTCTCTTGGCACAAGTTACCCCAGATTAGTCTTGTACTCTATCCCTAATCCATGCTCCCTGGACTATGTCCATCTAGAAGAAGAGGCTCTTTATTCTCATTTTGCAAAGCTTGGTCATAGGAGCTACTTGTGGCCTGGCCTGGGGGGAATTCAGAAGGAAGGGACTGACTAATGGGTCACTGTTAGTTTTCCATACCTAGGACACTGACAGAAGTTACACACATGCTATCTAAAGTGTTCTATTTGACTGTTAGAAGAATATGGAGCAGCCAATATAAATAAATAACACCTATCCCTATATGTGCAACTGAAATGTTCTGTACAGATAGAATATGACCAGGGTCAACCTCTGACAGACTGTCATTCATATATATAATCAGTCTGTCGTGGCCTCCAACTTACCTTCTATCCTCCAATTCTATATTCTGTTTTCATCTAGGACATAGGCCATCATTTAAAGCTGCTTTCTGACAGAGATATTGAAATATCAACTTATACCTGAAATACCTCCCCAAAGTGACAAGGTGCTCTACCAAAGTATCATTGTTGTTCAGTTGCTAGGTCATGTCTGACTCTTTGTGACCCCCATGGACTGCAGCGTGCCAGGCTCCCCTGTCCTTCACTATCTTTTGGAATTTGCTCAAATTCATGTCCATTGAGTCAAAGATGCTATCTAACCATCTCATCCTTGGCCATCCCCTTCTCCTTTTGCCTTTAATCTTTCCCAGCATCAGGATCTTTTTCAGTGGGTTGGCTCTTCGCATCAGGTTGCCAAAGTAGTAGAGCTTCAGTTTCTGCCTCAGTCCTTCCAGTGAATATTTAGGGTTGTTTTTCGGTCTTCCCTCATAGCTCAGTTGGTAAAGAATCTGCCTGCAATGCAGGAGACCCTAGTTCAATTCCTGGGTTGGGAAGATCCGCTGGAGAAGGAATACGCTACCCACTCCAGTATTCTTGGGCTTCCCTTATTGCCCAGCTGCTAAAGAGTCTGCCTGCAATGCGGGAGACCTGGGTTCATTCCCTGGGTTGGGAAGATCCCCTGGAGAAGGGAAAGGCTACCCACTCTAGTATCCTGGCCTGGAGAATTCCATGGACTGTATCGTTCATGGGATGGCAAAGAGTCAAACACAACTGAACAACTTTCACTTTCCTTTAGGATTAACTAATTTGATCTCCTTGCTATCCAAGGGATTCTCAAGAGTCTTCTCCAGCACCACAGTTGAAAAGCATCAGTTCTTTGGCACTCAACCTTCTTTATGATTCAACTCTCATGTGACTACTGGAAAAACCATAGCTTTATAGAATCAATTATTTTTAAGCATCTCATCTTATTTAATGTCAAAATATATTTGACATTTCAATATCAGCCAGTTTGAAACTACACTCCAGCCATCCAGTCTGTAGACATAGATTATAATAGAGAATTTTTGATATTATAATACATAATAAAATAATATTAGTATGTTTCCAGATATTATCTCCCCCACCCCACCCCATAGACAAGTAGATAGTTAGACAGAAAAGTGGAGGTGGGGGGACAGAAAAGCAGAGAGAGTAAAAGATGCATTAAAAATCACCCAGCATAACCCCATGTACAAAGATAAAATTCATCATCATCAAAAGAATTCTCTGAGATGCTTTTTGTTAAGGCCCACAATTTAATTGTTCCCATGCAAAAATGCACTATTCAAATACTGACAAATACTATCTCTCAGAATTCCTAATAATGATAATGCTAGACCATTGGCTTGTCATTCATTTTAAGGACTTTTTATTGTGGAATAGGAAAGATCTGATAGAAATGATTATGGCTCTGTGGAAATATATATTTCAGTAAAATCACATACATTTCTACAGATCCATACACTGAATACCTGTTGTTTTTTTTTTAGAAACTCGAATACAAATAAATGTTGTTAGAAGGAGATGTATTAGAATCCATTCTCAAAATCTTTATTTTTCCTTTCATATATATCTTAGAAGAAAGGAAATGCAATCCTTTAGAGAAGCAATCGAGTGAGAGCTTATCCCACAACCCCAGGATTTTGAGTAAAGGTACATTCTAGCTCAGAATTCAATGGACAAATAAATATGTAATTCAGAGCCTGCCTACAGCATACCTGGTTAGAATTTCCAAGCTTCTTTCCAGCCTCTTCCTCTTCATGTGGCCACACACATTAAATTTCCCACTGTTTTCTGGATTTTCTTTCTGCCATTGTCTGGGATCTCCTTGCCCCCTTCATTGACCTGGCAAACTCCTATTCAAAAATTAAGTCCCAGCCAAAATGCCATCTCTTGTCCCAGCCAAAATGCCATCTCTTATGAGTTTCTCTGACCTTTCTCATCCCATCCCCCCCACTGTGATTTTAGAATCAGTAACTTAGATTTGTTGTTTTCAAGGCATTTATATGTGTCTCTATTACAGCACCCATCACAACGGATTATTTGTGTAAATGTACATATGCCACCCACCTCTATATCGAGCTTCTTAAAGACTGGGTTTGTTCCTCATTTTTCTGGTGTTTAGAGGTTAGCCCATTACATGGCATAGTCTGATGAACAGAACTGAATAAAGGAAACATATAAGAGATGAACTTTCTTTTCTCTGAGATGATATCTGTCCCAGAGAATATAGAAATATCTTTACAAGACCAATAATGAGCTTAATGGTACTTAATATCAATTATGTTCAATCTTCAATTTTAGAAATAGCTTCAGATTTGGGGTTTTTTACCAATGGCAGTTAAACAAAGATATTAAAGGAAATTTTATGGCAGCAATTGCTCAAGTTGAAACAGGTTTGAGAACAAATTCAATTTAAATACATGTCATTTACTTCTATTTACCTATAAGATGTTTAAAATGGAACACTTTGGGGCTGAATTATAAAAGTCTCCGTCTTCAGTTGTGAATCATGAGGACGTCTTTTTTATAGCTTTTCAAATATTGTACTGCAGTTGGTTATTCAAATTTCAAATTATCTCAGATTGTTCAGTGCTGCAGATTGCTAACTATAATGTTCATTCAAATGAACCCACGCTCTTTGGAAAGCTTTAGTTCCAATGGATTGGCTGTAGACTCCCCCCAAGATGGTACAAATTAGGACAGTTTCCATAGGTCCTTCTCTGTACTGATAGCTCAGTTGGTAAAGAATCTGCCTGCAATGCAGGAGACCCCAGTTCGATTCCTGTGTTGGGAAGATCCACTGGAGAAGGGAAAGGCTACTTACTCCAGTATTCTGGCCTGGAGAATTCCATGGACTGTATAGTTCATGGCATCACAAAGAGTCAGACATGACTAAGTGACTTTCACTTTGCTTTCTGTTCTGTAAAATTCCATGTTCCCATAGTAAAGGGCAGCAACTCAGGGTACCACTTGATGAGGAAAGCTGTACCTCCTCCAGTTGTTTTTTTTTTTCCCCCAATACCTGAAGCCAGCAAAGATCTTTAAATGACAATACCCAATTAATGAAGTTGTGGGCTAACTAGCATTCCTAGAATATTTTGATGAGCTTTGGTAGCATAAAATACTAAAACTAGTCTGGAGAGCAAATCCAAGAATATGTATCAGAAGTTTTTAAAAATCTCTGAATGCCTCTTTCATCCCTAAAACTCTCCTGTAAAGATCTAAATGATGATGTTTCTAGTTGATGTCTTTGTTGTATGTAACACTTCGATTCTTTGTGCCACTTTCTTCCCCAAGAATAAGTTCCATCCTCGATTTATGCAAAGGATCTTGAAGCAGGGCCTGTTATTTCTGTGGCTTAGCACAGCTGTTTCTCCTCTGGAGTCAGTTTTTCTCTCACTTGAATGGTTATGTGAGTATATTTAGTCATTATTTCAATATCTTGATCATGTCTTCTTACCTGTTTAGAATAACATATTCTGCATTGTATCATTTGCAGCACTAAACAGAAAACAAGGTTTGATTTCAGAGTAAATTCAGTTAAGTTGTTAAGGTGATGATGTTTGGGAAAAAAGAAAGGAACTGGATTTGAAAATTGGCCCTCATTTTTTAAGCTGTATAACCCTTTGTCCAAAGGAAATTTTACACATTTGAAAATAAATGTCTTTTAATGAGAAGAGTATCTAGGATAGGAGAAGGAGTCATGAGACCCCAAATATCAGGTAGGTCCCATCTTATCCCTTCCCCTACCCTCAGGCCTCCGCTGAACACAGTATAGAAAACACCATTTTTTTGGTCTGTCTTTAAGCTCTTGATTGAGAATTGAAACATTTTGTTTCAGGTTCTCTATATTAAATACAAAAAACTTTCACTTCAAACAGTACTTCTTATCTAGAGAGCAGGAGGAGTGCATAAATGGATATATACTATACATGTGTGCGCCACTTAACAAAATGCTATTTATTTTTATACATAATTTCACTTTGTCCAGCAAATCAATCTTCTGAAACGCTCATTGGTTCTACTTCATGAGAGAAAAAGAATAGAGGAGGAAAAAATACATGTGGTTGAAAAACCAGAATGAAAACCCTGCTACTGCTAAGTCACTTCGGTCGTGTCCAACTCTGTGCGACCCCATAGACGGCAGCCCACCAGGCTCCCCCATCCCTGGGATTCTCCAGGCAAGAACACTGGAGTGGGTTGCCATTGCCTTCTCCGAATGAAAACCCTAGCTTCACTTTTATCACCGTGTGACCTTTATTGAGTGTTCACACCCTCATGTGTTAATGAAAAGCAGTATCCACATCACAGGGTTGATTAAGTTAAATCACTTAAAAAGTCCTCAGTAGAAGTGCATTTCTGCTTTTCACAGTGATTATACAGTTGGAGAACTTTGCCTCATTTATAAAAGATGCAAGACCATCCCTAACAGTCACTAACTATCTTTTTAAGAGACTAGAAGCTTAGCATTAGCCCTCCCTTGGTTTCCTGAGAAGGCTGGCTTTCCTGAGAATCCAAGGCTGACTCATAGTTCTAAAACTTGTGAACCAAATGCACCATCCAAGATTGCAGAAGTCAAATTGTGAAGTAGTATTGGTCACTCAAGCATCCCATCATCCTTTGGATATTTGCCTATCCTCAAATCTTCCCATATGCATACATACAGGGCAATTTACCTATCCTTTATCTCACCTCTTCAGGGTACCTTTATGTTGCCTAAATTAATGAAGACTCTATCAATTTAAAAAGTGGCTCACTGACACAGTTAACTGTTCTCCTGTTGTATTCCTATTTTCAGGTCAACCTTACTTATCATTGAATTACTTATGTACTCAAAAGCCTTTAATTTCCCTTTACTTTAATTCTAATGCCTTTGATCTCCTGATGTTACTCCCCATCACCCAAAAGTATTTTTTACCTGCTGCTAGTAGGTTTCTACCATTCAAGTCACCATCCCCCAACACCGCAGTCCCCTGGATGACCTCTTTTCTTCTGGCCACTCTCTTCAATCGTTCTCTCACTCAAAGACTACTCCTCAAGCCCTGAAACCTTCTTGCTACTTCAGTCCTGCTAAACTTCTCCTCAAGCTTCCTACAAATCCTGGACACAATACCACATAGTTTCATTCTCAGTTACCTACTGTGCTGTGCTGTGGTTAGTCGCTGAGTCGTGTCCGACTCTTTGCGACCCCATGCGACCCCCATGGCTCCTCTGTCCATTGGCATTCTCCAGGCAAGAATACTGGAGTGGGTTGCCTTGCCCTCCTCCAGGGGACCTTCCCAACCCAGGAATCAAACCCAGGTCTCCCACATTGAGAGTGGATTCTTTACCATATGAGCTACCAGGGAAGCCCTAGTTACCTACTGCTTTGTCTTTATTATTTTACTGTCTCATACCCATCTTATTTCTCCAGCTACATTATAAACTCTTTGAGGCAGGGGTCATACATGTATGTGTCTCACATCCCTCCTAGCATATGGTAGGAAATGTTGATGGCATCTGTGGCTTGCCTGGCCTGATAATTCATTATAAAAGTCATAGTATCTATACTAATGGAGGAAGTTGCAGGCGGGTAGGGAATGCTTGGGGGAAGGACAACTTGGCCCTCAACTCCATCCATGCAGGCCATGACCTCTTCTTTCCTAATAGAAGTAGCCTTGGATGCAGACTGACATTTCTATGGCTCTAAGAATCACCATAAATTATCTCAGTGCTATATCTCACTGGAAGTTTCCTAGAAGAGGTGAGATTCATTTGACTGATACAGAGTGATGACTCAGCTATCTAGACCATGATAACTGAACAAATGACTCCAGAGTAATGACTTCCATGGACACAGAAATGTACTCTTAAATTTAAAGCATCATAATCTTTTGCATCATGGAAAAAGCAAGAGAGTTCCAGAAAAATATCTATTTCTGCTTTATTGACTATGGCATAGCCTTTGACTGTGTGGATCACAATAAACTGGAAAATTCTGAAAGAGATGGGAATACCAGACCACCTAACCTGCCTCTTGAGAATCTCTATTCAGGTCAGGAAACAACAGTTAGAACTGGGCATGGAACAACAGACTGGTTCCAAATAGGAAAAGGAATATGTCAAGGCTGTATATTGTCACCCTGCTTATTTAACTTATATGCAGAGTACATCATGAGAAACACTGGACTGGAAGAAGCAGAAGATGGAATCAGGATTGCTGGGAGAAATATTAATAACCTCAGATATGCAGATGACACCACCCTTATGGCAGAAAGTGAAGAGGAACTAAAAAGCCTCCTGATGAAAGTGAAAGAGGAGAGCGAAAAAGTTGGCTTAAAGCTCAACATTCAGAAAACGAAGATCATGGCATCTGGTCCCATCACTTCATGGGAAATAGATGGGGAAGCAGTAGAAATAGTGTCAGACTTTATCTTTGGGGGGCTCCAAAATCACTGGAGATGGTGACTACAGCCATGAAATTAAAAGACACTTACTCCTTGGAAGGAAAGTTATGACCAACCTAGATAGCATATTCAAAAGCAGAGACATTACTTTGCCGACTAAGGTCCATCTAGTCAAGGCTATGGTTTTTCCTGTGGTCCTGTATGGATGTGAGAGTTGGACTGTGAAGTAGGTTTGAGCGCCGAAGAATTGATGCGTTTGAACTGTGGTGTTGGAGAAGACTCTTGAGGGTCCCTTGGACTGCAAGGAGATCCAACCAGTCCATTCTGAAGGAGATCAACCCTGGGATTTCTTTGGAAGGAATGATGCTAAAGCTGAAGCTCCAGTACTTTGGCCACCTCATGCGAAGAGTTGACTTATTGGAAAAGACTCTGATGCTGGGAGAGATTGGGGGCAGGAGGAGAAGGGGACGACCCAGGATGAGATGGCTAGATGGCATCACGGACTTGATGGACGTGAGTCTGAGTGAACTCTGGGAGATGGTGATGGACAGGGAGACCTGGCGTGCTGCGATTCATGGGGTCGCAAAGAGTCAGACACGACTGAGTGACTGAACTGAACTGAATCTTTTGCATTTTAACCATTTGATGGAATCTTATGCTACATTCTAGAATACAGAATATACTTCTCTGTTTTCTCAAATAGGCCAACATGCACTTGATTTAACAATGAGAGCATCATCTCTCAACATTTTCTACACAACTTTTATCAGCAGAAGAGAGTGAACACTTGTTTCCAAGTGAATAAGCATGAAATGCCCCATTTTTATCTCACATTATTACCTAAATTTTGCATTCGATAATATATCTTTGTTTAAAGGTGAAGTTAGTTCTTTTATATCAGTGGTTTCCTAGCACTGGTTCGTGGATTTGACAAAGTATTCACTTTGCCAAATGACCTCTTTTGGGTAGGTTTATGTCTCTGCTCGGAGAAGGCAATGGCACCCCACTCCAGTATTCTTGCCTGGAAAATCCCATGGATGGGGGAGCCTGGTGGGCTGCCCTCTCTGGGGTTGCACAGAGTCAGACACGACTGAAGTGACTTAGCAGCAGCAGCATGTCTCTCCTATTTGGTTAATGTTAAAATAGCCTTTCTTTATGAAATGATATTGATGAATGCCCTTTAATTGGTTAAAAAAAAAAAAAAAAACACAGAACTGCTCCACTTTTATTTTACTTGTCCAAAATATTCAAAATCCTGGATCTACTATTTTACTTTACCATGAAATCTAAAAAGAAAATTTTAAAGTCCAAAAGTATGACCCATGTTTACTCTATTATAGCATGCCCCCAAAGTATGTATCTTTGTGAACCTCTGTTTAGGAGCCACTCAGAAAAGCAGCGATGTTCTAAAGGGTTGCAGACGTAGGTTGTTTTCTGGCCCCACGTTGAACATTCTAGACTTCTACACTTGCCATGTGTTGTCACTTCCTATAAAACCATATGTTATCTATATATTTCCTTTCAGGCATCTAATGTAAAAGTCTTTATCTCACATTTATATTGCTTCTTATACTTCCTTATAGCTGGGACAACAGATTAGCAAAAATTTTATATCAAATATAAAAATTAGATTAAGTATATCTGACTATACGTCCAAAGAATTCTATGAATAATTGTGTGCGTGTTAGTATGTGGATATTATATCCATTTTGGCTACTGGGAGCTCTCTTTTTCTCTGTTCTGTGTCCTTGCCTGCATTACAAATGAATGAGGTTTCTGGAAACCAAATTGTGAATAGACAATAAATATCTCACTTACATTAAGAAATGTGAGACAACCATGTTGTTGTCTATTGCTCCATTAAAAAGTCAATCCCAAAATGCAGTGGCATGCGATGATAGACATTTATTCTCATGCTCACAGGCTCTAGGTCAGCTAGGATTAAGCTCATCTTCACTGGGCTAAGCAAGGGACTTTGCTCCAAGTTTTGAGTCTGACTGGATGTGACTCCTCACTAGAGGCTGGGCTCAGTTCTGTTCCATGTACATTCTTTCCGGGATCCAGGCTGAAAGAGCAAGTGGCTACCAAGGGGTGCTCTTCTCATAGTGATGCACAAGAGGGCAGGCCCATCTATAATAAGCACATTTCAAGCCTTTGCATCCCTTTGGTCAAAGCAAGTCACATGACAGAATCCCACAGTCAAAGACAGGAAATTTTCTTCACCTACCATGAGGTTATGTCAAAAGTGTGGATGTATAATGCCTCTACAGGAGAGTGATGAATTGTGAGAAATTCAATCTACTACAGGCTGGGTGACGTCTGACACAGCCACTAATCACAATGGACTTTCTAGGGAAAAAGAAATAAAAAACAAACTTTAAGGCAATTTCTGAAAGGGAATAAAAAGTGAGATGTTCAAATATGATTCATTGAATAAAGGACATGATTAAAGAAATGGAAAGTTATGCTGCCTAATGTGGCAGTTGCATTAGGATGCATGTAAAACTGAGTTTGCTATAGGCTGGCTTTATAAGTGATAATTGATTGCAAATTATATTGACAGTTATTGAACATAATTATTCACCACAGGAACCGTCCTTAATCAATTAATCAGGGCACAATTCAACTTCACTTCTTGCACATGGCATCAACCAATCTTTTTTTTACCTGCTTTGCTTTTTTTCCCCTTTACCTACTTTGTTTACTGCTGTTGAAACAATTTAACAAATTAATTAGATGTTAATTCTTAGCAATAAATGAAACCCTTAAGGTGCTTAAATTGTAAACTCCACAACAAAACATGTTTATTCCCAAAGATTTACCTCAGACTCTGAGTAAGCACAGATATTCTCCAGAGGTTATATGATTGGAAGGCCCTCCTCACTGATGCCACCAGGAAAGACATTTTCAAGGTCGTATGTCAAGTCTGTTGTTATTGTTGAGTTCCTAAGTTGTGTCCGACTCTTGCAACTCCATGGAGGTCAAGTCTAGCTCTGTTTTATTCAGCTTTCAATAAAATCCTTAAATAAAGATATCAAAACCATGTTTTTTAAAATCTTCATCTGACCTAACAGCGGAAAGGATACTTCTGAGCAGACTAAATGATGTATAGAAACTTACCAGATAAAACTCAGTAGAGAGAAAAGTAATGCCATGGTGGTATACAACCAAAGGCTCCTAACAGGATGGGGAATATACAGAATGAGAGAAGAATCTAATGAAAAGAATCCAAATGTTTTTTGGTTAACATCAACTAACAAAAATCAGCAATGAAATGTAACTTTAAAAAAAAAAAAGCAAAACTGATGAATACTTGTGTACTGTACTGCATGCATATCTATAGAGTCCAAAATAAGAAAAGTAATCATTCCTTTGCCCTCTGTTATAGTCAGACTCCAGGATGAGTATTGGGTTTCTTATCAGAGTCATAATTTTCAAAGGAAATTAAAATTGCAGTAATCTATATACTGTATAGAGCTTTTCCATCTTCTGCAAAGAATATAATCAATCTGACCTCAGTATTGACCATCTGGTGACGTCCATGTGTAGAGACATCTCTTCTGTTGTTGGACTAGGGAGTTTGCTATGACCAGTGTATTCTCTTGGCAAAACTCTGATAGCCTTTTCCCTGCTTCATTTTGTACTCCAAGGCCAAACTCAGTTCGTTTCCAAGGCAAACCATTCAGTATCACAGCAATCCAAGTCAATGCCCCAACAACTAATGCCGAAGAAGTTGAAGTTGAATGGTTCTATGAAGACCTACAAGATCTTCTAGAGCTAACACCAAAAAAAAGCTGTTCTTTTCATCATATGGGACTGGAATGCGAAAGTAGGAAGTCAAGAGATAACTGGAGTAACAGGCAAGTTTGGCCTTGGAGTACAAAATGAAGCAGGGCAAAGTCCAACAAAGTTTTGCCAAGAGACTACACTAGTCATAGCAAACACCCTCATCCAACAACACAAGAGACAACTCTACACATGGACATCACCAGATGGTCAATACCAAAATCATATTAATTATATTCTTCACAGTTAAAGATGGAGATGCTCTATACAGTCAGCAAAAATAAATAAATAAATAAATAAAAGACCTGGAGCTGACTGTGGCTCAGATCATAAACTCCTTAATGCAAAATTCAGATTTAAATTGAAGAAAGTAGGGAAAACCACTAGGCCATTCAGATATGACCTAAATCAGATCCCTTACAATTATACAGTGAAAGTGACAAATAGATTCAAGGGATTCAGTGTGACAGAGTGCCTGAAGAACTATGGATGGAGCTTCATAACATTGTACAAGAGTCAGTGATCAAAACCATCTCCAAGAAAAAGAAATGCAAAAAGGCAAAATGGTTGCCTGAGGAGGCCTTACAAATAGCTTAGAAAAGAAGAGATGTGATAGGCAAAGGAGAAAAGGAAAGATATACCCATCTGAATGCAGAATTCCAGAGAATAGCATGGAGAGATAAGAAAGCATTCCTAAGTGAACAGTGCAGAGAAATAGAGGAAAACTGTAGAATGGAAAAGACTAAAGATCTCTTCAAGAAAATTAGAGATACCATGGTAATATTTCATGCAAAGGATGGACTCAATAAAGTACAGAAACGGTATGAACCAGAAGCAGAAGATATAAGAAGAGGTGGCAAGAATACACAGAACTATACATAAATGATCTTAATGACATAGATAGCCATGAAGGTGTGATCACTCACCTAGAGCCAAACATCGTGGAGTGCAAAGTCAAGTGGACCTCAGGAAGCATCACTGCAAACAAAGCTAGTGGAATTCCAGTTGAGCTATTTCAAATCCTAAAAGATGATGCTGTGAAAGTGCTGCACTCAATATGCCAGCAAATTTGGAAACTTGGCAGTGGCTACAGGACTGGAAAATGTCAGTATTCATTCCAATACCAAAGAAGGGCAATGCTAAAGAATGTTCAAACTACCACACTATTGTACACATTTCACATGCTAGCAAGGTCATGCTCAAAATCCTCTAAGCTAGGCTTCTATAATACATGAACTGAGAATTTCCAGATGTACAAGCTGAATTTATAAAAGGCAGAGGAATCAGATCAAATTGCAAACATCCGCTCAATCATAGAAAAAAAGCAAGAGAATTCCAGAAAAACATCTACTTCTGCTTCATTGACTACACTAAAGCCTTTGACTGTGTTGATCACAACAAACTGTGGAAAGTTCTTAAAGAGATGGTAATACCAGACACCTTCCCTGCCTCCTGAGAAACCTTTATGCAGGTCAAGAAGCAACAGAACATGGAACAACGGACTAGTTCAAAATTGGGAAAGGAGTACGTCAAGGCTGTATATTGTCTCCCTGCTTATTTAACTTATATGCAGAGTACATCATACTAAATGCCGGGCTGGATGAAGCACAAGCTGGAGTTAAAATTGTGGGGAGAAATAATAATAACCTTAGATATGCATGTGACACCACTCTTATGGCAGAAAGCAAGAGGAACTAAAAAGCCTCCTGATGAAAGTGAAAGAGGAGAGTGGAAAAAGCTGGCTTAAAACTCAGCATTCAAAAAAGTAAGATCATGATAATCAGTCCCATCACATCATGGGAAATAGATGGGGAAACAATGGGAACAGTGACAGACTTTATTTTCTTGGGCTCCAAAATCACTGTGGATGATGACTGCAGCCAAGAAATTAAAAGACACTTGTTCCTTGGAAGAAAAGCTATGACCAACCTAGATAGCAATTAAAAGCAGAGACTTGACTTTGCCACCAAAGGTCTGTATAGTCAAAGCTATGGTTTTTCCAGTAGTGATGTACAGATATGAAAGTTGGACAGTAAAAAAAAAGCTGAGCACCAAAGAACTGATGCTTTTGAACTGTGGTGTTGGAGAAGACTCATGAGAGTCCCTTGGACTGCAAGGAGATCAAACCAGTCAGTCCTACAGGAAATCAGTCCAGAATATTCATTGGAAGGACTAATTTTGAAGCTGAAATTCCAATACTTTGGCCACCTGATGGGAAGATCTGACTCATTAGAAAAGACCCTGCTGCTGGGAACAATTGAAGGCAGAAGAAGAAGGGAACGACAGAGAATGAGGGTTGGATGTCATCACTGATTCAATGGACATGAGTTTGACCCAACTCTGGGAGATGGTGAAAGACAGGGAAGCCTGGTGTGCTGCAGTCCATGAGGTCACAAAGAGTCTGACATGACTGAGCGACTGAACAACGACAGCAGTCTGTATACAGAGATTTGTGATTAGGATAGAGAAGTGCTTCAACACAATCACATGAAGAATGATGGAAGGAAAGAGATATATAGGTAGGGAGAAGTTAGGAGAGATATAAGTGTGGCCTTTAAACATTTTTAAGGTTGGCCTGAGGGGAAAGACAGAGAAGGCAATGGCATCCCACTCCAGTACTCTTGCCTGGGAAATCCCAATGACGGAGGAGCCTGGTGGGCTTCTGTCTATGGGGTCGCACAGGGTCGGACACGACTGACTCAACTTAGCAGCAGCAGCAACAGAGGGGAAAGAATAAAGATGGATTTTGAACACCAACTACAAAATCCTGAAAGAAGGTTAATTGACAGAAACTTTAACAAGGCAGCTGTCAGCTCCATGAATCTTAGATAACCCCTGCCCAAACTCTTTTCTCATGAAGTTGGCCCTCTTTCAGAGCCAGTCTGTAACCTAAAGTACATTTCAGCCTCATAGTTCTAGGATTCTGTACAGGAAGAACAGATGTGTCAAATTTGTTATTACACTGAATTTTTTATATTCTTTCTCCTATTGAAAAATCAAGTACATCTTTGCAAAATAAAAATAGAATTTTATTATAGCAGTACAAACATTTTATGCCATTCTTTATAGTTTCATAACTGTGAATATCCAATCAAACTTCATAATTGCTTTCATAAATGCCTAATTAAACTATAAATATTATTAAATATATCCATGTACAATAAGGGATGGAAACATCTGGATGAAAAATGAAAAATTTAAACAAGCAGCTGGATATTTTACCTACACAATGCTAGACACCAAGATATTCAGAAACATCAAATGGCTGATAGAATTTTGGCATGTCATCTGGATATTTGACTCTATCTTTGACTTTATTTCAGATTACTTCTTAGTTTCTCAGTTTTTCTAATTTTTAATGGGAGTATTTTTATGCACTCCTCCTACTGAATAGCATTTTCCAGTCACAGCTAAAACACTGTTTCTCCTTCCCTGCCAGCACTCTCTCCTCTGACCTTACACCTTCTCTTCATTATCTTACTGGGATATCTGAAATTTGGGGGAAATTATGATAGGGGCTTTTGGAATACAGTCATTCTCTATCCTCTGCTTTATAGCTTGTAGTGACGGTCAGAAATCCAACCAATCTGGCTTCAAAACCCTCCACTGTGAAATGTTTCTCAAACTACCCCCCACCATCCCTACCACCCTCAATATTGCTCTACCTTAGACACCAGTGATCCATTTCCAATTCAGTATCTTCTTTGACCTCAATTTTCAGGGCAATAGCTCCCTTGATTTGCCTAGTGGCCTCTGTCATCAGTTTTTGTGGTAAAAAAAATAATGATGAAGATACTAATTCCAATTTAATGAGCACTTCTTAGGTTCAAACATTGCCTTAAGTGATTACATGAATTAATTCGTTTAATAGTCACAACAACCCTATGAAGTAGGTACTGTAATTATCCTCCTTTTGGAGATAAGGGAATTGAGGAAAATAAATTTAACAATTTGCCCAAATTCTCATAGGTATAGCACCTTAGACACCCTAATACAAATCCAAGTTTTCTTACCTTGCAGCCCCTCTCTTAACCACTAGGCTATACTGCCAATCTAGCCAGTCTACTCTAATTTCTAACACTGTACCAAAATTCAAGTGTTCTCAAACTCAAAGAAGGTGGTTACTTACAATGGATTCCTTCCATGTTTCAAGCAGGATCTGAAACACTACCTCTTTCTAGAAACCTGTGTGGACTTGGTATCAAGGAGATGACATTTTGTCCTATTTGAGACATTAGAACAACTGCCTTCCTAGAATAAAAAGTAATTTTCTTTTGCCTGTTCTCATTGTTCTCAGTACAGTATAAATGCAGCATGTAATCTTGTACCATTTAAATAGTTTTACATGTTTTATGAAGGGTAATCCACATGAACAAAATATTTCATTCATTCATTCATTTAGTAGATGTTTATTCAACTGTTCTAGGCACTGACGACACAATAATGAACAACACAGACAGAAATCGCTGCCCTCGTGGAACTTGACATTCTTCCTGGGGAGACATGATAAGCAAGATAAATATATTACTTATATGGTATGTTAAAGGACGACAAATGCTAAAGAGAATATAAAGATGTGAGTTATGCGTGAAAGAGGGGAGTCAAAAAAAACAATGAGATTATTGGTCTGGATGAATAGAAGAGACTGATTAAAAACTCCTTGAAGAAAGAATCAGAGGCACATAATCACTTAATAAATAATATAATTTTAAAACAGTAAAATGAGTTGAAATTCCTCTGGAAAGTGTTAAGTATATGTAAAGCAAAAAATAGGGTAATATGAAGCTATGTTATTAAAATATAGCATATTTCTCAGTTTAAATATGACAGCGATAGTCCCCAGTACCCAGTAAATAGAAGAAAGGCTTCATTCTTTCCACAGTGATGTTCAGATAGCAGATACTGAACACAGCATTAAATATTTGCCAGAAAATCTGATAGTCAGATTTTGATATTTATTAAGTACTTTCCATATTGAGTTTAATTAAGGATTTGATTATGAATTCTACCTTGAAGGCATGATTACTACTTATCTCTTCATTCTTGGGCCAAAGAGAATTATAGATGCCGAATATCTCTCCACTGCATCTATGAAACAGTCATTAGTTTCAAAAGGCATCTCTTTTCTCCGTGTTGAAAATTGCCTAGAAAAATTTAACTCATTCAGCTTTTACACTACTTTTGTAAGGAATACTGGTTGTATTTTAATATTATAAGAAGATAGATGAATCATCACAACTAGTTGTCTGATAAATATGCAATTGCCTTTTATTACCCTTTTATTATCACATATTAGGCTTTTATTCCTGTTAATACTGTAAAATATGACAGGAAAGTAATGCTGATTTCCTAGAGGATATGTGTAAAACTTATTACTCACTTTTATTATTTCAGTTCAGTTCAGTTCAGTCGTTCAGTCCGACTCTTCACAACCCCATGAACTGCACCACGCCAGGTCTCCCTGTCCATCACCAACTCCCGGAGTCCACCCAAACCCATGTCCATTGAGTCGAGGATGCCATGCAACCATTTCATCCTCTGTCATCCCCTTCTCCTCCTGCCCTCAATCTTTCCCAGCATCAGGATCTTTTCCAATGAGTCAGCTCTTCGCATCAGGTGGCCAAAGTATTGGAGTTTCAGCTTCAACATCAGTCCTTCCAATGAACACCCAGGACTGATCTCCTTTAGGCTGGACTGGCTGGATCTGAGAGTCCAAGGGACTCTCAAGAGTCTTCTCCAACACCACACTTCAAAAGCATCAGTTCTTCGGTGCTCAGCCTTCTTCACAGTCCAACTCTCACATCCATACATGACCACTGGAAAAACAATAGCTTTGACTAGATGGACCTTTGTTGGCAAAGTAATGTCTGCTTTTGAATATGCTGTCTAGGTTGGTCATAACTTTCCTTCCAAGGAGTAAGCATCTTTTAATTTCATGGCTGCAGTCACCATCTGCAGTGATTTTGGAGCCCAGAAAAATAAAATCAGCCACTATTTCCACTGTTTCCCCATCCATTGCCATGAATTGATGGGACCGGATGCCATGATTTTCATTTTCTGAATGTTGAGTTTTAAGCCAACTTTTTCACTCTGCTCTTTCACTTTCATCAAGGGGCTCTTTTGTTCTTCTTCACTTTCTGCCATAAGGGTGGTGTCATCTGCATATCTGAGGTTATTGATATTTCTCCTGGCAATCTTGATTCCAGCTTGTGCTTCCTCCAGCTCAGCATTTCTCATGATGTACTCTGCATAGAAGTTAAACAAGCAGGGTGACAATATACAGCCTTGACATACTCCTTTTCCCATTTGGTACCAGTCTATTGTTCCATGTCCAGTTCTAACTGTTGCTTCCTGATCTGCATAACCTGACCTGCATACAGATTTCTCAGGAGGCAGGTCAGGTGGTCTGGTATTCCCATCTCTTTCAGAATTTTCCAGTTTATTGTGATCCACACAGTCAAAGGCTTTGGCATAGTCAATAAAGCAGAAATAGATGTTTTTCTGGAACTCTCTTGCCTTTTCCATGATCCAGCGGATGTTGGCAATTTGATCTCTTGTTCCTCTGCCATTTCTAAAATGAGCTTGAACATCTGGAAGTTCACAGTTCATGTATTGCTGAAGCCTGGCTTGGAGAATTTTGAGCATTACTTTGCTAGAGTGTGAGATGAGTGCAACTGTGCGGTAGTTTGAGCATTCTTTGGCATTGCCTTTCTTTGGGATTGGAATGAAAACTGACCGTTTCCAGTCCTGTGGCCACTGCTGAGTTTTCCAAATTTGCTGGCATATTGAGTGCAGCACTTTCACAGCATCATCTTTCAGGATTTGAAATAGCTCAGCTGGAATTCCATCATCTCCTCTAACTTTGTTCATAGTGATGCTTCCTAAGGCCCACTTGACTTCACATTCCAGGATGTCTGGCTCTGTGTGAATGATCACACCATCGTGATTATCTTGGTTGTGATTATTTTTTGTACAGTTCTTCTGTGTATTCTTGCCACCTCTTCTTAATATCTTCTGCTTCTATTAGGTCGCTACCATTTCTGTCCTTTATTGAGCCCATCTTTGCATGAAATTTTCCCTTGGTATCTTTTATTATTTAGTATCTTCTTTTCCTAATTTTTTCATTTCTGATATATCAATGGAAAAGCATCATTATGGAATAGATTTACTCCTTAAAGAACGCCATCATTTGTTAAATATGAATATCATAAAGAGCTGAAGGCCTACTGCAACCCATTTTAGCTCTTAGAAACTTTTGAAACACACTGTTAAATATATGATAAGGCATATGGTTATTTAACAATAACCTGGGATGTAACTGGCATCTCTTTCCTAAGGAATTGAAATGCTAGAATATTATAAGCTGGCAATGGATGGCAGCCCCACAATCCCTCAAAAAGTAATGGTGCACTGTATTTTCCTAATTGAACACCTCCTATCTTATCCCTTCTCCCTTTTCATTCCACCTGGGATGTACTATTACCTACTCTTAGCCTTAGAAATATTTAGAAACTTTGTTTCCTTTGAAGATATAAGAATGATTAAAGAATCAAGGTTGATTTTGTACAGTCAAGTAGTAGGACTGGAAAACAAGCAAGAATGACTGCCTGCCCTTGCTCTCTCTTTGCAAATGATCTGGGGAAATTAACCCAAATGCTAATAAATTTTAAGAGAATGTGAAATAAATGGCCAAGAAAGCAATGATCAAAATTTAGTTTACCCCAATTACAGCCAATACAAATTTTCAAGCCCTGTACTTAAGTGTGTACCTTTTCAACTTAATTTTTTTTTTTCTATACCACCTCATCTCATGTTCAGATAGGCTCCCCCAATGATACAACAGGATGGGCTGGTACTGGCTCAAAAGCTGATTATGTTCATTTCTTCCCGGGTCCATACTTGATGACTTCAGGTTGCTAGTTCAAAACTGGCTGTGGTGGGAATGTTTACATCTTGGAAATCAGCAAATGTTACAAATCTGGGTTTTGTTTTGTTTTGTTGCTGGAGAGAGCCAGCTGTTAAAACATTTTCCAGCATACTGCCACTCTCCCCTATGACAGAAATGTGATCCTAGTCAATTATGGATAAACTTTCCCTCCATCTCCCTCTCGGGAGAGGAACAGTTGCATCCTAAGGTCTTTAGCATGGTCCATGCCTCTGGAAAGAAACCTATCTCGTCCAGCATCTGTCCACCGTGACATCCTCTGACATGTTCCTACAATACTATTTATTCCTCATATGACCTCTGCCTTACAGGTGGAAACCACCAAAGTATCTCCACTCCACACCCTCTTCTAATTTTCATGCTCCAATCCACCTCCCATTATAACATCCCTGTGTCACAATCATGAGCTCTCTGTAGGCTCGCCGACTATCTCTCACCCAGTTTCTGCACAGCTCTCTCAGAGAACAGGACACTGTGGCATTTTTGTCATGTTATTCTTGGTCAGGGAAGTACAAATTCAGATGGACTATCTCAGACTCTTTCGGATAAGGCATGACTTATCACAGCCAGTCTGTTGCTGCTATATGACATCAGGGGTGTGGAGGAATGCTGGACTTTGTCATTTTTTGAGACATTTCCTGGAAGATGAAGCACACCTCTCCATTGTTCAGATTGCCAAGTATGTCAAGGGGGTTGATTCCTCTGCCCTGGGACTTTGCCTGAAGTGGTTCATGGGGCAATGTCCTATCTCAGTTAGCTATGACTATCTGGCTGTCTCTCTAACACTCACTCTGTCTTCCCCACCCCAAAGAATGTTTTGATGTCCCCACCTTGCATGGGGAATTGTGGGCATGGGGGAGGAAACAGAGATCCTAGCTTGATAAATATTGTTTCATATCTATATCTATCATGTATAACAAGATCTTAACCTTGAGTGTATTAACCCTTGCTTAATTTGGTAAAGAAGGAATAAAGAAAAATTAGATATCCATTCCCATTTCTTTCTTCTACCTTAAAAACCTCATATAAACATGTCAATTTTTCAAGAATGAAAAAAAGACTATTTTATTTTATCCATTACCAGTGTCAAAATACAACATGAAAGTTTATCTTCCTAGTTAAAAAAATACAAAAGGGGTGGGTATTTCCTCTAATCTTTCTCTCACATGATTCCTGACCACTTCAGATTTTATTCTGTATTCTATTCTCCATATTTGGAGTGTCACTTATTAGACAGTGTCAGTCATGACTGTAACCCTGGGTAACCTGTTCTTCCAAAATTATAGCCCAACTGTAAACTTCATTCTTTTCTCAGTATTCCTGCTGGGAGCTATCACATATTCAAATAGTTTTCCCAGTCTCCACATTAATGGTTGGTTTCTATAATATTCCTTTTTAAAAGACAGCCTTGTCATATTGGAAATAACTATGTTTTCATATTTCTCTAACTGTCTTACATGTAATAATAAATATAATTAAAGGATAACAATAAATTATACACTCATTTTGAGTATTAAAATGAGTGGAATCAGTTTTCCTACCAATATTCTTCTTTGAAAATCACATTTAGAACTTACAAACTGCAAATATTTGTTTTAATGAAAAAAGGTAGTTGGCTAAATATATTTAATATCAGGAATAAATATGAATTAGTAAGAGAGAACTGATTTAGTACAATCATTTGTCATTGTTTGGGAGGTAAACTAGACAGCTTTTCCCAAAACAAATTTGAATAAAATGAAAACCTGCCTCTCTGTCTCTTAGACAAACACTTAAATGTAAATATGCAAAGAAGGGATCCACTTTCATTTGGGTAAAAATGCTGAAAAATTTATTAAGCATAAGAGTCTATATATCATATGCCAGGTACTAAATATTTGGTAGCAGCAACAGAAAGTGTAGGCAGACTACAGGCATTTTAAAGGAAGAAGGGTCCACTCTAGGCTAAGATTGTCTATGAAGGTTTTAGAAAGAAGGTGGAATTTGAGGTGGGCTTTTTAGTATACATAGGACTTAGATAGTTGTAGAAGAAATAGGAAGCATATTTCAGTGTAGAGAGTGGCATTAGCATGATGAGTATACTTAGATGTTTTTGAAAAATAAAAAATGAATGTTATCTAGTTAGCATGAGTAGAATCAAGAAAGATGAGACTGAAAGATAGATTGGGAGCAGATCCTAGAGGACTTTATATGGCCCAGAAATGTGAACTTCAAAAGACAATATCCAGAAAGTGAAAAGACAACCAACGTAATGGGAGAAAATATTTGAAAATCATTCTTCTGATGAGTGTCTAATATCCAGAGTATACAAAGAACTCATAAAACTCAACAATAAAAAGACAAATAGCTCAATTTAAAAATGAGGAAAGTATTTGAATAGACACACAATGGCCAATAGAATAAGATTCACAATGGCCAATAAGCACATGAAAAGATGCTAAATATCATTAGGCATTAGGGAATGTAGATCAAAACCACTATAAGATATCAGTTCACACACTAGGATATCTATGATCGAAAAGACTAATAACAAATGTTAGGGAGGATATGGAGAAATCAAAACCCTGATACACTGGTGGATAGAAGTATAAAATGGTACACCTGCTGTGGAAAAGAGTTAGACAGTTCTTCAAAACATTAAGGGTTTCCCTGTGGTTCAGTTGGTAAAGAATCTATCTGCAATGCAGGAGACCCCGATTCAATTCCTGGGTCTGGAAGATCCCCTGGAGAAGGGAAAGCCTTCTCCAGTATTCTGGCCTGGAGAATGGGCTGTATGAGTTGGACACGAATTAGTGACTTTCATTTTCACTTTCAGAAAGCTAAACATATATTTATGTTACCATATATCCTACAAATATCACAACTAGGAGAAATTAAAATTATTCACACAATGAAAAACATGTCTAGAAAATAAAAACTTGTACCCAAATGCTCACAGCAGCGTTATTCACAATTGCCA
The DNA here is from genome assembly GCF_014754425.2 of Oryx dammah. NCBI lineage: Eukaryota > Metazoa > Chordata > Mammalia > Artiodactyla > Bovidae > Oryx > Oryx dammah. The sequence continues at coordinate 28,395,693 of NW_024070200.1, read as the reverse complement.
GAAGATGGGAACAACCTAAATACAAGTCAGGTAAAGATCAGTTCAGTTCAGTCACTCACTCAGTCCTGTCAGACTCTTTGCGACCCCATGGACTGCAGCAGGCCAATCCTCCCTGTCCATCACCAACTCCCAGAGCTTGCTCAAACTCATGTCCATTGAGTCAGTGATGCCATCCAACCGTTTCATCCTCTGTCATCCCCTTCTCCTCCTGTCTTCAATCTTTCCCAGCATCAGGGTCTTTTCAGATGAGTCAGCTCTTCACATCAGGTGGCCAAAGTATTGGAGTTTCAGCTTCAACATCAGTCCTACTAGTGAATATTCAGGACTGATTTCCTTTAGGATGGACTGGTTGGATCTCCTTGCAGTCCAGGGGACTCTCAAGAGTCTTTTCCAACACCACAGTTCAAAAGCATCAATTCTATGGTGCTCAGCTTTCTTCACAGTATAACTCTCACATCCATACATGACTACTGGAAAAACCATAACCTTGACTAGACGGACCTTAGTCGGCAAAGTAATGTCTCTGCTTTTTAATATGCTGTCTAGGTTTGTCATAGCTTTTCTTACAAGGAGCAACATCTTTTAATTTAATGGCTGCAGTCACCATCTGCAGTGATTTTGGAGCCCCAAAATAAACTCTGTCACTGTTTCCCACTGTTTCCCCATCTATTTGCCATGAGTGATGGGACCAGATGCCATGATCTATGTTTTCTGAATGGTGAGTTTTAAGCCAACTTTTTCACTTTCCTCTTTCACTTTCATAAAGAGGCTCTTTAATTCTTCTTTGCTTTCTGTAATAAGGGTAGTGTCATCTGCATATCTGAGGTTATTGATATTTCTCCCAGCAATCTTGATTCCATCTTGTGCTTCATCCAGTACAGCATTTCTCATGATGTACTCTGCATATAAGTTAAATAAGCAGGGTGACAATATACAGCCTTGATGTACTCCTTTCCAGATTTGGAACCAGTCTGTTGTTCCATGTCCAGTTCTAACTGTTGCTTCCTGACCTGCATACAGATTTCTCAAGAGGCAGGTCAAGTGGTCTGGTATTCCCATCTCTTTAAGAATTTTCCATGGTTTGTTGTGATCCATACAATCAAAGGCTTTGGCATAGTCAGTAAAGCAGAAATAGATGTTTTTCTGAAGCTCTCTTGCTTTTTCGATGATACAACAGATGCTGGCAATTTGATCTCTGGTTCCTCTGCCTTTTCTAAATCCAGCTTGTACATCTGGAAGTTCACAGTTCACGTACTGTTGAAGCATGGCTTAGAGGATTTTGAGCATTACTTTGCTAGTGTGTGAGATGAATGCAATTGTGCGGTAGTTTGAGCATTCTTTGGCATTGCCTTTCTTTGGGATTGGAATGAAAACTGACCTTTTCCAGTCCTGTGACCACTACTGTTTTCCAAATTTGCTGGAATATTGAGATCAGCACTTTCACAGCATCATCTTTTAGGATTTGAAATAAGTCAGCTGGAATTTCATCACCTCCTCTAACTTTGTTCGTAGTGATGCTTCCTAAGGCCCACTTGACTTCGTATTCCAGGATGTCTGGCACTAGGTGAGTGATCACGCCTTTGTGATTAAGGGTGAGGAAGATCTTTTTTATATAGTTCTTCTGTGTATTCTTGCCACCTCTCCTGAATATCTTCTGCTTCTGTTAGTTCTGTACCATTTCTATCCTTCATTGTGCCCATCTTTGCATGAAAAGTTCCCTTGGTATCTTTAATTTTCTTGAAGAGATCTCTAGTCTTTCCCATTCTATTGTTTTCCTCTATTTCTTTGCACTGATCACTGAGGAAAGCTTTCTTATCTCTCCTTGCTATTCTTTGGAACTCTGATTTCAAATGGGTATATCTTTCCTTTTCTCCTTTGCCTTTGCTTCTCTCTTGAGAGTCCCCTGAACTGCAAGGAGATCCAACCAGTCCATCCTAAAGGAAATCAGTCCTGAATATTCATTGGTAGGACTGATGTTGAAGCTGAAACTCCAATACTTTGGCCATCTGATGTGAAGAGCTGACTCATTTGAAAACCATCAGACAACCATTTTGCCTTTTTGCATGTCTTTTTCTTGGGGATGGTCTTGATCGCTGCCTCCTATACAATGTCACGAACCTCCATCCATAGTTCTTCAGGCACTCTGTCTATCAGAGCTAATCCCTTGAATCTATTTGTCACTTCCACTGTATAATCATAAGGGATCTGATTTAGGTCATACCTGAATGGTCTGGTGGTTTCCCATAATTTTTTTTGATTTAAGTCTGATTTTGGCAATAAGGAGTTCATGATCTGAGCCACAGTCAGCTCCCAGCTCCAGGTAAAGATAGAATAAACAAAATATGGTATATCCATGTCTTGGAATATCATTCACCCATAAAATGGAATGAAATAGTGAAAAATGCTACAACATGAGTAAACCTTACAAACCATTCTAAAGTAAAAGAAGCCAGATACAAAGGCACATGTGTTTTATTTTTCTATTTATATTCAAAATGTCCTGAATAAGCCAATCCAGAGATAGAAAAGATAGCTTAGTGGTTGCTACGGTCTCAGAGGCAGGAAACGACTGTTCACAGGTATGAGTTTTTCTGAAATGGGGGGTGGGTGTTATAAATGTTCTGAAATTAGCTGGTGGTGATGGTTGCACAACTCTGAGAATATACTAGTAATTACTGGATTATCCATTTTAAAATGAAGAATTTTGTGGCACATGAGTTATATTTCAATAAGAAAAAAGATCTACAATAAGAAAAAAAAATTATGAGCTGTATTTTTTAGGCCCTAAGAGCTACAGAGTATTTTTGAGTAAAAGAATAACATATTCACCTTTGCATTTTGACCTGTCTGTTTACTTGATCTTGTCCTTTGATCTGCAGCATTTTTCTCCTTGAGACTGGTTTCTCCTTTCTCTACACAACCTCCACTCTCTTACCCTGTCTTGCTTCCTGAGCCTTGCCAGGAAGCTGGCACCCAATTTCATCACATTATTAAAATTCTTCTTTTAAAAATTCCTGGGACTTCCTTGGCTATCCAATGGTTAAGAATCTACGCTTCCACTGCATGGGGCACAAGTTCAAATCTGGTCAGGGTACTTAAATCCCACATGCCATGAGGTGCAACCCCCTCCTCTAGAAAAGTTCCTGGCTACTAATCTAGTAGGTGGATGTTTATTTGTGCTCAAGAAAAATAAGTCTTTTTATTTTGTGATAATAACTGTCTTTTTCTTATCATTCTCTGCTCCTTACCTCTCTGAACACCCTTTTTATTCCTCCTGCTTCCTAAAGTGAGAGATAACCCCCCAAATGTATTCTTCAACCTTTTAAATTTTCTGGAGCCCTTGATGATCTTATCTAACCCACAACTTCTGCAGAACTTGGTCCTTTCCCCAGGACCTCTCCATAACTCCAATCTCTTGTTTCTTACTGCTGGCAACTGCACCTGTCTACCTGCATAAATGAAAAGGCAGCTCAGACTCACCTTGACCTAAACTACAAACCTCCTTCTGAGTTTTCTCCATCGGTGATGATCGCGGTATCGTCACAATTACTCCAGCTCAGAAATCATAGTAACACTCTCTTACTCTTTTTATCAAATCAGTTGCTAAGACCAATTGATTCTGCATTCATCTCTGTCAGTCCTGTGCCCCATTATCCATTCCCATGGAAAGCAGCCTAATTCAAATATTCACTGTGGCTTGACTGGCGTGGCCTACCCTATGTCCATGTGTCTTAGCCATCCCTCAATTCCTGCTTTAAACACCACTATCGCCATGATGTCTTCTCCAGCTTCTCTGTCTAGAAGTGTTCTCTCCCTCCTCTGAAGGCTTACTATGCTCTTTCTACACCCTCACAGTTACAAGAATCCCATAAAATAAGGTGGAGAATCCTATCTTCCCCATTGCTGGAAGCTCCTGAGTTCAAGATACAGAACCACTAGAATACAGTTTGCAATTTAAATTTTCTACTGCATTGTTTTGTACCCGATTTGCTCCTAAAAGAATCTGGGATAGTTAGTGCCTTATACAAATAAAACCTTCAATAACCGTTTGTTCAATGAACAAATGTTCACATAATCTTTTTTTGTGCAAGAACTTTTCTCTTAAGCATCACTGATAATTTGCAGCCAGAATTAAGAAGATCCCCAAAAGAAAATATTCAGCACAGGCTTGCTTATACCTCATCTAGACTAAGACAGGAATTCATCACTCTGCTTCTTCCATTGCCGTGAAGTCCTTATCCCTCAAGAGAGAGAAAGCCATTGCCACTGCACCCTCCTTCCTGCCACAGCAGAGAGTTGGTCAGGATGAAATGTGAACTTTAGGCCCCTGAGGATCATATCCCTCGCCATCCCCTTTCATCTCTCTGTCTCTGAGCATCTCAGTTCCATGCCTCCCATTCCAGTCCCTCAGCCAAGCTCATTCAACCCACTGTCCTGCTGAAAATTCTTCTCCAGCCTGAGCCATCACTGGTGCTTTCACTCCTTAGCACTTCAAGTCCTGTGGTCACAGACAGGGGAGGGGATGTTCCTGTCCCTACTTTGGGATTCAGAGAAAGACCTACCCTGACATTCTAAGGCACTCTCAATGCATTTTCCCATAGAAATAATGTTTTAAATAAGTTATTTTCTGCGTTTCAAATACATTTCACATGTGAGCCAAGAAACTCGATAGCCATTTATTACAATGTTTTCATGGGAAAATGGCTTCTGAGGTTTAAGTATGAGTTTACAAATGAAATTAATTGTGGGACTAGCTATTCATATACTAAGAACTGCATTTACCCTTTAACAGAAAGGTATAATTGTTTCCATTTTATTGTTAATTCTAAACTCTGGACTTTGTTTTGTTGTTTTCAGTAGCTCAGGAGACTAAATCAATGTCTCCAAGAAAGATCCCTCCAGTTGAATTAGCTTTCAGAGATGAGGTTTGGGAAGCTATGCTTTAGGCTCTTTCAGGTAAAGTGAAAAAGAAAAGTGTTAGTTGCTCAGTCATGTCCTCAGGTTCCTCTGTCCATGGAATTCTCCAGGTAAGGATACTGGAGTGGATAGTCATTTCCTTCCCCAGGGGATCTTCCCCACCCAGGGGTCAAACCCGAGTCTTTTGCATTGTAGGCAGATTCTTTACCATCTGAGCCACCAGTTCAGTCGCTCAGCTGTGTCTGACTCTGCAACCCCATGGACTGCAGCATGCCAGGCCTCCCTGTCCATCACTAGCTCCCGGAGCCTACTCATACTCATGTCCATTGCGTAGATGATGCCATCCAACTCTCTTATCCTCTGTCATCCCCTTCTCCTCCTGCCTTCAATCTTTCCCAGCATCAGGGTCTTTTCCAATGAGTCAGTTCTTCACATCAGGTGGCCAAAGTATTGGAGTTTCAGCTTCAAAATCAGTTGTTCCAATGAATATTCAGGACTGATTTCCTTTAGGATTGATTGGTTTGATCTCCTTGCAATCCAAGGGACTCTCACGAGTCTTCTCCAATACCACAGTTCAAAAGCATCAATTCTTTGGCTCTCAGCTTTCTTTATAGTCCAACTCTCACATCCATACATTCCTACTAAAAAAACCAAAGTTTTGACTAGATGGACCTTTGTTGGTAAAGTAATGTCTCGGCTTTTTAATATGCTATCTAGGTTGGTCATAACTTTTCTTCCAAGGAGTAAATATCTTTTAATTTCATGGCTGCAATAACCATCTGCAGTGATTTTGGAGCCCCAAAAAATAAAGTCTGTCCCTGTTTCCATTGTTTCCCCATCTCTTTGCTATGAAGTGATGGGACTGGATGCTATGATCTTTGTTTTCTGAGCCAGCAGGGAAGCCCCAAACTCTGGTCTTTGTTTTGTTGATACCAGTAGCTTAAGAGACTAAATCAGTGTAATCTAAAAAAGATCCCTCTAGTTAAATTAACTTTCAGAGATGAAATTTGGGAAGTTATGCCTTAGTCTCTTTCACGTAAAGTGAACAAATATTTTGGGTGAAACCCAAATGGATGCTTCATTTTCCAACTAATGTAAATGTGTGAACCTAAGTCAGTTAATGTATTAATATTAAGATGATGAGAACTTCTTAGCCACCCTTCAGTCAGCTTCAGATTTCTCCCCCTCACCTTAGGAATATGTTATACTGCTAACAACTAAGTGTGATATTGTCATATCAAAATACATATACACCTGTGCTTAAGACAGAAAGGTGATCGTGAATAAGGCTTACAGTTTGAAGGTACAGCAGGATGGTACAGAGCAGAAGGTTTGATAATGAGAAATTAGTTTCCTGCAATTCTTGGGGACCGGAGGGAGGGAATTATCTGCTTTATGCTGGCAGCAATTTCCCTAAACCCTGTGAGATGGCATAGCTCAAGCTGTCGCAAATGTAGACAGCGTTTCTAGTAGCCATAGCTCTTGGTTGGACCAAGATTCCCTGGGATATGAAATATATTGAAAAACCTTTCTGGATAGGATTGATCACTTAATTTGACTGTTTTATGGGAACTGCTACATAGTCTCCAGTATCTAGCAATTGTTCACACCTCCCTGGAAGCTTAATAATCACTTCTACCATATATGTATGTATTTATATTTATGTATGTCTTAATTAGATGACCTAATCACAGAGATAATCATAAATATGCCATATTAAAAGTACTAGACACTAATTCCAGAATATGCCTTAGCTTGGCTTTCATATTGTGGTACCATAAGCAGCAAGCTATTCCTCTGAGAAAAAAATATTAAATCTTTAGAAGCAGTTTGTGCTTTTTTGCAAGATAGGTATGGCGACATTAACCATTGCCACCAGTCCTTGTAACAAAACAATCAGAGGCACAAAGAGAACCATCGTGTTTAAAAACAGAAAAGCTGATAGGTGGTTTGTTAGCCATATGCTTTATTTTGAGGGGTTAACTTTTGCCTCTCACTTATACTTTTCTCTTTCATGAATGAGCAATTAATTACTTTGCTGCTGTCGCTGTTTCAGCGCTTCAATTTACAATAGCCTTTTGTTTTCTTGCAAACGAAAAGAGCTTTGAAGGATTTCAATCTTCAAAAACATGGAACATTTTCTTTCTCTTTATTTCTGAACACAAAAAAAGTGTCTATTCTTATGTATATTTAATAACAGGCTTCAAAAAGAGCCTTATTGTGCACCTTAACATGATCTGATTGATTCCTACAGCTAAGTCAAAGGAACACATACAAATCTGAGTTCTGGGGAACATTTTCTACTTAAAAATTTTTAAAGTGTAAACTTTATAATAAACTCGGGGAGAAAATGTAAATATGTTGTATTTCATTTTAAATACAGTTAAGTGCAGTTTAAACACAGCCAACTCTTTCTAGGTGATAATGTGACTTGGATAATGAAGTACTTCATCTTAAGTCACAGAAAGTTCAGTGATGTTACAGTTTACAAGTATGCCCTTACTTAAAGATGTTTATCTCTGGAAAACAAAGAATTGCATGTATTTATGTATACACACATCTGTGTATAATCTTCACAGACAAAGTAAAAGTCTGAGGCATTACCTGGTAGGATTAATGGGTGTTGATAGTACCTGAGACATAAATCCCTACTTTTTCTCCTTTATTTCTTAAAAACAGATGTGGGTGGGGCAATTAATTTGGGTAGGATAATAAAACTTCTGGAATGGTTATAGAATCATCCTAGTTAATTTAATAGTCTAATTATGTGTTAACTGGTATTAATGCATACTTTGTTTTAACCCGTGAAATTAAAAATGTGATTATAATCCAATTAAATGTATAGAAATTTCCATCTTCAGTACAGATGAACTGAACTTGGAATATATCTTAGTCTTCCTATTAAAATATATATACAGTTCTGACACAAGTTTACTGATTGTCTGTCACTTCTTTCTCATAATATTGGTGAGAATGCACACATGCACACACACACATGTACACATACCAGTTGATAGTGGACTCTAAGTAAACTCCAGCACATTGCGAATATATTGTAAGTATCTCAAGTATACAAGTGCACTATTTTGTATTTTAAAATGCTAATATCCTTTTTCCTCATCTACTGGAAAACTTAATAAGACATATCCCCAGCATTTATGTCAAAATTATTTATAAAGTAAGACAACAAGGCCAGGATTATTTTAACCTGACAACAAGGCCAGGATTATTTTACCCACTTAGCTTTTGTCTCTGATGGTCAGAAATAGCTAGATCTCTAATGGTCAGGGCATTATATCCTGGGCTCTGGAAATACTCTCCACTATTGTTCATATAGTCAAATAGAGATTCAGAGTTAGAGTCATCTTATTGTGTGAGGCCCTTGGAGAATATTGGGAATCTAGTTAGGTTAGACAAGAATTCAGTTCTTTATTTATGATAATCTCTCTACACCACCATGTAATTCAGAGCCTCCAATACAGACAATTGGAATTCAAATAATAAAGAGAATCTACATTGTAGGAGATTAGGAGGATTTGGTTAAGTCTAGCCAAATAATCACATTTCCAATTTTATGGTTCTATCTAAATATGGCTACATTGAAACAGACTCACAAATTGATGAAATATAGTAGACCATTTGAAAGTACCTTATGTTTTGGCTTAAATTCCTGCCTGGGACAATTTATCTCTAGTACAATTTTTAATATCTGAATGTATTGTCCCATCATACAACTATAGCATAATTTGTTTAACCAAGACCCTGATGCTGGATATTATTAGGATATTTCCTATTTTTATAATAATAGGCAGCTTTCCCATGACTGTTCATGTAGCTGTACTCTTAAGAGGCATCTTTTAATTTCATAGCTGCAGTCACTGTCCTTAGTGATTTTGGAGCCCAAGAAAATAAAATCTGCCACTGTTTCTACTTTTTCCCCATCTATTTGCCATGAAGTGATGGATCCAGACGCTATAATCTTAGATTTTTTAATGTTGAGCTTTAAGCCAGTTTTTTCCCTCTCCTTTTTCAACTTCATCAAGAGGCTGTTTAGTTCCTCCTCTCTTTCTGACATTAGAAGAGGTATCATCTGCATATCTGAGTTGTTGGTATTTCTCCCAGCAATCTTGATTCCAGCCTGTGATTCATACAGATAAGTTCATAGACATGAAATTATTTTGTCTGTGTGCATTTTTAAGGTTCTTTATGCATATTGCCATCAAATAGCTCAATTCTCATTGAAAATGTCACCTTATATTGTAATTCAGTTCAGTTCAGTCGCTCAGTCATATCTGATTCTTTGTGATGCCATGGACTGCAGCGTGCCAGGATTTCCTGCTCATTACCAACTCCTGGAGCTTACTCGAATTCATATCCATCAAGTCAGTGATACCATCCAACCATCTCATCCTCTGTCGTCCCCTACTCCTCCTGCCTTCAATCTTTCTCAGCATCAGAGTCTTTCCAACGAGTCAGTTCTTCACATCAGGTGGTCAAAGTATTGGAGCTTCAGCTTCAGCATCCATCCTTCCAATGAATATTCAGCATGATTTCCTTTAGGATAAACTGATTGTATCTCCTTGCAGTCCAAGGGACTCTCAAAAGTCTTCTCCAACACCACAGTTCAGAAGCATCAGTTCTTCAGTGCTCAGCTTTCTTTATAGTTCAACTTTCAAATCCATACATGTCTACTGGAAAAACCATAGCCTTGACTAGACGGACCTTTGTTGGCAAAGTAATGTCTCTGCTTTTGAATATGCTATCTAGGTTGGTCATAACTTTTCTTCCAAGGAGTAAATATCTTTTAATTTCATGGCTGCAATAACCATCTCCAGTGATTTTGGAGCCCCCAAAAATAAAGTCTGTCACTGTTTCCAATGTTTCCCCATCTATTTCCCATGAAGTGATGAGACCGGATGCCACGATCTTCGTTTTCTGAATGTTGAGCTTTAGACCAACTTTTTTACTCCCCTCTTTCACTTTCATCAAGAGGCTCTTTAGTTCCTCTTCACTTTCTGCCATAAGGGTGGTGTCATCTGCATATCTGAGGTTATTGATAATTCTCCTGGCAATCTTGATTCCAGCTTGTGCTTCATCTAGCCCAGCATTTGGCATGATGTACTCTGCATATGTTAAATAAGCAGGGTGACAATATACAGCCTTGACATACTCCTTTTCCAATTTGGAAACAATCTGTTTGTTCCATGCCATGTTCTAACTGTTGCTTCTTGACCTGTATACAGATTTCTCACGAGGCAGGTCAGGTGGTCTGGTATTCCCATCTCTTGAAGAATTTTCCACCTTTTTTTCTGATCCACACAGTCAAAGGCTTGGCATAATCAATAAAGCAGAAGTAGATGTTTTTCTGGAACTCTCTTGCTTTTTCGATGATCCAATGCTGCTGCTGCTGCTGCTAAGTCACTTCAGTTGTGTCCAACTCTGTGCGACCCCATAGACGGCAGCCCACCAGGCTCCTCCATCCCCATGATTCTCCAAGCAAGAATACTGAAGTGGCTTGCGATTTCTTTCTCCAATGCATGGATGCATGCTAAGCCGCTTCAGTCATGTCCGACTCTGTGCAACCCTGTGGACAGCAGCCCACCAGGCTCCTCTGTCCATAGGATTCTTTAGACAAGAATACTGGAGTGGGTTGCCATTTCCTTCTCCATGATGATCTAATGGATGTTGGCAATTTGATTTCCTCTGCCTTTTCTAAATCTAGCTTGAACATCTGGAAGTTCATGGTTCACGTATTGTTGAAGCCTGGCTTGGAGAATTAGAAACCTAATTATATTGTAATTCGGTTTACATTGGTTTGTATCTAGAACTAGCCTGCAAGTCCAGAAGAGTTCTAGGTCTTATTTCATTTCTGTCCTCCAGGTGCCTACCACAGGGACAGAGCTACAATACATGCTTAATTAATCAGTGTTTGTTTATTGAATATCTATATCTTTTCTCCTGACATGAATAAAAAGCACATCTTTTTATAAACACCACCACCTTTTCAGAGTTTCAGCAAAAGCCCTGCTTGTCACAAATTCTGGAGGCTACCATGGGTAAATAGAATCAAGTGGGCTGCAAAGTTAATGGCAGTAGTTCTCACCTGGGGATCATGTTTTTAAATGCAGATTCCTATGTTCCACTTGCAGAGGAGATTCGGGAAGTTTCCGCCGGGACCCAGGAATCTGGATTTTTGTTCATCACCTCTGACCATCATCTTTCCTGACAAAGACAGTGTATCTGTTCCGTTGTGATAGGCACTGGTTTCTGGAGTCTTTGCCTTGTAATACTAGAACTCTTTAGGTTCTTTCCAGCCCTGAGAATGTATAATTCATTAAAAGAAACCATAACCAATAAAAACCAACTCAGAGCCCCAATAATTAATCCGTAATATTCCATGATCAGTAGAAGGTACATTGTTGCTCAACTAGCCAGGCTTTCTACTGATTTGGAGAAAGAACAGATGAAACAAGGACAAAAAGTTCATGCTGGTACTTGTCCAAAAAACCAAGTTTTATCCTAGAACCTATTCAGAGATGTTAGGAACTGAGTTGGTGGACTTGATTTTGACAGAAGGTAGTAACTGTGTTATCACTCGGTCTCATTCTGTTTGATCCAGAATGCCTGCAGACGGGCTGGGACCAGCCTCTACCAAGGGTTCTAATACCAGAGCCTGTGAAGGCAGAGCTAAGCAGCTTCCCTGTCTCTTGCTGTTCCTTAATGGGCAGCCCAAAACCAACAGACCCAGGTGAAAGTGAAGAAGGTAGCACTCAGAAAGTTCTTCAAGATCAACAGGGAAACCTCAAGAGTCATCTGCAAATTTAGCAACTGAGATCTAGATGCTATTGCTTCTGAGAAAGGAGCATACAAAGTGAAAAGACAAATGATACTAGTAAAGCCCCACTCTTTTTAAAAATTGAAATGAAGTATAGCTGCTTTGGGCTTCCCTGGAGGCTCAGACAGTATAGAATCCACCTGCAGTGTGGGAGACCTGGGTTTGATCCCTGGGTTGGGAAGATCCCTAGAGGGGGGCATGGCAGCCCACTTCATTATTCTTACCTGGAGAATCCCCATGGACGGAGGAGCCTGGCAAGCTACGGTCCATTGGTGGCGTCAAAAAGAGTCAAACACAACTGAGCAACTAAGCATAGCACATAGCTGTTTTATGTGTTATACTAGTTTCAAGTGTACAACACAGAGATTCAAGATTTTTACAGACTGTAATCCACCTGAAGGGGAGGGCATGGCAACCCACTCCAGTTTTCTTGCGTGGAGAACCCCATGGACTGAGGAACCTGGAGGGCTACAGTCCATAGCGTTGTGGAGTCAGACATGGCTAAAATGACTTAAGCATGCAAAGTTATTACAAAATAATGTCTATATTTCCCTGTGCTGTACAACAGTATATCCTATTTATACTTATATACTTACCCTATTTATACTTTTATGCTTATTTACTTTGTAAATAAGAGTTTGTATTTCCTAATTCCCTTGCCCTATCTTGTCCCTCCCCACTTCCCTTCCCCACTGGTAGCCTTTAGTTTGTTCTCTGTATCTGTGAGTCTCTTTAGATTTTGTTATAGTCATTCATTCATTTTTAGATTCCAGATATAAGTGAAAATACAGAGTATTTGTTTTTCTCTTTCTGATGTATTTCACTAAAGCATAATGCCCTCTAGGTCCATTCACATTGTTGTAAGTAGCAGAATTTCATTTGTTTTTGTGAATGAGTAATATCCTATTGTGTATGTTTGTGTGTGTGTGTGTGTGTATATATATATATATATACACACACAGTCACACAGTCTTATTATCCATTCATGTATTGATGGATGCTTAAGTTGCTTCCATACCTTGGTTATTGTAAATAAGGCTGCTGTGAATGTTGGAGGAATGTATCTTTTTAAAATTAGTGTCTTCATTTTCTTCAAATTTATGGGATTGGAATTGCTGGGTCATATGGTGGCTCTATTTTTCGTTTTTTTGAGGAAGCTCAATGCTGTTTTCTACAGTGTCTACACCAGCTTACATTCCCACCATCAGAGTACCAGGATTCTCTTTTCTCCACATCCTTTCCAACATTTGTTGTTTGTAGACTTTTTAGTGATGGCCATTCTGACAGTATGAGATGCTCCTCACTGTGACTTTGATTTGCATCTCTCTTGACGGTTAGCAATGTTGAGCATCTTTTCAGGTGCCTATGTGCTGTGTGCTCACTCAGTCACGTTCAACTCTTTGGGATCTCATGGCCAGGCTTCTCTGTCCATGACGGATTCCCAGGCAAGAATACTGGAGTGGGTTGCCATTTCCTTCTCCAGGGGATCTTCCTGACCCAAGGATTGAACCTGTGTCTCTTGTACCTTCCGCCTTAGCAGGCAGATTTTTTGCCACTGTGCCTATAGGCCACCTGTATATCTTCTTTGGAAAAATCTCTGTTCATATATTCCACCCATTTTTACTTGGATTGCTGAGGTGTTTTTTAAATATTGAATTGTCTGAGCTGTGTATATATATTTTTATATTAACCTCTTATCAGTAAAAATCCACTCTTAAGTTTGAATGCCAATCAATGTCGTTTTGGCTTATGTAGTCTTTGGAACATCTACAACTCTAGCTCTTCTCAGAATGGTCCCAATTACCCACCTACCCAAGTTTCAGGTGAGAAAACAAATGTTATCTTACATCATGTTTCTCTTCTTATATAAAATAAGAATAGGGTTTTAGGAGGAATGCACTGGATGACTTAGAATACCTGTTACATAGTATAAGGAGTCAGTCATTTTCCTTCTCTTTTCCTCCCTGTCTACCCTCATCCCATCCTTACTCCCAATCTTCATCTTTCTGTGTCTGAATAGGACTACTAGTTCACATATTTCTATGTCTTACCTTTTAAATAACCAATAAGAATTTGTTTAAAAATAATTATATACCAGCATATTTATTTTGGAGTTTACAATAAAAATATAAATCATGATTCATAAACTAATATATGTACAGCCTCATAGGAAAGAGCAAACTAACATACATTTAACATCTGGGAAACACTAAAAACTTTAATAAAATTTATTTATTAATTCAATATATTATTTAATTAATCAAAATTTAATTTATTAAAATGTATCTGCTGGATCAGCTGTAAGTACTATATTGATTCAGAGAAAAAAAGGAATGTATGGGTCTGAATTTCTAGGGAAGAGTTCAAGGAGTGGTCAGGGTTTCATGTTGCCTCTGAAATAAAAGCTTTTATGTATTATTTACTATGTGTCAGTTATTATACTAAATATAGTATTTAGTGTAATAAATTTATCCTTACCATTACTGCCTTCCTCTTTATGAAAGTGCCATTTAGTTTGCACAGAGACAAGGACATAGAGTTGTAAAGTCTATGAGACAAGAATGGGAAAGAAGAAACTCTAAGAGATATGGGGATTTATTTGAAGCATTATTTAAGCAACATCACTGTACAAATAAGCCCTTCTGAACCCAAACATACCAGGCTTTCTCCATGCTTTCCCACCCAAGATAATTATAATCTATACCATACCACCTGCACAATTCAAGTTCTCATCATTTATTGATAAAGCAAAATAGTCCATGGCATTAGACTCTAAGAGGCATTCTATGTAAATCCATGACAAGTTACAGGAGGAATAAGGCAATATTTTATTCTTAAAGTTATAGTCAGGGAGTTAACCTAACTTTCCTTGGGCTGTAGGGATGTTGCTGGGAGGAAATGACGCAGCATGAGGTAACAGAAAGCTTACTGCTTTGACGACAAGTCACCAGAGTTCGAGTTCCTCCACTACTCTGACTCCTGGCACTTTCTATGTGACCTTGGATGAATTTTTAATCTCTCTGAGTTGGTTTCCTTGTGTATGTATAAATTGAAGGTATGAGAGTAATACGTCTAGTACAGGGTATTTGTGAGGATCAAAGGAAACAATCTCCTTAAACACCTTTTGGAAGTTATAAAGCATTATAGAAATATTATTGCTATTGCTGCTTTTATTACCATTTAAAGAACTAAGTATCTATTTATCAGATTAATAAATTTAAGTTTGCTTAGAAGGAAATTATTCTTATTAAATATGTGCTTGGCCTTCCTTCATGCGTACTAAACTTCAGCTCTACAGGACAAGCTGTCCTTTCCACATAAAGCTTGTTTGTGACTCACACAGTCAGATCCCTTTGCCTTATGGGGATGTTCAAAACACCTTTATCTATCCTAGAAAACAGAATTTCAGAAGCTGTTGCTTTTTTCTCCACGTCTAAATGCTTTTTTGTTATCTATCAAAAAGAGATTATAGAGCCGGAAGTATTAGTCTATTGTTGCCTCTTTAAAACTCTTCTCTTCCTCGTTCCTGGCTTATACGGAAACCAGATGGTGAAACCAAGACTGGAACATCCTTTGGTGTCCAGAAGGAGACCAGTCTGGCCAAAGCATTGTCATTCTTGTCAGCAGCCAGAGTCAAAAACATTTTTATAGTTAATCATCAGGAGTGCCTACTGGCTGTAACAGCCATTTATGCAGTATTTGTCAGCATGAAGGTTCCATCCACACCACAGATGACGCCATGTCGGCAAGAAATGTGTTTCGATATCCTTCAGTAATGAGCTGAGCACATTTTCATGGCTGACTCCCAAAGCAAACAATGGTAAAAAAAAAAAAAAAAAATTAGTGCTGGACTTATTTTTCACCAAATTGCGTGGCTACCAATACCTTTCATTGCTTAAAACTAACTCCCTCGGAACAAGTTGTCCTGGAGCATTCATTAAAATATAGGAAGTTAAAGAATTGCAGCAAATCACCACAAATATTCTTTAAAGAAACTGACCCACCCTAAAATGAACTTTTTATTTCAAAAGTTGTGAAGTTGCAGTCTTAGCCTCTGAGAAGCCAGAGTAATTTCATGGATGAGAGCCCACCAGCAAATTCCTGTCTCTGCCTACGTGTCAGAAATCAGCTCTAGCAAGGAGACAGTGAATATGAAAAATAACATACATAATTAGAGTAAAGGCACTATGCTTTGAAGCTGAAATCGAGGAGTTTGGGTAGCCACAGAAAAAAGTGGCATTGAATAATAATATTTTAAAATATGTCAAGGGAGTGAGCTTATCAGGCCTTGTATATAGCTGATGGAAGCTATTCATTTTTCAAGTACTATAGAGAAGCAAATCCGGATATCTGGAGAGGGACATCCAAAAACAGCTTCTCCACTTTACAGCTGAGGCTTGTCACCATATCAGAGGGACTCAGATGAATATTTCATGTGAAAGGTACAAGTAGAAAATTCTGAAGGAAATGCCTAGGGCAGCAGAACTAAATTGCAATTACACACTACAATATTGCAAGAGGATCTAACACAGATCTAACGTCTCTGTATGATAAAACTATATATGTGCAGTCAGCAAAACAGTGTTAAGTGTGCAACCCATGGAAGTTTCAGGTCATAACTGATGAACAATTGCAGAAATTAGTATTCTGTAATATTGAGTTTATCCTCCCTGCCATGACATTTATATCCATGGTGTTTATTACTCATAGTTTTTATGCAAAACAAAGTAAGATAAAATTTGCTGTACTAACCAGTAGTAGAAGTCAAGATATTTGATTAAAAAAGCAGATTTATTTACTTTGGGTTAATAACATTTGAAATGTGATGATCAATGTTATTTATCCTTTTTGTTCTCTTTACAAATATATGAGAAATGATCTGAGATATGTGGTCAATGTTGGGAGGTTGTGGTTTGGTTTCTATCCTTTTGAAATCAAGAGTGATTATTTTCCCATTAGTAAACCCATGGTTATCATCAGAGATGCTCTCTTTGTTATTTTTCTTAATTTTTTACACAGAGAATATGGTACAATTGTCTTTGAAAGGGACAGAAGAAATTTAAAATAGACAATAATCAGAAATCCTTAAAACTGTGAAAAGAAATTAGCATGTGCCATTTTAAAAGGGTAACATTTGGAAAAAAAGAAAAAAAAAAAAAAACAATTTGGAGCAAAAAGGAACCTGAGAAATTTAGTCAGACTTTTGTTTACAAACTATTGTGTTATGCCTTGTCGTCCTGTGGTGAAGCATAAGAAAAATAATGTATTACATCTTAAAAAACCAAACACTGCAGTAGAGAGCAGTAACATAGGAGACCATATTTGTATTTCTTTCCAAGAGCCCACTGCCTAATTTAAATGCCTTTTGATTAGCCAATCATTTTCATTCCCAGGCCAATATGATTGGAAAAGAGCTTCCTCCAACCCCCCCCACCTTAGTTGTTAACTGAGCCAATCAAAAAAAAAGACCAGCTTTGAACCTACAAAGTAAATAGGCATGGCTTTCTGGCTACCTTTTGTTGGATTAGAGAAGAGATGCCTTATTTCATTCCTCAAGGAAAAGTTATTTTGTTTTCTGAAAGATAAGGTGCTCTATAAACAGATTTTTAATAAATTAAAATGTCATGCAAATGATCCCAATACTAAAGGATAACAGTATTTCTTTTCATTAACCAAGAAGCTAGTCATTCTGTGATGGGAGCTGTGTTAGGTTAAAACACATTGTTCAGAAAGGAGTTTCAGAATTCTGACCTTTTTGCTTCATGTATTATATAAAAAGAGAACTTGAAATCACCTAAGAATAGGAAAAAAAAAATGTCTAAAGGGTTTCTGAGATCAGTTTTCTCCTCACATTTATATTAAGAAGCTAATAAAATATAGACTAAATAAAGCCAAAGGATCCATAAAAGCCCTCACTTGTTATGTAAGGGGCTAGAACCTTACGTAATATACATTTTGTTACTAATTCTTCAAATTTTGAATGCTTTGTATGATACCAAGGAATACTGGATAATGGGTTTAAAATGTTTTTAAAAGCTGTTTGAATATATGTAGAGTATGTAATATTTTTTTGGTAGTTTGGTGACATCTAGTGGAAATAGTGATTTGCAGCCTACGGTACTGAGTCAAGTTCAAATCTTATAGCAAAAGGGAATTGTTTAGGACCAAAACCACAGATAAATGATTGAAAACATTTACCTACATTCTATCATAAGTAACAGGAGTAAATAAGCAAGTTTAGGTAACCCTTCTGAAGGAAAATAACTTGACATCCATGTCAATTACTATAATTTTTTTCAGATTATGAAACATGTGGTTTTTGTAAAGAAGTTGGAATGGAAGCACAAGTAAAAAATTATCCATACTCCTTTTAGCCACCATTGATAATGTATTAATTTTTTCAAGGTTATATATTTTTGTTGGTATTTTTTTTTACAAAATTTTGATATTTCAAACATAGTTTTATATCCTAATTTTTTAATACTCAGCATTTTTTTTTGCTTGTCATCAGGTATAAAAATTATTTTTTAATTATTAAAAGCAGAGAGCTATCATGTTACTTATTTTTGAAGTAGGATACTACAAACCTATAATTTTATGAATTCTATCTGAGTATCTAAGAATAATGTAAAAATATGGTTTCAATAAAATTCTTTCATTAATAAGAGTTTTTTTTTAAAGACTATACTATCCATAGAAATGTTTAATGTGTGTTTACACCAGTGTCATTTTATCAAGGACTTACTACATTATCAGACACTAGGGATATAAAAAATGAGTGAGATCCAGACCTCACCTGTGAGGGAAAAAACAGGTTAGAATAAAATATTTTAAAATAATAGTATTATAATCAACATAGAGAACTGTAACAAAAGAGGGAGTTATAATCATTAAAGGAAAAGTAAATGGAAAAATCCTCAAAGAAGAGATGACATTTGTGCAGGACTTTGAATAATGGAGAAGGATGAAGGGTGTTTCATATACAGGGAAGCCTGGGCCAAGGCAGGAAGCACAGAATGACCTGGTGTAGGTAGGTATACCGGAGAAGGCAATGGCAACCCACTCCAGTACTCTTGCCTGGAAAATCCCATGGACGGAAGAGCTTGGGAGGCTGCAGTCCATGGGGTCGCAAAGAGTGGGACACGACTGAGCGACTTCACCTTCACTTTTCACTTTCATGCACTGGAGAAGGAAATGGCAACCTGCTCCAGTATTCTTGCCTGGAGAATCCCAGGGACGGTGGAGCCTGGCGGGATGCCGTCTCTGGGGTCGCCCAAGAGTCGGACACGACTGAAGTGACTTAGCAGCAGCAGCAGCAGCCAGTAGGTACACCTGCAGAAAAGTCCTAACAATGTTAGACGTGACTAGAGAGGTGAGCAGAAGCAGATGGCTAAGGATCTTTACCGTCTAGGTTATGGAAACCCATTAAAAGTTCTTTTTTAAGGAGAGTAACATGATTACATTAGCATTTTATAAAATCATGTTGACTGAACAGTGGGAAATGAAAACGAGAGGAGGAAACCAACTCGTAGACTCACAGCAGTTCAGACCAGAGATCGAGATACCTGAGCCAAGAGACAGCAGTGAGTTTAGACAGAAAACAGAGAGTTGAAGTCTATTTAAAAAGGGACAAACCACTGAATCTAAATATGCTGGGGGATGGAGATACAGATGCTAAGAATGACCCAGGGACTGACACCCAGAACAATACTCAGACAGTTGTTAGTTAAGGTGGAAATATTTGTGATTTTTAAGTTGTGTACTGCAACATAGTTTAGGTAAATCCTAATTTATCTTAATACTTGATATTTAGTAGAGAAAGAGGTATACACACCTTATAAGGCAGATTTCTGGTTATTGAATCGTTTTCTGTGGCATATAGGTCACAGAAAAGGAAAATTTGTCATGTCCTCACCACCCCAGTGATTTTTTTTCAAATGCCTCCACTGTAGGCACAGAGCGGTTAACATCTCTAATTGGCCTCAGCACAGTATCAAGACTCAGAGGGTGAGAGGAGTGCTAAAGAGGTTAGAGACACAATCAAGGAGATTCAAAAGAAAAATTAATTTCAGCTGTCACAAAGATGTGTCTATATGGAGTGCCATTAGAACGAGTAAATGACCTGCTGAACTCTCTGGTATTGAGAAGACATTTCTAAAATGCAAAGATCAAAATTATACTATTCAAAGGCTGTGTCTGCATGCCTCTGTGCATATACCTCCACACATACAAAGTAAAATGGAGAGAAAGCTTGTAAAGCATGTAATTTGGAGACTTGGATTCCCTGAGCAGTGGTCCACTAGTGATCTAATTCGCAAAGTCAACGAAACCCTTGCATTGTGCTCTTGCTGTGTGCTCGGTTCATCTGCTGCCAGGCAGCCGACGTCTGCAGCTACCACTGATGGACTGCTCACCTTGAGCAAAGTGCTTTACAAAGATTATCCAGTTTAATCCTTTCAACTAAGAGTTTAACCCTATTATGCTTAGGGAGGTTAAGCCATTGCCAGGGTCACTCAGCCAGTAAGTGGAGAAACTTGGATTCAACCCCAATTTTCTCCAGCTCCAGAGCTGTACCCTTTTTACACTGTCCTAGGTCAGTACTGTTCATTCATTAAAAAAAAAAAATCAGATTCTCCCAAGTTTTATTGTTGTTTAGTGCTTTTATGAGCATAATGAACCACACATGTCACCAGCTTTTAAATTCTGAATGTCAACATAGAGCTCCATTCCTACTTCCAATTTGTGGCTCCACAAGTGCCTTTGCAGTTTCGCTTATTCTGTTTCAGAACATACAGAGCTGGTGTGTGAGAGACAGGTGGCAGACAGTTGCTATGGCAATTGCCTGTCATTAATGATAAAGAGTAATTACCGCAGCAAATTTCTGTTTAGCTTGAAAATCTGATTTGCCCTCTCCCCACAGGGGACACAACCCTTTATACTCTTTTTACTCAAGGGCCTATCATCTTGTGTAAGCTCTGCCTGAACCATTCAACTTTGCAGCAAAGAGCTAAGTAAAGCCTGACTTCTTAAAGGTTTAGGTGAAGGAAGAGGAAATGAGTCACAGAAAGGAAAAAGCTCAAAAGATACATACAGACTGTCTAAACTTGTTTTCCCTTAATAAAGTGTGAAGGAAATAACCTCAAGTATTAACACATTTGTGGACCAAGTTCAATGGCTGTTCGAATGGCTGCATGTGGTTAATTACTAGATGCTAAGACTATAAGTTCAAATAATATTTTTAAACTGACTTAGAGAACATAAAGAAGATGAAGATGTCCCAGAGGAAGTGATTCTGACAAATCTGTGTACTCAGTGTTATTTATAAATCTTTCCAAGTCAATAGCCCTTCAACAGACCTTTTGAAGGGGAAACTGTTTAGTATGTCTGGGCAGTGTGGAGTGGAAAACTTCATTAGTACCTTTTAATTCAGTGCTCTATATGAGTTTTAAAAGGGAAGTTTCTATCCATAGTACATTAAAGACTGTGGTATGTAAATATCATGAAAAATAATGCCAAAGTAAAAAGCCCAGAAACTGGAACTCAACATAAAAGCAAACACCTATATCATCTCTCATCTCACCCCTAAACCTGGGGTCCAAATATTTCTCCCCGCTTTAAGTTTCTTTTGAAATGCAGCCCATCATTGCTTGACACACCAGTGATGAATCCACAGGAACTGTTCTCACAAACAGAAAATCTAGTGATAACCCTCTAGCCTAAGGCCTGTTTCATGATTATCTTTTTAAATCCAGTTCTCATATTTAATACCTAGTCTGCAGACAAGTGAACAAGCTTTTGATCCAAAATAACAGACCATTCTCCTCAAGAATATATGCTACTCCTTGGAGATTGTGCCAAGATGTATGGAATCTTATCCTCTCTGAGTTTGGGCCATTAGCAAGTCTCATATTTTGCTCTGTGTAAACTTTTTTATGTGGCCACAGTGTAGCTGGATAAGAGGGAGTGAAGCTAGGAAACAACCCAAGGGGTGGCTTACCCATACCCATACAGGTGGGGGAAGAAGGGAAGGTTCACCAGTATTTATAATCCTCAAAACTGTGACTGTGAGGATCACAGAGATTCAAGCACCCTGGAGTCTGTAAGATAATAGCCAGGCTCTTAACCCAAGAACAAACGTCTCTTTCGATCAAGATAGGATGATTCTTTTCATTTGGAGAGTCTGAAACTGGCAAAAAGATTGGGAGTTATATACAGAAAGCCATATTCAAATCGCCTATTTCATTTCTGTTCCATGGTATGGAAAATTAAGGGCAGGAAATCTGGGAGAGAAAGAAAATTGAGAGCAGAATGGAACTGAATGAGGAAAAAGGAGTCAATAGGGTTTGAGGTACTTGAGCCTGGGGGTATATATTTGTTCAGTCAGGCTGTTACTGCCCTAAAAAGTTGAAAGCTAATTTCCAGGATGGAGGGGAGCGTCACCTGTTTTATTCCCTGAGATATCCTGAATCTCTCGAGCAGTGTCTGGCCCAGAGTGAACTCTCAGTGAATATCTGTTGTATATATAAATAAAGCCATTTATCTCCATTTTCAGGATTAAAGGTTTAAAATTCTTAAAACTTTCTTGGTTTAAATTATAATAACAGCATAGTCTATCAGGATATAAATTAGTGATTGGACCATGCATGCTAAGTTGCTTCAGTCGTGTCTGACTCTTTGTGACCCATGGACTGTAGCCCACCAGGCTCCTCTGTCCATGGGATTCTCCAGGCAAGAGTACCAGAGTGGGTTGCCATCCCCTCCTCCAGGGGATCTTCCTGACCCAGGGATCAAATCCGTGTCTCTTATATCTTCTTATTTTTCAGGCGGGTTCTTTATCACTAGTGCCACCTGGGAAGCCGGTAACTGAACTATAGCAGAAGTAATAAGAGTAAGTAAATCCAAATAAAGTCAGGCTGAAAATTTAAAATATGGCCTGATTTCCTTACTTGCTTCCAATAATAATTTAAGACTTAAGTCTATTGATTTCATCCTTGCAATTTGCTTTGTCAGTTGAGACAAAAGGCACAGATCTTATTGGGCAACAGGGGATATTCTCTGGGACCAAGGGATGGGAACTCAGGTGAAAAGTGAAAGTCGCTCAATTGTGTCCGACTCTTTCCGACCCCATGGACTATACAGTCCATGGAATTCTCCAGGCCAGAATACTGGAGTGGGTAGCCTTTCCCTTCTCTAGGGGATCTTCCCAACCCAGGAGATCAAACCCAGGTCTCCCACATTGCAGGCAGATTCTTTACCAACTAAGCTATCAGGAAACTATCAGGGGAACTCAGGAGTCCCTATCAGTCAGTAAGAAAGTTAGAGGATCAGAGCTACAAAATATCTTTATATCTTCAAACTCTGCAACTAAAGATATCTGGAGAGCCTGGAGGAACTTGGGACAAAGTGGACACAATAATTGCTTCATTTGTCTTCACTCCTCCCCTTTCCTCTCCTCCTTGACAACACACTGGCTTTGTCAAAGAGGAAGATCATATGTGGATATTCCTGTTTTTTATACACTTCCTCTCCCTCAATCAGGAGCAAATTCTTCTGTCCTCTAGGAGAGGACTGTCAATGTCTGGAGTATTTTGGGTTGTAACAATTGGGGGGATGCTACTAGCATGTAATTGATGGAGGCCAGGGATATTGCTATACATCCTAAAGCCCTCCTACAACAAGGAATTATCTGACCCAAAGTGCCAGTAGTTCTAAAGTTGAGAAACAATGTTCTCCATTATCTGGCATTCTCACTGTGCCCGGTACTAATGCTGAATGCCCCTTATGCCTAATTATTTTCATCTTCATAACAATCTCTGAAGTGGACCTTGCATTATCTTCATTTTACAGATGAAGACAATCGAGGATTACAGAATTTAAGTCATTTGTCCAAAGTCACACAGCCCATGAGTTACAGAGCCTTTGTCTCCAAGCCCAGGTAAGCCTGCCTCAGAACCCACATACTGCTGTCTTTCACAATTGCCAGCCTTCCCTTAACACATCATTCTGCTAGCCATAGACACTACTCACTCCCAGAAAGTGATTCCAGGCAGGGACATGTTTAGATAATTCATTTATTCACATTTAAAAAGTCATAGCCCATGTAATAATAATGGTTCACACAGCCCTTGTTTGTACCAGACACTGTTATAAGGGTTTTGCTTCACATGTATTAACACGAACAATTATTATCAGGTAGGTTCTGGTATTATTCTCTTACAGATGAAGAAACTGAGGTTCATAGAGGTGAGGTGACACAGCCAGTGAGGTACAGAGACGGGATATGGTTCCAAGAAGTCCAGCTTCATTTTCTGTAATCCTTATCCATTGTTCTGTTTTGCCTGGTAAGCCTACAAAGTTGGAGAAGTGTCCGCATAAGCCATTCGGTGGATTGTGCCCCTTCCTCCTCCAGAGTCTGTCCTCCGAGAACTGCAGCAGGAACTAATCTTGCCCCCGCTGCTGCTCTTTGCAGAGCTGCCAAAACCTCAGTAGATCATGACACTACAAGTAGGAAGATCAGAAATAAACTCCTCTCCAGTTTAGTAGCCCCTGAAGGCAAACCAGCACTACCCTCACTTACTGCTTTGAAATTCTCTTTTACTGTTTGCATAAGATTTCCTTTTATTAAGTGTGGGATTCAAAAGGGTTTCCAAGTAATTACTACAGTTAGTCTAAATGTAAGAAAGCTAAAAGGAAAACTGTTTGCAGTTAGGATTTGTGTAATTTCTTTAATGCTGCCTAAGTTATCTACATTTGTAGCTAAAAGCAGGGCAGTGTTTTGGATGAAACAAAATGAAATCCATTTGCCAAGCTGGTCCTGACCTTCAACATTTCTTTTAAGCATCTCATCTTGTTATGGGAACCCAAGTAATTAGATACTTGAGCACTTATTCAGAGAATTGTTTTATATCCTTGCTTATATATCTTAAGTGAATTTTTTAAAAGCAAGAAGGTTAATTTATGGGATTTCAAACATAAGTCAGTAGATATTTTGAATCATTTTCGCTCATAGATGGCCTTCACATTCTCACAAATTTCATCAGAAAAACACAGTTCTTCTCACTCAAAAATTCATGTTTTATGGGTACCTATATATAACTATAAATTAACATAAATATATACATCAACTACTGCCAATTAGTATGCATTTACAAGCAGCATCCAATAACCCTGATGATGTGAAAGTACATCAGCCACAAGACAACCCTGGGAAACGAATGGGAATCTCAGCAAGTATTTAACTTAAGAGTAGGTGGAGGAGACTCATTACTGGCCTGGCTTGTTGCCTTGTTCTGTTTGAAACCTTGATTAAAGAAATAACAAACATGGGATGCTAATTAAACTGTTTGACCAGTTTCAATAAACAAGCAGGTCTAATTTGGGGAGCAAAGAGAGGGGATAAAATACTACAGCTCTGCTATTCATTTTCCTACATCAGTTCTTTGATTCCTGCTGCAAGATTTCATATCTCCAAAGACCTCCAGATCAGCAGAGTAGTTGATTTAAGGGTAAAGAGAGAGGAAAACTCGGTGAAGCTGTCAACTCAGTGAAGCTTCCTACAAGCTACAGCTTGCAGGCCTTCATGTGATGGCAGCCCATGATTGCAGCCTGTCCTGCTCATAGGCTTTCACCTAGTAGCGCATGTTCTAAGTCCTGAAGACTGTGTTTAAGTGTAAATAGCCTTGCCTGGCTTAAGCAAGCAAAACTGTTCCTTTAGTTCAGTGCACACACAGCTTGAAGGCCAGTGTCCTGGGCTTACCAGTTGTATCTCTACATAAAATGAATGTCAGCAATACCCTAGTGTATAATATTGTCTATTAGATGGTGCATAAAGGCCTTCACTGTGTGTACATACCGTAGCCACACAGAAAACATTACAAAATGAGCCTGCTTTTAGCCCACTGCCTCATACAGTGGTAATTAAGGAGAACTGCTTTTTGATTTGCAACTATTTGCTGTTCTGCAGGAAAAACAGAGCTTAGAGCATCTTGTTCCATTTGTTGTTACCATGCTTAATCTTCTGATTCATGTGGAATTATTACACCCAGTACCTATGGGGAATTTAATTGTTTGGCTCCTACTTCTCTGGCAAGTGTAATTATGGAGGAGGAGGATGTATAGATTAACATTTTAAAAAAGCTTCATCCAAGAAAAAATAAATAAAGGGAGGTGGAGTTTTTTGTAAAACCTCATATTGAATAACACGCAGGGTTGGAATAGTGCCAGTACTGAGCTTAAGAGAAAACATCAATGCCTAAATGGGAGGTCAAATCAGGGCCACACAGCTCAGAAGTTTGATCCCATCACCATTTACTTGGATATCAGCACCCTTCATCTACTCCTTAAATATTTGTAGATAATTGGGATACATTTCGCATGATGTATAAAAATATAAAATGACGTGGTTTTGAGTGAATTTGAGATGCAAATGTTTAAATCTGTTTCTATCTCTATTAATAAAGTTCTCTCTTTCTGCAAACATAGATTAGTAAGAGACCTGGATTTCTCCAATAATTTGGAAGGCAGGAAAGATGTGATATTTTGTATTGTATGATAATAAACTTTTGGGCACTGCTGAGTAGTTGGTGTGCAAACAAATGAATGAGGGCTACCATGAACAGTTTGAGAGCCCCACTCATACTCCTAGGACTCTTCCATTTTAGCAGCAAACTTCTAGACACCAGTGTCAGGACCTCTGTACCTGAGGACTTTTCCTGGAACTGTGGAAAGCCTCACTGCCTGTAGTAGCAGGCCAGTGATTCTCAGGGGTTGGTGAATTACCACCCCAGCTCCCAGACCCCCTCAGGTGGGATAATTTGCAACATGTCTTGTACATCCTTTGCAGAGTTTCACCATAGGATTAAGCTCCAGGTGCCCACAGTGGTAGCTGACTTAATCTTTTATTGGCCACCTTGCCTTCCTTGAATCGCATCCCTTCCCCTCTACAGGCAGCCTCTGTCTGCTTCTGAACTCCTAGTCTCTGGATCTACTTTTGGAGAAACCAAATAAAGACAAGTACCTGCCTTCAAAGAGCACAGAGTCTGTTGGGGAAAATGAGATTAGGAAAGAACAGGAGAGGAGAGTGGAGGGAAAGGGGAGAGAGAGTAGGGAGCAGAAAGGATAGACTGTGTGGTAAATGTTATCATGTGGGTCAAAGATATTATATGCTAATAAATGTGATGTTTTCTGTCTTTGTTTGTGGTATCGTGTCCCTAGGCAAGCCTATATGATTCATTCATCCAACAAATATTTATTGCATGCCTACTACATGTCAGGCAATAATACCAGAACAAATAAAAAAGTCTCAGCTTACATTCTAGTGTGTGTGTGTGTGTGTGTGTGTGTGTGTGTATAAAATCATTCATAAGTCATGTGATAATAAGTGTTGCAAGGAAAAATAAAGCAGGGTATATTAGTCCACTCAGGTTATCATAAGATACCATAGACTGGGTGGCTTAAACAACAGAAATCTGTTTCTCACAGTTCTGAAGGCTAGAAGTCCAAGATCAAGGTGTTTTTAGGCTTGAGTTCTGGTGAGGTTTCTCTTCCTAGCTTGTCCTCACATGGCCTCATTTCTGTGAATGAGGAGAGAAAGAGCTCTGGTATCTCTTCCTCTTCTTGTAAGGATATCAGTCTTGGAGGATTGAAGCCCCGCTCTTATGACCTCATTTAACCTTCATTATTACCTCTACATAGGCCCTATCTCCAATACAGTTATATTGGGGGTTAGGGCATCAATATATGAATTTGATGGTATATACAACTCAGTTCATAACACAGGGTAAAGGAATAGATAGTAACCATAGAGCTTATACTGTTCAAACCAATGAAGAATTTGGCCCTAAACTTTATTCAGTATCTGCTTGGAACAGGTCGGGCTGTGCAGTAACTAACTACTATCATTACTGTGGATTTTAATATGATAAAATTTATGATCAAGACTCCAAAGTAATATAGAGTATATTTTACTCATATGGAATAAGATGCTTTCTCCCTCATTTTTATCTCTATGATACGTCTTTATCATGTAGCTGTGCTTGTGAGCTTAGTTGCTCAGTCATGTCCAACTCTTTGTGACCTTTTGAACCATAGATGGCCAGGCTTCTCTGTCCATGGGATTTTTCAGGCAACAACACTGGAGTGGATTGCCATTTCCTACTCCAGGGAATCTTTCTGACCCAGAGATCAAACCTGTGTCTCCTGTATCTCCTGCACTGTGGGTGGATTCTTTATCCACTGAGTCACTAGGGGAACCCTGTCTTGTAACTGTAACCTCTAAAAAATGAAGTTAAAGTTTTTAGCTCATAATAAAAGACAATTTTAAGTCTTTAAGAAACAATGGTTCTAAATAGAAGGAATAAATAAAATGATGGTGTGGAAACCCTAAGCCAACCCATAGGAGGGTGGGGGGACCCTCAGAGCTGCCATGCCATGTCCTTATGTGCTTCAGAGAACTTGTCTTTTAGGAAAAAAAATTCCCATGTTAATTGCAAGCTGTTTTCCAGAGCTGCCTGCTCTCTCCAGAACATGCTTGGCTCTCCTTCAAACACTTTTCAACCTGACCAAATCAGGGAGTTGTATATAAACTACAGCCCACGCCTTTAGTATAATTATATGACAAATAATAGAGTTTTTTAAACTACCAGGTCTTTTTGCAAAGCCTATCAAATGTCAGAAGTGATATAATGCTGTAATTGCATCTATGAACCTGTGTAACATTTAGACAATGAGTTCTAGAGGTCCAGGTATATAATACATATCCTATATATTCCTCTGATGAGCCCAAGAAGTTTAATATGATGTAAAATGAAACTACAAACAGAACATATGCTTCTCTGTAGGAGATATTAACTTCTCTAGATGTTACCAAATGCCAGAATATTGTTTATTTTGAAAGAATCTTATATTAATTGCTTATTTACAATTTTACTCATTGAGATTACAGAAGGATTTGATTCAACATATGCTTGGTTTAACTTCTAGTCAGTAATAACTGGTTCAAAAGTCTTAACTATGTTTTGCAACTGATACTGAGATCAAACCTCAGTTGATACTATCTAACACGAGTTGGACCTTTTTAATGTAGTAGGGCCACAGGGCTCAATCTTTTTTTCTCTGTCTACAATTTTTCATTCTGTCTCTTGGCTTTAAATTCCCTCTGTAGTCCAGTGACTCTCAAGTTTACATCTTCAACACGTCCTTCACTCTAGAATTTAGGACTCACGTATCCAATTGCCTACTTGAAATACCCACTTGGAAGTCTGTTAGCCATCAACAGCTCCAAAATCTGAGCTCCTAATTTTATCCCACCAAACCTGTTCTACCCACAGTCTTCCCCATGCCATTTGATGGCAAATTTCTTCCTTCAAGTGGCCCAAACCAACAATCTATCACTCACATTTTCTTCTTCTCTTTAATCCACCCTATCAAATCTTCATAAAAACAAGATTGGTTCTACCTTCAAAAGATATCCAGAATCCAACCTTTTCTTACCTTTTCTGCTATTATCACTGTGGTACAAGCAACTAAAATCTCTCTACCAGATTATTTCAATAGCCTTTCAACTAGTTTCCCTGTTTCCATGTTTGAACCCCCTCCGTAAAGATTATTTTCACCACCACAGCCAAAGGAATCCTTTCAAATATATCAGACATGTCACTCATCTGCTCATCTTACTCTACATAAAATAAGGGTTCTAACATGATCTCCAAGGCTCTAAGTGATAGGGCTTCTAACCTCCTCTCTGACTAACTTCATTACAGTCACATTGGTCTTCTTGATGTTTTCAAACAGCCTTGGCAAATTCTCTTATTCAGGCTTTGGTACTGCTCTGTGTTCTGCCAAAACTGCTCTTGCCCCAGATGCCTGTGTGGCTGGCTACTTCATCTCCTTCAGACTTTTGCTGAAATGTCACCTTCTCCATAAAGCCTACCCTCACTAACCTATTTAAAACTGTGACTCACAATACCTCTTCTCACACAACCAATGCCCTTCACTGTGCTCTGTTTTCTCTTTTATCACCGCCTAGATATGAATACTGCACACTTTATTTATTATGTTTATTGTTACCCAGACAGACTGTAAGGCCCATGATGATAACGTTCTCTGTTTTGTTCACCACTTCAAATACAGAAACCTAGGACAGTGCTCAACATAATAAATATTTGTTGAATGGATGTAGTGTCTTTCTGAATTTCTCTGTCCAGGAAGAATCACTAGAGTTTCATCATAAGAAAAACGAATCAGCAAAGAGAAAGAACCACCTGTACTGACTGCAAAACAATAATAATACCTAGTAATAGTAATAATAAAGTCAACTAAATGAATTTTTAATTTTAAAATCCAACAATTTTACTTAATGACATTTTTGTGGGGGAAAAAATATTATCCAAAATTTGGAAATAGGCTAAAGGGATGGGTGTTCTTTCAGTGCAAGACTCAGCTGGACTTTATATTGCCTGGGTTATTTTACAACTCTGTAGGGGCAGAAGTTAACCTGTAGGTATTTTTCAGCAATTATGCAAATAAATTCTGTCCAGCAGACAGATGACCACAGATATTTATGACCCTATTGGACATTAAATAATTTTGTATCTAACCCAGCAAAATTTCCTATAGGTAACTAGCTTCTCAAAGCTCTTGGATAAGTGTAACATCATACTGGTCCCCTCATTAATTTATGAGATGAATAAAATCTTTGACAGGTTTTCATCTTATAAGACAAGACATGATTTTAGCCTTTTACTATCATCTTACTTATTAATTTATTTGGCTGCACTAGGCCCTTGTTGCTACATGTGGGCTTTCTTTAGTTGCAGTGAGCAGGGGCTACTCTTTGTTGTGGTATACAGGCTTCTCATTGCAGTGGCTTCTCTTACTGTGGAGCACAGGCTCCAGGTGCACAGGCTTCAGTAGCTGTGGCCTGTGGGCTCAGTAGTTATGGTACGTGGGATCTGTGGTGCAGGCTCAGGAGTTGTGATGCACAGACTTAGTTGCTCCAAAGCATGCGGGAGCTTTCCAGACCAGGCATCAAACCCGTGTACCCTGCATTAGCAGGAGATTCTTAACCACCAAACCACCAAGGAAGTCCTGATTTTAGCCTTTTGGAAAATTATATTTTGACATATTCAGTGGTCAGAAGTCTCTTTCAGTATTTGAAAATGACATTGAAATATCTTTTTCAGTATTTGAGAACAGCAGTGAGATATCTCAAGAACTTGGAAAAGAGAGAAATAAGATAATTGACTAGAACATGAAGATGATACCGTGTTCATTAACACAAAGATTCAATGTGATAAAGTTGTCATTCTTCATAAGTTAATTTATGAATATTTATCAGAACTCAAAGCATCTTCAAGTTTTTTATTTCTCTTTGTTGTTTGAGTTCTAAAATACATTTACGTTCATTTCGAAAAAAAATAAACAAGAATAGTCAGGAAACCAATGAAAGAGAAGAGCTCTGAGAATTAGTCTTCAGTTCAGTTCAGTTCAGTTCAGTTGCTCAGTCGTGTCCGACTCTTTGCAACCCCATGAATCGCAGCACGCCAGGCCTCCCTGTCCATCACCAACTCCCGGAGTTCACTCAGATTCACGTCCATCGAGTCAGTGATGCCATCCAGCCATCTCATCCTCTGTCGTCCCCTTCTCCTCCTGCCCCCAATCCCTCCCAGCATCAGGATCTGTTCCAATGAGTCAACTCTTTGCACGAGGTGGCCAAAGTACTGGAGTTTCAGCTTTAGCATCATTCCTTCCAAAGAACACCCAGGACTGATCTCCTTTAGAATGGACTGGTTGGATCTCCTTGCAGTCCAAGGGACTCTCAAGAGTCTTCTCCAACACCACAGGTCAAAAGCATCAATTCTTCGGCATTCAACTTTCTTCACAGTCCAACTCTCACATCCATACGTGACCACAGGAAAAACCATAGCCTTGACTAGACGGACCTTAGTCAGCAAAGTAATGTCTCTGCTTTTGAATATGCTATCTAGGTTGGTCATAACTTTTCTTCCAAGGAGTAAGCGTCTTTTAATTTCATGGCTGCAGTCACCATCTGCAGTGATTTTGGAGCCCCCAAAAATAAAGTCTGACACTGTTTCCACTGTTTCCCCTGTTTCCCCATCTATTTCCCATGAAGTGATGGGACCAGATGCCATGATCTTCGTTTTCTAAATGTTGAGAATTAGTCTTACCAAATATTAAATCATATTACAAAGCCTCAAGAATTTAAGAGATATACCAGTACACAAATAAATAGATATAATAATGGCACTAATAGTAGTAGATACAGGTACATAGATCCAGAATTTAGCATAATTTAAAACATCACAAAAATTATACCTCAAATCTGTGGATAAAAGATTGCTTATTAAATATTAATATAGAGAATTGCAGTAAATCCAGGGGAAATAATATGCTGGATTCTTACCTCAGATGACGGAAATGACTTCAAGATTTCATTGTAAAAGTTGAAATCACATGTGTACTAGAAGAAAATCTAGAAGAATTTTTTTATATCCTTAAAGAAAGCCTTTCTAACTATGACTCAAAATCCAGAAACCCATCCCCAAGATAAATGATAAATGTAAAAGTCTTAAACGTATGCATGTACTATGTGTATATATTCCTCCCACATGTATAACTACACACAAAGTAGAAAAACAAACAAGAAACTGAGGGAATTATTCACAAGTTATATCATAGATAAAAGGCTAATCATATACGTATTTTTAACTCACATAAATCAATAAAAATACAAATAATTCAATAGAAAAACAGGCACATTATAAGAACAGGCCAGCTCATGAAAAAAGAAATACAGATAGCTCTTAAATATCTGTCTTCAAGAAAAGAGGAAAATGGTTGCATAGGAAGATCCTGGACTCCTCTCCTCTCACTGATGCAATAAAACTGCTACTATATAAGAAATGGTTTCTTCTGAGAAAAGCATGAAAACTGGATGAGCAGAGCCTCTGCAAACAAGGGATAAAAGGCAGCTTTCAAACAGGTAGGAGAGACAGAGACTTGGTCTCACACACACAAAAAAAAACCAACTCAGGTGCAAGCCATCCACAATAGGGAGGGATTTCAAAAATACAGAGCAAGAGATTTGTGTTCCTCATCAGGCATCCAAACTCGTAGATTTTGTACAGGAGAGACAAGCTCCCAGATGACATGGCTTTGAAAACCAAAAGGGATTGAATAAAAAAACAAAAACATAGAACTGTAGGGAACAGAGAACACATTTTTAAATGGCTCATGGGTAGACTCACTTGCCCCAGAATCCAGTGCAAAAACACAAGTTAGAGGGGAATTCCCTGGCATTTCACTGGTTAGGACTTGGCATTTTCATTGCAACAGCCCAGGTTTAATCCTTGATTGGGGAACTAAGATCTTAAAGCATCTTCCAGAGAGGCAGGTACCTAATGGGTTTCTCTATGGGAGGGAAACACTGGCAAGCACCATTTGTGATCTCAGTTTACCTTGCTAGTGCTGGTGGGTGCCTTTTGGGAACTCTCACCTCACAGTACTGTCCAGCTGAGAACCCTGCCCACCTTCCTGCTACAACTGTGTGCCACAGCTAGACCAGGTGAGAGCCTCACCCACTCCTGCATCATAGCCAGTGGGTACATCCAACCCACACAGGGGATGCCTCTTGAACTCCCAGCTCTGATGGCAGGAGAAATTGTTTTCTAGACCCGCACACCACCCCCAGGACATCTACACAAAGTTACTTTTTCAAAACTGGGACAAGTAGCTAATTTACCTAATATATAGAAACAAACACAGAGAGATAGACAAATTGAGGGCTATGTTCCAAATAAAAAGACCAAACCTCAGAAAAAGACCTTAATGAAAGGGAAGTAAGCCATATACTAGATAAAGAATTTGAAGTAATGGTCATAAAGGTGCTCACTAAAATCAAGAGACAAGTGTATGAACACAGTGAAAACTTAAACCAAGAGATAGAAATATACGAAAGTACCAAATGGAAATTGGTACTCAAAAAATGTAACTGAACTGGAAAATACACTAGAGGGGTTCAACAACAGACTGGATGAAAAATAAAATGGATTAATGAGCTAGAAGACAAAGCAGTGGAATTTACCCTGACAGAGCAGCAAAAAGAAAAAAAAAAAAGGAAATTAAAAAAGACAAGATACCTTAAGGGACCTATGGGACAATGTCAAATGGAATAAGATTCACATTATAGGGGCCCCAGAAAGAGAAGAGTGAAAGGATCAGAAAATTTATTTGAAGAAATAGTGGCTGAAAACTTCCCTAATTTGTGGAACAAAACAGACAACCAGACCCTGGAAGCCAAGAGAGTTCCAAAGAAGATGAACTCAAAGAATTCTACACCAAGACATAATATAATTAAAATGCTAAAAGTTAAACATAAAGAGAGAATCTTAAAAGCAGCAAGAAAAACAGAACAAAAACACTTGTTACATATAAAGGAAACCCATAAGACTATTAGCAGATTTTTGAGTAGAAACTTTATAGGCCAAAAGGGAGTGGTATGGCATATTCAAAGTACTAAAAGGAAAAAAACTTCCAACCAAGGATTCTCTGCATAGCAAGGTTATCATTCATGCATGAAGAATAGATTAAGAGTTTTCCAGATAAGCAGAAGCTAAAGGAATTCATCACCACTAAACCAGCCTTAGAAGAAATGTTAAAGGCACTTATTTAACCTGAAAAGAAATGGCACTAATTAGAAATAAGAAAACATACCAAAGTAAAAATCTCACTGAAAAGGTAAATATATAATAAAGGTACTAAATCAGTCAACTATATAACAAGTAAGAAGGTAAAAAGACAAAAGTAGTAAGATTAAAACTATGATAGTTAAAGTGTGCATACAATAAAAATATACATAGAAAGTGATTTAAAAAATAGAAAACATGGTGGGGGAGTAAAAATGTAAAGTTCTGGAATGTGTTCAAATTCAAGTTGTTATCAACTTAAACAGACTATTATATACATAAGATGTTATATATGAACCTTTACTGTAACCACAAAGCAAAATTTTAATACACAAAAGAAAATGAGAAAGGAACCTAAACATAACAATAAAAAGACCATCAAACTACAAAGGAAGAGAAAGAAGAAAAAAGGAACAGAGAGGAACTACAAAAACAGCCCGAAAACAATTAACAAAATGACAATAAGTATCTATCAGTAATTACTTTAAATGTAAATGGGCTAAGTTCTCATCAAAAAGCTTAGAGTCACTGAATAGATTTTAAAAAGACCTATATATACACTGCCTACAGCAACTCACTTCAGAAGTAAGGACACACACAGACTGAGAGTAAGGAATGTTGAAAGATATCACAAATGGTAACAAAAAGAAAACTGGTGGGGCTATACTCATATCAGACAAAATAGACTTTAAAACAAAACCTGTAATAAAAAACAGAAAGGGACATTATATAATGATAAAAGGTTCAACCCAGCAAGATATAAGTGTTTATAATTACATATGCACCCAATATAGTAGCTCAAAAATATGTAAAGCAAATGTCAACAGACCTAAAGGGAGAAATTGACAGCAATATAGTAACAGTAGAGGACTTTTTGACACCACACTTAATCAATGGATAGATCATTCAGAACATCGGTAAGGAAACAACCTTAAATGACACATTAGACCATATTAAGTATGAATAGATATATTCAAAACATTCCTTGCAAAAGCAGCAGAGTACACATTCCTTTCAAATGCACATGGAACATTCTCCAGGATAGATCATGTGCTAGACCACAAAGCAAGGCTTAGTAAATTTAAGAAGATCAAAATCATATCAAGCATCTTTTCCAATTACAAAGTGATATGAAACTAAAAATCAATTACAAGAGAAAAACTGGAAAGCCACAAACATGTGGAGATTAAACAACATGCTGCTGAATAACCAAGGAAGAAGTCAAAGGAGAAATAAAAAAACTACCTATATACAATCAAAACAGAAATACAACACACCAAAATCTATAGGTTGCAGCAAAAGCAGTTCTAAGAGGGAAGTTCATAGCAATATAGATCTAGAAACAAGAAAAATCTCAAATAAATGATTAAAGTTTATACCTAGAATATCTAGAAAAAGAAGAACAAACAAAGCCCAGAGTTTGTAGAAGGAAGGAAATAATAAAGATCAGAGTGGAAATAAATAGAGGCTAAAATATAAAAATAAAAAGAGATTAAAAAAAAAAACAACTAAGAGTTCTTTGTAAAGAAAAACAAATTGACAAACCTTTAGTTAGGCTAGCCAAGAAAAAAGATTGTTCAAATAAATAGAAATTAAAGTTACAAAAGCCTCCCCCAAACAAAAGTCCAGGGCCAGTCAGCTTCAGTGGTGAATTCCACTGAACATTCAAAGATTTAATACCTATCTTTGGAAACTCTTCCAAAAAAAATTCAAGAGGAAAGAATGCTTCCAAACTTATTTTACATGGCCAGCATTACCCTGATATCAACTCTAGACAAAGATACCACAGAAAAAGAAAATTACAGGTCAATACCCTGATGCTGGTATTGATTGAGGGCAGGAGGAGAAGGGGACAACAGAGGATGAGATGGTTGGATGGCATCACCGACTCAATGGACATGGGTTTGGATGGACTCCAGGAGCTGGTGATGGACAGGGAGGCCTGGCGTGCTGCGCTTAATGGGGTCGCAAAGAGTCGGACATGAATGAGCGACTGAACTGAACTGAACTGAACCCTTGATGAACATAGATACAAAAATCTTAAGCAAATGTCCTCAAACTGAATTTAACAATTCATTAAAAGGATCATATACCATGATCAAGTGAAATTTATTCCAGGATTGCAGAATATAGGTTAACATCCACATATCAATCAGTGTGATGCATCATTTTTTAAAAACTAAGGACAAAAATCATATGATCATATCAAAAGATTTTAAAAAGACATTTGACAAAACTCAGCATCCATTTATGATTTTAAAAACTTCTCAACAAAGTGGGTATAGAGGAAACATACTTCAGTGTAATAATAAAGGCCATACATGACAAACTCACAGTTAACAAACTGAATGGTGAAAAGCTGAAAGCTTTTCCTCTAAGACCAGAAATAAGACAAATACACACATGCTCACCACCTTTATTCAAGCTAGTATTGGAAGTCTTAATCACAGAAGCTAGGCAAGAAATAGAAATAAAAGGCATCCACATTGGAAAGGAAGAAGTAAAAGGTCACTTTTTACAGATGACTTGATACTATAGGTGGAAAACACTAAAGACTCCAGTAAAAAAAATCTGTAGAACTAAAACATGCATTTGGTAAGTTGTAAGATACAAAATCTATATACAGAAACCTATGACATTTCTATACACTAATAGCAAATTATCAGAGAAACTAAGAAAACAATTCCATTTACAATGCTTCAGAAAGATTAAATACCTAGGGATAAATTTAACCAAGAGATGTGAAAGACCTATACACTGAAAACTATAGGACACCAATGAAAGAAATTGATGAAGATACAAATAAATGGAAAGATATTACACACTCATAGACTGGAAAAATTAAGATGTCCATACTCAGTTCAGTTCAGTTCAGTCGCTCAGTCGTGTCCAATCTTTGCGACTCCATGAATCACAGCATGTCAGGCCACCCTTTCTATCACCAATTCTGGGAGTTTACCCAAACTCATGTGCATCAAGTCGGTGATACCATCCAGCCATCTCATGCCCTGTCGTCCCCTTCTCCTCCTGCCCCCGATCCCTCCCAGCATCAGGATCTGTTCCAATGAGTCAACTCTTCACATCAGGTGGCCAAAGTATTGGAGTTTCAGCTTCAACATCAGTCCTTCCAATGAACACCCAGGGCTGATCTCCTTTAGGATGGACTGGTTGGATCTCCTTGCAGTCCAAGGGACTCTCAAGAGTCTTCTCCAACACAACAGTTCAAAAGCATCAATTCTTCGGTGCTCAGCTTTCTTCACAGTCCAACTCTCACATCCATACATGACCACTGGAAAAACCATAGCCTTGACTAGACGGACCTTTGTTGGCAAAATAATGTCTCTGCTTTTTAATATGCTATCTAGGTTGGTCATAACTTTTCTTCCAAGGAGTAAGTGTCTTTTAATTTCATGGCTGCAATCACTATCTGGAGTGATTTTGGAGCCCAACAAAATAAAGTCTGACACTGTTTCCACTGTTTCCCCTGTTTCCCCATCTATTTCCATGAAGTGATGGGACCGGATGCCATGATCTTCGTTTTCTGAATGTTGAGCTTCAAGCCAACTTTTTCACTCTCCTCTTTCACTTTCATCAAGAGGCTTTTTAGTCACTCTTCACTTTCTGCCATAAGGGTGGTGTCATCTGCATATCTGAAGTTATTGATATTTCTCCCAGCAATCTTGATTCCAGCTTGTGCTTCTTCCAGTCCAGCGTTTCTCATGATGTACTCTGCATAGAAGTTAAATAAGCAGGGTGACAGTATACAGCCTTGACATACTCCTTTTCCTATTTGGAACCAGCCTGTTGTTCCATGTCCAGTTCTAACAGTTGCTTCCTGACCTGCATAAAGGTTTCTCAAGAGGCAGGTCAGGTGGTCTGGTATTCCCATCGCTTTCAGAGTTTTCCAGTTTATTGTGATCCACACAGGCAAAGGCTTTGGCATAGTCAATAAACCAGACAAGTGGGCCTTAGCATCATTACGAACAAAGCTAGTGGAGGTGATGGAATTCCAGTTGAGCTATTTCAAATCTGGAAGATGATGCTGTGAAAATGCTGCACTCAAAACACCAGCAAATTTGGAAAACTCAGCAGTGGCCACAGGACTGGAAAAGGTCAGTTTTCATTCCAGTCCCAAAGAAAGGCAATGCCAAAGAATGCTCAAACTACTACACAATTGCACTCATCTCACACGCCAGTAAAGTAATGCTCAAAATTCTCCAAGCCAGGCTTCAGCAATACATGAACCTTGAACTTCCAGATGTTCAAGCTGGTTTTAGAAAAGGCAAAGGAACCAGAGATCAAATTGCCAACATCTTCTGGATCACTGAAAAAGCAAAAGAGTTCTAGAAAAACATCTATTTCTGCTTTATTGACTATGTCAAAGACTTTGACTGTGTGGATGTCAATACTACCCAAAGCAATCTACAGATTCGATGCAATCCTTATCAAAATTCCAATGCCATTTTTCATAGAACTAGAACACATGATTCTAAAATTTGTATGGGCCCACAGAAGTTCCCAAATGGCCAAAGCAATCTTCAAAAAGAAGAGCAAAGCTAGAGGAGTCCACTTGCTGATTTCAAACTATACTACAAAGCTATAGTTATCTAGTCAGTACAGTATTGGCATCAAATAAAACACTCAGCTCAGTAGACCAGTATTCAGAGCTTAGAAATAAACTCACACATATAAGGACAATTAATTTACAACAAATTAGCCAAGAACATACAATGGAGAGAAGATACAGTCTCTTTAGTAAACAGTGTTGGGAAAACTGAACAGCCACATGTAAAGGAATAAAATTAGACTGCTGTCTTACACCATGTACAAAAGCTAACATAAAATGGATTCAAGATTTTAATATAAGAGCTTGAAACCATAAAACTCCTAAAAGAAACCATAGGCAGTAAACTTCTTGGCATCAGTTTTAATGATGTTTTTGTGGCTCTAACTCCAAAGGCAAGGGAAACAAAAGCAAAAATAAACAAATGGAACTACATCACACTAAAAAGCTTCTGCAAAATGAGGGAAACCATCATCAAAACAAAAAAGCAACCTACCAAATGAAAGAAGATATTTGCAAATCATGTGTCTGATCAGGGGTTAATATCCAAAATGTACTAGAAAGTCATACAACTTAACAGCAATACAACATCCTGATTAAGAAATAGAGAGATCTGAGTATACATTTTTCCAAAAAAGACATAACAATGGCCAATAGGAAAATGAAAAGATGCACAACCTCACCAATTATTAGAGAAATGCAAATCAAAACCATATGTGACATATCACTTCAAATATGTTAGAGTGACTATTATCAAAAACACAAGAAATAACAAGTGTTGGAAAGGGTGTGAAGAAAAGGGGGCCCTTTGTACACTGTTGGTGAGAATGTAAATTTGCAACCACTGTGAAAAACAGTGGGGCTTTCCTGGTAGTTCAGCTGGTAAAGAATCCACCTGCAATGCAGGAGACCTGGGTACGTTACTCTGCCAACAAAGCTCCGTATAGTCAAGGCTATGGTCTTCCCAGTGGTCACATAAGGTTGTGAGACCTGGACTGTAAAGAAGGCAGAATGCCAAAAAAAATTAATGCCTTCGAACTGTGGCGCTGGAGAAGACTCCTGAAAGTCCCTTGGACAGCAAGGAGATCAAACCAGTCAATCTGAAGGGAAATCAACCCTGAATATTCACTGGAATGACTGATACTGCAGCTGAAACTCCGGTATTTTGGTCATCTGATTTGAACAGATGACTCATTGGAAAGGGCCGTCATGCTGGGCAAGATTGAGGGCAGAAGGAGAAGAGGGCATCTGCAGATGAGATGGCTGGGTGGCATTATAGATGCAGTGAACATGAACTTGGGCAAACTCCAGAGAATGGGAGGGACAGGGTGGCCTGGTGTGCTGTAGTCCATGGGATTGCAAAGAGTCAGACATGACTGGGCAACTGAACAACAACAGCAACGTGAAAACCAGTACGGAGATGCCTCCAAAAATTAAGACTAGAACTACTGTACGATCCAGCTCTTCCACTTCTAGGGATTTATCCAAAGAATACCAAAATTCTAATTCAAAAAGATACGAGCATTATGTTCACTGCAGCATCATTTACGATAGCCAGAATATGGAAATAACCTAATCGATCGATGGATAAAGAAGATGTGATAAATATATCACAGCCATAAAAAAGGATGAAATCTAATTCAGCCATGAAAAAGAATGAAATCTTGCCTTTTGCAACAAGATAGATGAAACTTGAGGGTATTGGGTTAAGTGAAATGTCATATTGGTAAAGATATCATTTTATTTCATTCATATGTGGAATCTAAAACAAAACAAAAATAAACTTATAGATACAAGAACAGATTGGTAGTTACCAAAAGGAAAGAAGATGGGAGTAGGAAAAATGGATGAAAGGGGTCAGTTGTATGGTGATGGATAGTAACTAGACCTTTGGTGGTGATTACTTTGTAGTATTATAAAACTGTTGAATTACATCATATATCTGAAACATACAATATACCAAACATAAAATGTACTGATTTTACCTAAGTAAAAAACATTTATCTTCAAACCTATGCTTTATAAAATGCTAAGTACTAAGTAAAATAACACAGAAATATCATTTTTCACTTATATTGATGTTATCAAATGCAGACATTTGATAACACATTCAGCTGGCAATGCTGTGGAGAAAGAGGCACTCTACTAGAGAAATATAAATATGTTTAACTCTATTTAGGGATTTTTATGCTCTATGGGGAGTAATTTGGCAACACCTATCACAATTATTTGCATATATCCTTTGACCCAATAATTCCTTTCTGGAATTTATCTTATAGATAAGCATATGTACAAAATGACGTCTCTGCAAGTTTAATCACAAAACATTACTTAGAATGGAAACAACTTAACTGCCTATCAGTGTGACTGGTCAAAATAATAAATAAAAGACCATAATACTGCCAATTCAATAAACTCTTAGAAACTGTAAAAGAAGAATTAGGATACTGTGTGTTCCAATGGGCTTACCAGGTGACTCTAGTGGTAAAGAATCTGCCTGCTGATGCAGGAGACATAAGAGACAAGCGTTCAAACCCTGGGTCAGGAAGATTCCCTGGAGGAGAAGAACATGGCAACCCACTCCAGTATTCTTGCCTGGAGAATCCCATGGACAAATGGAGCTTGGCAGGCTACAGTCCATAACATCGCAAAGAGTCAGACACAACTGAAGCGGCTTAGCGCTCATGCTCCTACGTACCAATATAGAAAGATGTTCAATTTCAATGAAAAATAGCAAGTGAAAAAAGTGACAAAGTATAAAATGCTAACTTCTGTGTAAGACAAAGGAAAAATAAGAACTTATATATGCAAAAAAGATATTTTGAAAAGATTCACAAAAAACTAGTAACAACAGTTACTAACAGCCATTAACTCTATCACTAAGACTTGCTGCTGCAGGGAGCATAACTGACTTCCGGTCCTAGCTGCAGATGCTCTGGCTCTACCACTGGGGTTGTGCCAATGCTAATTTCCCACATGCTGCTTCCAGACAATGACTGAGCAAAATTGGGGTACGAAGTCAAGCCTGTCCAGCGAGCCAGGGGTCTCCTGTTACAAGAAACTCCGCATTGGCCTGGTCAGTCTTTCTTGGAACTGTCTGAATCTCCTCTTACCCAGTCTTCTTTACCTCTCCCTCCTTACACAAATTATCAGAACTGCCCATCTAATCCTAGTTTGGCATCTCCTTCTCAGTGAACCATAGTTACATTTTGACGGGTGAGAGATCCAGCAGATGTGGAGCCAGAATTATTATTTTTTGAATAACATTATTATATCTTCAAAATTTAAATTTAAAATTACTCTCTAGCAGGGTTTTTTGAAGTATTATTCTAGTATCTCCTACAACACAGTGTGGATAAGGAAATAACAACTTACTCCAGTGTTCTTGCCT
The DNA here is from genome assembly GCF_014754425.2 of Oryx dammah. Lineage (NCBI taxonomy): Eukaryota > Metazoa > Chordata > Mammalia > Artiodactyla > Bovidae > Oryx > Oryx dammah. The sequence continues at coordinate 28,353,283 of NW_024070200.1, read as the reverse complement.
GGAAAATTCCATGGACAAAGGAGCCTGGTGGGCTACAGTCCATGGGGTCACAAAGAATCGGCCACGACTGAGTGACTGAGTGACTGAGTGCAACAGAGTCACGTGTCCTGTCTACACTCCTGATCCACTGGAAAGACATACCTCTTTGAGATCTAGGAATCTGCATTTAAAAGACTCCACGTGCTAATGTAATATACAGTTAAGGGACCAGAGGGTTAAGTTAAGAGATGTGCATGAACTGGACCAAAATATAGCCAAGTAAAATGAACTGAAGGAACCAGAATGACCACCATACTTATATCTCAATTAAATGATGCAGCTTATCTAGTCCTTGCTCCATGGAAGAAAAATTGTGACAACCCTAGGCAGCATATGAGAAAGTTGAGACATTACTTTACCAACAAAGATCCTATAGTCAAAACTATGGTTTTTCCAGTAGTCATGTATGGAGGTGAGAGTTGGACCATAAAGAAGGCTGAGTGCCGAAGAATTGATGGTTTTGAACTGTACTGTTGGAAAAGATTCTTGAGAGTCCCTTGGACTGCAAGGAGATCAAACCAGTCAACTGATGCTTCGGCTGAAGCTCCAATGCTTTGGCCACCTAATGCAAAGAGCCAACTCATTGGAAAAGACACTGGTGCTGAGAAAGATTGAAGGCAGGAGAAGAGGATGACATGATTGAATGACATCACTGACTCAATGGACATGAATTTGAGCAAACTTCAGGAGATGGTGAAGGATAGGAAAGCCTGGCATGCCACCGTCCATGGGGTCACAGAGTTGGACACGACTGAGCAATTCAACAACAACAACAACAAAATCTAACAGTAAACATTTGGATTGGAGACAATTGAGAGACCTAGAAAGAAAGATCAAGCAGTCAAACACCTTTTCCAAGCTTTTTTCCAAGACAAGGGGAACAGTACTCAAAGGACTTCAGGTATTCTGGTCCCACTGATAAAACCAACCCTCTGCTAAAAAGGATGGCTCAGTATGTCTTCCTGCTGCCATTAAATGTTATATCATCTCATTCCATTCATTTAATACCCTATGTCTACCCCAGCAATCCCCAACCTTTATGTCACCAGGGACTGGTTTCATGGAAGATAGTTTTTCCAAAGACCTTTGGAGGGATGGTTTTCAGATGATTCAAGCACATTACATTTATTGTGCACTTTATTTCTAGTCTGATGGTGCTGATGATCTGATAGGAGGTACTGGTCCATGGCCCAGAGGTCGGGGACACTTGCTCTATCCACAAAGCAACTTTGTAATGATAATTTGGGTTGCCATATACTTCTGCCTATAGGAAGAGATTGACAATTTCTAACGAAGAAAAGAACTGTATTGTGGGAGTCCCTGAAGTGGTCCAGTGGTTAGGACTCAGACACCACCCTTATGGCAGAAAATGAAGAGGGACTAAAAAGCCTCTTGATGAAAGTGAAAGAGGAAAGTGAAAAAGTTGGCTTAAAGCTCAACATTCAGAAATAAGATCATGGCATCTGGTCCCATCACTTCATGGGAAATAGATGGGGAAACAGTGGAAACAGTGTCAGATTTTATTTTGGGGGGCTCCAAAATCACTGCAGATGGTGATTGCAGCCATGAAATTAAAAGACGCTTACTCCTTGGAAGGAAACTTATGACCAACCTAGACAGCATATTAAAAAGCAGAGACATTACTTTGCCAACAAAGGTCCACCTAGTCAAGGCTATGGTTTTTCCAGTGGTCATGTATGGGTGTGAGAGTTGGACTGTGAAGAAAGCTGAGTGCTGAAGAATTGATGCTTTTGAACTGTGGTGTTGGAGAAGACTCTTGAGAGTCCCTTGGACTGCAAGGAGATCCAACCAGTCCATTCTAAAGGAGATCAGTCCTGGGTGTTCATTAAAGGACTGATGCTGAGGCTGAAACTCCAATACTTTGGCCACCTCATGCAAAGAGTTGACTCATTAGAAAAGACTCTGATGCTGGGAGGGATCGGGGGCAGGAGGAGAAGGGGACGACAGGGCATGAGATGGCTGGATGGTATCATCGACTCGATGGATGTGAGTCTAAGTGAACTCCGGGAGTTGGTGTTGGTGATGGACAGGGAGGCTTGGCGTGCTGCAATTCATGGAGTCACAAAGAGTCGGACGCGACTGAGCGACTGAACTGAACTGAACTCTCAATGCCAGGGGTCCTTCTAGGTATAATCCTTGGTTGGGGAACTAAGGTCCTGCAAGCCATGTGGCACAGCTAAAAAAAAAAAAAGTTTTCCATAAGAATATGAAAAACACTGTATTTGACAATAATTTATTCAAATTATGCCCTTCTTTTTATTCAGTACTCATTTCTAGAAATGCTAGTATTTACTTCATTTTGATTTTCTAATTACGTGACCTATGATGTTCTAATCAAAATTAACTCTAGACAATCCCTGCCTGTAGCTTTATTGTAGGGCTTCCCTAGCGGCTTGGTGGAAGAATCCACCTGGGAGCGCAGGAGACACAGGAGGCGCAGGTTGGACCCCTATGCTGGGAAGATCCCCTGGATGAGGAAAGAGCCACCCGTGCCAGTAGCCCATGGACAGAGGGGCCTGGTGAGCTACAGTCCATGGATTTGCAATGTTATTTTGCCAAAATAGTCAGTAGAAAAAGCCAGGTCTTATTAATTGAAATGCCAGGGACTTCTATTCCTATTAAAGGATGTAAGCCTTAGGTAGTTGGGGTACTAGAACTGTTGATTTAGATGCACATTATTTTTTTATTATCTGGAACCATTGCGATGAGGTCTCAAAGAGTTGGCACTATTTTAGAGGATATATACTATGGGATATTTAAAATCAAACAAGGGATATTTTACTATATAGTCTTCATTCTATGGGCTGCCCTTAGTTAGCTATTGTATTTGCATTGTAATAGCAGATTATACAATTAATGGTCACTTTTCTAATTGACTTTCCAGAATAACTAGTGAAATCTAGCTACTCAGCTTTAACTTAGAATTCCAACTTTATTCTATTACTTAAAACATTGGTGTTGCAATATATTGCTCTGTGATAAAGCGAAAAATATAATGCTTAATGATTTCTTGGGCCATTACATGACTTTACCTCTTCCATAGGCAAGTGAAGATAAAAAGGATATGCTTTATTATATAATTGAATTTGGAAAGAGAGAAGGTCAGAGAAGGGAGGGGGAAAGATTTCAGTATACTTTAAGTATGCTTTTCATTCTGAATATTTAAAATGAAACCCATGATGTGGGATAGAATTCCTATGAAAGTACTGTTCTCATTATGTCTTCAGTTTGTATGCAAGCCTCAGCTGTGTTACTTTTATTGCCGTTTTCAGCAAGAATTCAGGGGAGAATGAAAGGATGGAAACTCAAACAGAATGACTAAACTGTAATACAAAGATAATGAACTCCAATGCAACAGGACAGCAAATTAGAAGGCTGGGAAGTTGTTAGCCATAAAAAATAAAAGAAAAAGAGCTTTATTTCCACACTTTTGAAGCATTCTTTGGAAACCAGAAAAATCTAGCAATACAGTTAACCCAGTTACTGTCAGTACAAATCTCCTTTCAAAAGAAAGCCAGGCTAACATTTTTAAACAGCAATTATGTTTTATGAAAAGGAAAGAAGGGGGAGTGAGAGGAACAATAAAATCCCCCAAAGCATGATGATGACAAACCAATCAGAAAACAGTTTAAGATCTCCATTTGCCTTAGCTTTTTGAAATAAGCATTTTCCAGTCCTTAGCACCTTTCTCTTTATCAGACTGACAGAGACCTGGGGGACCTCAGCATTTGCCAATGAAGAGATTCATATGCTAAACTGAAATTCCTGTTTTCCAAACCAAAGAAAAAAATGAAGTAAAACAAGGACCACCCACTCAGTCAGGAAAGAAGGTTGTTTGAGTTACATTTCTTTTATGTTCTTCTCTTCTTAGGTAACTCACCAGGAATCTTGGAGAGGATGGGTCACCTTGAGTTTATCATAGGAGAGCTTCCCCACAATGTATTAATCTTCCAAGTCACTAAATTAAGACCAAGAGTCCTCTAGTCTTCTGAATTACTGACATTGTGATGCACTGGTGATTGATTACAAGTGGAGCATCCCAAATCAGTAACAAATAAACCAAACTCTAGGATGGCCTTTCAGAGCTGCAAAACCCAAATCAGATATCTCTCTGACTACTCGAAGTGATTTTTTGAAGTTCCCAAAGAATTTTCCTGAAGGAAAAAATAAGCCTCAAAATTCAGGAGATGATCTTAACACATACTTCAGCTAAGATTTTTAAATCTGATCAAATACAACTAGTGAAGAAAATTACTTTTTACATTTATTTTCTTAACTGTCATAAAGGTGTCTTAAGAAAATTATTTATAAAACTTCTTTTCTGTTGTTGTTCTAACCCGGCAAGCTAAACATGTTTCATTTATTTTTAAATGAAGTGAAAATTAGCCAGGTGTGTTAGATAAGCTTTCTATACACAGGTCTAAATATTGACAAAGGGAGATGTGTCACTGGAAAAATCATCAGTCTGGTAATTATCACGTTAGCATGTTAAGTGGAAAAAGATGTGAAACTTCCAAATGTGTCAATACAGATTATTTCATTTCCACTAGCTACCAGCTATACTGTGAACCTCAGTTCTTTAATGTACACTGAGCAAGGAATTCAGCTAAAGAAATTTCCCCTCTGTGCTTGGAGGAAAAAAAAATTACAAGAGCTAGTGTGAAAGCACATGTGTTTCTAACTACTGCTTCAAATGACCTAAAAGAGAAGAGGGGAGTACAAATGATGACAAAGTACCTTTCCTTTCTGTATTTATTTTTGTAAGAACTGTGTCTGTGCGTCTCTTTCATTGGGTTATGTGAATGATCCCCATTGTTCTCATTGGTCCCAAGCCCATGGAGCCATTTCAGAAAATCACAGTGACATTTGCAAACTCAGATTATATTATAATACTTATGGTACTGAGAAGATTGAGTATCTCAATAATAATTATCTCACTGCACACTTTAGATTCCTATGAATTTGCACTTGAAGATGAAAGTAAGTGCTATTAATTTTTGGTGTCATTAAAAAGAATCAAGTGAATATAAAAGTAAATCCTGGCAGCATTAGAATTCCATCTTTTCATCACGAGGTGATTAAGTAACCAGATAAGACATTAATGTCCCTCGTAAAACATTTCTAAGCATATCCTGAAAGACAAATTTTGGTCCCTTTTCATTCCCTTTTTCTAATTTTTTTAACCCACGTTTTTCTTCTTTCTGTTCCCCTGGTGGGGTTTGTGTTTACTAAACCACTGCTCTATGTCTTGCTTGCTATTCAGTGGCCCTTGCCTTCCTGCTAATCACAGCTGTTTTCCACCTTCATCCAACCCAAATACTAGCTATTCAAATTTCCTAAAAGTGTAGAGTTAGTTATCTCTGTTCAGAAGTGGTGAATTTGAACTCCTGTTGAGTCTTCAAGATTGCCTTTTTTTCCCCCCAAATATCCATTTGTTTCACATTTGGTTATGAAGATCTAATTACATTGTAATGATTTACTCTTTTACAGTCCTGCCTTTGTCTTTCCGTTTTGCTGAAATTTCTCTTTTAAAAGTCACGAATTATCTGCCTCATTGCAGAATTTGATGACACTGGAAGACATTCATCTTTTTCTGCAGGCTTGGACCCTGCAGACTCTTTGTTTATCCTTTTTCTTCCTTTCTACACTATAACAGTGCACTCACCTGGCCACTCCTATTTCTTATTTCTCCCACTTCCAGGAGGCAATCCATAATTCTGTTCTTGGCTTGGACCTTGAAATCTCACTTTCAGCTTCAACCATTTCCACAGCCTCAAACTTACTTCTATCATAACATTTTCAAAACTTCCATTTCTGCCCCCAGCCTCTCACCAATAAAAAGCCACATTTCCAAATGTTTGCTGATAATCCTCACCAAAATGTCTTTCTGGCATTTCAAATTCATAAATAAACTCATCAACTACCTCTCCAAATAACCTTCTACAATTATTTCTATTAATATGACTACCAAACATCCAGGTCTGAATTCTGTCATCTTGGACTATCAACTTCTCTATATCCTATAAATTTCTGGGGCATGTGGAGTCTTTCACTTTGATATCTTTCCATCCTGTCACCACCATTCTGGTTCAAATGTTTATGTCCTTTACTTGGACCAGTGGTCCTCAGAGTGAACCAGCAGCATCAAGGTCACCTGGAAACGTATTAGAGATAAAAATTCTCAGGCATCCTTGCCCCAGACCTGTTTAATTTGAAACTCTGGTAGTGAGACCAGCAATCTGTTTTAATATGACCTCCAAGTGATTCTGACATGTGCTAAAATTTCTGAACTATATGGCCTGGATTATCACAGATGGCTTGCATTGGCCTTTCTAATCTCAGCCTTTCTTTTTCATGCCCTCCACACATAATTATTCTAAGAACTACCTTTCTGAAGAATAACTCTGATACATGCCACTGTCTTGGTAAAAAAAACATTTGGCTGAGTAGTATCATCAAATAAAAAACAAACTCCTCGTGACATATGAATGTCGGGGGAGTTTATACTTTCCTCGGTTCTGTCTCACTGCAGCAAAAATTTGAAGTGATGGACAGACCCAGTGTTCCAGCTCAGTTTTATTGGCAGGCAAAGGAAAATATATCCTTGAGGCATGAGAGTGGGCCAGCCCAAAAGATGCAGAGAGAAGAGAGCCTCCGGCTCAATTTTGGCCCCTCTTTTTATATGTTTTTTCTCCTCCCCCTGAGCCTGTCCTATGTAAATTGGTCTAACCAGGAGGGCTGTTTGTTTCACCTGAAGTCCTCATTCCAGTCCTCAGACCTTCCTTTGTTCTATTTTTGTGGGCTTTTCCCTTCTTTGTCTTTTAGCCACCACCATATTGGACTCCTTTTTCGTATTCTAACTACCTAACACGAAGACTTCTAAGGGATTTAAAGTTGTAATCAAACAGAAATGAAATAAGCTCTATCAAGTTTCCATGTAAGTAGGTTCTAAACACAAATCTGTGTTTTTCTACTCTTTTTTTACATATTAGCCACTGTTAGGCTCCTCCTACCACTTGCAATGTCCTATTTGTTAAAAAGAACCACTAAGTAAGGCCAATAAGTGGATTGAAGAGATCAAGAACCCATCACAATGGTATCAAACCCCACCACACTGGTATCACATATGATCTATAGCAAATGCAAAGGGAAATTTTATCTGAACCTCCTTTATCTGACTAAAAAAAATCTTTGTAGAGCTTTACAAGAGTGAGATACCACAGACTGCCTCCCCACCCCTGAGAGTTCTCCAGTCAGGAAGGCACCTGACTGTAGGCAGTAGGACATTTCCCGCAGAATGTATAGACATAGTTCCCTCTTTCACCTCTGCTCTATTAAGCTGCATAAGTCCAACTACTCAGGGATATGAGCTTCCCAGGTAGCACTAGTGGTAAAGAACCCACCTGCCCATGCAAGGAGCATAAGAGACACGGGTTTGATCCCTGGGTTGCGATGATCCCTTGGAGGAGGATACGGAAACCCACTCCAGTATTCTTGCCTAGAGAATCCCATGGACAGAGGAGCCTGGTGGGCTACAGTCCATAGGGTCGCAAAGAGTCAGACACGACTGTAGCGATATCACACGCGTGCACACATGCATTCAGCGAGCTTCTCTCTATGTACAGAGTACTCCTGCATATGTAAGAACCTTTCTTTTGTTGATCTGCCTGTTTTCAGTTGATTCTAAAATAACCAATGAGAAAATGAAAAAAGAACTACAAACTGGTTAAAGTATTTGCAGATATTTTGTCTGAAAAAGATTTGTATCCAGGATATATAAAGAACTTTTATAATTCAATAATAAGAAAGTTGCTTAACCCAATTAAAATAGTCAAAAGATTCTGGTAAACATTTTGCCAGATAAAATATACAAATGACTAATTAATAAGCCAGTAAAAACATTCTCAATATTATTAATAATTAGAGAACTACAAATTAAAACCTCAGTGAGATATCATGAAAGTGAAGGTGAAAGTTGCTCAGTTGTGTCTGACTTTTTGCAATCCCATGAACTATACAGTCCATGGAATTCTCCAGGCCAGAGTACTAGAGTGGGTAGCCTATCCCTTTGTCCAAGGGATCTTCCCAACCCAGGGATTGAACCCAGGTCTCTCACATTACAGGCAGATTCTTTACAAGCTGAGCCACAAGGGAAGCCCAAGAATACTGGAGTGGGTAGACTATCTCTTCTCCAGCAGATCTTCCCAACCCAGGAATTGAAGCGGGGTCTCCTGCATTGCAGGTGGATTCTTTACCAAATGAGCTATCAGGGAAGCCCCAATATTTTGGATAATATGTGGATATGGGGAATATGGTGAAATACCATATCCACATATTAAAATGACTCATCAAAAAGGATGACAATACTAGATGTTGGCAAGGATATAAAAACTGGAACTCTTACACATTGCTTCCTTGTGTGGCTCAGGAGGTAAAGAATCCTCCTACAATGCAGGAGATCCAGGTTCAATCCTTGGGATCAGGAAAATCCCCAGGAGATCTCTGGGGTCGCAGAGTCAGACATGACTGAGTGACTAAAGCTTTCACACATTGCTGGTGAGAGTGTAAAATGGTATAGCCAACTTGGAAAACAGTTTACAGTTTCTTAAAAAGAGGGCTTCCCTGGTGGGTCAAATGGTAAAAGAATCTGCCTGCAATGCAGGAGACCCGGGTTCTGTCTCTGGGTTGGGAAGATCCCCTGGAGAAGGGAATGGCTACCCACTCCAGTATTCTTGCCTGGAGAATCCCACAAACAGAGGAGCATGCTGGGCTACAGTCCATGGGGTCCCAAGAAGTTGGCCACAACTGAGCGACTAACACTTTCACACTTTTAAAAGGTCAAGCCTTTAATTACCAAATTGTTTAACAATGCCACTCCCAAGATATGTACCCCAAAGAAACAAAAGCATATGACTACACAGAAAATTTTACACAAATGTTCACAGTATCACTATTCATAATAACCAAAATCTGGAAGCAAATACAAATGCCTGTTCTCTAGTGAATGCTAAAAACAAATGTGATAGGTATATTCATACAATTAAATACTATTGAGCAATAAAAATGAATTAACTTCGATACATAATACAACTTGAACCCTTAAAACAGTGTGCTGGGTGAAATAAGCCAAGTACAAAAGACTACATATTATATTGTTCTGATCATATGAAATTTCCAGAAAAGGCAAATTTAAAGAGAGCCCTGAGGCTGGGAAAGATTGACTGCAAATGACATTAAGGAAACTTTTATGGTATATGAAAATTATTCTTGAACTGAATCAGTAAAATTTACACCAAATCCTATACATTTGCTAAAAAAAAATACTGAATTATATACTTACAGTGGGTGAATTTTATGGCATATGTTATATCTCAATAAAGCTATTTTTAAAACCTAAACACACACACACTTGCAATCAGCTATGTAACTTATGTACCATAAGTTCTATCTATTTATTCTGCAACAGTGTAAAAATCACATATTGCTTTAAGATTGAAAATAAATATGGAGATTAAACACCTATGACCGATTCATGTTGATGTATGGCCAAAACCATCTCAATACTGTAAAGTAATTGGGTATGTTCAGTCACTAAGTCATGTCTGACTGTTTGTAACCCCATGGACTGTAGCACACCAGGCTACCCTGTCCTTCATTATCTCCTAGAGTTTGCTCAACTTCATGTCCATTGAGTTGGTAATGCTATCTAACCATCTCATTTTCTGCCACCTCCTTTTTTAATTGGAGGATAAACTAATTATCCTCCAGTTTAAAAAAAAAAAAAAAAGGATGGCTATGTCTGGCTGATGCTATTGTTACCTAGTTACTTCTCTGTTTAACTACTATACAAAATTGTATATCATGCTTGTTCCTAAATAGCTTATCATCAGTTAGTAGAAATTTTTCCTGCTACAAGTATTTCAGCCATGGTAGATTAAGAATGTATAAAAGAAAAACATCTACTCCTGCTTTACCAACTATGCCAAAGCTTTTGACTGTGTGGATCACAACAAACTGTGGAAAATTCTTCAAGAGATGGGAATACCAGACCACCTGACCTACCTCTTGAGAAATCTATATGCAGGTCATGTTAGAACTGGACATGGAACAACACACTGGTTCCAAATCAGAAAAGGAGTATATCAAGGCTATAGATTGTCACCCTGCTTATTTAACTTATATTCAGAGTACATCATGAGAAATGCTGGACTGAATGAAGCACAAGCTGGAATCAAGATTGCCAGGAGAAATATCAATAACCTCAGATATGCAGATGACACCACCCTTATGGCAGAAAGCAAAGAAGAACTAAAGAGCCTCTGATGAAATTGAAAGAGGAAAGTGAAAAAGCTGGCTTAAAACTCAACATTCAGAAAACTAAGATCATGGTGTCTGGTCCCATCACCTCATGGCAAATAGATGGGGAAACAAGGGAAACAGTGACAGACTTTATTTTGGGAGGCTCCAACATCACTGCAGATGGTGACTGCAGCCATGAAATTAAAAGATGCTCGCTCCTTGGAAGAAAAGTTATGATCAACCTAGACAGCGTATTAAAAAACAGAGATATTACTTTGCCAACAAAGGTCCATATAGTCAAAGCTATGGTTTTTCCAGTAGTCATGTATGGATATGAGAGTTGGACTATAAAGAAATCTGAGCACCAAAGAATTGATGCTTTTGAACTGTTGGAAAAGACTCTTAAGCGTCCCTTGGACTGCAAGGAGATTCACCCAGTGCGTTCTAAAGGAAATCAGTCCTGAATATTCATTGGAAAGACTGATGCTAAAGCTAAAACTCCAATACTTTGGCCACCTGATGCAAAGAGCTGGCTCTTTGATAAGACCCTGATGCTGGGAAAGATTGAAGTCAGGAGGAGAAGGGAACAACAAAGGATGAGACGGTTGGATGGCATCCCCGACTCAATGGACATGAGTTTGAGTACACTCTGGGAGTTGGTGATAGATAGAGAAGCCTGGTATGCTGAAGTCCATGGAGTCACAATGAGTCGGCACAACTGAGCAACTGAACTGAACTGAACTGAAAAGAAAGTCTCTTTTCTTTGTGATAATCTCCCTGGAGGAATGTCCTATAACCTTTGTGCCTTGCTCTTTGTTCTCTTTCTTCTCTCTTACTACTCCCTTTTCCTTCGGTTCAGAATTTCCATGACATAATAGAGAGAACCAGTAATGTCCCCAAGTTAGAAAAAACAACTATGCTTTAGCAGTTTCCTTTCCACTGCACCACACTACCAATATGAAGACTAGAGACCAGTTATAGAAATCTAAAAATGTAATCATATAAAATGCATTTTACAGTATTGTGAGATAAAATGACCAAGAGTGCTTACTAAAATTTACATTGTTATCAAGTAAATGACTGAGGAGTTTTACTAACTCTTAACAATCAAGAGAGTATTTTGAGTTCAGTATAAAAAGTTATAGGATTTCTGCTTCAGAGTGACACAGAAAGCTTACTTCTAATGGTGGTCATTGTGGTCAACTTAGCAAGCTAATGTGTCTAAGTCAATTATGATGACTCATTTCTCATTTCAGTGATTGGGGATGTCCACCTGATCCAATCCAGCTATTGAGACATGACAGAAATTGGTTGGGAGTTGCTGGGAAAGCTCTCCTCATACCTAAGAAAAAGTCTCAAGAAAGAAAGAAGAAACGGTTCCTCACTCTTCTCTGGAAGTTACTCGATCTGGACAGGAAGCTTGAAATTTTTGAAACCATCCTGTGAATACAAGGGGCTTCCATAGTGGCTCAGATGGTAAAGAATCTACGTGCAATGCAGGAGACCTGGATTCAATCTCTAGGTTGGGAGGATCTCCTGGAGAAGGGAACAGCAACCCACTCTAGTATTCTTGCCTGGAGAATCCCATGGACAGAGGAATCTGGCAGGCTATAGGCCGTGGGGTCACAAAGAGTCAGACAGGAGTGAGTGACTAAGACTTTCACTTTCTTTTTCCTGTGAATATGAAAGGAACCAGTACCAAGCTCCTTTCCTTGACCTTCTGAACCCTCTGCTGGAGTAGATCCAAACTCGACCTTCCAGATCCAGCCTTAAAGAGATCAGTCTCAGTAAGAATTCTGCTAAATTAGTTTAGCTGATATCCCCATGCCTTATGTCTCATCACTCTCAATATCTGACCAAAATCCTCATGTCCCAAATAATATCTGATCACCTTAGCCTGCCTTCAGCAAAAATTTTTTTAGATCAGTTTAGCCAAGTATTATTCTACCCTCTTAGTAATTTTCCACTAACTCCCTTCCCTGCAGTCCTGCTCTTTGGCTATAAGTTCCCACTCTTCCTTATCAGTTCAAATTTGACCCCAATTCTTTACTGAAGTCTCTTTTCCCCTATTTCTATAACTCCTTATTAAAATCTGCCTTTATGGTTTGAAGTTCTGTCCAGTTTTGGTTTTCCTGGACACCAGTCTCCTCAAGAAGCCAGTGGTGACGGCAGTAGAGCAGGGTGATACAGGCACTTGGGGCCTTAGTTGACCTTTGTGGGCTGCTAATCATACAGTAACCTGTTTGAGTCAGTTTTTCTCTTTTGTATTTTAGGGTTTTTTGTTGTGGTAATGGTGGGTTTGGTTTGGTTTGATTTAGTTTCTGTAACTTCCTGCTCAAAGTGTGTTGTTACAGAGCTTCTCTGTGATAATTGAACCTGAGTATTCCATCCTGGACTGTGATAATTTTTATAGGTTTGATTTTATGGAAGACGTATCATTTCAAAAGGAAGCGGTAAAAGGGAAGAGGCATGGGAAGAAGCATAGAAAGAGGTGAAGAATGACTCCACTTAATCACACAGCATCGTTTTCTCCCCCATCTTTTCAAGAATAAGAACTATATTAGCAAAAGCTCTGAAATCAAGAAAAAGCAAAACAAAGAAATAACAAACTTGTCTACAGCCTGAGGGGGTCCCAGACCCAGGTTTGAGGCATGTGCAATTTCACATTACCTGGCCAAACACACCCTGTCATCTCTAGGAAATTGCCCCTGTTCTCAGCCCTGCAAAGTGCCCAAGAAGACTAGCGCAAAGCCATTAGAATAGCTCAGAGCCCTTTAAAAATATGTTAAGTGCCTTGCCTCTGTAGAACATTTTTAACTTGCTACAGTACTTTCAAATCCATTAGCTAATTGCAATCTTCAAAACAGTGCACTAAGGTAGACATTACCCCCATTTGAGGAATGACAAGTGCAGAGTGCATGGAGAAGGTGAAAACGTTTGCTTAAAATAACTCAACTAACTATACTATGAATAGTCCACAGCCTGAGAGTGCTTGCTCAAGAAAGCATATATTCTCTGACCCTGTTGTAAATAGGCTTTGCTCAAGATTTCCTAGAGACCGAAGGACTACAGTGTCTGAGTATACTGAACACACACTGAATGACATTTACCTGTGTTAACCTCTGCTGCATCTAGTTTCTATTTCAGCCTTATCACCTCCAATTTTTTGCACCCTCTGCTCCCGTAGTCCACTCACCATGACCAAATGATGCAAAAATTCTATGTGGTAAGCGTTTAACATAAAAGCCAGAAAAGTACCTTCTGGGGAAAGTGAGGAGACACCATCGAACCCAGAGATCAGCTACAGCTGAAAAAGATGCACCTTTTGCATTGCTCAGACCAAGGAAAAGCAGTAATGACTAACTCGATTCAGTTTTTAAATAGAGTTCAAAAGAAAAGCAAACTGTTAAAAACAAGACTCCGAAATGGAGTCACTTATGGTAAGCCCCCCATCACTAAACCAAGAGTTAAATAACAGTTTCAGCTTTCCCAGAAATGAAATCTTTAACCAGTTGAATCAGGAATTGTCTGATCAGCACTAGTTAGGTAATCTGCCTGATAGACCCCGGCCAGCTCCCCAAAGAAAGTAACCTTGCAAAAACCAACCTGCTCTTTTCCACAGTATAAATTCCTTATTCTGCTCTCTTCTGTCTGTAAAAGTCTTTCATTTTGTATAGTTCCTCAGAACTCCTTTCTACCTGCTAGACTGAATGCTGCCTGGTGATGAAGGATGCGATAACGCCCATAAGGTCTTTAAAATGTATTCAGTTGAGTTTTTCTTTTTAATAGAACCTTTATGAGAGGAAAATGCACTGTCTCCCTCTGTTACTACACACAGTTACTGTTTGGTTTTCCACACCAAGCAATTTTCCATTTCTCTGTGGATTCCGACTGAGTATCCTACAATTCTATTCTGAGACAATCAACCTGGAATCATATCAGATCCCACAAGTTGAGGGCTCAGTCCACAAGACGGCCCCCACCTCAGATGCCAATTTTAAGTCTCAGATTGTCAGTGGTACCTCCCACTGATTCGTCGGTTATAAATCGGGCTTCCATAACACTCTCCTTGAGTTTGTCTGCTCGAATGGCTCACAGAACTCAGGAAAAGAGTTTACTTACTAGATTACCAGTTTGCTATAAAAATACAACTCAGGAACAGCCAGATAGAAGCAACCCACAGGACAAGGTTTGTGGGAAGGTACACGGAGCTTCCATGCCTTCTCCAGAAACACCACCCCCAGCACCCCCATGTGTCCACCAGCCCAGAAGCTCTCCAAACCCCAACTTTAGAGACTTTTATGGAGGATTCATCAAATAGGCACGATCAATTATTAACACAGTCTCTAGCCCCTTTCCCTCCCTAGAGCATGGCAGGTAGAGGTTCTAATCATGGCTTGATCTTTCTAGTGGCCAGCCACCATCCCAGAGCTATCCAGGAGCCCACCAATGGCCATCTTATTAGAAGAAAAAACATCTCTATCATCCAGGAAACTCAGAGGGATTTAGGAGCACTGGGTCAGGACCTCTGCCAAAACTGAAATATTAGAACAATAGATGCTCATCACATCTTTATTGCTGGAGATATTACAAAAGTTTTAGGAGCTCTGGTCAGGATCTATGGATGAAGACTGAAATGTCTATTTCTTACTGTATCACAATAATCATGCCTTAACATCACACATTTACAGTGGAGCCAACTGTATCCCTACCAAAACAGAGAATGAAAGAAAAGGGAAATTGATCCCTACTTTCTAGAAAGTTTAAAAATGAAGATCAAAGGACTAAATAGTCAGTTTCAAAATATCTGTTGTTAAATTTAATCCAGTTAAAGGTGAGGCTCCAACTGTTAAGTCCAAGTACTAGAAAAAATTTCAAGTGATTGCCACTACTCTAAATCTATTCTTTCTTTGATTATTATTATAGCACATACTAGTTTAAAATACTTTTCCCTCAGAGTTTCATTGAACCAAAAAGAATAAAATTTGTAGTAGAGAGGATATTTTCCCCTTTTTTGTGTAATATAAAGCCACAATTAAACTGTTCACTTTCCAGGCTTACAGAAGACAGGCATTTTTATTTTTAATAGTACCTTAATAATATTTTATTACACTGATTCCTATAAGAAATATTTCTTTGCATATTCAGTTATATGAAGATTTATATAACTGTTTTGCCCTGACCTTTTCATAAGATATTATATAATATATTAAAAAGAGAGGTTGGCCACAGAATTACCTTTGGAAATGAGTAGGTAGGGAAAGAACCAGTAAAAATTCTCAGCACAGACTTTGAACAGAAAGCTTTAGAAAGAGACCTAGGAAATGAAGATTTTTGAAAAACTAGATTGTGGGCAGAGAGTACCATTTACAAGTTACTAGAAAACTGACTAACCAATTTCTGATGCAATAGTTTTGCTACTTCTACAAGATTCCTGCCACAGTGTATAGACTCTTATAAGCACATTAAAAGGTTTATTTACATCATATGTATTGTAGGAAATAAAAGTAATTAAATGCATAATCACTGTTAACTTTATGAAGAAGTTTCTTGAACATATTTCAGTAGTTAAGCATTTTTCTATCATAATGTTAAATAAGACTATGTGAATTCAAATCTCATAATTCTACATTTTTATATTCAAAAAGCATATTTGGAGTTTATAATGATACCATAGGAATTTGAAGCAAATAAGGACAATGAACATAAAGAAAAAAAGAAAAGCTTTAAAAATTGAAATCAATGCATTAATGAAAACAAGAGAAGGTTGGACATCAAAGAAAAAGGAGTAGGAATCCATGAAAAGGAAGAGAATAATTAAAGAATCTTTTAGGAATTAAGCCCAATTTTTCATAGTAGGAGAGAAAATAAAATTTCTTATCATAGTAGGATAAGAAAATAAAATTGAGTAAATCTCCCTGAAGTTATATTCCAGAGGGAACAGAGGAAACCAAGGGGAGGAATTTCTCAAAGAAGTAATGCAAAAAACTTTCCCAGAACTGAAGAACATGGCTCTCTAGAGAAAAGGGGCCCATGGAATGCTGCTGCTGCTGCTGCTAAGTCACTTCAGTCGTGTCCGACTCTCTGTGACCCCATAGACAGCAGCCCACCAGGCTCCGCCATCCCTGGGATTCTCCAGGCAAGAATACTGGAGTGGGTTGCCATTTCCTTCTCCAATACATGAAAGTGAAAAGCAAAAGTGAAGTCGCTAGTTGTGCCCGACTCTTCGCGACCCCATGGACTGCAGCCTACCAGGCTCCTCCGTCCATGGGATTTTCCAGGCAAGAGTACTGGAGCAGGGTGCCATCGCCTTCTCTGGGACCATGGAATGGATAAGGAAAAACTCTCACCAACGTTTATTGTTGTACAATTCAAAACAGCAAGATAAAGAAAAGGTCGTTTGGTGGCAATATAAATGCTAGACAATAGTATAGCAATGCTTTCAAAATTTTGAAAGAAAATAATTTTTAACTGAAAATTGTATACCTGATCTGGCATTCATATGTGAGACTAAATTAAAGTTAACTCAAACATGCAAGAATTTTAAAATTTTTGCTGTCCATACATTGTTTTCTAGAAAGCCACTGGAAGATAACCTTCAGCAACATGAGAGAGAAGGAGGAAGACATGGATTTCAGAAAGCAGAGACTCCAACACATGAGAACAATGAAGACAAGTCCTAGCTGTGCAGCAGCCGAGAAAGCAGCGAGTCCAAGTGGAAACCAGAGGAAAGGTGGATTCAGGAGGGATGTCTCGGGGCAGGAGCTTGAACTGTCCTAGTGCTTAGAATTGTGTTTCAGTATATTGGTTTTGAATTGATAAGTATATAACCAAAAAAGATAGTGGTGAATACTTAGAAAATTAGACAATTTTTTTAAAGACCATGATTAATTCAGGAAAATCTTGCTGATTGTTTCTATCAGCAGTAATTTTATAAGATCATGATTTCATAAATTTGATTATTGAGTTAACAGCATTATACAATTAGTTGGAGAGCATGAGGGAAAAGAAAAGGGACAGGGGATAGTGTTAAAGAGTTAAAACCTCCATTACCATGATGAGACATCAGTAGGTGATTTCAACTTTTGAAAAATTGAGATTGGCAGAAGGGTGGGGAGGGATCAGAAACTGATCATTTTACTATAAAACTTCGAGTTCCCTTTGGGGGCATTGGTGGGTGGGTTAATGTATTACCTTAACAAAAACATAATTTTCTAAAAAGTGACTGAACTGCAGAAGACCTAGTGTACAATGGAAGGCACGACAGCTAGAACCAGTCTCATTACTGCCAACTCCAGAAGACTATGGCTGAGTCTGTTCACTTAGATTCCTTATTAGAGGCCAGGGCTTTAAAAATTTCCCTCAATTTGATGCTTACATGGCCAAATCTGCCCTTCTTCAGTGAGGCTATTTCTAATGTCGCCTTTTAATGACTATTTCTAATTCATTGGCTAATCAAAAAAAAGGGGGAGGTGGGGAATGAACAGCTTCTTTCCCAGGATTTTTACTAGCCAGAAATAAACACATTTGTCTCTAACCAGAGACTTTGTGTGCTAGAGAACTAAAAGAAAGCATTACCAAGTAGTGAAAGGGATGTAGTGCTCTGACAAGATCTTAACTGACTCACTAAGTTATGAAGATTCTAGGCAACAATTTACCCTGTTCTTAAATTTTTAAAGTAGTTGCCATAGCAACACCTAGACACAGCATATGGTATGTCTGGTACCTCCAAGATAACAGAGCAGATTCTTGATGGATTTTCCTTACAATATGTTATGAACTTTTGTACTTTTTAGTGTTTCAGTGGCCAGTGTTTTAAGGCACCAATATTCTTTGATATTATCTATACAATTTGAAGCCTATTTTAAAGCATTTGTCATTGGCAAAAATAACAAACTTTTAATGCTTTCCACATCCCTCGATATATTTCCTTCATTAAAAAAAAAACAGTAATTACAAACTAGTAGAAAAACAAGCAAATTAACAGGTAATTTTAAAAGAATAAGTGTAAATAGTAAGTCATGTGCCAGATATCCTGCTCACTTACAGGGAAAGGAAGGAAAATCAAAACTAGGTACTATTTTTCTACTTACCAGATTGGAAGAAGGGAGAAGTTTAAATTTGTACTGACATTCTGGTGGGTAATTTGGGATTATAAATTCAAAGGATTTAAGACATTCTTGCCGTTTGATCTAAATTTCATTGCTACAGGTCTGTCCTAAAGACTTGTTTTTTTTTTTTTTTTTTTTTTTTTAATACATTACACAAAAATTTATGAAAAATTAATTATAATGTTTTAAAAATAGAAATGGGCTTCCCCAGTGGCTCCACAGGAAAGAATCCGCCAGCAATGCAGGAGATGCAGGTTCAATCCCTGGGCTGGGAAATCCCCCAGAGGAGGAAATGGCAACCCACTCCAGTATTCTTGCCTGAAAAGTCCCATGGACAGATAAGCTTGGCGACTACAGTCCACGGGGTCACAAAAGAATCAGACACAACTGAGCAACTGAGCACACATCTACAAAAATAGAGATACTCTTAATATACAACAAGAAGAGACTTAAAATCTAAAAAATTATGTAAAGATTCTCCTCTTATTGGGCATTTAGCTTTGATGTAATGTTTTTCTATTATAAATTTTACTACTGTAGGTTATTATGTATTTTTATTATAAATGATGGTACTATTATAAATGATGGTATGTATATATATATATATATATATACTGTATACACATATAGTAATTAAAAACAGGCTTTTAAAGAATATTGACAAAATGAAAAAATCAATTTATACTGTATTTGTAATGTAGTATATGTGTGCCCCCATAGAAAAAAAGCACAGAAGGACATATCTGCCCAAAAATGAAGTAGCTGTGGGTCTTCCCTGGTGATCCAGTTGTTAAGAATCTGCCTTGCAATGCAGCATACACCAGTTCAATCCCTGGTGCCATAAAGCCCATGCTATACAACAAGAAAATCCACTGCAACAAGAAGCCTGGGCACCACAACTAGAGAGTAGTCCCCACTTGCTGCATCTAGAGAAAGCCTGCACTCAACAATGAAGACTCAGGGCAGCCAAAAATAAAGTAATTTTAAAAAATAAAGTGGCTACAATGGACACCATAAACTGACCCCTAGTGAATGATGCCCTTGTATAGCCCCTATCTTTGAGTGCAGATAGAACTGATGACTTACTTCTGCTGCTGCTGCTGCTAAGTCGCTTCAGTCGTGTCCGACTCTGTGCGACCCCATAGACGGCAGCCCACCAGGCCCGCCGTCCCTGGGATTCTCCAGGCAAGAACACTGGAGTGGGTTGCCATTTCCTTCTCCAATGCATGAAAGTGAAAAGTGAAAGTGAAGTCACTGAGTTGTGTCCAACTCTCAGCGACCCCATGGACTGCAGCACACCAGGCTCCTCTGTCCATGGGACCCTCCAGGCAAGAGTACTGGAGTGGGGTGCCATTGACTTAACTTCTAGCCAACAGAATATGTCAATGGTGATGGATGTGCTCATGATAATGTTACATTGTATAAGATTCAGATTGAAAAGAGAAAGATTTCAAGCTGCCAGGTGACAAGGAACTGGAGGTTAACCCTTAAAAATTACAGGCAGTTTCTGGGACCCAAAGGGAGCTTCCAGCCAACAGTCAGTAAGAAGCCAGGGCCCTCAGTCATACAGCTACAAAGAGATGAATTCTGTTAACAACCTGAATGAGCCTGGAACCAGATTTTTTTCCCCTAGATAAGTCTCCAGATGTGAATATCACTTTGACTACCTCGTGAGACCCTGAAGCAGAAAATGCAGCTATGCTCTGCCAGGACTTCTGACCTACAGAAACTGTGAAATAATAAATGTCTGTTGTTGGGATTTCCCAGGGAGTCCAGCGGTTGGGATTCCATGCTTCCACTGCGGTCTGAGGGCCGGGTGGGGCCAGGGCAAGGGTTTGATCCCCGGTCAGAGAACTAAGATCCTGCCTGCTGTGCAGTGCATCAAAAAAAAAAAAAAAAAACTTTAAGCATAAATAAATGTGTGTTGTTTTAAACTGCTACATTTGTGTTAATTTTTCTTATGCAGCACAGAAAACTAATACAGTGGCTGCCTCTTGAAAGGAGCTTTTTTCTTTTCTTTTCTATTTTTTTTTTTTTTTTTTTACAAATTTGCCCCTTTCTTATTTGTACTTAGCTAAATTTTCTAAAATGTTATAATAAGAATTTCATTGCCTTTAAAACCAAAAGATGTTATTTTCAACAAATCATCTGGAAGCAAAAAATAAGTATGCTCTGCAATTTTTTAACTGATTTTGAATTTGGCAAAAGTACATTTTTTAAAGTGTACAATGAAAATATAGCACCAAGATTACCCTTGATTTCTATTTTTTAAATGGTCTTAACAGAATATTTTATTTAAATCATGTTAACATAGACTGTTTCTGAAATTTTAAGCATTCTATATTTAATAATGCCTGCTGGGAGAAAAAAGAAATCATACTTTTAAATTTCCTTTCCAATTTTGACCATGATTTAAAATGGAAAAAGTTATGTTGATTGTAGCTAAATGTTCTCATTTTTATAGGCCATTATGCACTTTAAATTCTCTGTTGGCATTTTAATTTCATTTTACAAAATAAATCCCAACTGACAACAGAATAAAGCAAATTCTAAGTCAACTAAGCAAAAAAGTGTCACTGCAAACAGAAAGAACTTTGCAAACTGAAGCAACATTTCATATGGCTCCTGAACCTAAATTTCCAAAGTTTCAACAGGAAAAAAAAAATGTGTGTGTGTATGTTGGGGGGCAAGTATTGACAAATGAAACCAACTTCACAACTTACTGTTTGCAACATGACATTACTATTTCACTATGTGCATTAACATAAATTTACTACTGTAGAAAGTTGTTGCACAAGAAAATGAAAATTGCAATAACTCTTTAAGTAAGTTTTAGGAACTTACCAAAATTCCTTTTATCTGACCCCTAGACTGTTCAGCTTAAATACCCCCCTTCTCAAAACAATAGACTTTTCAACATTTGTTTTAAAATCCCTACCTTGCTATATTTATTAATTTGAAACTATTATATCATGAATTTTGCCCATTTCTAATCAAGTATTAAAGCCTGTTTTCCCTGGTGGTCTGGTGGTTGGGAGGCTGCTTTGCAATGACGGGGACACAGGTTTGATCCCTAGTCAGGGAACTAAGATTCCACGTTCCACAACTAGAGAGTCTGAGTGCTGCAATGAAAGACCTGGCTTGACACAGTGAAGATCTCACATGCCACAACTAAGACCCCACACAGCCAAATAAATAAATATTAAAAAAAAAAAAAAAACCTGTCTTAAATCACATCCATAAAACTTCATAAATATGCCACTATTACTCTACCCATCAGAGAGGTTCCTAAGACTCAGTCAAGGAGGTAATCTCAAATACCCTGGTAAATCAGCCTGGCTTTGCTTTATAAATGGACATTACCATTTTGATGGTATTTTGAGGTATCATATTCTGTTTCCCTTCAGGTCAAAGGCTGGAGTATGTAGATACTTAAGGAGATCAACCACTATGATAAAAGTCAACACAGTAAAAATATGGGAACAGATATAACCAGAATATAAAAATAAAGGTAATAAGTTGACTTTAAAAGATAAGGTTATAAATAATATAAAAAAGGAACAATAAGTTATTAAAAAAAAAACAGCTGCATCAGTGCCTTAAAAGTGCATACTAGAAGTGTGCAAAAATATGACCAACATTAGCTCCTTAAAAGATCAATTCCATTTTAAGGTGAATACAGATGTAAACACGTTATTTTACTTTTTATCTAGTCACATTGTGGTGTTACGTATAATTCAGTAGAAGATAAAATTTTAAAATAACCAGAATTGTGGATCACAGACAAGATTGAGAGATTCTGTTTAGATACTTTTTGCTTCCCACTCACTGTATTTCTTGGATGGAGGTAAGAAAAGGAGGAAGGGAAGAAGGGAGGGAGGGAAGGTAGGTAGGAAGGAAAGACAAAGAATATCGCTTGCCATTTCAATAAAGAAAGGATGGTGTGGCCATAAAGCCACCAATCAGCAGCAGCAGGCACCCCTGCAAGGGCACCCTGAGGGGAACTCGGGATAGAGAAAAACAGGATACTGGCCCTAGAAAGTTAACGTGTATATCAAAGAAATACTTTCAATAAATTTAGATTCTCGCATCCCCCAAAGCTAGAAAGACATTTAAAGTCATTAACTTGAGATATCTGATTTTCTTTAATTAGCAGTAGTCTTTTGATGTTTGACTACCTGTTTTGGGGTTTGGGGGGGTTTTTTATTGTAGTTTTGCAAAAACTCCTCAATTTTTCAAACATTCCCCTCTTACTTCTTTGGAACACTCCTTCAGAGGTATCTAAGAGGCTGTCTCACAGGCTTAAATACTCAGTACATTTGCCAAATAACACATAATTCTCAACTTCCCTGGTGGCTCAGTGGTAAGGAATTTTCCTATAATGCAGGAAACACTGGAGATGTGGGTTTGATCCCTGGTTCAGGAGGAACCCCTGGAGGAGGAAATAGCAACCCACTCCAGTATTCCTGCCTGGAAAATCCCATGGACAGAGGAACCTGGCACACTGCCACAAAGAGCTGGACATGACTAAGCACAGGCATGCACTCAACTTCTAGGCTGTGAATTTTTTTTTTTCAGTTGTTGGAAGGGAAGGGAGGGAGGGAGGGGGAAAAAAAGAAGTCTTGTTGACGTCTATCTGAAAAAAAGACCCCAGAATCAAAATGTTTTCTATATTTTCTACATTGAAAGCATATTGCTTTTATAAGAAAAGGAAAACTTTATTTTTAGAAAAGAATCAGAATTTCTTCCTTGGAAATGAAAGAGACCATTTAGTTGTAACAGTCCATTCATTGATCACAGACTTTATCTAAACCTGCTGCCATTACAAATCAATGCTCAGTGAGCAATAAGCAGTGTTTCTCCATACCCATATTCGATTTCTATAATTACATTCACCTAAACCAATATTCGAACATTTCAGTGCATGAATGTAAGGAAGCCTTTGCTTTTTTGTTTTATTTTTTTTAACTGAACACTCAGTATATGCTCCACAGAGCAAAACCACACAACACTTTTATACATAACCTCCTTTAAAATGTGATTCAGAATAACTATAATTGTTATCAGTGGAAAATGCCAATAGGATTGCCCAAGGAAAATTTAGAGAGACATGTAACAAATAAATCAAGTGGAAACAGTTATGTGTGATGATTCTGAAATAGAATACAAACTTAATTCTAGTCAAGAATCTTTCCTTAAAAATCCTCTGATTCCCATATAAATAATTTAGATGGTGATAAACAAAGCAACACTGAACTCCTAACTTCTCTTTCCACCCTCTAATCTGGGCCTCTTTCAGGGTTCCTCATTTTAGTGACTGACATCATTGACCCTTTAAGAACGAAAGTCATCTGTGACTCCTCCCTTCAACCCCCATATCCAGTCTATCCTGAAGTCCTGTGGATTGGCCTCTTGGATCTCTCTCAGATATCCCATTACTGCCTCTCTCCCCATTCTAGAGGAAGCTGTTGCCATCTCTGGCCTGGGCAACTGCAGGAATCTAAATTGTCTCCTGAAATCCACTGAGTAGTATCCATTGTGTGTGTGTGTGTATATATATAATTACATCTTTTTTATCCATTCATCTGTCAATGAACATTTAAGTTGCTTCCATTTCTTGGCCATTGCAAATGATGGTACAGTGACTGCAGGGGTACATATGTATTTTCAAATTGGTGTTTTTGTTTTCTACAGATAAATATCCAGGAGTAGAATTGCTAGGTCATATGGTAGTTGTAAATTTTGGGGGGAATCTTCATACTGTTCTGCATGGTGACTGTACTAATTTATGTTCCCACCAGTGGCACGTGAGGGTTCCCTTTTCTCCACATCCTTGCCAACACTTGTTGCCTTTTTGATAATAGACATCCCAGCAGGTGTGAGGTGATGTCTCATTTTGGTTTTGATTTCATTTCCCTGATAATTAGTGATGCTGAGCATTTTTTCATGTGCCTGTTGTTTATCTGTATGTTTTCTTTGAAAAAATTTCTGTTCAGATTCTCTGCCCATTTTTTAATTGTGTTCTTGATGTAAAGTTGCAGAGTTTTTTGTACATTTTGAATGTTAACCCCTCATCAGATGTATTATTTGCAAATAATTTCTCCCTTTCAGTAGGTGGCCTTTTTGTTTTGTTATCAGTTTCCTTTGCTGTCCAAAAGCTTTTTAGTTTGATTAGTCATATTTGTTTATTTTTGCTTCGTTTCTGTTGCCTGGGGAGACTTATGCAAAAAAAAATTACTAAGACCAATATTAAATGGCATATTGCTTATGTTCCTTCAAGATATGTTATGATTTCATCTTAAATATTTGTCTTTAATCTATTTTGATTTTTTTTTTTTTTTTTTTGCCATGTTGCATGGCTTGTGGAACCTTAGTTCTTTGACCAGGAATCACACTTGGGCCCTCTGCAGTGGAAGCATGGAGTCCTAACCACTGACCTGCCAGGCGAATTCCCTGAATTTGTTTTTATGCATTGTGTGAGAGAGTAGTCTCATTTAATTCTTTTCCATGTAGTTATCCAGTTTTTCCCAATACCGTTTATTGAAAAGGTGTCATTTCCCCATTGTATATTCTTGCCTCCTTTGTCAGAGATTAACTGACCATAACTGTGGATTCATTTCAGGGCTCTCCATTCTGTTCCACTGATCTATGTGTCTGTTTTTCTGCCAGTACCATACTGCTTGATTACTATAGTTTTGTAACATAAACTAGTTTGAAATCAGGGACCGTGATTTCCAGATTTGTTCTTCTTTCTCAGAATTGCTTTGCCTATTTGGGATCTTTCATGTTTCAATATACATTTTTAAAATATTTATTTATTATTTATTTTTGGTTGTGTTGGGTCTTAGTTGCAGCATGCAGGATCTTTCATTGCAATGCTTAGGCTCTTTGTTGCAGCCTGTGGTCTTCTCTCTAGCTGTGGCATGTGGGCTTCAGAAAACACGGCCCCTGTAGTTGTGGCACACAGGCTCTCCAATAGCGGAGTGCTGGCTCAGTTGCCCCACAGCATATGGAATCTTAGTTCCCCAACAGGCATCAAACCCACACCCCCTGCGTTGGAAGGCAGATTCTTAACCACTGGACCAACAGGAAATTC
Source organism: Oryx dammah (assembly GCF_014754425.2). Taxonomy (NCBI): domain Eukaryota; kingdom Metazoa; phylum Chordata; class Mammalia; order Artiodactyla; family Bovidae; genus Oryx; species Oryx dammah. Next base: position 28,327,717 of record NW_024070200.1, on the reverse strand, counting down.
CTTTCATATAAATATTAGAATTATTTCTTCTAGTTCTGTGAAGACTGCTGTTGGTAGTTTGATAGATTTTGCACTGAATTTGTAGATTGCCTTAGGTAGTATGGTTATTTTAACTATATTAATGCTTCCAGTCCATAAATATGGTTTCTTTTTCTATTTGTGTGTGTCCTCTTCAGTTTTCTTTCATCAGAGTCTTACAGTTCTCTGAGTATAGGTCTTTTTCCTCCTTTGTTATATTCACTCCTGGGAATTTTTTTATGTGATGTTGGCTTGTAATTTTCATTTTTTGTGTGTGATATCTTTGTTTGGTTTTGGTATCAAGGTGATGCTGGCCTGATAGAATGAGTTTAGAAGTGTTCTCCCTCTGAAACTTTTTGGTGTACTTTGGGAAGGATAGTTGTTAACTCTTCTCAACACATTTGGTAGAATTCACCTCTGAAGTCATCTGGTCCTGAACTTTTGTTTGTTTGGAGCTTTTTAAAATTATGATTCTGTTTAATTAAAGGTAATTGTTTCTGTTTCTTCCTGGCTTAGTTTTGGGGGGTTGTACATTTCTAGGAATTTGTCCACTTCTTCTAGGTTTAGACCACTGATGGCTGATGGTAGGAGAGTCGATGTCATGAGCTGGCTGGCTGTAGAGCCTAGCGGGATCCCAGGGCTAATGCTGGCCCACTAGTAAGCAGGGCCAGGTTCTAGGGTGGGTGGTTGTGAGGTCGTGGATCTAGTGTTTGCCTGCTGATGGGCAGGGCTTGTTCCTGACATGGCTGGCTATAGGACTTGGGATGTCCTAAAGCTGATGTTAGCCCACTGTTGGGCCCAGGGGTTCCTGGGGCTCGTGCCTGTCCACTTGTAAGTAAGGCTGGTGTCTGGGCTAACGCCCACCCACTTGTGGAGGGAGCTAGGTCCTCAAAGGCCCTGGAGGCCCTGGAGCTAGTGCCAGCACACTGGTGTGTGTGGGGTGGGTCATGATCTCTTTAGTAGGCCAGACTGTGTCCTAGTGTGCTGTGGGCTCAGGGGCTGCTAAGGCAGTCACTTGCTGGTAGATGGGGCTGTGTCCCATCCAGCTAGTTGCTTGGATTGACCTGAAGTGTCCTAGTACTGGTGCAATAGGCTGATGAGCAGGTACTGGCACTAATAAGGTAGAGCGATGACCCCAAAATGGCACTTGCCAGCAACAGTGTCCTCACAATAGAACAAGCTCCCCAAAATGTCTGCCACCAGGGTCTGTGTGCCTAGGGTGATTTCCAGTTGCCTTCTTCCTCTCTGGTTGGCTCTCGAAGATCAGCAAGTGAGTTTGATTTAGATTCCTTTCAAATTGCTACTTCTTCCCGGGGTCCTAAAGTGTGTGAGATTTTGTGTTTGCTCTTTAAAAGTGGAGTCTCTATTTCCCAAAGCCCTCTGAAATCAAGCCCCAAATGTTCTGTGAGGTCATCATTTTCAGTGCAGGACTCCTAGACTGGAGAGCCTGATGTGGGGTTTGGACCTCTTGCTCCTTGGGGAGAACATATGCAATTGTAATTATCCTCAGGGGTCACCCACCTGAGGGTTTGAGTCTTGACTGTTCTGTGTCTCTGCCTCTCCTATCCATCTCCTATCCATCTCCTATCCATCTCCTTGTGGTTCCTTCTTTAAATGTTTAGTTGCAGAAGATCTTTTCTGCTAGATTCCAATCTTTCTCATCAACTAGCTACTCTTTAACTAGTTGTAAATTTGGGGTGCTGTGGGAGGAAGTAATGGCAACCCAACTCCAGTATTCTTGCCTGGAGAATCCTGTGGATGGAGGAGCCTGGTGGGCTGCTGTCCATAGGGTCACACAGAGTCGTACACGACTGAAGTGACTTAGCATGCACGCATGCATTGGAGAAGGAAATGGCAACCCACTCCAGTGTTCTTGCCTAAAGAATCCCAGGGACAGAGGAGCCTGGTGGGCTGCCACCTATGGGGTCACACAGAGTCAGACACAATCTGACGCACAGAGTTGGACACGACTGACGTGACTTAGCAGCAGCAGCAGCAGCAGTGGGAGGAGGTGAGCACAGGGTCTTCATCCTGTCCCATTTGGCTGCACCCCTTCAATTATTTTCCTAAAGCTGCCATTAATTTGAGATCTTGAGAAGTCCTTAGTAGACTGTCCCACCACCTGTATTACCTGATGCCATCATTCCAAGTCCTGTTCCCCAATGCAGGGTGGTTATACTTAAGTCTGCAGTAAGAGGTGGAAAGGATACACAGAAGATCTATACAAAAAAGATCTTAGTGAACCAGGTTACTGCAGTGATGTGGTCAGTCACCCAGAGCCAGACGTTCTGGAGTGTGAAGTCAAGTTGGCCTTAGAAAGCATTGCTGTTAATAAAGCTAGTGGATGTGATGGAATTCCAGTAGAGCTATTCAAACCCTAAAGGATGATGCCATCAAGGTGTTGCATTCAATCTGTCAGCAAATCTGGAAGATACAGCAGTGGCTACAGGACTGGAAAAGGTCAATCTTCATCTCAATTCCCAAGCAGGATAGTAGTAAAGAACCGTCGGACAATTGCACTCATCTCTCATGCTAGTAAGGTCATGCTTAAAATCTTGCATGCTAGGCTTCATCATTATGCAAACCAGGAACTTCCAAATGTCCAAGCTGGGTTTAGAAAAGGCAGAGGAACCAGAGATCAAGTTGCCAACATTCGGTGGGTCATAGAGAAATCAAGGGAATTCCAGAAAAACATCTACCTCTGTTTCACTGACTATGCTAAAGCCTTTGACTGTGTGGATCATAACAAACTGTGGAAAGCTCTTAAAGAGATGGAAATACCAGACCATTTTACCTGTCATCTGAGAAACCTGTCGTGGGTCAAGAAGCAACAGTTAGAACCCTTTATGAAACAACTAATGGGTTCAGGATTGAGAAAGGAGTATCGCAGGCTGTCTGCTGTCACCCTGTTTGTTTAACCTATACACTGAGCACATCATGAGAAATGCCAGGCTGGATGAGTTACAAGCTGGAATCAAGATTACCAGAAGAAATATCAACAACCTCAGATATGCAGATGATACCACTCTAATAACAGAAAGCAAAGAGGAACTAAAGAGCCTCTTGATGAAGGTGAAGGAGGAGAGTGAAAGAGCCAGCTTAAGACTAAATGTTTTTTTTAAAAAAAAAAACTAAGATCAGGCCATCCGGTCCCATTACTGCATGGCAAACAGAAGGGGAAAAGGTGGAAGCAGTGACAGATTTCCTCTTCTTGGGCTCTAAAATCACTGTTAACAGTGACTGCAGCCTTGAAATCAGAAGACAACTGCTTCTTGGCAGGAGAGTGATGACAAACTTAGACAGTATGTTGAAAAGCAGAGACATTACTCTGCCAATAAAGGTTCATATAGTCAAGGCTATGGTCTTCCCAGTGGTCACATACGGTTGTGAGAGCTGGACCGTAAAGAATGCAGAACACAAAAAAAATTGATGCCTTTGAAATGTGGTACTAGAGAAGACTCCTGAAAGTCCCTTGGACAGCAAGGAGATCAAACCAGTCAATTGTAAGGGAAATCAACCCTGAATACTCGTTGAAAGGACTGATGCTGAAACAAACTCCAGTATTTTGGTCACCTGATGTGAACAGCTGACTCATTTGAAAAGTCCCTGATGCTGGGAAAGATTGAGGGCAGAAAGAGAAGAGGGCATCAGAGAATGAGATAGCTGGATGGCATCACTGATAGAATGGAATGAACCTGCGCAAACTTCCAGAGATGGTGAGGGACAGAGAGGCCTGGCAAGCTGTAGTCCACGGAATTGCAAAGAGTCAGACACAATTGGAACTGGACGACTGAACAACAACAACAACCAGCTAAAATTCCCAATTTCTGTCAGGTGACTTCACAATTTTAATGTTAATTAAATGTAGCTGTTTTTATCCTTGTGCCTTTTGATTAAAAAAAAAAAAAGCAAGTCCATTCTCTGAGAACAGTTTTATGTAAATATGCTTTCATTCATGTAGTGATTATCTGATACAAATAGGCTTAAGAGAGAAAAAGGATGCCTGAAGGTTTATAGGCACTAAGGACACTAAAGTGAAAGTGAAAGTGAAGTCGCTCAGTCGTGTCCGACTCTTTGCGACCCCGTGGACTGTAGCCTACCAGGCTCCTCTGTCCATGGGATTCTCCAGGCAAGAATACTGGAGTGGGTTGCCATTTCCTTCTCCAGGGGATTTTCCCTACCCAGGGATCGAACCCAGGTCTCCAGCATTGCAGGCAGACGCTTTAACCTCTGAGCCACCAGGGAACAACTGTAAAGTAATTGAAGCTCAAAATACTGTCTGAGTTTATGGAGTAGTTCTTTACAATGAGTTGTGTTATTATAGGAGGAAATTAGAGTATATGTTTTATTAAGCTATCATCTTCCAGTCGTTACTATTACTATAGTTTGGCACATTTTAGAAACTGCTTTACGTATTACACATGACAAATTAAATTCAAGCTTATTCCAACTCCCTTCTAAATGACAGTCTTAGTCTGTTTGGGCTGTTTGCTATAACAAAATACCACACTCAGTAACTTCGAAACTACAGAAATTTATATCTCAGTTCTGGAGAATTAAAGTCTGAGAATAGGTTGCCAGCATGGTCAGGTGAGGGCCCCCTTCTGTGTTGCAGACTTCTTGTTTCCTTGCATGACTGAAGGGTCAAGGGAGCTCTATGAGGTCTCTTTTATAAGAGCACCAACCCCAGTTACGTGGGCCCTATCCTAATGATCTAACCATCTCCCAAAGTTCCCACCTCTTGATACCATCCCACTGGGCATTGAGATTTCAACATATAAGTGGGGGTGGAGACACAAATGTTGAAAACATAGCAGACAGTGAAGGAAGATAGAATGGAAAGACAAAGAGAACAGAAGTAAACAGGGCTGTGGAAGCCGGAAAGAAAGCAGAAGATGGTACTGATTTAGCAGGCCAAAGAAAGTCTAAACTTAAGCTTGGAGGAGGAAGCCCATAGGCAGCAGATTGATTCTGACTCTCCCTCAGTACCCCTGATTGGCTTGGGGAAAAAGCCCTGGAACCGTGGAAGTGATCCAGTATAATGCTAAGGACTGGAGAATTTGCTGAAGGATAAATAGCAATGGGATTCCTCCCCCAGGAGCAAGGTAAGTTTCTCTTTCCCACCCTGGCAGAAATTACTCTCTGGGGAAGTTAGACCTAAAGAACTCCATTCTTGAATCATCAGAAACTGCTAAGGGCAGAGGCGCCATGATTAAAACAGAGAAATTTACTAAAAGTCCACACACAAAATTATAAAACCCATTACCCCCCTCCCTCATTTGATTCCCAGAACATTGGCAGCCAGCTTTCTAACTTCCATGACAAGAAATTGTGAGAACCTGACCAGCCCAAAAGAAAAAAATCTATAGAAACTATCTCTTGAGGGGTCTTCAAAGAAAGGTTCAGTGCATGCCCGACTATCTTACTCTGGTCAGTTAACACCCACCACAGAATTTAGAACATCCTATCAACATTAGAGTGCATCATTCTCAAATGTGGACAACCAAGAAGCAATTGTCAAAACTCTTACCACCCTTTCTAGATCCTCTCAAATGCGATTTTACCTTTCTCCCTGAAGTTTTCCCTGAGCCATCAATTTAGTGCCGTCTTACCTATAATCTACTTCCCTGGTGGCTCAGAGGTTAAAGCATCTGCCTCCAATGCGGGAGACCCGGATTCAATCCCTGGGTCGGGAAGATCCCCTAGAGAAGGAAATGGCAATCCACTCCAGTATTCTTGCCTGGAGAATCCCATGGACGGAGAAGCCTAGTAGGTTACAGTCCACGGGGTCGCAAAGAGTTGGACACAGCTGAGCGACTTCACCTTAACTAAATCTACCTTGTGTAGTTAGGCTGTTTTAACACTTCTCAGGTGAGTACTCTCAAATGAGAGCAGGTACATGTCCCTATATCCAGTTACCTTCTAAGCAGTAACTTAGATATGCCTGTTTTCCTCAAATTTAACATGTCCAAAACTGAATTCATCATCCTGCCTTCCAAACCCATGTTCCCTTTCTCACCAAGTGACCTTTCTATTTACCCCACTACTCTTGTCGGAAATCTAGCTTCTTCTGTACTTCTCCTTATACAATCTTTAAACAAATTCTTTTCAGCCTCCTTTCTATATGTGGCTCAAATACATCTGTCTCCATTCCCTTACTGAAAATACTTCACTGCCTCCCGATCTCACTTCGAATACAATCTGAACTTCTTAAAAATACTGATGATACACTGCAAATCTTATTTCTGCCTTCCTTTCCAGCTTCGAAGACCTCCACTCTAACTAGAAATAGAAGCTTGGTAAGACTTCTTCTTTCTACTCAGAATGCTTTCCCTCCCCTTCTCCTCTGGCTAACTGCTTCTCAGCCCTTAGATCTCAGAGAGGACTTTCCCCTCAAAGTATATCCATATACCTATTATCCTTTTGCATGGCATCCCTATACTTTCCTTTCATAGCACTTGTATTTTTAGATAATATGTATACCATAAGATTATTTATTTAATATCTGCCTCATCCATGACTTAGTGAGCTGCATGAAAGCAGGACAATGGATGTTTTGCTTGTTATTATATTCCCAGTACAGAGCATATTTTATAATAGGCACTCAAATATTTGTTGAATAAACAATTGACTATTCATTGAATGAATTGATGATTTTTAATTTACTTGAAAGTTCAGTGCCTGGCAAGTACAGGAATAAAAAAAAAATCATTAAACAAGAAAGACATAATCAAAGCAGAATCTTTCACAGCCCAAAATGGATGGGAAAGACAAAAGAAGAAATGAAAGATTTATCTTAGGTGTGCTGATGACTCAGATATAAGTAACTGGGAAAAGCACAGGACCAGTAAAATGAGTAAGAAAATTAGAAAAAGGGGTTTGGATAGGGGGAATGGTGAATATGAATTTAGACATGTTGAGTTAGGGGTGCCAGTTTCATCTAGGTTGAAACTGTAAGCCTGTAATTGAGAATATAGGTCTATAACTCTGAAAAAGTCTGAGATAGAGATAAATCCATTTTGAAGTGATTTCAGTGGTGTTACCTACTACATCTACAGCTCTTTAGACCAGATATACACTCTCAGTGCATCTTGGACTTACTTTTTGTATATCTTCTCACACTTGTAACTTGTTCAATACTGGTCTTCCCCCACTCAGCTACAAATTCCATGAAGGCAGTATTGCTCTATTCTTAGAAAGATCCACTAGATTTCCTACAGTGTAGGGAACCTGGGAACAGAGTAATCAGGAAAGCCAGACCTCAGGTTGTTGAATGGAGAAACATCCCTTTTCGCCAATGGCAGTGACTTGTATTTTGTAGATAATATGTATACCATAAGACGATTTATTTAATATCTACCTCATCTATGACTTGGTGAACCACAGCAGAAAAATTTCTATTGCACAATGGCCTATCGTTCCACCAAACTAATGAACAAGTTATTTTAAATCATCCAGTTGGCTTGTAGCCAGCTGTAATTAAAATTTGTGGTTCTCAAGTCTATAGCTTCTCTCTGTTTTTTAACTGCAACATACACTTCTACTAAATATCTACCTCAGTCTACCCTAATATAAAACAGATTATCCCACTATCTCAGGTTTATTATGGATGTAAATTTGTCAGTTTTGAAACTGCTTTGAAGTTTTGAGATACAACCTAATATGCAGACTCCTAGAAGGCTTAGATTTTCAAAGTGTTCACCAAAATAGAGATTGGCTGGGACCTTTTCCCTCTTTCGTTATGCAAAAAGATTTATATCTTGTCAAGATCATTGAAATTGATTCTGAAGTTCAAGATGTAGGCTATTTGATTATGTTATATGGATACAACTCAAAAAACTTCCCCAGAAGTTCCCTAGGGGGCAACAGACAGTCTTTATGATTAATACATCTGCTGTTTACAGATAATATGGTAACACTGTGACTTTATTTTTAAATTATTTAATTTGACAAAAACATATCAACATTATCACCCTTTATTAATGATTCTGCTCTTTGACTTCAATTAAATTCACTGAAACATGTGTTGAAACATACAGGCAAGACTTAACAAATATTTTCTAAAGCAAGCTAAGAAGTACTGGGTCACATCATTCCTCATTAATAGGAGATAAAGTAAGATGGAGCCCACCTTTAAACAAAATTCCAAGATTCCTACCATTAACGGTATTACAGTGCTAATCTACTTCTCATCTGTTTTATTTTTTGTGAACTGTGCTACAGTGTGAAACCTAAAAATCAAGGTTGTAAAACTAAATTATATGCCTACATTTATATAAATTATGTAATTGTTCATATGGTGGAATTATTACGGAATATTACCAATTCATTAGTTACAATGAACTTCTTTTCCAAAGAGTTATATAAAACACACATGGAATTACCTCATTTTCAGTTTTTCCCCTCACAGTATAAATCATTTTTCTCTGCCTAAGATGTCACTATCTCTCCAGCAGGTTAATCCCAGGAGGTTTAGCAACTGCAATTACTACATTTAAATATTCCACATATCCATCAAGACTTAAAAGAGTTCTGTGGTGTCAGTTTAAATATAAATATATATAATTCTAGTTAATCATCACTTAAGGCAGTTTTGAAAACCACATTACTTACTGCTGCAAATTTCAATGTTATATTGCATATGTTGTGCATTTTGCCATATTGCAACTCTCTCTATTGATTTATTGGTTAAGAAAATGTCCATACTGATTCTGCCAGGCGTAAGTGTTCCTTTATACAGAAAATACATAGTTTCTCACTGAGGTAAACTTGTCAGGATCATTTCATCTAATCGTTGAAGAGAAAAGAACACCAGAAAAATCACTTTGTGCTTTACATAGTGCTCAAAGTGAGGTTGGAAATCTCATATAAATACAGTATTTCAAGAAAATGCTAGCAAAACATATTACAAGCTTTTCATTTGTTTCCTCTGCTTCTAAAGGAAAGCTTTATATTTACCAGTGACCATACTAACAGTCAATAGCTTTCATTCTTCTTTTGCCTTTTAATGTAAGTGCAGATTTCATGCATTTTGTAATTTCATCTTATAAACAGCTTCAATGACCCTGCAATGAAAATCAAGCATTTTGATGGTATAGTAACTACTGCTACATAATTTTACACTGGGATGGGTTATAGGGTTGCTATATTTACCTTTAAGTTAGATTTGTTCATGTGTCTGTATTTATTTATCCTACTTGAATAGCCCTTACAGTGAAGATAAAAGTGTAATTATTTTTACAACAATGAAAGATTCAGGGTGCCGGAACCTAATATCCTAGTGCCCGGCAACCATAACCAGCATCAGTGAATAGCACTTCAAGGCTTTTAATCTCCATGACAACCTACCTTGCATTCTTCAATAAAATACCACTTTGCATGCATGCAAACATATTTTTTATGCACACAGTCTACTTGTTAATAAATATCACCGCACTAAACACCAAAAGAAAAAAACCCCTTCCTTTTAAATAACTCCAAATTCTCCCTATAAAACTAATTGAACTGAGAAAGAACTTAATTTATATCTTTATATCTATAGCATACCTACACAATAAGCCACCAAAAGATTTTCTGAAAGAGGTGTTGAAACTGATACCTTCTTCAATGTGAAATACTACAGAGATGTTACCCCCAAACTCTCCTGGGTGTTATATCAGTCATACTTTCTTATTGTGAGTAGGTAATTTCACTTTAGACCTAGTTGTGCCTGATGTTCTACCATGGGGGAAAATATGCTGCTGTAGACTGAGGATTTTCTGTTTATTCTCTCAACTGTTATAGACAGCTCTTTAATTTTTGTAGACTGACATGTTTGTTGATTGCTCTGGTTTGTTTTGTTGTTGTTTTACCTAATTGTTCTGGGTCTTGATGTCTCCTTTAGGACACGGTTTTTGTTCATTTTGCTCTTTCTTAGATTTTTACAATCAAAATTAAATCAGGAAAAGTCAGAATAGAAAACCCAAAAACTTCCAAGGGCTGATTTCCTCTGCCCATATTTCTTAAAGGGGCAAAGGTGGAAGATAAAATAGTATCTAAAATGAGATTTGAATATCTCTGTTGATTTGGTTTATCCACATCTCATTTTTCAACAGAAAGAACTAGTTTATTGCATAAAGCCTTACTTTTAAAAACAAATTAGCAGTCTAAGGTGGCTTCTGTGAAGGTTAGAGGATCATCAGAAGGTAGAGATCTTTAAAATCAGAGACCCTAATACTCCCAGTGTGCAAGTTCTGACCAACATAGATCACAATTTTCTTTTTGGATGATGCTTTCCTTTTTCATGAAAATTATTTCTCCTTTCATGTCCCTATTTCCTTTTCTAAATGATTTCTTTACTCTCTTGATTACTCACTTAACGTGCTGTTAATTACTGTACCAATCACATAAAACTCTTAGTATATTGGGAAAAAATATTTTGGATATAATAACCCCTATCGAAAGAAAACAACTTTAACAAAGACACTGTAGCCTCAGCTTCTCTAAGCTAAAATAATGTGGTGGCGAAGTCTAGCTGTGACTCCTCCTGTCTAGATAATTTCATATAGGCTGTGCTCATCACGTCCATGAGCCACCTATTTTGCCTATACTAGCATGGGATGACATATATACTTTACTGTCTTTTCTGCCACAAGGGTAGTGTCTTCAGGACCCTGAAGTCTCACTCTACTCATTATGTCAAACAGCCAATACAGAAACAGAAAAGCAATTATGCAGATACTCTAACAAACATTTTATTAAAATAAATCAATTCATTGCTTTCTTTGAATTTTACAAAACAATCAGTTTCAGTAGTAGTGGCTTCCCTGGTGGTTCAGATGGTAAAGAATCTGCCTGCGGTGCGAGAGACATGGGTTCAATCCCTGGGTTGGGAAGATCCCTTGGTAAAGGAAATGGCTACCCACTTCAGTATTCTTGCCTGGAGAATTCCATGGACAGAAGAGCCTGGTGAGCTAGAGTCCATGGGGTCACAAAGATTCGGACATGACTGTGTGACTAAGCACAGTTTCAAGAATATTTCTTGTTGCACAGTATAACTGGATTGGTTTTCCTGAATTGACTGATTATTTTGGCATGCAAAAATATTTTTAAGTGTAGTAATTATTATATAATAATAGCAGACAACCAGAAAACCTATTTTTTTCAGGGTTTTGAGAACTTAGGCAAATAGTAGGCAAACACTTTATAAAATATCATAAATCTAGTATTGTTTGGATTTGGGTAAGTCTCTAACAATGATGGGTTTTTTTTTGTTTATATGACAGCACCTTCAACTGGTCTTTGACCTCCTTGAGAGTCAATAGTGAGTGTCTCTATATTCTAGACAGTGGCCACCACATGAAAAAATACCTTCCAAATGTCTGTTTAATCTAACCAAATTAAATTCCAACTAAAATCACTTTCAAGCACAACATTCTAATCATTAGGTTCTGGCACATTTCTTACTTGGTATTGAGTTAGAAGTCTTCTGCATTTAGAATTAAAATTGGTCCACTTAAGCAATTTCCAATCGCTTTGATTAGTGCATTAAAGCTGAGTATCAACATTTCTATTTTTGTGTCTTTAAATATTGCTATGAATAGTAATAACGCAACCTCAGCAGTAGTCTCTTTCTCTGACACTATCATGGTGGGAAAAGCACTATGGTAAGACCTAATAACTCTGATTGAAAAGAAAAATATCATCTTTCTCACTATTTTTTAAGTGAATAATTCTTACCAAAATGTGTCCACCAAAAAAAATTTTTATAGGCACAAAAGCCTGAAAGAAACTATGAAAATATCATATAAATTACCTTCTGCCTTCAATAAAAATAAAACCGCAACCTCAAACCCAGCATTCTGGGCTTCATAATTTAATGATTTTGAAAAGTCATCAAAGAAGGAGGCTGTAGGTGATTAATTTTGTCACACATTCTAGTGATTCACAACACTAATAGGTAACTCAGATTGCAAATACCAACTAAAACATAAACTCACCTTTCCTGGTTTAGCTGTCACTAAAGCTAGTAAGATTTCTTAGGTAAGAAACAAAATAATTCTCAAGTCTTATTGTGGCTTTATTTATAGTTAGCCAAAGAATCGAGAGCTGCAATTACTCTTCTCATCCCAGAATTTGCTACCCAATCATTCAGCATTTTAATGTTTTTCATTTCCAGTGAACCATTCACCAAGGTCACTTCTGATTGAGTTTTACCAAAATGAATGATGTATAAAGGCAGCCCTGACCCAACACTTGAGTCTATGGACCTTCTAGTTGCTGTTTATAGAACCAGCTGACTATCCTTTCAGCTCATATGGCTCATGTGGAGATGCTGAATACCTGTCCTATGGTATACTGATAAGTAGACTCTCTAAACTAAAGCCCTATATTTTTTGGGGGGGGTGGGGGGTGGGGGGCATGCTGCACATCCTCTGGGATTTCAATTCCCCAAGTAGGAATGGAATTCATGCCCCCTGCAGTGGAAGCTCAGAGTCTCAACCACTGGACCACCATAGAAGTCCCAGGCCGTGATTTTTAATGTTGCCCGTTTTCATGATGTAAATCCACTTACTAAGGCTGATTCCAAGCTACCAACATGAGATTGCTGAAAAGGAATTCGAGAAAAGATGTACTCAATCTGCTCCTCTAATCTAGTAAGAACAGTTCCAGCACATCACAACTGGTTGTTGACTATGTTTTAGGGATTTTTTTGTCTGATTATAAAAATAGTTGGCATGCAAAATCAAAAATGATTAATAGTAAAAGATATGGAGGAAATAGCCTAGAATTCTAAAAGCCAGAGATATACTCATAAGATAATATATGGTATCAGTCCTACCACAAGCAACCCTTACATGAAATTCTAGAATATCTGGATTTATTTCAGTATGATGTGCGTGCATGCTCAGTCATGTCCAACTCCTTGTAACCCCATGGATTGTAGACCATGCGGCTTCTCTGTCTGTGGAATTTTCCAGGCAAGAATACTGGAGTGAGTTGCCATTTCCTATTCCAGGGATCTTCCCAACCCAGGGATCGAACCCATGTCTCCTGCATTGGCAGGCAGATTCTTTACTGCTGAGTCACCTGGAAATATAGAAATTTCAATATATGTTCAAACTGGAGTCACTCCTAGTAGGAACATCAGGAAAATAAGGATTTGGAACTCAAAAAGAAAAGGAAACAAATTGGCTAAGAATTAATAGAGGATTTAGCAATGAATTCTTAGATACCTAAAGCTGGAAGAAAATAAACTCAGAAATTATAACTGTATTCCTGCATCTGTTAACTCAAAAAAACCTGAGAATAAAGGAAGAGCTGAAGCCATGTGCTTTGGCAAGATATCATTAAGCCAACCATCTGATAACCTTCTATACTGAGGGGGAGGTTTAAAAAATAACCAGCTAAGCTGAGTTAATTAAATAATGATCTCTCAAAGATTTTTCCATCTCAAACATCCAAATAACTATGGATCTCTGACACCAAAGGCATGACACTAGAAGTGGGAGTTGACAGTTCTGAGTCATAATATCACAAAGCCATTAAGCACAGAAAAATGTAATGTTTCTTATTATGTATAGTATCTGTAACATACAAATTTACAAGTATTTTGTAAAAGGATGGAGAAGGAAGGTGATCTTGAAGAGGAAGGATGGTAATGAAAACATTATTACAAACTCAAGGTATATAAAATGATATTGGTCTCCTTTTTTATGGTATTGTCTATATTTTTTTAATAACCTATTATTGAGTTTAATAGAGTTAAACTCTTTAAGCTAATAAAACTCTCTATTGAGAGTTTTGCCAAGAGAACCCATTGGTCATAGCAAACACCCTCTTCCAACAACACAAGAGAAGATTCTACACATGGAGATCACCAGACGGTCAATACCAAAATCAGATTGATTATATTCTTTGCAGCCAAAGATGGACAGGCTCTATACGGTCAGCAAAAACAACACCAGGAGCTGACTGTGGCTCAGATCATGAACTCTTTATTGCCAAATTCAGACTTAAATTGAAGAAAATAGGAAAAACCACTACACCATTCAGGTATGACCTAAATCAAATCCCTTACGATTATACAGTAGAAGTGAGAAATAGATTCAAGGAATTAGATCTGATAAACAGAGTGCCTGAAAAACTATGGATGGAGGTTCGTGACATTGGACAGGAGACAGGATCAAGACTATCCCCAAGAAAAAGAAATGCAAAAAGGCAAAATGGATGTCTGAGGGGGCCTTACAAATAGCTGTGAAAAGAAGAGAAGTGAAAAGCAAAGGAGAAAAGGAAAGATATATCCATCTGAATGCAAACTTCCAAAGAATAGCAAGAAGAGATAAGAAAGCCTTCCTCAGTGATCAGTGAAAAGAAATAGAGGAAAATAATAGAATGGAAAAGACTAGAGATCTCTTCAAGAAAATTAGAGATACAAGGGAACATTTCATGCAAAGGTGAGCACAATAAAGGACAGAAATGGTATGGACCTAACAGAAGCAGAAGGTATTAAGAAGAGGTGACAACAATACACAGAAAAACTGTACAAAAAAGATCTTCACGACCCAGATAATCCTGATGGTGTGATCACTCACCTAGAGCCAGACATCCTGGAATGTGAAGTCAAGTGGGCCTTAGAAAGCTTCACTAAGGACAAAGCTAGTAGAAGTGATGGAATTCCAGTTGAGCTATTTCAAATCCTAAAAGATGATGCTGTGAAAGTGCTGCACTCAATATGCCAGCAAATTTGGAAAACTCAGCAGTGGCCACAGGACTGGAAAAGGACAGTTTTCATTCCAATCCCAAAGAAAGGCATTGCCAGAGAATGCTCAAACTACTGCACAATTGCAACACTTAGAACTGGACATGGAACAACAGACTGGTTCCAAATAGGAAAAGGAGTACGTCAAGGCTGTGTATTGTCAACCTGCTTATTTAACTTCTATGCAGAGTACATCATGAGAAACGCTGGGCTGGATGAAGCACAAGCTGGAATCAAGATTGCTGGGAGAAATATCAATAACCTCAGATATGCAGATGACACTACCCTATGGCTGAAAGTGAAGAAGAATAAAGAGCCTCTTGATGAAAGTGCAAGAGGACTGTGACAAAGTTGACTTAAAGCTCAACATTCAGAAAACGAAGATCATGGCATCTGGTCCCATCATGTCATGGCAAATAGATGGGAAAAGAGTGGAAACAGTGACAGACTTTATTTTGGGTGCTCCAAAATCACTGCAGATGGTGACTGCAGCCATGAAAGTAAAAGACACCCACTCCTTGGAAGAAAAGTGATGACCAACCTAGAGAGCATATTAAAAAGAAGAGACATTACTTTGCCAACAAAGGTCTGTCTAGTCAAAGCTATGGTTTTCCCAGTGGTCATGTATGGATGTGAGAGTAGGACTATAAAGAAAGCTGAGCACCAACGAATTGATGCTTTTGGACTGTGATGTTGGAGAAGACTCTTGAGAGTTCCTTGGACTCCAAGATCAAACCAGTCCATCCTAAAGGAAATAAGTCCTGAATATTCACTGGCAGGACTGATGCTGAAGCTGAAACTCCAATACTTTGGCCACCTGATGGGAAGAACTGACTCATTTGAAAAGACCCTGATGCTGGGAAAGATTGAAAGCGGGAGGAGAAGGGAATGGCAGAGAATAAGATGGTTGGACGGCATCACTGACTCAATGAACAAGAGTTTGAGTAAACTTCGGGAGTTGATGATAGACAGGGAAACCTGGTGTGCTGCAGTCCATGGGGTCACAAAGAGTCGGACACGACTGAGTAACTGAACTGAAACTGAAACTATTGAGCTTCACTATCCATAACTTCACATTATGCAGATTTTCAAAAACTTAATTTTTATCATTGAACATTGCTTTTGCATATTTGCCTTAAAATATACTCTCCATTTGCCTTTGTATGCTTTTATTAGTGAAATGATTCATTAATTATATAGAATCTCTCTAGATTTACATATGTCCTGGCCTATTTTTATAAATAAACATTACTATCAAAATATAACATGCATAGAGAAGAGTATACAAATAAATGCCAGTTCCGTGATTTATCACAAAGTAAACATCCATATAAATATAAACAGCATCCAGATCAAGAAATGCGAATTTTATCCAACATTTCAAAGCTCTCCTTGTGCCCTCTTCCAGTCCTATTCCTACCCTTCTCCCCGCAAAAAATCACCATGCTGACAACAGACATCGTTTTATCATGTGGCTGTCTTTCCACTCAATATTTTTTGTGAGGGACTTCCAGATTGTTGCACATAGTAATTTTTCATTTTCATTGTTGAAAATTAGTCCATTGAATACTATTTCATTTTACCCAACATACACTCTATGCTTAGAGATTGTGTGGTATATATTTTTTTCACCTTTTCCTTGCAATTTATTTCTGTCTTTTTTTTAAAAAAGCTTATCACTGTAGACAGTATATAATAGGGTCTTGCTTTTGTTTTAACGAGCCTGACAGTCTTAGCTTTGTGCTCAGTCACTTCAGTTGTGTTCCAACCCTTGGCGATCCTATGGACCGTAGCCTGCCAGGCTCCTCTGCCCGTGGGATTTCCCTGGAAAGAATACTGGAGTAGGTTGCCATGCCCTCCTCCAGGGGATCTTCCCCTTCCAGGGATCAAATTCACATCTCCTGCATCTCCTGTGTTTCAGGAGGATTCTTTACCCACTGAGCCTTTTGGGGAAGCTCTTATATTGGATTATTTAGCCCAATAATGATATTTAACACTAGACCTGAATCCAATAATATTTGGCATAATTATTATTGTGCTTGAACTCCAGTATTCTTGCCTAGAGAATCCTGTGGACAGAGGAGCTTGATGGGCTGCCATCTATGGGGTCGCACAGAGTTGGACATGACTGAAGTGACTTAGCAGCAGCAGCAGCAGCTTGAACTTAGATCTACCATTCAACCTGTTTTTCAGATGTAACTCTTTATTTCTAGGAATATGCATATTCTATTTAGAGTCAATATTATGCTATTTCCTATAAAATATGAGAATCTTGCAACAGTATAGTTCTGTTTGCCCCATATCCTTTGTGCTATGTTGTTATACAAAGCAATATCTACAGAAAGCAATATTATAATTTTTGCTTTAAACGTATGTTTTAAAAAAGAAAATACATATAGCTTTTACACATACTCAAATATGTATCGTTTCTAATACTCATTTGTTTCTAAACATGTAAGTTACATTTGTGTCATTTCCCTTCATCCTCAAGAATTTCCTTTAGCATTTCTTATAGTGCAGTCTTCTGGGAGCAAATTCTCTCTGTTTTTATCTTCAGATGTCTTTATTTCACCTTCATTTCTGATGTATAGTCTCTCTAGTTTTAGAATTCTTGTCTGAGTTGTTTTTTTTTTTTTTTTTTCTTATTTCAGGCTGTTAAGGTGTTCTATTGTGAACTGACTTCAGTTGTTATAGATGATGTGATGAAATAAGAATGCTTATTATTGTAAAAAAATGCTTATTGTTTCCCTGAATATAATATATAGTTTTTCTCTGGCTGCTTTCAAGGTTTTCTCTTTATCTTTGTTATTCATCTGTCTAACTATGATGTGACTTGGTATGCTTTTCTTTGTAATAATTCTTTATGGGGTTTGTTGTTTCTTAGCTCTGCAAGGTCATTTTTTTTTTAATACTGTTAAGTTTCAACCATTATGTCTTGAAAGTGTTTTCTTGTTTTTTTTCTGATTCATTTTCACTTCTGGAAGCTTAAACTCCACGTTTGAGTATATGGAACTTCAATTCCACATATACTAGACCTCTAGATACTGTCCTACTTGTTAGGAGACACTATTCATCTTCTTAATATTTTGTTTTCCCCTCATTGTTTTCAAATTAGTAACTTCTATTGCTCTATCCTCAAGTTTACATACTTTTTTTTCTGATATCTCTAATATGCTATTAATCTTATCCAGTGAATATTTTCATTTTGGTGAATGTATTTTTCAGTTCTGTAATTTTTGTTTAATTCTGTTTTGTTTGTTTCTAGTTTTGTGCAAAATTTTCCACTGTTAACTCATTATATTTTCCTTTAAATTGGATGTATTCATAATTGCAACTTTAAAATCTTTATTTTTTAAGTGCCACATCTGAATTATTATAGGACTAAATTTTAATAATTGCTTTTTCTCCTTACCATGGATCACCTTTTCCTATATCTTTGCATATATGATGTTTATTATTGTGTACCGGACATTATGAGAGCTGTGTTGTAAAGACTCCAGATTCAGCTATATTCCACTCAAGAGTATTAATTTTGTTCTAGCAGGTAGTTAACTTGGCTAGGCTTAAAATCTTAAAATCCAAACTCTATCTCCCTTATAAATGGCAGGAGCTAGAATCTCTTCCCAAGTCTTTCATCTTCCAGCTGCTGCTTTTTCACCAGACCCACCAGGGTCTCTCTGGGGCAGGTACAGTTTACTGGTCAAACAAGAGTTTAGGTGAAATTTGTAAACAAATTCTGAAATTCACCTTTCTTTGTAGCTCCCTCCCTTCCACAATTCTCTCCCTGAATTTTCCAGCCTAGAACTCTGTTCTTTTTTATCCCAAGCCAATAAAATTCCAGCTTTCTATTACCCAGAACCTGGTGCAGTTTGGGATGTAATCTCAAAAGAGGTGCATACTCAAAAATCTCACTGATTGCAATTCTATCTTTCAAGGATAGATGCCCTCTAGTATCTGAGTTTGTAGTTCTCCAGTACTTTCAGTCAGGGGGTTTTAAATATATTTTTGTTTGATTACATTATAGTTATTATCTGCAAGAAGGTTATTTTGGCTAAGTTACTCTGCCATTTCTAAAAGCCTACATCTAATATATTTTATTACATTATGTTTTTTTTTTCAGTTAATATTATCTCACTTGTCTTTTTGCAAGGCTATTTACTGTGTGATGTGCTTTGTGTGCTCTGATAGGTATATTCTTTACATCTGTTGGTTATTTGGATTCAGAGCCTTTAATTTGATCTTCACATAAGAAATGTGAAGCCTCGCAAGTCATAACATTATTCTCTGCAGTCAGTTCAGTCTGTAAAGCCTGGTAAAGCATTATTAGAAGGTAAAAAATCACTCATTTTGTGTTATAATGTAATACTAAGACTTTTAATGAACTCAACTTTTAGCAATATACATTTTTTATTTTAAAAAGGTTTTGATTAAAAAACTAAGGTATAGTTGATTTACAATATTATATTAGTTTTAGATGTACAACATTGTGATTCAAAAATTTTATGAATTATAAATTCATAATTAAATTTTAGTGAATTATACTCCACTTAAACTTATTATAAAATATTGGCTATATTCCATTTGTTGTATATATATCCTTGTTGCTTATTTATTTTATACATATTAGTTTGTACCTATTAATTCCCTACCCCGACCTCGTCCTACCCAATCCCTCTCTCTAGTGGTAACTACTAGTCTCTTACCTGTTAGTCTCATTCTGTTTTGTTATATATGTTTATTTTATTTTTTAGATTCCATACATAAGAGATAACCTACAGTTTTTAATCTTTCTCTATTTCACTAAGAGTAATACCCTCTAAGTTCATTCCGGTTGTTGTAAATGGCACAATTTCATTCATTTTTATAGCTGAGTAGTATTCCATTGTATATATAAACTACACTTTCTTTATTAATCTGTCTGTTGGTGGACACTTAGGTTGCTTCCATATCTTCCATATCTTGGCTGTTGTAATAATGCTGCTGCAAACATTACGGCACGTGTGTCTTTTCAAATTAGTGTTTCCATTTTTGTCAGATGTATACCTGGGAGGAGAATTTCTAGGTCATATGTCAATTCTGTTTTTGGTTTTTTGCAAAACCTCTGCACTTTTTTCAACAGGGACTGCACCAATTTACATTCCCACTGTCAGTTTATGAGGGTTTCCTGTTTTCCACATCTTCTCCAACATTTGTTATTTGTGGTCTTTTGGATGATAGCCATTCTAATAGGTATGAGGTGCTCTCTTTGTGGTTTTGATTTGTATTTCTCTGATAATTAGTGGCTTTTGAGTATCTTTTCATGTGTCCATGGGCATTTGTATGTCTTCTTTGTATATTCAGGTCTTCTTTCCATTTTTCAATCATGTTGGGTTTTTTTGATATTGACATGTCTTTAGAATATTAACACCTTATATCATTTTCAAATGTTTTCTCCATTTCAGTAGATTGTCTTCTCATTTTGTGATGATTTCCTTTGCTGTGAAAAACTTTTAGGTTTACTAAGGTTGCATTTATTTGTTTTTGTTTTTGTTTCCTTTGCCTTGGGAGATAGATCCAAAATAATATTACTAAGATTTATGCCATAGAGTGTTCGCCCTGTGTTTTCTCGTAGGAGTTTTACGGTTTCAGGTCTTACCTTTAGGTTATTAATCCATATTGAGTTTATTTTAAGATATGAGGTAATGTTCTCATCTCATTGTTTTACATGGAGCTCTCTAGTTTTTCCAACACCATTTGTTGAAGAGATTGTCTTTTCTCTATTATATATTCTTTTTTTTACTTATTTTTTTGTAATTGTAACATTTCTTGGTATTTTAGCTTACCCAAAGGCAATTTTCATCTTTTATCTTTTTAAAATATAGTGATCCAAATGGAGCCTATGAGATAACAGAAATTTTTAAAAAGAAAATTAAAACATTTTGAATACATTATTTTCAAAGATATAGCTGGATCAAACAAATATGACCAAAAATGAAATGTTAATGTACATTGATTATATAACTAAAATCTAGCATTCTACACCTTAGAAATTAAGCTGTTTTCATTTTACTACCAATTCAGCTTTAAACATTTCTATCAAATAATTCAGTATAATCAATAAATATGACCAAGAATGCTGGAAGTTGTTTTTCAGACCACAAAAGTAGAGTTTATGTTATGTGATTGCTAGAATAATTGGCATTGGGTTCTAGAAAAATTCTTAAAGATTATTCAATTGAATATTATATGTTACATTAACTTTAACAATGGTATACAGCAGATCAAATGCATATAGAAAAATGCTATTTAGTATACCTCCCAGTAGAATATAACATTTTGCATCTTTTTTTTATGATAGTAGAAGACATTTTTCAGTTTTCACAATCAATAGCCTAGCAAAAAATAAAAGATCATTACAATGGCAAGCCATAATGGAAACATGATTAACCTAACAATATAAAATAATTACACACAATTTGGGGGATTAAGTAGAGTGATGTGGTAAGTGCATGCACGTGTTTTCATCTGCACAGCCAGTCTATGTCTTTTGATTCATGCATTTAATCCATTTACATTTAAGGTAATTATCGGTATGTATGATCCTATTACCATTTTCATAATTGTTTTGGGTTTATTTTGCATAGGTCTTTTCCTTCTCTTGCGTTTCCTGCTTAGAGATGTTTCTTTAACATTTGTTGTAAAGCTGTTTTGGTGGTTCTGAATTGTCTGTAAAACTTTTGATTTCTCCATCAAATCTGAACAAGAGTCTTGCTCGGTGGACTGTTCTTGGTTGTAGGTTCTTCTCTTTCATCACTTTAAATATATTATGCCATTCCCCTCTGGCTTGTAGAGTTTCTGTCGATAAATCAGCTGATAACCTTATGGGAGATCCCTTGTATGTTATTTGTCATTTTTCCCTTGTTGCTCTTAATATTTTATCTTTGTCTTTAATTTTTGGTCGTTTGATTACTATATATCTCAAAGTGTTCCTCCCTGGCATTCTTTGTGCTCCCTGAGCTTACTTGACTATTTCCTTTCCCATGTTAGTGAAGTTTTTAGCTACTATCTCTTCAAATATTTTCTCAGGTCGTTTCTTTTTCTCTTCTCCTTCTGGGACCCCTATAATGCAAATGTTGGTGGGTTTAATGTTGTCCCAGGGGTCTGTCAGGCTGTCTTTCTTTTTCACACTTTTTCCCTGTATTCTGTTCTGTGGTGGTGATTTCCACCAGTCTTTCCTCCAGGTCATTTATCCATTCTACCTCAGTTATTCTGCTGTTGATTCCTTCTAGTGTATTAGTCGGGGCTTCCCTAGTGGCTCAGACGGTAAAGCGTCTGTCTGCAATGCAGGAGATCTGGGTTCGATCCCTGGGTTGGGAAGATCCCCTGGAGAAGGGAATGGCAGCCCGAAAATCCCATGGACCACAGAGCCTGGTGGGTTAGTCATCTCTGTTTGTTTGTTCTTTAGTTCTTCTAGGTCTTTGGTAAACATTCCTTACATTTGCTCCATTGTTTTCCCAAGCTACTGGATCATCTTCACTATCATTATTCTGAATTCTTTTTCTGGAAGGTTGCCTATCTCAACTTCATTTAGTTGTTTTTCTTGGGTTTTATCTTGTTCCTTCATCTGGGACATAGCTTTCTGCTTTTTCATCCTGATTAACTTCGTGTAATATGGTTTTTGTTCTAGCTGCTCTGGTATTATGGTTCTTCTTGCTTCTTCTACTTACCCTCTGACAAAGGAGACTAAGAGGCTTGTATAAGCTTCCTGATGGGAGGGAACTGGCAGTGGGGAAAATCTAGGCCTTCCTCTGATGGGCAACAGTTAGAACTGGACATGGAATGACAGACTGGTTCCAAATAGGAAAAGGAGTACGTCAAGGCTGTATATTGTCACCCTGCTTATTTAACTTATATGCAGAGTACATCATAGAAACGCTGGACTGGAAGAAGCACAAGCTGGAATCAAGATTGCTGGGAGAAATATCAATAACCTCAGATATGCAGATGACACCACTCTTATGGCAGAAAGTGAAGAGGAACTAAAAAGCCTCTTGATGAAAGTGAAAGAGGAGAGCGAAAAAGTTGGCTTAAAGCTCAACATTCAGAAAATGAAGATCATGGCATCCGGTCCCATCACTTCATGGGAAATAGATGGGGAAACAGTGGAAACAGTGTCAGACTTTATTTTGGGGGGCTCCAAAATCACTGCAGATGGTGACTGCAGCCATGAAATTAAAAGACGCTTACTCCTTGGAAGAAAAGTTATGACCAACCTAGATAGCATATTCAAAAGCAGAGACATTACTTTGCCGACTAAGGTCCATCTAGTCAAGGCTATGGTTTTTCCTGTGGTCACGTATGGATGTGAGAGTTGGACTATGAAGAAGGCTGAGCGCCGAAGAATTGATGGTTTTGAACTGTGGTGTTGGAGAAGACTCTTGAGAGTCCCTTGGACTGCAAGGAGATCCAACCAGTCCCTTCTGAAGGAGATCAGCCCTGGGATTTCTTTGGAAGGACTGATGTTGAAGTTGAAACTCCAATACTTTGGCCACTTCATGCGAAGAGTTGACTCACTGGAAAAGACTCTGATGCTAGGAGGGATTGGGGTCAGGAGGAGAAGGGGATGACCAAGGATGAGATGGCTGGATGGCATCACTGACTCGATGAACGTGAGTCTGAGTGAACTCCGGGAGTTGGTGATGGACAGGGAGGCCTGGAGTGCTGCGATTCATGGGGTCGCAAAGAGTTGGACACGACTGAGCAACTGAACTGAACTGAAGGGCAGGGCTATGCTCAGTAAAGCTTTAATCCAGTTGTGTGTTGATGGGTGGGATTGTACTCCCTCCCTGTTAGTTGTTTAGCCTGAGGCAACCCAGCCCTGGGGTCTATGGGCTCTATGGTAGGGATAGTGGTGCCCTCCAAAAGGACTTATGCCAAGGTGCCCTTCCAGGACTGCTGCTGCCAGTGTTCCATTCCCATGGTGAGCCACTGCCAACCCACACTTTCACAGGGGATCCTCCAACAATAACTGGTAGGTGTGACTTAGTCTCCTCTGGGGTCACTCCCCCTTTCCTCTGGGTCTTGGTACACACAGGATTTTGTTTGTATCATCCAAGATGGGAGTCTCTGTTTCCCCCAATCCTGTGGAATTCCTATAATCAAATCTCACAGACCTTTAAGGTCAGATTCCCTGAGAATTCCCAGTCCCTTTGTCGAATCTCCGGGCTTCACCTGATGGCTCAGAGTTTAAAGCGTCTGCCTCCAATGCGGGAAACCCGGGTTTGATCCCTGGGTCGGGAAGATCCCCTGGAGAAGGAAATGGCAACCCACTCCAGTATTCTTGCCTGGAGAATCCCATGAACGGAGGAGCTTGGTAGGCTACAGTCCACAGGGTTGCAAAGACTCGGCCACGACTGAGTGACTTCACTTCCACTTTCACTTTGTCGAATCCCCAGGCTGGGAAGCCTGACATGTAGTTCAGAACCTTCACAACAGTGGGAGAACTTCTTTGGTATTATTGTTCTCTAGTTTGTGGGTCATTGCCTGACAGGTATGGGATTTGATTTTATCGTGGTTACATTCCTCCTGCAGTCTCCTTGTGGCTTTTTCTTTGTCTTTGGATGCGGGTATCTCTTTTTGGTGGGTTCCAGTGTCCTCCTGTTGATGACTGTTCAACAGTTAGTTGCAATTTTGGTGCTCTTGAAGGAAGGGATTCGCACACAACACTCTACTCCTCTATCTTGAGCTAGAAGCTCCAGTGTATGTTCTGCCCCCTTTGTCATAGACTTATTAGCCATAAGTGCATGAGTTTATTTCTGGGCTGGGCTCTCTATTCAGTTCCACTGGTCTATGTGTCTGTTTTTGTACTGGTTCCATACTGTTTGGATGACTGTCGCTTTGTAGTATCAAATGAAGTCAGGGAGCTTGACTATGTTTTTTTTCCTCAAGATTTTTTTGTTATCTGAGGTCTTTAAGGTTTCCATACAAGGTATTATAATTTAATTATCTGATTAAATAATAGTATGGTTTTCACTCCTCTGGGCTTCCCTGGTGGCTCAGCGTTTAAAGCATCTGCCTCCAATGCGGGAAACCCGGGTTTGATCCCTGGGTCGGGAAGATCCCCTGGAGAAGGAAATGGCAACCCACTCCAGTATTCTTGCCTGGAGAATTCCATGGACAGAGGAGCTTGGTAGGCTACAGTCCACAGGGTTGCAAAGAGTCGGACACGACTGAGTGACTTCACTTTCACTTTCACTCCTCTAATTAAAAAAAAAAAAAAGATTTTTGTTCTTTTATCCCATAAATTAGGATTTCCCTGGTGGCTTAGATGGTAAATAATCTGCCTGTTATGTGGGAGATCTAGGTTCAATCCCTGAGTCAGGAAGATCCCTTGGAGGAGGAAATAGCAACCCACTCCAGTGTTCTTGCCTGGAGAATTCCATGGACAGAGGAGCCTGGCAGTCTACAGTCCATGGGGCTGCAAAGAGTCAGACACAACTAAGAGATTCTCACTTCACTTCCTTTGCCCCATAAATTTATGGAGAAGTGTGTTTTTCTATTTTACTTTTACACTCAACAGATTTTGTCATAAAAACATTCAATAGCATTTTACAGATTTTGTGGGGAAAAGTTCAGTGTGCCACAGATCACACTGAAGTTTGTTCAAGAAAGATCTAGCTAACGTTTCTTCATTTAGTTATTCAGCAAATGTTTCATAACAGTTTATTATATTTAAGGTACTGTGTGAGGCACAAGAAATATTAGAATAAATAAGATACCATCCAGATCCTCCAAATGCTCATAGTCCATTAGGAAAGACAGGGAAGTAGTTTAAAATAACAAATTAAAATGAGTGCTACTGATGATAAATATAAGAAATGATAAATTCACAGAACATTTAATTAGGCTTCATTTCACTCTCTCAGTCATGTCCAACTCTTTGCAACCCCATGGACTGCAGTACGCCAGGCTTCCCTGTCCATCACCAACTCCTAGAGCTTGCTCAAACTCATGTCCATCAAGTTGGTGATGCCATCCAATTATCTCATCCTCTGTTGTCCCCTGCTCTTCCTGCCTTTAATCTTTCCCAGCAACAAGATCTTTTCAAATGAGTCAGTTCTTCACATCAGGTGGCCAAAGTATTGGAGTTTCAGCTGCAGCATCAGTCCTTTCAATGAATGTTCAAGACTGATTTCCTTTAGGATGGACTGGCTGGATCTCCTTGCAGATCTGGTTGGATCTCCAAGGAACTCTCAAGAAGCTTCTCCAACACCAGTTCAAAAGCATCAATTCTTTGGCACTCAGTCTTCTTTATGGCACAACTCTCACATCCTACATGACTGCTGGAAAAACCAGAGCTTTGACTAGATTGACCATTGTTGGCAAAGTAATGTCTCTGCTTTTTAATATACTGTCTAGGTTGGTCATAGCTTTTCTGCCAAGGAGCAAGTGTCTTTTAATTTCATGTCTGCAGTCACCATCTGCAGTGATTTTGGAGCCCCCAAAATAAAGTCTGTCACTGTTTCCATTGTTTTGCCATCTATTTGCCATGACGTAATGGGACTGGATGCCATGGTCTTAGTTTTCTGAATGTTGATTTTTAAGCCAACCTTTTTCACTCTCCTCTTTCACTTTCATCAAGAGACTCTTTAATTCTTCTTCACTTTCAGCCATAAGGGTGGTGTCATCTCCATATCTGAGGTTATTGATGTTTCTCCCAGCAGTCTTGACTCCAGCTTGTGCTTTATCCAGCCCAACATTTCTCATGATGTACTCTGCATATAAGTTAAATAAACAGGGTGACAATATACAGCCTTGATGTACTCCTTTTCCTATTTGGAACCGGTCTGTTTTTCCATGTCCAGTTCTAACTGTTGCTTCTTGACCTGCATACAGATTTCTCAGGAGACAGGTCAGGTGGTCTGGTATTCCCATCTCTTGAAGAATTTTCCAGAGTTTATTGTGATCCACACAGTCAAAGGCTTTGGCATAATCAATAAAGCAGAAGTAGATGTTTGCTTTTTTGACAATCTAATGGATGTTGGCAATTAGATCTATGGTTCCTCTGCCTTTTCTAAAAGCAGCTTGAACATCTGGAAGTTCATGGTTCACGTACTGTTGAAGCCTGACTTGGAGAATTTTGAGCATTACTTTGCTAGTATGTGAGATGACTACAATTGTTCAGTAGTTTGAAGATTCTTTGGCATTGCTTTTCTTTGAGGTTGAAATGAAAACTGACCTTTTCCAGTCCTGTGGCCACTGCTGAGTTTTCCAAATTTGCTGGCGTATTGAGTGCAGCACTTTCACAGCATCATCTTTTAGGATTCGAAATAACTCAACTGGAATTCCATCACCTCCACTAACTTTGTTCATAGTGATGCTTCCTAAAGTTCACTTGACTTCACATTCCAGGATGTCTGGCTCTAGGTGAGTGATCACACCATCGTGGTTGTCTGGGTCATGGTTTTTTTTGTATAGTTCTTCTGTGTATTCTTGTCACCTTTTCTTAATATCGTTTGCTTCTGTTAAGTCCCTACCATTTCTGTCCTTTATTGTGCCCATCTTTGCATGAAATGTTCCCTTGGTATCTCTAATTTTCTTGAAGAGATCTCTAGTCTTTCCCATTCTATTGTTTTCCTCTGTTTCTTTACATTGATCACTGAGGAAGACTTTCTTATCTCTTCTTACTATTCTTTGGAACTCTGCATTCAAATGGGTATATCTTTCCTCTTCTCCTATGCTTTTCACTTCTCTTCTTTTCTCAACTATTTGTAAGGCCTCCTCAGACAACCATTTTGCCCCTTTGCATTTCTTTTTCTTGGGGATGGTGTTGATCTCTGCCTCCTATACAGTGTCATAAACCTCTGTCCATAGTTCTTCAGGCACTCTATCAAATCTAATCCCTTGAATCTATTTGTCACTTTCACTGTATAATCGTAAGAAATTAGATTTAGGTCATACCTGAATGGTCTAGTGGTTTTCCACTAGACCTTGGAGTGATCTGGAAAGTCTAGTTAAAAATCAACAATTGTACATAGGTTTGAAAGATGACTATATTTGCCAGAGAAAAATAACTTGAGAAAAAACATCACAAATCCAGGGCAGTGCAAGTACTTTATCATAACAGAATACAGTAAGGAAGCAGAGAAGTAACAGAAAAATAAGACTAGAAAAGCAGGCAGAGAAGAAAAAAAGAATGGCCTTGTGAATTATACTTGGTATAAGTATCTAAATTTTATTCTTTGGATTATAGGAAGTTAGTGCAAGATTTTAAGCAAGTGTGATGATCATATTTGAGTTTTTTAACTGTCATTCTGGCTTCAGATTGGAGAGGGATTATATCAGAAGTTGGCAAACTTTATCTCTAGAGGGCCAGATATTAAATATTTTGAGCTTTGTGGGCCATGTAGTTTCAGTCACAACTACTCAGTGGTGCTGCTATAGCACAAAAACAACAAAGACAACAGGTAAATAAATAGATGTGGCTGTGTTCCAATGCAATTCTTTTTTAAATAACAGACTGGATTTGGCACTTGAGCTACATATAGTTTGCCAACTCCTTCATTACATGATATGTCCCAAGGCAACAAGATCAGCCAGGAAGTGATTGCCATAAACCACAGAGTGATAATGAAAGCTTGAATTGTATCAGTGGACATGAAATTGCAGAAAAGTACACAATTCCAAAAACATTTGGAAGGTAGAACTGTCAGGACTTGATAGCCAACTGGATGTTGTAGCTGAGTGGGCAGAAGTTAGGGTGGACTCTAATGTTTATTGCTTTACTGATTGGAAAGATCATTTTGCCACCAATAAAAATGGGAGGAAAAAATGAAAAGTTGGGAAATTCACTGATGCAAGGATTTCACCAGGTTATGAATTGTAGCTTTTGTGAATTGTTGCAATACAATAAGTATTTTAAATCACAAAATGTGTAGTAAACATGTTTAATATAAAATTGTATTTTTCCACTTAATCTGTAGACCATGTTTGGTTTTAGAAATTGCTCACTTAAGCTGCAAATGAACTAATAATTCACCAGTCCTGTGCTACTTAGTTTCCTTTGATATATGAAAAATTTTAGACTCTCTTAACAGCTAAACAACAGTCAGACATGACTTAGCAACTAAACAACAACCACCCACATGTTATTGGTGGAAGCTCTTGACCTAGCTTTTTCTTTTCATGATGTTTGAGATAAAAGAATAGTTCTAGCAGTTTCACATCTACTAAACACAATGTGAAAACACTTCCTTCTACACCTTGGAGACCCTGTTTAAACAAAAGTCTGAGTTGATGGACTGTAAATCTCAGCCAATGTGCAATTCTGAGTTCCTGTAAAACACACTTGATCTCAATTGCTTTACTATGCATGAGTATCAGATCGTGTGAGAGGAGAGTGAGAGTGCATATGGTGTAGAAACACAGAGGGTAAAACTCAGAAAGAAATTAAGCTCTGGAAAATAAATCATTACTCTAAATATCCTGTTTATCATGATTATAATTTTTGGAAGTCAGTTGTTAGTTAACTGTAAAGCCAGTTGGTATTATCGCCATCCTCAGTTTTTCTCATGCCTTTCTTTTTACTGTTCTCTGTTAGTTCCTTTCTTATCTCTCTCTTGCCGTATCTTTCTTCACCTTTTCAAATTTTGCTATCTCTCTTTTCATCTTCTCATCATCTTCCTTATTTCTATCCCAGTTTTTAGCTCCCCTTCTTCATCCAATCAAATATGTGCTTTTGTGAGTAACTATCACAACTCTTTTGAAGTTAACCTTCATTAACTAAGTGTTCCTTTTAAATTGGAGAGAGACAGACAGACACAGAGTTGTTTTCTGATTTTTTTAACCTAAAGCATGCTAGACCAATATAATGAGAATATACAAAAGAATATTGCTTTTATTTTATAACTGATAAATAAGGGGTAGATCCAGGTTTAGTGGTGCTGAAAGCTAAATAGTACAAAATTAACATAGTACATAAATTAATTTATGAAAATAAATATTTGTAACCAAAGCAATCAGAACGGATTGAAAACTTTTTAAAGATTACAAATGCTATATATATCTCAAATACCAAAAAATAATATAATATTTTTGTGAATTAACTATGAGACACATCTCTATGATAACTTTCCCCCACATCCTTTGACTTCATATTCTTTGAATCCTTCTTCATATGGCAATGATTCATACAATATTCGCTGTAGAAATAATAATAGTCCCACTATGAGTTTGTACCCTGCAAGCAAGAGTATGAAATAAGTCCTATCTTATGCAGTTCTTATTAAAAAAGAATAAAATGAGTAGCACATTTGCAACTGCCTCTGCTCCATTATCAAACATATTCCTGACAAGAGAAAAAAATCCATTTTAATTGGAGTCAGTGAGAGACAGATCCCATAATTTTTCACATATGATTGATTGGAAGAATTTTCTGAAGATTAGTTTTAATCAATACATTTCCAGTGATTTGCCCTCCAGGGGTTTCCCTGGCGACTCAGTGGTAAAGAATCCATCTGCAATGCAGGAGACACAGGTTCAATTTCTGGGTCAGAAAGATCCCCCGAAGAAAGAAATTACAACCCATTTCAGTATTCTTGCTTGGAGAATTCCATGTGCAGAGGAGACTGCAGGATATAGTCCATGGGGTTGCAAAGAGTCAGACATGACTTAGCAACTAAACAACAACCACCCACATATTACTGGTGGAAGGATTCCATGAAAATTCTAAGCAGAGGAATTATTCCAAGAAGGCTTAAAGAGAATGTGCATTGAAGTACTCTGAATAGTGCTTACTCATCTAATTAATATTTCAAAGAAAGTTGATAGCAAGAAATCGTACTGTCCTGATGATTTACTGAAAATAGTTTACCAGGGAGCAACACACTACTGAGAACCTAATAAATTTCTCAAAAAGCAAACCATTTTCATTCTGAGGCAGGTTTATGTTTTTTTAATAGTGTCTGGATGTCAGCAAAATTATGGATAAACAGTTTCCAATAATTCCAGGCAATAAACTTTGCCTATTTCCCACCTTTCCTTTGAAAATCCTGCTGACAGGTAACAATGATCAATTCAGTTCAGTTCAGCCGCTCAGTCGTGTCCGACTCTTTGCGACCCCATGAATCACAGCACGCCAGGCCTCCTTGTCCATCACCAACTCCTGGAGTTCACGCAGACTCACGTCCATCGAGTCTGTGATGCCATCCAGCCATCTCATCCTCTGTCATCCCCTTCTCCTCCTGCCCTCAATCTTTCCCAACATCAGGGTCTTTTCCAATGAGTCAACTCTTCACATGAAGTGGCCAAAGTATTGGAGTTTCAGCCTCAGCATCAGTCCTTCCAATCAATACCCAGGACTGGTCTCCTTTAGAATGGACTGGTTGGATCTCCTTGCAGTCCAAGGGACTCTCAAGAGTCTTCTCCAACACCACAGTTCAAAAGCACCAATTCTTCGGCGCTCAGCTTTCTTCACAGCCCAGCTGTCACATCCGTATGAGTGAGTGAGTGAGTGAAGTTGCTCAGTCGTGTCCAACTCTTTGCGACCCCGTGGACTGTAACCTACTAGGCTTCTCCGTCCATGGGATTCTCCAGGCAAGAATACTGGAGTGGGTTGCCATTTCCTTCTCCAGGGGATCTTCCCTACCCAGGGATCAAACCTGGGTCTCCCGCATCGGAGGCAGACGCTTTAACCTCTGAGCCACCAGGGAAGCCCTCACATCCCTATAGTACACACCAAATTCTGAGAAAAGCATTTCTCAGTCTGTTTTCCTTGGAACACTAGTTCCCTGCGGTGCCGGTTGTGTTATATGAAATACTTCATGCTCTCTCCCCTTTGAGTTATATAAGGTATAAAAGGTATATTTGTATGTTAAAGACTGTGGATTTTGCATAAATAAAGGTATTCAACATTATTTAACGAAGTATTTCCCATGTTTGTATGACCACGGAATCACGGACTCACACACAGTTGTAGGGTGGTGGTGGTGGTGGTGGTGGTGGTGGTGAGTTTTAGCTGAAGCAGTGTTCTGTCGTTTGGAAAATGACCTCTCCCAAAGAAATCAAAGCCAAAGCTAAAAGAATGATATTTCAGGACTAGAATTTTAGGCAAATGAAGACAGTAGACATTTTCATAACTCCTAAAATCATATCAGTTAGCAGTCATTTGTCATTATTCAGTATAAAGACCCTGATCAAGCCTTTTGCTATGTCAATAACTATAAAAGAATATGTCCAGTAATTCAGTCCATCTGATTTCCCAGGCCTTGTGAATATCTGCTTCAATGCGGTACTCAGAAAAGCTATAGCAGATTGGGCATATTTTGAGCCACAGGCAAAATATTCTAAGTTCAAGCATTTATTGAATTTTACTTGCCAGTTTTCATGGCATGTGTGATATTTTTAGCTGACTAGTGATAGTCATTCAATCCAAGAGTAGTACACATTTTACATGAGAAATGGATTAGCATAGTGACAAAGACCCTCTGTCTGACCAAACCTTAGTCAGGTTCCCCTGAACTCTCTTCTTATATTGGTCTAGACCTTTGTACTTTCCTGTCTATCTTCATGTCACTCAGTTTATAGCGAAAACCCTGTTTAGTCAGTTTTGTAGGAATCTCCACCCTCAGTATCTGATCAAATTCCTTATTCCCCTGTCTCCCCCCAGGGGGTATCTGATTACCCTGGCCTACTTTCAGCAAGAATCCTATCAAGTCAGTTTAGCCCAAATTCTCCCTTATTCTTGATGTTTCCTCTAAGTAATTTTCCATCTACTGACCCCTGCTTCTTGGATATGAATCCCTACTTTCCCCCATTGTTTTTAGAATTGAGCCCAGTTCTATATTGAGGTCTCTTTTCCCATATCGCAGTGGCTCCTGAATAAAGTCTGTTTCTACTACTATAAGTACTCTCCATCTCTGGTTTTTGCTTAACAATATGCAAGATTGTAATCATTAATTTGCAGCAAAAAGTAAAGGACACTTGCATCAACTTGGAAAGGCCTTATTAAAAGTACTTGAGTATATTAAAAAATTAGACTGACAGCTTTGAGACACAAAGCCCTCTGTTTATCCATAAAACATCTATATGCTTGCCACCAGCAATTCAAAGCTTCCTTTATGAGTGAACCTCTGTCTGCCCCTCCAGGGAGTGAGAAAAGTGTTCAGACTCCAGGCCCATTCAGTTTTTGGCTCCTCTGCTAAGACTGCCAATTAGAGCATTTTGTGATATGGACATCTGTCCACTGGACTGAGACCAGCTCATTTCACAAAGCAGTTGTCAAATGGTACCAACTTTTCTGTGACAACCTGTGTTGGATTCAAACCCATGCCCTTGGAGGTTACCTGCTTCCCGTCCCATCACTAATCCTTCAAATGCCCAGAACTTAGGCACACTAATTTTCAAAGCTAACTAATTATAAAACCAAAGCCATCCTCATTTCCCTAATTCATGGAAATTTTACTGATGCTTGCAGTTGTGTTATAGAAAAATGATCTAAGAAAATTTTTATTCTTGAAAATCTTGGCATTTTGGGGGTTATTTTGAAAGACAGGTATACATTGTTTAACATTGTTTCAGTGAGTGTTTTTTGAGCAATGTGAAAATGCCACCAGTCTCCCCTTTTTTCCTGAATATATCTACTGAATAGCTGAGAAATTCATTTCATCTATCTCCTCACTACAACTATTTTTTTTTAATTTAGTACACTGCAGAATAAGAGAAGCAAAAAGTTTTATAAGGGAAAGGTAATGTTTAAAATAACATTAGTTTGAATATAGTTTAGTTTCTCAACTGTATATAATTACTTTGAAGAGGGAAAGTCATAAGAATAGCTTTATTGTTATATTTTTGCCAGTGGGTGTGTGAAGTGATTTAACTTACAGGTAATGATTATGTAATTGTATTGATACAGGGCATACAGCCTACCGAGCTTAGTGAGTCATCCAAACTGACAAGAGGAGGTATAAAAATTCTGCCTGCTTCTTTTCTGTTTCATATCTCTGTCTTTACAAAGGAGAGAAGTCTTTCTCACAGGTGGGGGAGAGCTATGGTGAGTGAAGCTTCAAAGCGCCAAGATCACAGATATAAATGCATCAAGACAATGTGTCAATCCCTTGTAGTATAATTTCAAAATTAATTGGGTGGTGGCGAAACTGCCCAGCCCAAATGATGATTGTGCCTTTAAGAGATGTAATCCAAATGGCTGTCAAAAGCTACCTACCATTCAGAAATGAAGTTCTAAACTTTGCAGAGCTGAACTAAGAGACAAATTAATCTCACTGAACTATTCTATGTTGTTTGTCCCTGTTTTACCTCTTTAGGACACATTTGTTGCATAAAGCCAGCCATTTATTTGGACAGGAAAAAGCAAAACAAAATATAAAGGTCTAGTGGTAGCACTGTATCCTGAGGTAATTAAAATTTCTGTTTTTTGCAGCCAGTGGCCCCTGTAGCCATAGCTATTAAAAGTACAAAAATTTAGATCTGGAGAATAATCGTGCCAAGGACAATGCTTGACCAAATGTAATTAGTTGAATTTAGATAAATTCTTAATCTGGCTTTCTTTAACTTGAATAGAAAAATCACACACTTCATTGAGCATGAATAGATTTGAAAATGAACATTTGGATTATATGTGAGGATATTTTTCCCAGAATAATAGGCCCAAGATTTTTCGATATGCTAAGTGGAACCTATTTGTTGACCCAAAGACTATATCAGCCTTCTGTTTTTACTCTCTAGTTCTATTTGCTGATTTTTGTTAATGTTTATCATAACAGAAATAGTAGGTAAGAGAAAGCAAGAGAATAACAGATCCATTTAAGTCCTTACTCTTTGTTTTTTCAGTGCTTCTTGTTCTCTTTCTTAGGGATAATTAGAGATAAATGGTATGGTATTATATTTGCTCAGATAGCAATACAAAAATGCCTATTTCCATCATTTTCAGTAATAGACTTTCAAGCTATATTTTCCTCAAACTTGATCCTCATTATTCCAGTAATATTTAAGCTATTAATTTCTCCAGAGAGTGCTTTTTGAAAATGGTAAATTATAAGACAAATCCCAAAATTACATTTTCTTTAATTTACAGTATTGTTCAAGCTCTACTGTTAGCATAAATGAATAGTCTGAGCTGCAGTCTGAAATAAAGCCTTGCACATTAAACAGTTGGCTTGGAAACAGAAACATTAAGAATATGATTGAAATTTTTACAGAAGATGAAATAATAGCATTCACAAAAGCTCATTTATGATAATTCTAACATTTCTGCTAGAGTTATATAAAAGTAACAACATTTACCCCCCCCCAAAAAAAGGTGAAGGGTTTCACTTTCTAACCAATTGCAATGATATCAATTTTGCCCTTAGTGAAAAGTGATTTTCACAGTTATATAGATTTCATTTTTTTCCAAGTTGCAAGTTTACCCTCTTGAAGGAACAAAAACGGCTTTTCAAAACAAAAGTCAATTGAAGCAAAAGTTGTCATGTTTGATGTCTAAAATGCAGTCATATTACAAACAAGCCTACAAGAGCAATAAATACAGTCAAACAGCATGTTACCCTGAAAGACACTGAAGTCTACAAAAGCCTAGAAACATCAGCTCAATTATCTTATTATAAAAATACATTAATTATGCTAATGTGCTGTGGAATCATACAAATTACCCCCAGAATCTAAAGGTATGTTTTAAATCACTTATTTAGGCAATCTCATTTCAACCTAGTAGTTATATCTGTTTGCTTTATTTTTGTTTTTTTCTTTGTTAGAGGTGGGGGTTTGAGAAAGGAAGATAGAATATACTTGTTATAAAATTGTGAAGGAAGGTAGACTTCTTAAAGATATTGATAATCTGATGAACTGCCAACGATAACTATCTGAGGTCAGAGTAAGCATTTGTAATTCTTCACATGAGAAACTTTAAATTCACTGAGACTAAGAAAATCACTTCCTCCATCTAGTGGTAACTGATGGTAATTTCTCCCAAATTCTAAAATACATTTCAGCTGTTTAAAAATGTCATTTTGTTTTTATACCCATGCTTATGTCAGACCATTGTGTTTATGTGGAAAATTAAGCTAAATTTTATTAGTTTTCTGAAAAACTACTACAGCCTGAAAGACTGTAGCATTACTATCTGCAATATTTTACTCTTGAGTCAAAATGCCTAAAGTATAGTCCCTATTTACAATCCAGTCTGGGAGACCTGACATATATGTGTAAGAGGGGGAGGGCTAAAAGAGTTAATTATCAAATGAGTGATAAAGTCAGATACTATAAGAACTCTGAGGAAGATGTGGTTGTTGATGGTTGCCGTTGATTGAAAAAGGTTTCTCATCATGGAATGATGGAGCAAATGGAATTGATATGATCTTTAAAGACAGGATGGGGCTTCCCTGGTGGTGCAGACATTAAAGCATCTGGCTGCAATGTGGGAGACCTGGGTTCGATCCCTGTGTCGGGAAGATCCCCTGGAGAAGGAAATGGCAACCCATCCAGTATTCTTGCCTAGAGAATTCCATGGACGGAGGAGCTTGGTGGGCTACAGTCCACGGGTCGCAAAGAGTCGGACACGACTGAGAGACTTCACTTCACTTCACTTAAAGACATGATAGAATTTACATAACCAGTTAAGGACAAATAGTAAAGGTTTTGGACAGAAAACTGACACATTGAGCTTTGGGAAGATCCTCTGGTATTCCTGTGTAGGATAGTGTGATGTGAGCAGGGAACTTACTATTTATATTTGAGCCCCTGTATTCCCCCAGCAGGATTCCCTGGTGACTCAGCAGTAAAGAATCTACCTACAATGCAGGAGACTCTGGTTGGATCCCTGAGTCAGGAAGATCCATTGGAGAAGGAAATGGCAACCCATTCCAATATTTTTGCCTGAAAAATCCCATGGACAGAGGAGCCTCATGGGCTATAGTCCATGGGGTTGCAAAGAGTCAGACACAACTCAGCAACTAAACAACGACAACAGTTCCCCCAGCACAAGCAATAATACCCAGCTAACACGGTACTTTGTTCCTCACCTCTCTGGACATGTAGTACTTTCTTATGAGATGTTATAAGTCTAGAATTTGCTCTATGACAATTTTGAGTCATATAAGTGATCCCTTCAAAAAATACCCATAAGCATGTCTAAAATTTAGTTTCAGTAATTATATCTTTCTCAACACTAAAATCCATGCTGACCATATTTATATTTAGGATTCAGGCCCTCAAAATGGTAGTAGTAATCATAAAAATTCCCAGTTGTTGAGGATTATATGCCAGGCCCTAAATAAAGATGCATTTTTTCAGTGAGTACTTACTGAGTGCTTGTCATGTGCCAGACAGGCTCTTAGTAATTCTTAGGATAATCTATGAGTTAGTTGTGAAAGTGAAGTCGCTCAGTCGTGTCCAACTCTTTGGGACCCTGTGGACTGTAGCCTACAAGGCTTCTCTGTCCATGGGATTCTCCAGGCAAGAATACTGGAGTGGGTTACCATTTCCTTCTCTAGGGGATCTTCCCAACCCAGGGATTGAACCCGGGTCTCCTGCATTGGAGGCAGATGCTTTAACCTCTGAGCCACCAGGGAAGCCCCTCTAATTGTATAGACGAGAAAACTGAAGATTAAGGGAGTAAGTAGTATTTCCATAATCACCTTGTTGACAGCTAGTACATCTTGAGTTTCAGCCCAGATCTCTTTGATTCAGTAAAATGTGTCAGAGGTGAAAGTTGAAAAGTATTTGGCCAGGATGCAAGATTTCTGAACGCCTGTATCTCATATCTTCTACAGCAATATCTTTCCTTTCCTTTCCCTTCCCTCCATCCAGTCTACCCTAGCTTCATTGCAAGGGATACAGGCACAGAGCCCAAAGTCAGGCAAATGTGCCTTCTTTATTACTATGGAACTTATGTCCAAGAACCTCAGTGTATGAACTAAGCAGGAGTCAGTAGCCAAGTCCCTTTCCATGGCTTGTTGTTGTTTAGTTATTCAGTCATGACCAACTCTTTTGCAACCCCATGGAATGTAGCCCTGCCAGACTCCTCCATCCATGGGATTTCTCAGGCAAGAATACTAGAGTGGATTGTCATCTCCTTCTCCAGGGGATCTTCCTAACCCAGGGATCAAACCCACATCTCCCGCATTGCCGGCAGATTGTTTACTTCTGAGCCACCAGAGGAAACCTTTTCATAGCTTGGTGTTTCTCAAACTCTCGTCCTAAGAAACAGTTTAAAAGATGTTTATTAGAATGCCATATTAAAGTATCCTGTGACCAGAAATATCATGGGATTACTGCATTGTGTATTTTCCTCTTGATGTTCAGGAATGTACATTAAGAGATTACAAACTGGGAAAGTCCCACAGGAAAAAGATTGAGTAAGTCAGCTAAAGACAGTTTTTCTCAAATTGTTTAACCAAGAAGTCTCTTACCATAAAATTACTAATGCACTGCGGAACAATGTCCAATGTCCCAGCTGTCACAATGGCAAGCTTAAGCAAAAAATATGCTAAAATCACCTCCAATCTTCTATTGGAATTAACGTAGCTCCTTCACCATCTACAAAATTGAGTTTCTCTGACCCGAAACATTTTGTCTGCTCACTTTTCCTAAATGCTAGTGGTGTAGCATGGTGCATAAAGAAGATGACTGCAAGCCTCACACTCACAAAATACTACAAAACATAATTAAATTCCAGAATAAATATGACCACTACTTCACCAATTTACAGTGTAAGTATCAATTACTTTTATTTTTTTAAAACCAATTTTGTCCTTTTTGATACATTTTTTCATCCGTCATAGCTCTTCTTTAAACATAAATAAGACATTTTTATTTTTGTATTTTACATTTCCAACATCTCAGACTTTGCTGGTCTGATTCTGTTGCCTGTTGTTCCTAATGACTCGTGCTTATGCGGGTTTTTTTTTTTTCCTTTTGTGCTTGTTTTCACTATAAGCTCATATTCCTTGAAATTTTATCTGAAGGAATTCCTTGAAGCCTGGGTTTAAAGGACAGTCCTCAAGAGAGAAATGCATTTTGGGAATTCCCTGGTGATCCAGGGGCTAAGACTCCACTCTCCCAAGTTCAACCTGACCAGGAAACTAGATTCTGCATATTGCAACTAAGAATCTGCACGCTGAAACAAAGATCCTGTGAACCGCAACTAAGACCCAGCACAACCAAAATAAGTAGGTATTTTTTAAAAAGAGAGGAATGCATTTGCTTCTGCCAGATATACCTGGAGGTACTCCCAACCAGAGACCACTTTAAACTGAATTGTAGCATGAAGATACTCCAGTCCGCAGGCAGTATGAATTCTCCACCCAAACAGTACTGAGAACCAGCTGCACTTACCTATCACCAGGGACACTTTCTGTCCCCACCTCCTACCTCCCCTTGCATCCAAAACCAAAGCTAAGAAGATGAGTTGTGGGATTGGGTCCCTCTTTGAATGACGGTGTCATCTCTTGGGCTGAAGGAGGAAGGGGCTCTGATCTGACTTCCCACTTTGTAGGAGGCTTAGGTTTACTGTCTACCCACCTGTGGCCCCTGAAACAGTAGTTCTAGGCCACCTACAAAAGCAGCAGGATAAAAAGATGAGGGACAAGAGTGTTTATGAACTGGCTCCTGCATGAAGTCACAATCCTGGGAGCCACTCAGACTCTGGCCTTCAACCAGCCTCCAGGTTCTTTTCCTTCTGTATCAGAATCATTAAGACAAGGATGGGAGGAGGACATGAGGACAATGACCCAGATTCAAGCAGACAAAGTATGGCATGGCAGAAGGCTCAGCTGCTCTTCCTTTTCAGCCCTTAGGCAGTCCAAGAGGCTTTGAGTCATCTCTGAGCCAGGTGAGTTCCAAGGCAGCTGTGACCTTACCGTTGAATGGGAAAGAACCAGAACAGGCCAAGCCCAAAGGTGTCCCCACAGATGCACTTCTCACTGGGGCAGCAGCAGAGCTGAGCACGGATCCTTTACTACTCTTTGCTCAAAGGGAGATGTCGTCTGTCCTTGCCTGCATTTTGGCGCCTCTTTCAACTCAAGACGCTCTCTAGCTTCTTGCTTCGTTTCAGCTCCTTAAACTTCTCAGCCAGGACCAACTGGCGCTGTTCAGATTTCTTCAGGAAGTATGGCCGATGGCCCTGCTGAGCCTGAGCCCGCCACTCCTGCTTCAGGGCCAGGCGCAGCTCCTGCTGCCGCTTTCGTTCCTTCTGGGCCATTTCTTGCTGCTCCATTCGCTGAAGCAGGCGCTGTAGTTTCTCATGCTCCTCCCCTGAACGGCGCTTCCTCAGCTGGTTTTTCACCAGCTCTTTATCTCTGGCTTGGATGTCATCTAGGAATTGATATGTTTTACCTAACACCTCAGGATTATACTCCCCTGACAGATCATCAAAGCGGGGGTCCCGGGCTACCTTCTTACTGATGGGGACAACCTGACGCAAAAATGGCACCCGGACCTTGGCTGACATTTCCAGAGGCCTGTGCTTATCTGCAACACACGGTTTTTGGACAGGTGGTCTACAACTCTGCTTCTTAGTGCTGCCTCCTGTTACCAGTTTTTTGTAGGCTTTAGTCCCCACTTGGCTCTGCAATTCCAACAGCTCCTCGAATGACGTGTGAAATGTGTCATTCTGCAGGCTCCCGTCATCCTGAGCCCCGCTGGGAAGCCCTGCAACCGCCCTGCCACGGGAGCTTGCTCTCGGCATCTCAATTACTTTTAAATAGCATTCCCCCAACAAAACCAATGCAATCAAATCAAGAAACACTAAAATCTAGAACCACATGATTCTTAACCAGCTGTAAGCTACAACAAAGAAAACAGAAGAGAGGAAAAGAGAAAAAGCTTCTTGGTTTCATCTTCAATAGGATGCTAGTTAATCCTTGGCACTTGTCTCAAGTCTCCCATCTGTGAAATTAAATGTCCCTTGGGAAAAAGAGCCCATGAGTAGGTTAACTGTGACCCCAGAATTCCATGTCCCGAGGGGAAGGGGGAGCAGATGGAAAGTCCGTCATTTTCACACACTGCTGCACTGCCTCTCTCAGAGAGTACTTGAAACACTTTGATTTTCTTTCAAATTTTAGAAATTAGCTTTGGAGCACCTCCACTCATGAGTCTTTTCTGAAGCCCCATTCTCCACCCACCATCTATCCTGTATATCTCAAACCTCAAATCTTCTCTTTCTACCTGTCTTTGGTCCCTGCATTCCTAGCACCCAAGTCTAAGTTTACAGGGATCTCCCTCTTGGAAACAGCTTTCATGCCTTCCTATGAAAAAACACCCATTTTTTAAAATGAAAAAAAAAAGAAAAGAAAAAACACCCATTTATATCATGCAGTTCACACAGTCCTAATCTCCTATACTTCCCCCTGTGTTTCTTCTCCTCAATGAGATACCACAATATTGATGGCCTAGGGCTACCAAGAGGCTGCTGCCCCTTCCTTCTCTGAAATTCCTCAGGCCAGTCTTTCTATCTTCCTAGCAGAGGAAGCCCTTTTTTGCCCCCACATTTGCCCCAGCTGATAAGAATCACTCAACAGTTTTCTGAACTGAACTTGCTGGTGGCAATGCAGCTTAAAGAGTCTAATGATATACAATATCCATATGCTTATAGTACAACCTAGACCTGATTGCTGTTTTCACCTGAAGTCCATAATGGAAGTCATGTGGAGAAAGCAGATAGACCAAACTCAAAATGAGAGAAGGGTAAGAAGAGCTTCACGCTTTCAAGCTTGTGAAAATATTTGTCAAGTTGCCTGGAGAAAAACCATCTTTGTGGTGAGAAACTCTGGATGTAGTTCATCATGAGAGTATTTTTATTTACCATTATTTGATAACTTAATGAACAATGCTTCGATTCTTGTTTTGCAGAAAATACAAAAAGAGCTGATGAGATTCTCAGCTTTAAAAGACATGATCTCCCACCTTCCATAATTTATTTTGATACTTATGTGTGTCCTACAGTATTTGCTGCTACCACTACATAATGAGTGGCAAGCTCAAAGTTACAATAAATTATGCATAATTTAGTCTCTTGAAAGGTCTATAAATACAGTGTGAAGTGTTCAGCTTTCTACTTGGTACAACATCTGAAATCAGATTGCTTTGATGCAAATGTTTGTCTCAATATTATAATTGTGGCATGAATTCGTCTGAATTTATTTTGTTTGTAAAAGAGAATTTTATTAATTAGTTACATTAGTCTCAAGGGTATTAGTTTTCTAAAGACATCAGTGTCAAAACTTCTGCAAATATAAAATAATAACTCATTTTTAAAAGAAGAAAAGTTTTAAGTGATTTATTTATTTTAAATAATAAATGCTGGGTCTTCGTTTCTTTGCCTGGGCTTTTGCTGGTTGCAACAAGTAGAGGCTACTCTCTAGTGGTGGTATACAGGCATCTCATTGCATGGCTTCTCTTGTTGCAGAGCACAGAATCTAGAGAACAGGCCCAGTCACTGTGGCACAGGGACTTAGTTGCCATGCAGCATGTGGGATCTTCCTGCACCAGGGGTCAAACCTATGTCTTCTGCCTTGGCAGGTGGATTCTTAACCACTGGAATACCAGGGAAGTCCTTACTGCGTGATTTTAAAAGTACCATTTGGAGACTATGAATACTCCTAAGAGGTATATTTTCCAAACATTTCTAGTCATTGAGAAATGTACTAAGCTTACTGTTTATACCCCATCATGGATCACAGCCTTGTCATGGTGAGGGGGCTTGCATAACTCGATAAAGCTGTGAGCCAGCTGCACAGGACTACCCAAAACAGATGGGTCATAGTGAACAGTTCTGACACACTGTGGTCTACTGGAGGAGAAATGGCAACCCACTCCAGTATTCTTGCAGCAAGAACCCCATGAACAGGACAAAAAAGGCAAAAAGATATGACACTGGAAGATGAACCCCTCAGGTTGGAAGGTGTCCAATATGCTACTGGGGAAGAGTGGAGGACAATTACTAATAGCTCCAGAAAGAATGAAGCAGCTGGGCCAAAGCAGAAACAACCCTCATTTGTGCATGTGTCTGATGATGAAAGTAAAATCCAATGCTGTAAAGAACAATGTGGCAGAGGAACCTGGAATGTTAGGTCCATGAATCAGGGTAAATTGGAAATGGTCAAACAGGAGATGGTAACAGTGAACATTGACAACTTAGGAATCAGTGAACTAAAATGGACCAGAATGGGCAAATTTAATTCAGATGACAATTGTATGTACTACTGTGGGCAAGAATCCTTTAGAAGAAATGGAGTAGCCTCATAGACAACAAAACAGTCTGAAATGCAATACTTGGGTGCAACCTCAAAAAGGACAGAATGATCTTGGTTCATTTCCAAGGCAAACCATTTCACATCACAGTAATCCAAGTCTATGCCCCAAACCACTAATGCTGAAGAAGCTGAAGTTGACTGGTTCTATAAAGACCTACAAGACCTCCTAGAATGCACAACAAAAAAAGATGTCCTTTTCATAAAAGGGGATTGGAATACAAAAGTAGGAAGTCAAGAATAACAGGCAAGTTTGGCCTTGGAGTACAAAATGGAGCAGGGAAAAGGCTAACAGAGTTTTGCCAAGAGAACATGATGGTCAGAACAAACATCCCTTTCCAACAACCCATGAGACAGCTCTCCACATGGACAAAACCGAGGGTCAATACCAAAAGCAGATTATGTTCTTTGCAGCCAAAGATGGAAAAGCTCTATACAGTCTGCAAAAACAAGACCTGGAACTGACGTGGCTCGGGTCATGAACTCCTTATTGCAAAATTCAGGCTTACATTGAAGAAAGTAGGGGAAAAAACCACTAGGTCATTGAAGCATGACCTAAATCAAATCCCTTACAAATTGATACAGTGGAGGTGACT
Source organism: Oryx dammah (assembly GCF_014754425.2). NCBI lineage: Eukaryota > Metazoa > Chordata > Mammalia > Artiodactyla > Bovidae > Oryx > Oryx dammah. The sequence goes on along the minus strand of NW_024070200.1, from coordinate 28,284,125 downwards.
AATAGATTCAAGGGATTAGATCTGATAAACAGAGTGCCTGGACAGAGGTTTATAACATTGTACAGGAGGTGGTGACTAAACCATCCCAGAGAAAAAGAAATGCAAGAAGACAAAGTGGTTGTCTGAGGAGGCTTTATAAATAGCTGATGAAAGAACAGAAGTGAAAGGCAAGGAAGAAAGGGAAATATGTACTCAACTGAATGCAGAGTTCCAAAGAATAGCAAGGAGCAATAAAAAGGCTTCCATACATGAAAACTGCAAAGAAATAGAGGGAAAAACTAGAGATCTCTTTAAGAAAACTGGAGATATCAAGAGAACATTTCATGCAAGGGTGGGCACAATAAAGGCCAGAAAATAAAGACCTAACAGAAACAGAAGAGATTAAGAAGAGGTGGCAAAAATACATAAGAAATATACAACAAGATTTTAATGACTTGGATTATCACGATGGTGTGGTCTCTGACCTAGAGCCAGACATCATGGAGTATGAAGTCAAGTGGGCCTTTGAAAGCATTACTACCACCAAAGCTAGTGGACATGATAGAATTCCAGCTCAGTTATTTCAAATCCTAAAAGATGATGCTGTTAAAGTGCCAGCAAATTTGGGAAACTCAACAGTCGCCACAGGATTGGAAAAGGTTAGTTTTCATTCTAACCCGAAAGCAGGGCAATGCCAAAATTGTTCAGACTACCTTACAATTGCAGTCATTCCACATGTTAGCAAAGTAATGCTCAAAGATTCCAGATATACAAGCAAGGTTTCAAAATGGTGAAGGAACCAGAGATCAAATTGCCAACATCTATTGGATAATGGAGGAAGCAAGGGAATTCCAGAAAAATATCTACTTCTGCCTCACTGACTATGCTAAAACCTTAGACTGTGTGGATCACAACAAACTGTGGAAAATTCTGAAAGAGATGGGATTAACAGACCACCTTACCTGTCTCCTGAGAAACCTATATGCGGATCAAGAAGCAACAATTAGAACCAGACATGGCTCAAATGAGTGGTTCAAAATTGGGAAAGGAGCAAAATAAGGCCTGCGTATTTAACTTACATGTAGAGTACATCATGGAAATGCTGGGCTGGATGAATCCTAAGCTGGAATCAAGATTGTTCGGAGAAATATCAACAACTTCAGTTATGCAGATGATATCACTCTAATGGCAGAAAGTGAAGAGGAGCTAAAGAGCCTCTTGATGAGGGTGAAAGAGGAGAGTGAAAAAGCTGGCTTGAAACTCACATTGAAAAAAAAACCTAAGATTATGGCATCTAGTCCCATCACTTCATGGCAAATAGATGGGAAAAACTTGGAAGTAGTGACATATTATCTTTCCTTGGACTCCAAAATCACTGGGGAGAGACTGCAGCTCTGAAATTCAAGGACACTTTTTCCTTAGAAGGAAAGTTATGACCAACTTAGACAGCATATTCAAAACCAGGGGCTTAACTTGGCCAACAAAGGTCCATATAGTCAAAGCTATGGTTTTTCCAGTAGTCATGTATGGATATGAGAGTTGAACCGTAAAGAAAGTTGAGTGCCGAAGAACTGATGCTTTCGAATTGTACTGGAAAAGACTCTTGAGAGTCCCTTGGACAGCAAGGAGATCAAACTAGTCAATCCTAAAGGAAATCAACCCTGAATATTCATTGGAAGGACTGATGCTGAAGCTGAAGCTCCAATACTTTGGCCACCTGATATGAAGAGCTGTCTCACTGAAAACACCTGATGCTGGGAAAGAATAAGGGCAGAAGGAGAGTTCAGTTCAGTCGCTCAGCCTTGTCCAAATCTTTGCAACCCCATGGATTGCAGCACGCCAAGCTTTCCTGTCCATCACCAACACCCAGAGCTTGCTCAAACTCATGTCCATCTAGTCGGTAATCCCATCCAACTATCTCAACCTCTGTCATCCCCTTTTCCTCCTGCCTTCAATCTTTCCCGGCATCAGGATCTTTTTTAATGAGTCAGTTATTTGCACCAGGTGGCCAAAGTATTGGAGCTTCAGCTTCAGTATCAGTCCTTCCAATGAATATTCAGGGTTGATTTCCTTTAGGGTTAACTAGCTTGATCTCCTTGCTGTCCAAGGGACTCTCAAGAGTCTTCTCCAGCACCATAATTCAAAAGCATCAATTCTTCAGCACTCAGCTTTCTTTACGGTCCAACTCTCATATCCATACATGACTACTGGGAAAATCAATAGCTTTGACTAGATGGACCTTTGTTGGCAAAGTAATGTCTCTGCTTTTTAATATGCTGTCTAGGTTTGTCATAGCTTTTCTTCCAAAGAGCAAGTGTCTTCAATTTCATGGCTGCAGTCACTGTCCACAGTGATTTTGGACCCCAACAAAATAAAATCTGTCACTGTTTCCACTTTTTCTCCATCTTTTTGCCATGAAATGCTGGGACCAGATGCCATGATCTTTGTTTTTTTGGATGTTGAGTTTTAAGCCAGCTTTTTCACTCTCCTCTTTCACCTTAATCAAGAAGCTCTTTAGTTCTTCTTCTCTTTCTGCCATTAGTGTGGTGTCATCTGCATCTCTGAGGTTATTGATGTTTCTCCCAGTAATCTTGAATCCAGCTTGTGTTTCATCCAGCCTGACATTTCACATGATGTACTCTGCATATAACTTAAATAAACAGGGTGACAACATACAGCCTTGGCAGACTCATTTCCCAATTTGGAAGCAGTCTGTTGTTCCATGTCCAGTTCTAACTGTTGCTTCTAGACCTGCATACAGATTTCTCAGGGGGCAAGTAAGGTGGTCTGGTATTCCCATCTCTTGAACAATTTTCCAGAGTTTGTTGTGATCCACACAGTCAAAGGCTTTGGCATAATCAGTAAAGCAGTAGTAGATGTTTTTCTGTAACTCTCTTGCTTTTTCTGTGACCCAGCAGATGTTGGCAACTAGATCTGTGGTTCCTCTCTTTTCCTAAATCCAGCTTGAACATCTGGAAATTCACGGTTCACATACTGTTGAAGCCTGGGTTGGAGAATTTTTAGCATTACTTTACTAGCATATGAGATGAATGCAATTGTGCAGTAGTTTGAGCATTCTTTGGCATTGCCCTTCTTTGGGATTGAAATGAAAACTGACCTTTTCCAGTCCTGTGACCACTGCTGAGTTTTCCAAATTTGCTGGCATATTGAGTGCAGAACTTAACAGCATTATCTTTAGGATTTGAAATAGCTCAACTGGAATTCCATCATCTCCACTAGCTTTATTAGTAGTGCTTCCTAAGGCCCATTTGACTTCGCATTCCAGAATGTCTGCCTGTAGGTGAGTGATCAGACCATGTCTGCCTGTAGGTTATCTGGGTCACTAAGATCTTTTTTGTATAGTTCTTCTGTGTATTCTTGGCACCTCTTCTTAATATCTTCTGCTTCTGTTAGGTCCATACCATTTCTGTCCTTCATTGTACCCATCCTTGCCTGAAATGTTCCCTTGGTATCTCTAGTTTTCTTGAAAAGATCTCTAGTCTTTCCCATTCCATTGTTTTCCTCTATTTCTTCACATTGATCACTGAAGAAGGCTTTCTTATCTCTTCTTGCTATTCTTTGGAACTCTGCATTCAAATGGGTATACCTTTCCCTTTCTCCTTTGCCTTTTGCTTCTCTTCTTTTCTCAGCTATTTGTAAGGCCTCCTCAGGCAGCCATTTTGTCTTTTTGAATTTCTTTTCTTGGGGATGGACTTGATCGCTGCTTCCCATGCTATGTCACAAACCTCCGTCCATGGTTCTTCAGGCACTCTGTCAGATCTAATACCTTGAATCTATTTGTCACCCACACTGTATAATCATAAGGGATTTGATTTAGGTCATACCTGAATGCTCTAGTGATTTTCCCTACTTTTTTCAATCTAAGTCTGAATTTGGCAATAAGGAGTTCATGTTCTGAGCCACAGTCAGCTCCCGGTCTTATTTTTGCTGGCTGTGTAGAGCATCTGCCTCTTTGGCTACAAAGAATATAATCAATCTGATTTTGGTGTTGACCATCTGGTGATGTCCATGTGTAGAGTCATCTCTTGTGTTGTTGGAAGAGGGTATTTCCTATGACAAGTGCATTCTTTTGGCAAAACTCTGTTAGCCTTTGCCCTGTTCATTTTGTACTCCAAGGCCAAACTTGCCTGTTACTCCAGGTATCTCTTTACTTCCTACTTTTGCATTCTAGTCCCCTATAATGAAAAGGACATCTTGTTTTTTGGTGTTACTTCTCAAAGGTCTTGTAGGTCATCATAGAACCATTCAACTTCAGCTTCTTCGGCATTACATTCGGTTGGGGCATACCCTTGGATTACTCTGATATTCAATGGTTTGCCTTGGATATGAACAGAGAACATCTGTCATTTTTGAGGTTGCACCCAAGTATTGCATTTCAGACTGTTTGGTTGATTGTGAGGGCTACTCCATTTCTTCTGAGGGATTCTTGCCCACAGCAGTAAATATAATGGTCATCTGAATTCAATTAGCCCATTCTGGTCCATTTTAGTTCACTGATTCCTAAAATGTCAGTGTTCACTCTTGCCGTCTTCTGTTTGACCACTTCCAATTTACCTTGATTCATGGGCCTAACATTCCAGGTTCCTATGCAGTATTGTTCTTTACAGCATCAGACTTTACTTCCATCACCAGTCACATCCACAACTGGGCATTGTTTTTGCTTTGGCTCTGTCTCTTCATTCTTTCTGGAGTTATTTCTCCAGTCTTTTCCAGTAGCATATTGGGCACCTCCCAACCTGGGGAGTTCATCTTTCAGTGTCATATCTTTTTGCCTTTTCATACTGTTCATGGGGTTCTCAAGGCAAGAATACCGACGTGGTTTGCCATTACCTTCTCCAGTGGACCACATTGTGTCAGACCTCTCCACCATGATCCATCCATCTTGGGTGGCCCTACACAGCATGGTCATAGTTTCATTGAGTTAGACAAGGCTGTGATCCATGGGATCAGTTTGGTTAGTTTTCTGTGATTGTGGTTTTCCTTCTGTCTGCCCTCTGAAGGATAAGGATAAGAGGCTTATGGAAGCTTCCTTAATGGAGAGACTAACTGTAGGGGAAACTGGGTCTTATCCTGATGTGTAGGGCCATGCTCAGTAAATGTTTAATCCAGTTTTCTGTTGATGGACAGGGCTGTGTTCTCTACCTGTTGTTTGGCCTGAGGCCAAACTATAGTAGGCGTAATTATGGTAATGGTGACCTCCTTCAAAAGGACTCGTGCATGTACTGTATTTTATTCAGTGCCCCTGACCCCTCAGCAGGCCACTGTTGACCCACACCTCTGCTGGAGACTCCTGAATACTCACAGGCAAGTCTGGCTCAGTCTTTTGAGGGCAACAAAGGATAAGATGGTTAGATAGCATCACTGACTCAATGGATGCCTGGCGTGCTGCAGTCCATGGGTTCACAAACAGTCAGACACAACTTACTGAATGACATCTATTTGTTGCTTCTTGTTATTATCCTGTGTAGTTTCTTTTGACAAAATCGGAGTAAAAGCATCTTACCTTTACGTTCAGTTGTTTGGACTAAAATGTCCAAGAAATTTTAGTTTATGTTCTGATAAACAATATTTGTAATTCTTGCTTCTCTTCCATTTCTAAAAATTGTCAAACTATTGATTATGATGAATCTTTGTATAGGCAACATTGCCTCCATTTCTTGCCATTTAGTGTATGACTTTCATTCTTGAAAGGCCTCTGTTTCAGGTGATTTGTGATTTTTTTTGTTGTTGCAAACTCATGTTTATTGAACTTTATGTATGAAATTTTTTTGAAGACTGCATTTAAGTTTAATTTCTTCCAGAAGTTTTGGGCTTGTGTCTTAAAAATGTCTATTGGAACTGAAACCTAGAAGAACTTAAAAAATTTTTTTCACCTTGGATGTTGGGGGAGAGGGTACGTAGATAGTATGAGTTCCTGCTCCACAACCCCACTGCCACTATTATTTATGTCAGTTCAGGTCTTCCAAAAATCAAATGTCCAAATAGGATTGGAAAGATAAGAAATTTATTTGAAAAATAAAAAGAAACAAAAACAGCTTTATGTTTTTGGTAAGTGGGAAGAGCCTTTAGAAGGCAATGCCAGAAGGTTTCAGATTATAGAATCATTCTGAGAAAGCCTTGGCCAAGCCAATAGGGTGTCTCTGAGCAATAGTTACCATTAGAGGAGTCCCATGGGCAGAAATGGGCAGAAATGGCTCAGCTCTGGTTCTTCAGCCATGCTCCATCATTGACCAAAAGCAACCCTTAGGAAACATGTGTCTCAGTCACTCAGTCGTGTCCAACTCTTTGTAACCCCATGGACTGTAGCCCACCAGTCTCCTCTGTCCTTGGAATTCTCCAGGCAATAATACTAGAGCGGGTAGCCATTTCCTTCTCCAGGGGATCTTCCCTAGCCAGGGATAGAACCTGGGTCTCCTGCACTGCAAGCAGATTCTTTACCATCTGAGGCACCAGGGAAGCCCTAGGAAACACAACCTTGTCATAAATGCCACAGTGGATCCAAAGGTGCCCTGGTGGAGGCTGTCAGTCAGCTGAGCACCCAGACAACAGATTCTCTGGAAGAGCGATCCGGGCCATCTCACAAGTGCTGGGGGAATTGTTTTTCTTATTTCATCATGATGGTGTCTCCTGAATTAGAATGGAAGAAAAGCCACGCCACCTTCAGAAATTTTTGAGATGTCATCTTGGCATTGTCAGGGAAACAAGTCCCCATAGTGGATATGGAAAATGAAACAGAAACAGGAATTGTCTCAACCACTAGACCAGGTCATGGTATTGGTGAGAGCAGGGTAAGACAGAGAAAATGGTATAAGGCAGAAGGAGGTGATTACCACTTCATGCTGGGACACACGGAACAGCTGGGAAATGGAAATCGCATTGAACCAGCAAGGAACAATATGAGGCTAGATTTCCACTGGTTAGGTATGATCCAATTTTAAGTTTCTTGTTTAAATGTTATTTTATCAGCCAGACTGTGGGCTAGGAAACCTTGAGCTACACACACTTCTAAATGCAAACCAGTCATTTCCCCTTCAGTGTCCTCCTCAAGGACCTAGTATATAATACAGAGAACTAAGGAGATTATACCACACACCCGCACAAAGCAAAGCATACAAAATATGTCCTGACCCTATATTTTCGATCTCATTTGATGGCATAATCATTGCAATCATTATTTACTCACCCAGCTAGAAAACTAAGAACTATCCTCTGCTCCCTCACTTTTACTCTACATAATTTAATCAAGTTATCAAATCTTATTAACTCTGCCTCGAAACTATTTTGTCTGTTCTTTCTTCCTCTTACACCTCTAATTACATTCCGCTGTGTAAAAACATCATATAGTTCTATAATACATGTCAGTTCAGTTCAGTTCAGTCGCTCAGTTGTGTCCGACTCTTTGCGACTCCATGAATCGCAGCACGCCAGGCCTCCCTGTCCATCACCAACTCCCGGAGGTCACTCAGACTCACGTCCATCGAGTCAGTGATGCCATCCAGCCATCTCATCCTCGGTCATCCCCTTCTCCTCCTGCCCCCAATCCCTCCCAGCATCAGAGTCTTTTCCAATGAGTCAACTCTTCGCATGAGGTAGCCAAAGTACTGGAGTTTCAGCTTTAGCATCATTCCTTCCAAAGAAATCCCAGGGCTGATAATACATGTAGGGCAGACTTTAGCATTCTTAACATGGCATAAAAATTCACAACCCAACATAAACCTCACTTTTCTTTGTTGAGCATCGAACATTTTTCCTTCTTTCATCTATTCAGCAAATATTTGAGTGCCTAGTGTGTGTCAAGGATATATATTAGCCACAGATTCATCTGAACTTGCCATTCTCTTCATTAATCATGGTCTTTCATGCACCTGTGTCTTTGCATGTGATACTTATGTGGTATTTCCAATGCCCCTAACTTCACACTCTCAATTATTCAGGACCTAATTTAAATACTGCACGCTCTGTGAAAACTCTTCTCCGACTTCCCGATGGTATGTTTCTCCCTCCTCTGTGCCCCCTTAAATACTTGTATATAACTTAATACAACACTTATTACAATAGAATGTTCAACTACCCAACATTTATTAAGTGTCACTATGTTGTAGGAACAGACTGAGAATATGTGAGTGAGACACGGATCCTTCTATGGAAGATGTCAGGATCCATTTGCATGTTTTTTTATTCATTTGAGGATGAGCTCCACAAGGTCCTGCATTTCTTGGTTCTTGAAATATGACAAGAATTTGGCCATTTGATTCGGGAACAAATTATCAGGTTTGGTTCCGACTTTTTTTCCTTTTTTAAATTTTATCTTTCACATCCTTTTTTTCTGCCAGAATTGCATTCTCTTAAAGCCAGGCAAAGCAAGTTTGTCCTTTTAAGGCCTAGAAATATTACTTAGGCCATCCAGTCTGCCAATTCGATTTGCCTCAGAATGTAATTTGACATTCTTCCTGTCACAAAGTGACAACTAATTCTCCCCCTCTTGAATATGGGCCAGGCTTACAAACTTGCTTCTGATTAACAGAAGGCAGCAGAAGGGACCCTGCCTAACTTCCAAGGCTAGGTTAGAAAAGGTTATAATGCTTCCACCTGGCTCACTCTTGGAACCCAAGCACCACTGGGATGCTGGCTCTTACAGCCTAAGCCACCATGCTGTGAAGAAGCCAAGGAGATAAATGGAGAGATCACATGTAAGTGTTCTGACCATAACTGCAGCCAAGGACCCCTGCTGACAGACAGCATTAAATGCCAGATGTGAGTGACCCAGCCTTGGATGACTCCAGCCCTCTTAGCTGATGCCAGATGAAGTAGAGGAGATCTGAACCGATGAGCCCTGCCAAAAAGGCAGATTTGTGAGCAAAACAAATGTCATTCTTTTAAGCTGCTAAATTGGGTGATATTTATTAGGTAGCAATAGATAACTGGAATAACAGTGAAATAAATTACAATCTAAATGCCATGAGAAGCTCCTCAGAGGAGCTGCCAAAGGCCATTTTGAGAGCTGCACATGCAGAAAGCTCTGGGTTCAGTCACTCCTTAAATTTTCACTTGAACTATATTACCAACAGAGTACAAGATGCATAGAGTTGACCTAAAGCTTTTCTATGTTATGTTATTTATCTTTGTAACAAGCTCCCTGCTTCTTTTCTTGACCCCCATGCACTCTATTCTCAACACAGCAGCCAAAGTTGTATGTTTAAAACATTAGTCAGATAATGTACCTTTCTTGCTCCTTCCATAGCTTTCCATCTCACAAAATATAAAATTCAAATCATTATTATAGCTAAAAATCTATATAATCTACCCTCCAGCTACTTTATCTCCTCCAGCTCTGTCTCATTCACTCTGTTTCAGCCAGTTGACACCCTTCCTGTCCCTATAACACACCAGGCATATTTCTGTGTCAGGGTCTCATTCCCTCAGTTTATTTATTTTTATTTTTTTTTTTTTTTATTTATTTATTTTTAATTTTTACTTTACAATTCTGTATTGGTTTTGGCATAGATTGACATGAATCCACCACAGGTGTACATGCGTTCCTCAGTTTATTTATATCTGCTTCAATGTCACTTTATCAGAAAGGACTTCAGTGATCTCTCAGTTTAAAATAAAACTCCCTTCTCTCTATTAATTTGCTCCATTATTTTTTTTATTTACTGTACTTACCTCATGTGGCATATTACTGCTACATTGCTTATTTGTTTATTTTGTGTCTCCTTCCACTGGAATATGAGCTCCATGAGGATAGGGACTTTGTTTACTACTCTATCCTCAGGTCTTTGAACAATACCTGGCACTCAGTAATCATTGTTGATTGTATGAATGAATGAATATTTTTGAAGAGGAGAGCAAAGACATAAATGGCTTTAAATCATAAATTAGTAGGTTTTTCTCAGTCAAGATTCCATTTATACTAATTCTGATTGTCACCAAACCATGAATAAATGATGTTAGTCATAGGACTTATGTTTATAGAAACACAAAGATTTGCAAAGTGATTTTTTAATAGGAAACATTGACTATGAATTACATATATGAGATGCAAAACTACATATGTGAATTATATATATGAGATGAAATAATCACATATACAACTTGAAAAAGCTGAGACATAGAACAGTTAATTGACAATATTCCAGAGGATATAATAGGATGTTTTTTCATTTATTTTATCTATCATTAATTTATTCAAATATACTTACTTACTTATAATGCTGTGGTTAGTGCTGGTGTTGTTTTCCCCATTTCCAGATCTCTGCATCTCTTTGCATAGATCCAGACTACTGTCCGATGTCAGTTTCATGTTCTTTCCATCTGAAGAAGTTCCTTTAACATTTCTTATAGCTAAAGTCTGAAAAAGTTTGGAAATATCTTTCTTTCTCTTTCATTTTTGAAAAAGGTTTTCAGGAGGTATAGAATTCTGGGTTGATAGTTTTGTGGTGTTTTTTTTTTTTCTTGCAGTACTTAAAGAATGTTTCTCCATTGACCTCTGGCTTGTGTAGTTTTTGTGAGCACCGAAGAATTGATGCTTTTGAACTGCGGTGTTGGAGAAGACTCTTGAGAGTCCCTTGGACTGCAAGGAGATCCAACCAGTCCATTCTGAAGGAGATCAACCCTGGGATTTCTTTGGAAGGAATGCTGCTAAAGCTGAAACACCAGTACTTTGGCCACCTCATGCAAAGAGTTGACTCATTGGAAAAGACTCTGATGCAGGGAGGGGTTGGGGGCAGGAGGAGAAGGGGACGACCGAGGATGAGATGGCTGGATGGTATCACTGACTCGATGGACGTGAATCTGAGTGAACCCCGGGAGTTGGTGATGGACAGGGAGGCCTGGCGTGCTGCGATTCATGGGGTTGCAAAGAGTCAGACACGACTGAGCGACTGAACTGAAACTGAACTGAACTGAAAAAGAAGGATATGTATCATGCTTACAGTAAGCAAATAAACAAAAAAGCTATAGTGGCTGTATTAATATAATAATAGCATGCAGAGTAAACTTAAGAACAAGGATTACAAGAGAGGGTTCAGAGAGCTTCCTGATTGGTGAACATGTACAGAGTCCCAAAGAGTGGCACCTGGGGAGGCATAGAAGTTCTTTTCCCCATACCCTGTCCTATGCCCCCCATAACCTATCCTAAAGGAGATCAGTCCTGGGTGTTCATTGGAAGGACTGATGTTGAAGCTGAAACTTCAGTACTTTGGGCACCTGATGCGAAGAGCTGACTCATTGGAAAAGACCCTGATGCTCGGAAAGATTGAGGGCAGGAGGAGAAGGGGATGACAGAGGATGAGATGGTTGGATGGCATCACTGACTCGATGGACATGGGTTTGGGTGGACTCCAGGAGTTGGTGATGGACGGGGAGGCCTGGTGTGCTGTGGTTCATGGGGTCACAAAGAGTCGGACATGACCGAACAACTGAACTGAACTGAACTGTCCTCTGCATATCTTTGACCTGGCTGTTCCTGAGATATAACCTTTTATAATAAACAAATAGACTAGTGAGTAAACAGATGCCTGAGTTCTGTGAGCCATGGGAACCTCTGATTTATAGCCAACTGGTCAGAAGCACAGGTGATTTCCTGGGCTTGCAACTGGCGTCTGAAGTTGGTACAAGTGGACAGTCTTAAGGAACTGAGCCCTTAACCTGTGGAAACCAATGCTCTTTCCATGTAGATAGTGTCAGCATTTAGTTGAATTGCAGGGCACCCAGCTGGACCTGAGAGTTGCTTGGCAGTGTGGGGAACCAATACCACCACATACACACGCATATTGGAATTGGGTCCAGAACCCCTAGACCACTTTGGACATCCTTTATATCTCCTCTTACATCTTCCTGGCTCACTCTTTGGTTCCAGAACTGTTGCCACAACAAACTGTAGAAAGGTGTAGCCTGGCAGCATTTTGTCTGGGGGTTGCAACAAGACTCTCTTGCTTTCTGCCAGAATTTTCTTCTGTCACCACATAGGATGCCTTTGGGAACTCTGTCGGCCATTCTGGTGCATCTGAAGGAACCCTTGGTAAATAGGAGGAGAGGAGTTTGAGAATAAATACCCTCCTCTTGCATCTCACCAGCAGGTAATTCTAAGGCACCTTGTTTGCAGTTCTTATTGCACCTGCCACATGGTGGAAAGAGAAAAATCTCGGAGAAACAACAACTCAGGAAAATCTTTGGTAGAGTAAGGAATGAAAATGAGAAAGAGGAGAGGAGCTGGCGTTCTCACTAGGCTGTGCCTAAGTTTTACACATCTTCATATCTCTCTAATGTTCAGCTAAATGTAGCTGGTTAATAATTGAGTTGAAAAGATGAATATGTGTAGGACAATAGGGGAAAAATAAAATAATATTTTTCTGGCATATATTTAACTAAATTCCTATGGACAATCTAATGTATTAGCGGTCTAGAAAAATCAGCTTTAAAATTTTCATTTAAAATTAGGAGCCTTGAAAAACACCATGTGTAGTATTTGGGTTCCAATCAGAATTTTTATTGGAATAGGCCTATTATTTCTTCTACATGAAAATTTTTATTTACATCTTCTTTCTACAAACAAAATGCTAGCAAGAGTTAGCAAGGGTTGATTGGAGGCAAGAGAAGGAGAGCAGGAGGGTTGAATAAATGCTGGCAAGGACTTCCCTCCTGCTGACTTTACTATTTTCAAAAGGCAAATGAGGAAGTATGGAATTTATTTAATGGAATATTTAATCATTTTTAAAGAGCTTATTTTTCATGTAAAAACATTGACAAGGGCTATTGACATTAATTTACTTGAATAGACGGAAACATACTGAAACTTTTATTCAAGAATGTTATAAACAATAAATTTCATCAATATTTATTGTAAAATCTACCACATTATAATTCTTTACAGTGTGTTGTTCACCTAAATTTTCACCATCATAAATTCATAGCACAATTAGAGTCTGGAATGCCTGGTATAAATATTTACTAAGTGAATTAGAATCAGGGGTAGTTTCCCAACTGTTCTGATTCCCTCTGATTCCACCAGAGCTTCCCTTTCTATATCTTCACACCCAGAGGGACTCTAGGACATAAAGGACCCCATCTTCCAATAGAGGAAGAAGCTTACTGATGTTTTTTTATTAGGAGGAAAGTGTTCAGTGCATTAAATTGGATCTTCAACAAAGTCTTGGGGCAGAAGTAGATGTCTTGAGGGAGTTGGCAAGGGGCCTTGGAAGGGATCAAGTATATCTGAATATATTTTATAGTCATGTATCTTTGTTTTGGCACTAATCATGTACTTCCATCCTTTCAGGACCTTAATATTTTATTCTTAAGAGATATAGCTGAAGTCTTAATAAAACTTTCATTGATTTCTACTGTAACAGTTTTCATTTTCCCCTAAGATAATAAAGATAACACTGACAACTAGATAGAGAATGAGTTAGGAAGTTCAAGAAAGAAAAGCACATCGAAAGAATAGATAGCTCAGAGAGTCCAAAAACCTCAGTGTTGGAAGATGCTACAAAATAGTGGTTCCTAACTACTGGTCAGTAGGCCAATGTGGAAGAGTGAGTTTTTAGTAACCTCTGGTTATTGAGAGAGAGAAGGAAAGAACTAGAAGAAGGAGAGCATAAAGAGGAGTCACTTTGTTTATAAGATTTCTTTTGAGGTAAACACAGCAACCCAAAAAAAAAAATTGTGATTTTTGAGCAAATCTGTAAATATACTATTAATATACTGTTTACCTAACGTGAGTGAATTTTATAGTATGTGAATTACAGCTCAGTAAATGATGCCTAAGCTGAAACCAGTACTTTGGCCACTTTATGTGAAGAGTTAACTCATTGGAAAAGACTTTGATGCTGGGAGGGATTGGGGGCAGGAGAAGAAGGGGACGACCGAGGATGAGATGGCTGGATGGCATCACTGACTCGATGGACGTGAGTCTGAGTGAACTCCAGGAGTTGGTGATGGACAGGGAGGCTTGGCATGCTGCGATTCATGGGGTCGCAATGAGTTGGACACAACTGAGCAACTGAATTGAACTGAACTGAACTGAAAGACCACCTGACCTGCCTCTTGAGAAATCTGTATGTAGGTCAGGAAGCAACAGTTAGAACTGGACATGGAATAACAGACTGGTTCCAAAAAGGAAAAGGAGTACGTCAAGGCTGTATATTGTCACCCTGCTTATTTAACTTATATGCAGAGTACATCATAGAAACGCTGGACTGGAAGAAACACAAGCTGGAATCAAGATTGCCGGGAGAAATATCAATAACCTCAGATATGCAGATGACACCACCCTTATGGCAGAAAGTGAAGAGGAACTCAAAAGCCTCTTGATGAAAGTGAAAGAGGAGAGCGAAAAAGTTGGCTTGAAACTCAACATTCAGAAAACGAAGATCATGGCATCCGGTCCCATCACTTCATGGGAAATAGATGGGGAAACAGGGGAAACAGTGTCAGACTTTATTTTGGGGGGCTCCAAAATCACTGCAGATGGTGACTGCAGCCATGAAATTAAAAGACGCTTACTCCTTGGAAGAAAAGTTATGACCAACCTAGATAGCATGTTCAAAAGCAGAGACATTACTTTGCCAACTAAGGTCCATCTAGTCAAGGCTATGGTTTTTCCAGTAGTCATGTATGGATGTGACAGTTGGACTGTGAAGAAGGCTGAGCGCTGAAGAATTGATGCTTTGAACTGTGGTGTTGGAGAAGGCTCTTGAGAGTCCCTTGGACTGCAAGGAGATCCAACCAGTCCATTCTGAAGGAGATCAGCCCTGGGATTTCTTTGGAAGGAATGATGCTAAAGCTAAAGCTCCAGTACTTTGGCCACCTCATGAGGAGAGTTGACTCATTGGAAAAGACTCTGATGCTGGGAGAGATTGGGGGCAGGAGGAGAAGGGGACAACAGAGGATGAGATGGCTGGATGGCATCACTGACTCGATGGATGTGAGTCTGAGGGAACTCTTGGAGTTGGTGATGGACAGGGAGGCCTGGCATGCTGTGATTCATGGGGTCGCACAGAGTCGGACACGACTGAGAAACTGAACTGAACTGAACTGATCTGAAAGATGTTTTTTAATATTAAAATAAAAAAGCAAAAAAAGATTAAATTCAAGAGTTTACTGAGCACTTACAAAGTAGAGAAATACATTGTTCTGTTTGGAAAGATGGGTAGATATTGAGGAGTTAATTTAGGGTTTTAAAAACATAATGACTAACAAAGAGCCCCCCCCGTACTAACTTTGCTGGAATGCTCTCCCCATTCCTCCACCCATTCCTACTTCCATATTCAATAGGGCTGACTCCTCTTTATCATTTGGTTTAATATCACCTTTTTCATAAAAATCTTCTCTGAATGTTTAATCCAGACTAGCTACCCATTCATTCTCTATCATATACTGTGTTTTAATTCTTGCACTGTTGTTTTAACTATCTAATGCATTTATGATTTCTAGAAGATACCTATTGGCTTTAAAAATTGAAACCTTATATACTCATAAGTTACTGTCCACATAAACTTGGCTTTTCTATTCTGCCGACTTCACTAACAAAACTTTATTCTTCCATCTTCATTGACATGGTTTATTTTTTTTAGGAAACTCTTATCCAGAAGATAAAATTAAAACCAATAGTTGTAAAGTGGCTTTATTGAGATATAATTTACATATCATAAATTCACCCTTGCTAGATCTATGATGCAGTGGCACTTATATTTATGGATTTATACAAAAATCACCACAATCTAATTTTAGAATATTTTGATGACTCCAGAAAGAAACCTTGTGCCAGTCTGTACCCCTCTCCTGACAGCCTTCAGTTCAGTTCAGTTCAGTTCAGTCGCTCAGTCGTGTCCGACTCTGCGACCCCATGAATCGCAGCATGCCAGGCCTCCCTGTCCATCACCAACTCCCGGAGTTCACTCAGACTCACGTCCATCGAGTCAGTGATGCCATCCAGCCAACTCATCCTCTGTCTTCCCCTTCTTCTCCTGCCCCCATCCCTCCCAGAATCAAACTCTTTTCCAATGAGTCAACTCTTCGCATGAGGTGGCCAAAGTACTGAAGTTTCAGCTTTAGCATCCTTCCTTCCAAAGAAATCCCAGGGCTGATCTCCTTCACAATGAACTGGTTGGATCTCCTTGCAGTCCAAGGACTCTCAAGAGTCTTCTCCAACACCACAGTTCAAAAGCATCAATTCTTCAGCACTCAGCCTTCTTCACAGTCCAACTCTCACATCCATACATGATCACTGGAAAAACCATAGCCTTAGGCAATCTCTAATCACTTTCTGTCTCTATTTGTTGTTGTTCAGCTGCTCAGTTATGTCTGACTCTTTGCTACCCCATGGACTGACTGCAGCATGCCTGGCTTCCCTGTCCATTATCTCTGGGAGTTTGCTCAAATTCATGTTCATTGAGCTGATGACACCATCCAACCATTTCGTCCTCTGTTGGCTTCTCCTCCTGCCCTCAATCTTTCCCAGCATCAGGGTCTTTTCCAATGAGTTGGCTCTTCACATCAGATGGCCAAAGTATTGGAGCTTCAGCATCAGTCCTTCCAGTGAATATTCAGGGTTGATTTCCTTTAGGATTGACTGGTTTGATCGCCTTGCTGTCCAAGGGACTCTCAAGAGTCTTCTCCAGCACCACAGTTTGAAAGCATCAATTCTTTGGCACTCAGCCTTCTTTGAGAGTTGTGAGTCCAACTCTCACATCCATACATGACTACTGGAAAAACCATAGCTTTGACTAGATGGAACTTAGTTAGCAAAGTGATGTCTCTGCTTTTGAATATGCTGTCTAGGTTGGTCATAGATTTTTTTCCCTGGAACAGTCGCCTTTTAATTTCATGGTTGCAGTCACCATGCAGTGATCTTTTTCTGCATCTATAGATTGGTTTCTTCTGGACATTTCATATAATAGATTCATACAATATGTGATCCTTTGTATCTTCTTTCTTTCACTAAAGATAACATTTGTTGAGTCTTATCCATGTTACAACATGTATCAGTGATTCATTCCTTTTAATTGACAAATAGTATTGTGTAGATATGCCAGTTTTTTTAATCCATTCACCGATTGATGGACATTTGGATTGTTTTTACTTTCTAGCTATTATGAATAATATTGCTTAAAGCATTTGTGTAAACGTCTCTATGTGAGTGTATAATCTCATTTCTCATATTCTTAAAATTCCTAGAATATGAGAATTCTCATATTCTTTCAAATTCCTAGAAGTAGAATTGTTGGTAACTGTATGTTTAACACTGTAGGAAACTGCCAAAGTCTTTTCCAAAAAGGCTGCACCATTTTACATTCCCATCAGCAATGCATGAGTGTTCTTATTTCTCCACATCTTTGTCAACACTTGTTATTTTCTAATTTTTTTGTTTGAGTATCACTGTTCTAGCGGCTTTATTTCTTGTGATATTTTTGGTGACTTTAATCAGCATTTCCCTACTGCCTAATGATACTGAGCATTCTTTCATGTGCTTATTGACAATTTGTGTATCTTCTTGGGAGAACTGTTCATTCGTATCTCTTGCTCATCTTTTAGTTGGGCTCCTGTCTTGTTTTGTTATGAATTCTAAATATATTCTGGATACAAGTCCCTTATCAAGTTATATGATTTATAAATATTTTCTTCTAGTTTGTGGGTTTGTCTTTTACTTCTTGTGGTGTTCTTTGAAGTGCAAATGTTTTTAATAATGAAGTTTAGTTTATCAAATTTTTCTTTTATCACTTGTGTTTTGGTGTTGAATCTAAGAAATCATTGCCTAACCTAGCTAGTTTTGTAACTTTTAATTTCTAATTATTCATTGCTAGTGTATAAAACTACAACTCACTCTTGTGTATGAATCTTATATGCAAAAATCTTATTAAGTTCGTGTATTAGCTCTAGTTGCTTGTTTGTAGATGCCTTCAGAATTTTAGGCAATCATATCAGTCATGTCATCTGCAAACAAAGTTTTACTTCTTTATTTTCTATCTAAATGTCTTTTATTTTTCTTTGAAGCCCTTCTTAATATTATTTTTTGTGCTTTTAGATTCTAACACATGAACATGTGGTATGATTCTAACACATGTGGTATGAATCTAACACCTGGCTGCAATTTATTCATGAATTGACTAACTCATACAGTCTTCCTGACTCTTCAATTTGTATACATTTTCCTTTGTAAGACACTCAGCTTTCCTTGGCACAAATTTATTGTAATGAATCAGTTGGTTTCCTGGGCAACTGGATTCAAATCATTATGTGAATATTTACATGGTAAACAATATAATAGGCCAGACAGCCATGAATCTAAAATCTCCCATCATATCATCCCTATGATAGGAATGGATTTTTATATCTTTGCTGAAACAATAATTACTTTCATAAGAGTTAGCTTTTGTAATCAATGGTTTACAAGAAAAGAACATCAAAAAGCTCTAAGGAGCAAAGAGCATATTACTTCTCTTTTGCTTTAGATCTATCTCAGCATCTCAGTGCTACAAATAACATTACCTGGTACCAGACCATGGGTGATGCCAAAATGTTACCAAACTATTTGACAATTCCGCTATATATTTTAAAGCTTTTAAAAAGATGGGACTACCAGACCATCTTACCTGTCTCCTGAGAAACCCGTATGTGGATCAAGAAGAAATAGTTAGAACCCTTTATGGAACAACTGATTGGTTCAGAATTGAGAAAGTACAACAGGGCTGTCTATTGTCACCCTGTTTATTTAATGTATACACTGAGCACATCATGAGAAATGCTGAGCTGGGTGAGTTACAAGCTGGAATCGTAGATAGGCAGGATAAACATCAACAACCTCAGATGTATAGGTAATACCACTCTAATGGCAGAAAGTAAGAGAAGCTAAAGAACCTCTTGATGAGGGTGAAAGAGGAGAGTGAAAAAGGAGCTTAAAACTAAATATTTGAAAAACTTAGATCATAGCATCTAGCCCCATCACTTGCTGGCAAATAGAAGGGAAAAAGGTGGAAGCGGTGACAGTTTTCTCTTCTTGGGCTCTCAAATCACTGTGAATGGCGCCTGCAGAATGAAATGAGAAGATGACTGCTTCTTGGCAGAAAAGCTATGACAAACCTAGACAGTGTGTTGAAAAGCAGAGACATCACTCTGCTGACAAAGATCTATATAGTCAAGGCTATGGTCTTGCCAGTAGTCACGTACAGACTGTAAAGAAGGCAGAACACCAGAGAATTGGTGCCTAGAAACTGATGCTGGAGAAGACTCCTGAGAGTCCCTTGGACAGCAAGGAGATCAAACCAGCCAATCTTAAAAGGAAATCAACCCTGAATACTCATTGGAGGGACTGATGCTGAAGCTGAAGCTCCAGTATTTTGGTCACCTGATGCAAACAGCCAGCTCATTGGAAAAGTCCCTGATGCTGAGAAAAATTGAGGGCAGAAGGAGAAGAGGGTGTCAGAGGATGAGATGGCTGGATGGCATCACAGATGCAATGGACATGAACTTGAGCAAACCTTGGGAGATGATGAGGGACACAGACTTAGTGTGCTGCAGTCCATGGGGTCGCAAAGAGTCAGACATGACTGGGTGACTGAACACCAACAACTGGGTATTTTGGCAGAAAACAGATCATCAAATGGCCCTCAATGGCTGGTATAGGTTTTGTGGTTCAGACGCCTACTGGCTCTTACCTAATAAATGGGCAGACATTGTACCTTGGTAAAATGATGTCAGACAACATTTGGGACTCATTTTAGACATCAGTACTACCGCTTGGAGAAAGGAGTCTTTAGATCATTAAATGAGCAGAAAAAAATTAGATTTAATTTGAGATCCAAACCCTATCTAATCAAGAGGAATTCTGAACTGCTTTCTTTTCTTTTCAGTTCTTTTGAATACATGCTTTACCAAAGGCCCAGAAAGTTGGGAAGATTTTTCATGCTATGATTTGGAGAATAGCAGAAGTGTTAGACAATGCCATCTGGGTTACTGAACTCCTTTCTTGAGAGGTTCATAAAATTGGACAGGCAGTAGTTCAGAATAGGGTCCACACAGACACGATATTAGCTTCTCAAGGGAAGACAAGTGCTGTTTTAAGGCAAGAATGTTGTGCTTACATGCATATAGATATCTCTGGAATCTTAAATGTTATAAAAATAATCAAGGAAGTAAAAAAATCTGTGGCATCTTCACATTGGGAATGAGATCTATTCACTTGATTTAATTGTACTCTTTTGATTCTTGATGAGAAGTGGACGTCAAGCACTGATCATGCATTTACCTGTGATATAGGGTTTGTATGTGTTGTCTGCAGTGTGTTCAATGATGCTGCAAAGCCAGAGTGTTATCAATAAATAATTACACTAAAACAATACAGCAGGGAACTCAGATATTTGTAGCATTTGGAAAACCAAAAAACACACCAGAAATAAATGGCATAAATATATATGCAGCCAACATAGGAGCACTTAGATGCATAAAGCAAATAGTAACACACATAAAGGGGGAAAGTAATAGTAATACAATAATATTAGGGTAGTTTAACATCCAAGACAATCTACAGATTCAATGCAATCCCAATCAAGATACCAGTGGAATTTTTCACAGAAGTAGAACAAATAATTCTAAAATTTGTATGGAAACACAAAAGAACCTGAATATGGCCAAAGCAATCTTGAGAAAAGAAGACCAGAACTAGAGGTATCTTGATTCCTAACTTGAAACTAGACTAAAAGGCTATAGTAATCAAAACAGTATGGTACTGACACCAAAACAGAGACATAGACAAGTGCAACAGAATAGAAAGCCTAGAAATAAACCCACATTCTTATGGTCAGTTAATCTACAACAAAGAAGGCAAGACTATAGAGTGGGAAAATACAGTCTCTTCAGTAAGTGGTGCTAAGGAAACTGGATAGCTAATGTAAAAGAATCAAAAAAGAACATTTTCTCACACCATATACAAATATGAACTCAAAATGGATTCAAGACATAAATGTGAGACTGGAAACCATAAAATCCCTCAAAGAAAATATAGGAAGAACACTCTGATAAATCATAGCAATATTTTTGGGTCTGCCTCTTAAGGCAAACAAAACAAAAATGAAAATAAACAAATGGTACCTAATAAAACTTAAAATCTTTGGAACAGCAAAAGAAACAAATAAAAAGACAACCTATGGAATGGGGGAAAAGTTTTGCATATTGTATGACTGATAAAGGGTTAATGTCCAAAATATATAAACAGCTCATACAACTCAATAAAAAAATGAAACAACACAATTTAAAAATGGTCAGAAGAACTGAATAGACAAAGAAGGCATAAAAATGTCCAATAGGCACATGCAAAGATATGCATCTCTAATGATCAGGGAAGTGCAAATCAAAACCACAAAGAGCTATCACCTCATATCTGTCATGGCTATCATCAAAAAGACCACAAATAATATATGTTGGTGAGGATGTGTAGAAAAGGGAACTTGCATACACTATTGGTGGGAACATAAATTGGTGCAGCCCATATGGAAAACAGTATGGAAGCTCCTCAAAAAAAAAAAATAAAACTATACAATATGTATGAATTAAAATATTGTGATGGGAAAGAGCAGGCCTTCTATACAAAAGCTATGGTGTTAAAATATCAGTTTCTTACTTACTGTGGCCTTGGGCAAATTACTTAATCAAATTAAATCCTGTTTCAACTATTAGTCAAGATTAAGTAAATCAACTTTTGGATAGTTGTAGCACAGCATTTGGAATGTAGAAAGTATTGAACAAATGTTAGTTCCCTTTCACATTTCTAGCTTCCTTTCATTCAGTTCAGTTCAGTTCAGTCGCTCAGTTGTGTCCGACTCATTGTGACCCCATGAATCGCAGCACGCCAGGCCTCCCTGTCCATCACCATCTCCCGGAGTTCACTCAGACTCACGTCCATCTAGTCAGTGATGCCATCCAGCCATCTCATCCTTGATCGTCCCCTTCTTCTCCTGCCCCCAGTCCCTCCCAGCATCAGATCTTTTCCAGTGAGTCGACTCTTCGTATGAGGTGGCCAAAGTACTGGAGGTTCAGCTTTAGCATCATTCCTTCCAAAGAAATCCCAGGGCTGATCTCCTTCAGGATGGACTGGTTGGATCTCCTTGCAGTCCAAGGGACTCTAAAGAGTCTTCTCCAACACCACAGTTCAAAAGCATCAATTCTTCAGTGCTCAGCTTTCTCCACAGTCCAACTCTCACATCCGTACATGACCACTGGAAAAACCATAGCCTTGACTAGATGGACCTTAGTTGCCAAAGCAATGTCTCTGCTTTTGAATATGCTATCTAGGTTGGTCATAACTTTTCTTCCAAGGAGTAAGCATCTTTTAATTTTATGGCTGCAGGCACCATCTGCAGTGATTTTGGAGCCCCCCAAAATAAAGTCTGACACTGTTTCCACTGTTTCCCCATCTATTTCCCATAGAGTGATGGGACCAGATGCCATGATCTTCGTTTTCTGAATGTTGAGCTTTAAGCCAACTTTTTCTCTCTCCTCTTTCACTTTCATCAAGAGGCTTTTTAGTTCCTCTTCACTTTCTGCCATAAGGGTGGTGTCATCTGCATATCTGAGGTTATTGATATTTCTCCCGGCAGTCTTGATTCTAGCTTGTGCTCCTTCCAGTCCAGCATTTCTCATGATGTACTCTGCATATAAGTTAAATATCAGGGTGACAATATACAGCCTTGACATACTCCTTTTCCGATTTGGTACCAGTCTGTTGTCCCATGTCCAGTTCTAACTGTTGCTTCCTGACCTGCATACAGATTTCTCAAGAGGCAGGTGAGGTGGTCTGGTATTCCCATCTCTTTCAGAATTTTCCACAGTTTATTGTGATCCACACAGTCAGAGGCTATGCCATAGTCAATAAAGCAGAAATAGATGTTTTTCTGGAACTCTCTTGCTTTTTCCATGATCCAGCGGATGTTGGCAATGTGATCTCTGGTTCCTCTGCCTTTTCTAAAACCAGCTTGAACATCAGGAAGTTCACGGTTCACGTATTACTGAAGCCTGGCTTGGAGAATTTTGAGCATTACTTTACTAGCATGTGAGATGAGTGCAATTGTGCCATAGTTTGAGCATTCTTTGGCATTGCCTTTCCTTGGAATTGGAATGAAAACTGACCTTTTCCAGTCCTGTGGCCACTGCTGAGTTTTCCAAATTTGCTGGCATATTGAGCGCAGCACTTTCACAGCATCATCTTTCAGGATTTGAAACAGCTCAACTGGAATTCCACCACCTCCACTAGCTTTGTTTGTAGTGATGCTTTCTAAGGCCCACTTGACTTCACATTCCAAGATGTCTGGCTCTAGATTAGTGATCACATCATCATGATGATTGTGATTTATAAAGAAAGCTGAGTGCCAAAGAATTGATCCTTTTGAACTGTGGTGTTGAAGATGACTCTTGCGAGTCCCTTGGACTGCATGGAGATCCAATTAGTCCATCCTAAAGGAAATCAGTCCTGACTATTCATTGGAAGGACTGATGCTGAAGCTAAAACCCCAATACTTTGGCCACCTGATGCGAAGAACTGACTCATTTGAAAAGACCCTGATGCTAGGAAAGATTGAAAGTGGGAGGAGAAGGGGACGACAGAGGATGAGATAGTTGGATGGCATCACCGACTTGATGGACATGAGTATGAGTAAGCTCCAGGAGTTGGTGATAGACAGGGAAGCCTGGCATGCTGCAGTCCATGGGGTCACAAAGAGTTGGACAAGACTGAGCAACTAAACTGAACTGACTGATGATTACTGTCCACATACTGAAATTTAATATCTATTACTATACAAATACCAGAGAAGATATAAGCCACTTCTGAGATACTAGAGTTGCAAACTGAAATTGGTGAAAAGAGAAGGAGGAAGAGTTAGATAGCAAACGTAACATCTGACTCCCCCAAATTCTCACTATCTATTGAGCTACAGATAGCTTGTTAAAGCTGGTCTCTTTTGTGTGTGTGCTCAGTTGTGTCTGACTCTGTAACCTCATAGACTGCAGCCTGCCAGGCTCCTCTGTCTGTGAGATTTTCCAGGCAAGATTACTGGAGTGGGTAGCCATTTCCTACTCCAGGGGATCTTCCAAATCCAGAGATTGAACCCGTGGTTCCTGCATTGCAGGTGGCTTCCTTACCACTAGCACCACCTGGGAAGTCCTTGTGCTCAGACAGTAAAGAATCCTCCTGCAATGCAGGAGACCCGGGTTTGATTCTTGGGTCAGAAACATCCTGTGGATAAGGGAATGGCTATCCATTCCAGTATTCATGTCTGGAGAATTCCATGGACAGGGGAGCCTGGCTACAGTCCTTGGGGTTGCAAAGAGTAGGAATGACTGAGTGACTAACACTTTCAATCTCTTTTAGCTCTGTATGCTACCATGAGTAAAATTTAGAGATTAGCTGCTAAAGTGGAAAGTAGAAAGTGAGTCACTGAGGAATTTATTGTAGGCACTGAAGGGAAGAAGAAAGGAGCCAGGCTAAAATCCACTTAGGAGGAGAGTCCTGAGTGAGTCTAAAGTAGACCATCGCCTAAAGGAAATGGACATGGAATGCCACACAGGACCAAGAGAAGAAGGAAGGGGATGTTGACTGTAAGTTTTGCCTAATTATAATTACTATTAAAAATATCGTCTGATTTAAAGTTCACAACATTGCTCAGCCATAAAAAAGCATGAAATAATACCATCTGCAGCAACACGGATGGACCTACCGTGAAGTAAGTCAGACAGAGAAAGACAAATATCATATGATACTGCTTATAGGTGGAATCTAAAATATGATACAAATAAACTTACTTATAAAACAGAAACTGACTGACAGACATAGAAAACAGGTTACCAAAGGGGAAAGGTATAGGAGAGAGAAATTAGAAGTTTGGGATTAAAATATACACACTATATATAAAATTGATAATCAACAAGGACCTACTGTAAAGCACAGGGAACTATACTCCATATTTTGTAATAACCTATAAGGAATGTACTGGAGTGGGTAGCTGTTCCCTTCTCCAGGGGATCTTCCTGACCCAGATATTGAAGCTCAGTCTCCCACATTGTAGGCAGATTCTTCACTGTCTGAGCCACCAGGAAAATCCCCATGTATATGTATGTGTATATATATATATGTATAAGCAAATCACTGTGCTGTACACCTAAAAGTAAGACAACATTGTAACTCAACTATATTCCAATAAAAATTTTTAAAAATACAGTTCACAACAAACCTGTGAGGTAGTGATTATGATTTACCTTTTTTAAAATCAATACTGATGCTCAGAGAATTGAGTTGGGTGCTTCATACTTAGCTTGTAGGTAATAGTGCTAGCATTTAAGTCCCAGCCTGTCTAGATCTAAAGTTCAGGCTTTATTATATTCTTATACTCTTTGGTGCCCTTGAAGAATTTCCCCTAAAGAACAGCCATAAAGGTCTAAGCCAAGCTTTAAGCAATGCCTGCTTTGTAAGTGGTAATTCTCTGTCCTGGACTTTTGTGAGACCTTCATCTTTCACCTTCATCAAGATATACAGGTGAGAATTGGGCTCATTGTAACTAAATTGCTTTATCAATTTACTGGAGAAGTCGCTTTCCTGGAGTATTCTGGAAAGGATTAAAAAAAATGAAAGTACACAAAAAAAACTGCAAACAGTTTTGATTGCCTGCAATTGTATTCAAGAATTTTTAAAATTCAGTTCAAACGTGTTTTTCATGACTGATTTATTCTGGGTATATTACCAATGTGTATGCCTGCATTTGGAGTTACTCTTAACTGGAAAGAGGTTTTCATTTCTATGAATCAGAGGAGGCTTGGCCACGGAGTCACAAAGAGTTGGCCACACTGAAGCAACTTAGCACACACACACACTTAACTGGAAAGACTTTGATTTCTGTATAAACACTCCAGGCCAAAAGACAGCAAGTAAGAAAAGCAATCCAGACAATCATTTGTTTGAAACACCAACCTGGAGAGGAGGAAAAATAACATAAACATAGCATGGTGTTCTCAGTCGCTCAGTCATATCTGACTCTGCAACCCTAGGGACTGTAGCCTGCCAGACTCTTCTGTCCATGAGATTCTCCAGGCAAGAATACTGGAGTGGGTTGCCATTTCCTCCTCCAGGAAATTTTCCTGACTCAGGGATTGAAGCTGTGTCTCCTGCATTGGCAGGCAGATTCTTTACCACTACCATCACCTGGGAAGCCCAAACATAATATATCTTAGAACTATATTGGAACACCATGTTTCATATTGCCTACAAGCAATCTTTGAGTCCTTTTTTCTAAAAATCATGTAGTTACCCAGCAGGAACAGTATCATTCCAAATAACTGCTGTTAATAAACCTATCTATTACCCAAACAACCCTGAAACAAGAGACCTGAAATTGCTATTTTGGGTGGTGCTTCCTGCTGCCACGAGGTGGTGTGTTTGATTTAAAAGACACTCAACCAGGGTTAGATTAAAAATTTAGATCAAAACATCCATGTGAATGAGACACTGAGGAAAAGAATTATGTTTGGTGGCAAACAACAGCTTACTTTTCTTAAAATCTATTTTGAGTCACGTTCAAAATGGATGTAAAAAGTCTGTTCAGGCAAACTAATGTAAGGAACATTTTAGTATATACTGTGAAAACTCCAATCAGAAATGTATGAACAATGCTGATAGCATAGAAGATGCTTGACAAATATTTCCTGATCATGGAGCCGTACACTAATGATGGTCATATGTTTATTTTGTATGGTCTTCTCATTATGACCTGTACACAGAGGTGATCAGTTGAATGGACTAGTTTGTTTTGCAACTGTAGGATGAAAACTGTAGCACTAATGCCATGATAGATGTTAAATTTTAAATATGTTAAATATAATCTATGTTAAATAGATGTTAATATATAGGTGTTGAATATATTCCAAAGTATTCAAGTATTGCTGAGATAGATAGGAAAAAAGCCTATGGAATAGACAAGGAGAATGAGAATAGAGAGGGTAAGAAAAAAATTCATTAAAGGAGAAAGTGTAAAAAACAAATCTGAGGCATTAAATATGGAAGCAATGACACCACGATAGAGTAGGAACAGTTATACAAATTTGGAGAAAAGATATTTCTACTTCATGCTTTCAAATGTTTGTTAGAGAAGTCGGTGAAAAAGGATTTTGAGAATAGAGTTCCACGGTAGCCTGTATTCTTAGGAGGAATAATTGTGACATATTTTCAATTGTGCTGGCCAGTATGATAGCCATTAGCTATATGTAACTAATGAACACTTGAAATGTGGCTAGTACAAATTGAGATGTGCTGTAAATGTCAAATATATATCAAAGACAGTACAAAAAATGTAAAATGTCTCAATAATCTATTCCACGAAAGCAATAGAATAGATTATTGAGACATGTTAGATATATTGGGTTAAATAAAAATGTAATATTTAATAATATTTATTTAAAATGTATTTACTGTATATTTAATGGTAGATATTTAATGTTTTTATTTAATATTATAATAAATAGTATCAAATAAATATTTAATATTTTAGATATATTGGGTTAAGTAAAATTATTACTTCAATTAACTTCACCTATTTCTTTTATTTTTTTAATTTTATTATTTGTAACTTTTGTCTGTGCCAGGTCTTTGTTGCTGCACATGGACTTTCCCTAGCTGTGGCCATGGGGGCTACTCTCTAGTTGCAGTGATGGGGGCCTTCTCACTGTGGTGGCTTATTGCATAGCACAGGCTCTTGAGCTCAGGCTCAGTAGTTGTGGCAAAAGGACTTAATTGCCCTGCAGCTTGTGGAATCTTCCCAGACCAGGGATCAAAACCATGTCCCCTGTATTGGTAGATGGATTCTTAACCACTGGGAAATCAGGCTGTCTTTTGATTTTTTTTAATATGACTACTAAAAAATTGAAAACTATGTAGGTGGCTAACATTTGTATTGGGCAGTGGTGGTCTAAAGAATTGCTGAAGAGGGACTAAACGGACTCTAATACTAGAGTTCCTGAAAGGAGAAACAGACATTTTGCCTAGCTATTATTTTTTCCCCTGTCTTTGGATTTAACATCATTGCCCATAGTAAGCTAATCAGTGGAAGACAGAAAACGAGGCATGTAAGGGATACAAGTTGAGTGGAAGAAGGGAAGCTATTTGCTTCTCCTGTTGCATAATCTCCAGAAGTACTTTTCTGTAAGGCAGTGTGCTGCCATTATAGAGTCAAGTCTGTAATAATATAATAAATGATGCTGAAAGAAGTGTGAAAGCAAAATTGAGAAACATAAAAGTGTTTTTACACATTTTCTCACTTTCAGGACATCTATCAACAGCCTGCTTCCTGGTCCCCTTCCTACTCCTAATACACACCCACACTCCATTTATAGGTCAAGTATCTTATTATGAGAATATGAATAGGCTTCTATTTAGACTTTATGAATGGTCCCTTTTAAAAGTATATTTCTCATTATGTGACTCTGCTGGGGTTCTGAGTAGCAGGAAACTTAATATAGTAAGTTTTGTCCCAAGATATCAGAGATGGTCACTAGTTAGGGGAGCAGATAGATGAGGTGACCTTGAGTACTATTGATAGGAATTGATACAGAGTGCTTTAAGGGCAAAAAACTAGAAATTTATTTTTAAGATGAACAGATATGCAGGGATCTATCTTGATATAAGAAGGGGAGACCAGGATCTGCCAAATGTATGATTCAAATATTTGTTTCAAGTGTGGGTAGGAGATAAGGATCAAAAAACCTGCCCCATGAAAAAGACAAAAAGGGTCAGTAGAACTTCACTATGACTAGCCCAGGGGAGGAATGAGCTGCTATAAAGGATACTTTAGTCCAACAACGTATATTGTTACAGGGAAGTGGTAATATAAGAATTAGTGAAATGATGCAGGGCCAAGTCCATCAGCATTATTATATAACCAAATATTGCTGCTTTTATAATTAAATAATACCATTCTTTTTGTTTGTGTCTTTGGGAGTTTGACAGTCCTAAGTTTGGACGCAGCAGTTTAGGGGGCAAAGCAACAGAGCTTTGTTACTTAACAGTAGAAGTCTAGTTAACAGCAGGGACGTATTAGTGGCTCAGCTGGTAAAGAATCTGCCTGCGATATGGGAGACCTGAGTTTTATCCCTGGGTTGGGAAGATCCCCTGGAGAAGGGAAAGGCTACCCACTCCAGTATTCTGGCCTGGAGAATCCCATAAACTATATATCCATTTGAATGCAGAGTTCCAAAGAATAGCAAGGAGAAAAAAGAAAGCCTTCCATAGTGAAAAATGCAAAGAAAGAGAGGAAAACAACAGAATGGGAAAGACTAGAGATCTCTTCAAGAAAATTAGAGATACCAAGGGAACATTTCATGCAAAGATGAGCACAATAAAGGACAAAAATGGTATGGACCCAACAGAAGCAGAAGATATTAAGAAGAGGTGGCAAGAATACACAGAAGAACTATACAAAAAAGATCTTCACGACCCAGATAAACACAATGGTGTGATCACTCACCTAGAGCCAGAAATCCTAGAATATGCATGAAATTAAAAGACACTTACTCCTTGGAAGAAAAGTTATGACCAACCTAGATAATATATTCAAAAGCAGAGACATTACTTTGCCGACTAAGGTCCGTCTAGTCAAGGCTATGGTTTTTCCAGTAGTCATGTATGGATGTGAGAGTTGGACTGTGAAGAAGGCTGAGCGCCAAAGAATTGATGCTTTTGAACTGTGGTATTGGAGAAGACTCTTGAGGGTCCCTTGGACTGCAAGGAGATCCAACCAGTCCATTTTAAAGGAGATCAACCCTGGGATTTATTTGGAAGAAATGATGCTAAAGCTGAAACTCCAGTACTTTGGCCACCTCATGCAAAGAGTTGACTCATTGGCAAAGACTCTGATGCTGGGAGGGATTGGGGGCAGGAGGAGAAGGGGACAACAGAGGATTAGATGGCTGGATGGCATCACTGACTTGATGGACGTGAATCTGAGTGAACTCTGGGAGATGGTGATGGACAGGGAGACCTGGCGTGCTGTGATTCACGGGGTCGCAAAGAGTCAGACATGACTGAGAGACTGAACTGAACTGAACTGAAGTCAAGAGAGCCTTAGGAAGCATCAGTACGAACAAAGCTAGTGGAGGTGATGGAATTCATTGAGCTATTTCAAATCCTAAAAGATGACGCTGTGAAAGTGCCACACTCAATACGCCATCAAATTTGAAAAAGTCAGCAGTGGCCACAGGACTGGAAAAGGTCAGTTTTCATTCCAATACCAAAGAAAGGCAATGCCAAAGAATGTTCAAACTACTGCACAATTGCACTCATGTCACACGCTAGCAAAGTAATGCTCAAAATTCTCCAAACCAGGCTTCAACAGTACATGAACCATGATCTTCCATATGTTCAAGCTGGCAGAGGAACCGGAGATCAAATTGCCAACATCCATAGGCTCATCAAAAAAGCAAGAGGGTTCCAGAAAAACATCTACTTCTGCTTTATCGATTATGCCAAAGCCTTTGATTGTGTGGATCGCAACAAACTGTGGAAAATTCTTCAAGAGATGCAAATACCAGACCACCAGACCTGCCTCCTGAGAAATCTGTATGCAGGTCAGGAAGCAGCAGTTAGAACTGGACATGGAACGACAGACTGGCTCCAAATAGGGAAAGAAGTACGTCAAGGCTGTATATTGTCACCCTGCTTATTTAACTTCTATGCAGAGTACATCATGAGAAACGCTGGGCTGGATGAAGCACAAGCTGGAATCAAGATTGCCAGGGGAAATATCAACAACCTCAGATATGCAGATGACACCACCCTTATGGCAGAAAGTGAAGAAGAACTAAAGAGCCTCTTGATGAAAATTAAAGAGAAAAGTGAAAAAGTTGGCTAAAACTCAACATTCAGAAAACGAAGATCATGGCATCTGGTCCCATCACTTCAAGGCAAATAGATGGGAAAACAGTGGAAACAGTGTCAGACTTTATTTTGGGGGGCTCCAAAATCACTGCAGATGGTGACTGCAGCCATGAAATTAAAAGAAGAAACGTCATGACCAACCTAGGGCATATTAAAAAGCAGAGACATTCCTTTGCTGACAAAGGTCCGTCTAGTCAAAGCTATGGTTTTTCCAGTGGTCATGTATGGATGTGAGAGTTGGACTATAAAGAAAGGTGAGCACTGAAGAATTGACGCTTTTAAACTGTGGTGTTGGAGAAGACTCTTGAGAGTCCCTTGGACTGCAAGGAGACCCAACCAGTCCATCCTAAAGGAGGTCACTCCTGGGTGTTCATTGGAAGGACTGATGCTGAAGCTGAAACTCCAATACTTTGGCCACCTGATACGAAAAACTAACTCATTAGAAAAGACCCTGATTCTAGGAAAGATTGAAGGCAGGAGGAGAAGGGGATGACAGAGGATGAGATGGTTGGATGGCATCACCGACTCAATGGATTTGAGTTTGGGTAGACTCTGGGAGTTGGTGATGGACAGGGAGGCCTGGTGTGCTGCAGTCCATGGGGTTCCAAAGAGTCGGACATGTCTGAGTGACTGAACTGAAGTGTCTAGTCCATGGGGTCGCAAAGAGTCGGACACAACTGCGTGAC
The DNA here is from genome assembly GCF_014754425.2 of Oryx dammah. Taxonomy (NCBI): domain Eukaryota; kingdom Metazoa; phylum Chordata; class Mammalia; order Artiodactyla; family Bovidae; genus Oryx; species Oryx dammah. The sequence goes on along the minus strand of NW_024070200.1, from coordinate 28,252,532 downwards.
TTCCACTGTATCCTACCTATTCAATCACGTACCTCCTGATAGTTGTTTTTAATTTGAAGTGCTTCAAAAGCACTAGCATGTATTTTTCTATTGTTGTTGTTTATCAGTCGCTAAGTCATATTCGACTGTTTGCGACTACACGGACTGCAGCATGCCAGGCTTCCCTGTCCTCCACTAGTTCCTGGATTTGCTCACATCCATGTCCAGTGAGTCAGCTCTTCGCATCAGGTGGTCAAAGTATCAGAGCTTCAGTGTATTTCTATAGAACCCCAATGTTGAGAAGTGTTGGCCAAAGAGTTATTTTCCAAGAGTTGTAGCGGTGTATGCTCCCAGCAGATCCGTATGTACATTTCACTACTACACTCTCCTAGTACTGGATGTTGTAAATCGTTTTAATTTTTGCCAATCCAAGAAAGGAAAATTAGTTTCGGGGTTGTGTGGCAGCACAATATTCACATCAATATATTTCAGTTAATTTAAAAAATTTATTAGCATCAGAATATCCAGTCCGGTGACCAGTTTTGTTAGATTAAAATATGTCCTGCAGTGAATATTTTCTTTAAAAAGTTCTTAAGTTTGGATCTACTCAGGCTCCCTGAAACAGTCAGTGGGTACATATTACAGATCTTCTTTGCTCATGAAATGCTATAGCATTACTTGAATAGTGATTGTATTCAAATTCACCTACATTCACTCTGGGGAGAAAAAGGGAATAACAGTTTAAATATGCAAATAACTTGACATTCCATTCAGTAAACGCTAGCCCTAGACAATTTATACATTAAGCCTGACTGCTGCTGCTGCTGCTGCTAAATCGGTTCAGTCGTGTCCGACTCTGTGCGACCCCAGAGACAGCAGCCCACCAGGCTCCCCCGTCCCTGGGATTCTCCAGGCAAGAACACTGGAGTGGGTTGCCATTTCCTTCTCCAGTGCATGAAAGTGAAAAGTGAAAGGGAAGTCGCTCATTCGTGTCCGACTCTTGGCGACCCCATGGACTGCAGCCTACCAGGCTCCTCCGTCCATGGGATTTTCCAGGCAAAGTACTGGAGTGGCGTGCCATTGCCTTCTCCCAAGCCTGACTAGTCCTATGAAAAAATTTGTCAGTGACTTTAACGGACTCTCCACTGCTGATCAGAAATTAATCTCATTGGACTGATGGCAGGGTTGCTGGTGGTAACTGTCATCATAAAGAAGGAGTGGTTAACAAAAACTCAAGGGACAAACATTTCTTATTTGTATTCTCTCTCTCTCTCTCCCTCTGATTGGCTTTTTGTCTTCCTCAAACAGAGTGTGGAAAGAAGTCCTGACGGTGCTGAGGCAAGTCTCAGGAGACCTGGAAAAATTCAGTACTAAGGACGTGGAGGGTTCGTTTTTTCACTTCTGTTGCAGCTGGTGCGTACGCGAGGCGAGGAGTATACATCCGGACTCGCTTGGTTAGCTCTTTCCTTGAAAGGAAAGGAGAAAATAGGCAGATTCCCCGGTGACTCAGACGATAGAGTCTGCCTACAATCCGGGAGATCCCTGGGTCGGGAAGATACCCTGGAGAAGGAAACGGCAACCCATTCCAGTATTCTTGTCTGGAAAATCCCGTGGATGGAAGAGCCAGTCCATGGGGTCGCAAAGAGTCGGACACGACTGAGTCACTTCACTTCCTTGAAGGGAAGAAAATTCAGCTCGTCTCAATCCATTTCAGAAACCAGAGAACACTCACGAGCCACCGGGCAGAAATACCAATCCCGCTCCCTCACTTCTCTTCAGACCTAAGCAGGGAGATACAAAATAAACTGAAGCGAAGAGAACAGAGCAGGAAAGCCAACGGGAGGTAGTAGCACAGGGACGTGCCTCTTCCTTCCGCGACTTCCGCGTCACCGCGGGCCCCGCCCTTCATGGGGCGGGGCTGAGCCTTCCTTCCGGGTTGCGGGCGGAAGTGGGCGAATTTGAATTGTGCGGGCCGTTTGCTGTAGCAGCTCGAGGATGGCGTGTGGCGCAGCGCGGGAAGGGAAAAGTGACACGGCCTCTCTGGAACTTCTGCCCAGCGCGCCTCGGTGAGTGGATGTGCAACAGCAAGAAATGGAATATTCCAAGGAGAGAAGCAGGACCGTCGGATGGGTCAGGGGTCGAGGGCCTCGGAGAGCCTTTGGGGTGTCTTGTAGTGGGGCCGGACGCGAGGACTTTGGAAGTTTGGTGCAGGGGGAGCCTCTCCCGAGTCAGCGCTCCAAACAGATGGCGTACACACCCTAGCTCTAGAGTATTGGGGATTCGGAGGCCCGACAGCCCCCGAAACTTTAAACTGTCGACTTTCTGGTAATTGCAATTCAGTATTTCCGCCTAGTAGGCTCGAATACTGCAGCTTCAGCAGTAGTTATTGGTAAAGTATTACCGTACGCAAAAGAATCTTCCTTTATTAAAGGTGGAAGGTTGGGAGCAGGTTTAGAATGAAGAAATGTTCTACGTGGCTCCGAGTTCTTCTAAAAGGAGTAGTCTTCCTTGCAGTGGACCGCAGGAAATTTGGCAGTCTTTGAAATACCTGGTGGGGATTTAAATTGAAATCTGAGTATCCTTTGTATTCAAAACCCGGATATGTTTTTTTCATGGTTGATATTTTTCGTGTACCGCAAAAATCGGAGACTCTTGCTTATTTAAACTGATTGTATAGTAACAGCGGTGAGTCACAAGGGTATTAGTTTGCTAACAATAGGGATAAGGTTTAGTTCCACAGACCTGCCTTTTCATCCTCCTCAGTCATTGGCCGATTGGGTTGTTGTGGAGTCATTTCGAAAGTACCAAATTTTCTGACATCAGGTTTTGTTTTGGGTTTTATTTTACTTATTTTTAATGACCGACTACCTCAAAAATCAAATTCTATCTAACCTCCCAACAAAGTCACGCTTTCTGGAATAGTTTAAGTGTGTACCCTACGTGTAAACTGTAAGCATTTAAATGTGTAGAAATTTTGTATCTTGGCTTGTTGAAAACTATCAGACTAATTTTGTGTTGCTTTATAGAATCAGATATTTTATGCTTCTTCTAAGATTTTAACATCAGGGTATCATACCATATAAATGTATAAGTTTCTTTTAAAAAGTAGGACTTTTTCAGAATAAATATCCCTTTGTCCAGTGCTGGCTACTCCTACTCTCCCGTCCCTGCTAATGAACTTTTGTTTCATTATTAGCCAGGAAAAATAAATGTAAATATTCAGTAGTTATGGTCATTAAAATTTAAACATTTATGTAAAACTGCAGCAAGACATTAGCTGTACTTTGTTAAGGTTTGCTTAATTCAGATCTTATGATTCTACTTATTATAAGCCACCAGCAAATAGTAATTTCCCCTGTAGAATTCATCTCTACATTTTCTGTTCCTTTTCCTTATCTGGACTCTTTTCTTTGTTTTTTTTTTGCTGTGTCTACCTGAATCCGTGAATTTCAATTTTTATTGTGTACACATTACCTTGAAGGATTTGTTAAGTGCTGATTCCTGTATTTCAAATCTCAGAAATTATAATCCCATACATCTGGAGGATAATGTTCTGTAAATTTAATTTGAAGGTTAGAAATTTTGATGAATATTTTAAAAACACTGACTTGGCCTCTCTTAGAGAAGCATTGTAATATGTTGGTTAAGGTCATGTAATATGTTGATTAAGGTCATGAAAGTTAATTTAAAAATTAACTTTATAACAGAGTTAGCCTCATTTGTACACAAATGATCACTTCTACATTAATTCAGTTTTAAATTAAGAGAATATTGGGAAATTAAAACCAGAAAAGTTTGCCTTTCCTTTTCAGTTTAAACAGGTAAGATTGTTACCTGACTTCATTGCCCACAGCCTTTTCTTTAGAAACCTGTCAGTTTTATAGGCACATCATTCTGATGACCAGAAAGTAAAGGTTTAGACTTAGGAGCATATGATCCTAATATACTCTCATCCCACATACCAAAGTAGTTATTTGAATCAGAGCTGAATGTCTGATGCAGCTAGACCATTCACATCATTTCTTGAATTTTGGAATTGAGACATCAAGAGACTGTTGAGAACCAAGGTGGAAAGGTCATTACATTCTGAGATGACAATGAAATGATGAAGAAACATGAACAATGGACATAGAGAGCCAGTATATAGAGAGGGAGGGAAGGAAAACCTATTATTCCCGGAGGACTAGCTGTGAAGTAAGTCAATGTAAACTTATAACTTAATTGCTTTTCCTTTTTAAAGACTGTATTTTTGTAAGAGCAATTTTGTTGTTGTTTAGTTGCTAAATCATATCTGACTCTTTTGCAACCCCATGGACTGTAGCCTGCCAGGTTCGCCTGTCCATGAGATTTCCCAGGCAAGAATATTAGAGTGTCTCTTCCTCCTGCAGCGGATCTTCCTGACCCAAGGATGGAACCCGTGTCTCTTATATTGGCAGGCAGATTCTTTACCACTCAGCCACCTAGGAAAGCCAAAGAGCACTTTTAGTTCACAGCAAAATTGAGGGTAAAATGATAGAGATTTCCCATGTACCCTCTTCCCCACACATGTGTAGTCTCTCCCATTATAAACATTCCCCTTTAGTGTGGTGCGTTTGTTACAATTGATGAGCTTACATTGACACAAGATAAAATCTGTAGTTCATGCCATGTGATGATGTATTTGTATACAAAGGGAAACTTCAACTACCTTTAATTACAATGTTTTACAGTAATGCCAGTGTCCATGTTAATTGGTGTTTGTCAAGTGAAGGTCACTCAGTCGTGTCTGTGTGACCCCATGGAATTCTCTACCCAGAATACTGGAGTGGGTCGCCTTTCCCTTCTCCAGGGGATCTTCCCAGCCCAGGGATCGAACCCAGGTCTCCTGCATTGCAGGTTAGCTGAGCCACAAAAGAATATTAAAATTACTGAGGGAAGCACTAGTGGATTTTTCTCTTAGTATGTAAACTTAATGTAGAGAGTTAACTTAAACCCAAACTAAATACTAAGTCTTGCCTGGGTTTTGTATTTTTTATGCCTCTCTTTTTCTATAGTGCTTCCAGTAGCCTAACATCAAACAACTTTTTTTGGTCTCAGATTTTCTAATTTATCTATTTTGCTGGAATGCTGCTGTTGAAATTTCTCTTACAAATGAATGGTCTTTGTAGTAGTAGTAGGCTTTGTAGTTTTGAAATATTTGGGGCTTATTCACTGTGGAATTGGTTTAAAACTGGCATGGAGTTTTTCATCAAAGAATATCTCATGGTCAGTTTTATTGATCCCTTTTTCCTATAACTTCCTTTGCAATGATTCTAAAGTAAAATACTTTTATTCATTTAGTAAATATTTATTGATCATTATGCTGGGCATGGTTGGATGTTTTTGTTTTTCAAGTCTGTCCCATAATCTTAGTCATCATAATGATACTTCAGGATTATATAGTGCTTTACAGTTTATATAGCTTAACAGTTTCTTTAGGATCTTATGACCCTGCAAGGTAATAAATTTCCCATAAGGAAATTGAGTCCTGCTCTAAATCACACATAATTCCACAGTTCTCACTAGGGCAAGAACCCAGTTACAAATTTTTTTCCTTCCGTGGTGGCTCAGTGATAAAGAATCCACCTGCCACTGCAGTAGGTGTGGGCTCCATCCCTGTGTTGGGAAGATCCCCTGGAGGAGGAAATGGAAACCCACTCCAGTATTCTTGCCTGGGAAATCCCATGGACAGAGGAGCCTGGAAGGCTACAATCCATGGGGTCACACAGAGGTCAATACAACTTAGTGGCCACTCAACACCCACCACTTGATGGGGTGCCTGCTTACTCAGTCATATCTGGCTCTTTACAACCCCATGTACTGTAGCCTGCCAGGCTCCTCTGTCCATAGAATTTTTCAGGCAGAAATACTGGAGTGGGCTGCCATTTCCTACTCTGGGGATCTTCCCAACCTGTGGATTGAACTCCTGTCTCCTGTGTCTCCTGTGTCGGCAGGTGGATTCTTTATCACCTGTTTCACCTTTGTTGTTGTTCAGTTGCTAAGTCATGTCCAATTCTTTGAGACCCCATGGACTGCAGCACTGCGGGCTTCCCTGTCCTTCATTATCTCCCAGCGTTTGCTCACGTTCATGTCCATTGAGGTGGTAATCCTATCTAATCATCTCAACCTCTGCCACCTCCTTCTCCTCTTCCCCTCAGTTTTTCCCAGCATCAGGGTCTTTTCCAGTGAGTCAGCTCTTTGCATCAAGTGGCCAAAGTATTGGAGCTTCAGCTTTAGCATCAGTCCTTCCAATGAGATTCAGGGTTGATGTCCTTTAGGATTGACTAGTTTGATCTCCTTGCAGTCCAAGGGACTATCAAGAGGCTTCTCCAGGACCGCAGTTCGAAAGCATCAGTTCTTCAACACTCAGTCTTCTTTATAGTCCAGCTCTCAGGTCCGTACATGACTACTGAAAATGCCATAGCTTTGATTCTATGGGCCTTTGTCGGCAAAGTGATATCTTTGCTTTTTAATACTCTGTCTAGGTTTGTCATAGCTTTCCTTCCAAGGATCCAAGGGTCTTTTAATTTCATGACTGCAGTCACCATCTGCAGTGATTTTGGAGCCCAAGAAAAGAAAATCTGACACTGCTTCCACTTATTCCCCTTCTGTTTGCCATAAAGTGATGGGACCGGATGTCATGTTCTTCATTTTCGAATGTTGACTTTTAAGCCACCTTTTTACTCTCCTTTTTCACCTTCATCAAGAGGCTCTTTAGTTCTTCTTCACTTTCTGCCATTAGACTGGTATCATCTGCGTATTTGAGGTTGTTGATATTTCTCCCAGCAATTAGCATTGAGTAATATTCCGTTGTCTAGGTGTACCATAGTTTAGATAAACTATGTTCTTCTGTTTATCTACTGAAGGACATCTTAGCTGTTTCCAAGCTGTAAACATCTCTATGAAAGTTTTGTTGTGAACATAAATTTTTCTCTCTTGGGTAAATACCAAGATGCATGACTGCATATCTGAGGTAAATCCTGCTTGGCTGTGGTATATAATTCTTTCTATACATTGTTTGATTTGATTTTCTAGTATTTTATTGTGGCATCTGTATTCATGAGTTTGTGTTTTTTTCCTTTGTGATGTCATTGTCTTTTTTTTTTTTTGGTATTAGGTAAATGCTGGCCTAATGGAGTAAATTGGAAGTGGTCCCTCTCCTTCTGTCTTCTAAAGATATTGTAGAGAATTGGTATAATTTCTCCTTAAATGTTTGATAGAATTTTACAGTGACCCGTCTGGGCCTGGTGCTTTCTGTTTTGAAAGGTTACTAATTATTGATTCAGTTTCTTTAATACAGTTATATTCAGATTGTTTATTTCTTATTGTGTTTCAGCAAAAGTTGTGTTTTTCAAAGAATTGGTCTGTATTATGGGGCTTCCCTGATAGCTCAGTTGGTAAAGAATTTGCCTGCAACGCAGGAGACCCCTGTTCAACTCCTGGGTTGGGATGATCCTCTGGAGAAGGGATAGGCTACCCACTCCAGTATTCTTGGGCTTCCCTTGTGGCTCAGCTGGTCAAGAATCCACATGCAGTGCAGGAGACCTGGGTTCAATCCCTGAGTTGGGAAGATCTCCTGGAGAAGGGAAAGACTACCCACCCTAGTATTCTAGCCTGGAGAATTCCATGGAGTCCACGGGGTCACAAAAAGTCAGACACCACTGAGCAACTTTCATTTTCGTCCAACTTATCAAATTATCAAATTTATGGCCATAGAGTTGTTCATGTGTGTGTTAGTCTCTCAGTTGTGTCCGACTGTTTGTGACCACATGGACTGTAGTCTGCCAGGCTCCTCTGTCCCTGGAATTCTCCAGGCAAGAATATTGGACTATTGGAGTGGGTTGCCATTCCCTTCACCAGGGAATCTTCTCGACCCAGGGATCAAATCTGTATCTCCTGCTTTGGCAGGTGGGTTCTTTACCACTAGCGCCACCTGGGAAGCCCAGAGTTGTTGATAGTATTGCTATATATATATTTTTGTTTTGTTTTGTTTTTTCAATGCCACATGATTCTTGAAAGTTTAGTTCCCTGGCTAGAGATCAAACCCATGCTCCCTGCAGTGGAAGAGCAGATTCTTAACCACAGAACTTCAGGGAAATCCCTCCATCCATTTGCTTTTAATCTATGTTTAAAGTGGGTATCTTGAGATAACATACTTAGGTCTTATTTTTTGATCTACTGTGACAAATCTGTCTTCAAGTTGGTGCATTTAGACCGTTGGCATTTAAAATGATTATTAATATGGATGAATTAATAAATATTAATTCATATAAATATTTGTTAATTCTACCATATTTGTTGCTCTTTTCTATTTGTTGCCCTTGTTCTTTGCTCCTATATTTAGCTCCACTCTGTGGTTTTCATTGAGCATATAGAAGTTTTTATTTTATTTTTACTTATTCCTGGAAACTTCTTTTCTTTATATAGATATGAATTTCTGACCTATATCATTTTCCTTCTCTCTCAAGAGCTTCTCATAAAATACCTTGAATGGCAGGTCTCAGTTCAGTTCAGTTGCTCAGTCATGTCCGACTCTTTGCGACCCCATGAATCGCAGCACGCCAGGCCTCCCTGTCCATCACCATCTCCCGGAGTTCACTCAGACTCACGTCCATCGAGTCAGTGATGCCATCCAGCCATCTCATCCTCGGTCGTCCCCTTCTCCTCCTGCCCCCAATCCCTCCCAGCATCAGAGTCTTTTCCAGTGACTCAACTCTTCTCATGAGGTGGCCAAAGTGCTGGAGTTTCAGCTTTAACATCATTCCTTCCAAAGAAATCCCAGGGTTGATCTCCTTCAGAATGGACTGGTTGGATCTCCTTGTAGTCCATGGGACTCTCAAGAGTCTTCTCCAACACCACAGTTCAAAAGCATCAATTCTTCAGCGCTCAGCCTTCTTCACAGTCCAACTCTCACATCCATACATGACTACTGGAAAATCCATAGCCTTGACTAGACGGACCTTAGTCAGCAAAGTAACGTCTCTGCTTTTGAACATGCTATCTAGGTTGGTCATAACTTTTCTTCCAAGGAGTAAGCGTCTTTTAATTTCATGGCTGCAATCACCATCTGCAGTGATTTTGGAGCCCCCAAAAATAAAGTCTGACATTGTTTCCACTGTTTCCCCATCTATTTCCCATGAAGTGATGGGACCGGATGCCATGATCTTCATTTTCTGAATGTTCAGCTTGAAGCCAACTTTTTCACTCTCCTCTTTCACTTTCATCAAGAGGCTTTTTAGTTCCTCTTCACTTTCTGCCATAAGGGTGGTGTCATCTGCATATCTGAGGTTATTGATATTTCTCCCAGCAATCTTGATTCCAGCTTGTGCTTCTTCCAGTCCAGCGTTTCTCATGATGTACTCTGCATATAAGTTAAATAAGCAGGGTGACAATATACAGCCTTGACTTACTCCTTTTCCTATTTGGAACCAGTCTGTTGTTCCATGTCCGGTTCTAACTGTTGCTTCCTGACCTGCATACAGATTTCTCAAGAGGCAGGTCTGGTGGTCTGGTATTCCCATCTCTTTCAGGATTTTCCACAGTTTATTGTGATCCACACAGTCAGAGGCTTTGGCATAGTCAATAAAGCAGAAGTAGTTGTTTTCCTGGAACTCTCTTGCTTTTTCCATGATCCAGCAGATGTTGGCAATTTGATCTCTGGTTCCTCTGCCTTTTCTAAAACCAGCTTGAACATCAGGGAGTTCACGGTTCACGTATTGCTGAAGCCTGGCTTGGAGAATTTTGAGCATTACTTTACTAGCATGTGAGATGAGTGCAGTTTTGCAGTAGTTTGAGCATTCTTTGGCATTGCCTTTCTTTGGGATTGGAATGAAAACTGACCTTTTCCAGTCCTGTGGCCACTGCTGACTTTTTCAAATTTGCTGGCGTATTGAGTGCAGCACTTTCACAGCATCATCTTTCAAGATTTGAAATAGCTCAATGAATTCCATCACCTCCACTAGCTTTGTTCGTAGTGATGCTTTCTAAGGCCCACTTGACTTCACATTCCAGGATGTCTGGCTCTAGATTAGTGATCACATCATCATGATTATCTGGCTTGTGAAGGCAGGTCTACTGGCAACATATTCCACCAATTTTTCTTTAAGAAAGTCTTTATTTCTCTTTAATTTCTAAAGATAATTTCACAGGATACAGAATTCTAGGCTTTTTTTTTTTCTCCCTCCCTGCCCCCCAATACTTGAAATATTTCTCCTTTAAATTTTACTCCTCTCTCCTTTTATTTGCACAGTTTCTGAGGAGAAATTGGATGTAATCCCTACTCTTGTTTATCTGTTAGGTAAGATTATTTACCCCTGTGACTTTTTTCTAGATTTTTATTCTTTATCTTTAATTTTCTATAGTTTGAAATAATACGTGTAGGTGTAGTTTTTTGGCAGCTATCCTGCTTGGTATTCTGCGACTTCCTGGATCTATTGTCTGGTGTCTGACATTACTTTGTTATTGTTTCAAATGTTACTTCTGTTACTTTCTCTCTTCTTCTGGTTGTCCAAGAACGTTTTTTTATGCTTTCTGTGGTTATCTCACAGTCCTTGGATATTCTCTTTTTATTTTTGTTTTGTCTTGTCTCGGTTTTTGTCCTCTTTGCTTTTTAGTTTTCAAAGTTTCTGTTCAGATATTTTTAAGCTTTAGAGTGCCTTGTCTCATCTGCAATAGTCCCCTCTGTATAAAGTTTAAAGTTGTGAGTTTTCAAAGATTGGAATGTGTGTTTGCATGTCCAGTCACATATTATGTATGTGGCATAGTTGTCACATGTGTGCATCCCCTACACATGGTTGTGCTTTTGTATAGTTTTGTTGTTGTTGTTTAGTTGCTGGGTCGTATCCAACTCTTTTTGTCTCCATGGACTGCAGCCTCCTCTGTCCTTCAGTATCTCCTGGAGTTTGCTTCAATTCATGTCCATTGAGTCAGTGATGCTATCTAACCACTCATCTTCTGCCACCGTCTTCTCCTTTTGCCTTCAGTCTGTCCTGGCATCAGAGTCTTTTCCAGTGAGTCAGCTTTTCCCATCAGGTAGGTGGCCAGAGTATTGGAGCTTCAGCTTCAGCATTAGTACTTCCAATGAAAATTCAGGACTGATTTCCTTTAGGATTGACTGATTTGGTCTCCTTGCAGTCCAAGGGAGTCTCAAGCATCTTTTGCACCACAGTTGTAAAGTATCAATTATTCAGCACTCAGCCTTCTTTATGGTCTAACTCTTAGATCCGTACATGACTACTGGAAAAACCATAGCTTTGACTATATGGACCTTTGGTGAAAAAGGTATACTATTTTACTGTATAGTAATGTACTCAATGTTCAGAAAACTGAGATCATGGCATCTGGTCCCATCACTTCATGGCAATAGATGGGGGAATGGTGAAAACAGTGACAGACTTTATTTTTGGGGGGCTCCAAAATCACTGCAGATGGTGACTGCAGCCATTAAATTAAAAGACACTTGCTCCTTGGAAGAAACGTTATGACCAACCTCGATGGCATATTAAAAAGCAGAGACGTTACTTTGCCAACAAAGATGTGTCTAGTCAAAGCTATGGTTTTTCCAGTAATCACGTATGGATGTGAGAGTTAGACTATAAAGAAAGCTGAGTGCTGAAGAATTGATGCTTTTGAACTGTGTTGGAGAAGTCTCTTAAGAGACCCTTGGACTGCAAGGAGATCCAACCAGACCATCCTAAAGGAAATCAGTCCTGAATATTCATTGGAAGGACTGATGCTGCAGCTGAAACTCCAATACTTTGGTCACCTGATGCGAAGAACTAACTCATTAGAAAAGATCCTGATGCTGGGAAAGATTGAAGGCAGGAGGAGAAGCGGACAACAGAGGATGAGATAGTTTGATGGCATCACCGACTGAATGGACATGAGTTTGAGTAAACTCTGGGAGTTGGTGATGGACAGGGAGGCCTGGCATGCTGCAGTCCATGGGGTTGCAAAAAATTGAACACAACTGAGCGACTGAACTGAACTGAATGTATAGAATACAGTATCTTTATTTCAAGCCCAGGATGTCTGGAGTGTTAAAGCAGTGGTGATGTAGCTGGTACTGCTAAGTACTGCTAAGCTGGTACTATAGCACAAAATAATAATGATGGGAAAAAAGTGAAAATAATTGAAAGAGTGGAACAAGGTGAAAAGATGGCAGATACTGCACATTCTTATAACATGAATTATTTAACCAGGCATGATTCTAAAAAACAAAAACAGGATCATGGAACATGTGAAGTCTGCTGTGCCAGTGTTGTTGACAGTAATATCAAAGAAGCATGGAAAAGTGATGGAGAAAATGGAGAAACTTCTCAGTGTGTGGCTGCAGGGTCAGTTTAAGTGTCAAGTCTGAGCTTAATGTTGATTCAGCAGGAAGCTCAATGCCTTTATGAAGACTTGAAGAAGAAACTGAGTGAAGAATCAGACGGTATCTTTTAATGCCGTCTTGGCTGGATTCATCGGTTCAAGGCTAGAGCCTGCCTTCATAGAGTAAAAGTAAGTGGCGAGGTGGTGAGTGCAGATACAGTAGTTGCCCATTAATTTCCTGAAATACTTTAAGAAATTATTGTTGAAGGTGCCTGTTTACCTGAGTAGTTATCTTGTGGAGACAAGACCGTACTGGAAGAGGATGCCAAACCGAAGTTACATCTGTAAGGAAGAAAAGTGATGCCAGGCAGTAAAGCAGCAAATAATTAGGCTAACTCTGTTGTTTGGTGTCAGTGCTTCTGGCGATATGAAGCTGAAAATTCTCTTATCACTCAGTTTATCATTCAGAGAACCTAAGAGCCCTTAAAAACATAGCCAAGGGCTCTCTTCCTGTTATGTGGAATAGTAACCCCAAAGCCTAGGTTACACAGGCCATTTTCCAGGACTGACTTTTCCACCACTTAATCCTGGAGAAAGAGAAATATTGCTTGGAGAAGGACATATCCCATTCAACATTCTTTTGCTACTCAGCAGTGCTCCAGGCCACCCCTTATTCATGATTGACTTCATCCTACCGTCAAAGGAGTGCATCTGCCACCAAATATTTCGTCACTCATCCAGCCTGTGGACCAGGGAGTTAGAGCAACTTTCGAGAAATATTTACATCACACTTCTTGTCAGCCAGTATCGGTGGGTGATGAATCAAGAACAACCTTGTGACAGTTTTGAAAAGACTGTAATATATACAAGGCCATAAAAAACATTAACTTTGCTTGGCATGAAATAACAGTTGTCACCACGAATGAGGTTTGGAGGAACCTTTGCATGTAGATTATTCATGATTTTCATGGATTTGAGAAGGTGAATAAGGAGTCCAAAGAAGTCTGCAGCGTATTGACCCTTAGCAAGATGTTACAGCTAAATCTGTAAGAGGCTGATTTCATTGAACTCCAGCTTACTAATGAAGGCATGATGAAATAGAGGCCGAGAGAAAGGACCGAGAGAGACAAGAGGAAGAAGTAACTGAAGAATTCATAACACAGGAAATGGCAAGAGAATTTTCTTGATTTGAGGAAGCACTGTTAGTTTTTGAGGCACAGGACCCCAAGTGTAGAACAGTACATGAAGGTTGTAGCCGCCATTCAGAATGCAGCCCAGCGCTAAAACCATGTCATCTATGATGAGAAAAGAAGAGCTACCACCCAGACATCACTGAATAATTTTTTCAAGAGGGTAGATGGAATTGAATCCACCAAGGAACCAGAACCCGTGCCATCAACGTCAGGAGTGAAGTTGCAGCTTGCCCTCCGTCTCCTACTGCTGGTTATCCTTCAGTTCTACCACCTCCCACTTCCTCTTCCTCCTCTAGTCAGTAACTCTTCTTGCCTGTTCACTCGATGCCATCTCCTATATGCCAGTTGTACTGTATTGTACTTTTCAAGGTACTGTACTGTAAGATTAAAAATTTTTATTTTTCATGTCTCTTTTTTATGTGTTATTTGTGAGAAAGATATTTTAAACCTTCTGCAGTATAGCACTATGTTACTGATTGTGTTAGTTGGTTACCTGGGCTAACTTTATTGGACTTAGGAACACACTCTCAGAATAGAACTTGTTCATATGTGGGGGACTCACTGAACTTTATAACTTTTAGTTATTCTACCAAAGACATTCTTCATTTCCATTAGTGTTTTTGATCTCTAGCATTTCTTTCTGGTTCTTTTTTAGGATTTCTATTTCTCTGTTTATATTGCCTCTCTGATCTTGTATATTGCCTACTGTATCCGTTAGAGCCCTTAGCATATCAATCATAGTTATTTCAAATTCTTTGTTCTGATAGGAATGGATAAAGGTGATGTGGTACATAAGTATACTAGAATATTACCCAGCTATTAAAAAGAATGAAATAATGCCATTTGCAGCAACATGGATGGATCTAGAGATTGTCATACTGAGTGAAGTAAGTCAGAGAAGGAGAAATAATTTATGACATCCCTTATATTGGAATCAAAAAAGAAATAATAAAAATGACCTTACAAAACAGAAAGAGACTGATAGACTAGAGAACTAACTTTTGGTTCTGGGGTGGAACTTTTGGTTCGGGGACGGGATGGAAGAGGGTGGGCAATGGGAAGGGGTAGTTGGGGAGTTTGGGATGGACATGTACACACTGCTATGTTAAAAATGGATAACCAGTAAGGACTTACTATATAACACATGGAACTCTGGTCAATGTTATGTGGCAGCCCTAATGGGAGGGGAGTTTGGGGGAGAATGGATATGTGTATATGTATGGCTCAGGCCCTTTGCTGATCACCTAAGACTGTCACAACATTGTTAATTGGCTGTACCCCAATACAAAACAGAGTTTTAAAAAATCTTGTTTTGATAAATCTATCAACATGCCTGCCTTGTCTGGTTCTGATGTTTGCTCTGCCTTTTCAAAATGTGCATTTTGCTCTTTGATATGTCTTGTAATTTTTTTCTTGATAGCCAGATATGAGGTACTGAATAAAAAGAATTGCTGTAAATAAGCCATTAGTAACAAGGTGGTAAAATTTACAATCTAAGATTTAACTAAGAATTAAATCTTAGTTCTTAATTCTAGTTCTGATTAAGTCTCATTCTTTTTGTGAGGCTATGCCTCTGGACTGTGAAGTTTACAATATCTCAGTTTTCTTCTCCCCTTTTCCATGGGACAGGATGGCTAGAGTATGTTGGAGTTTGGTATTAATATTTTTCTTTTCCTGGGTCATTTAGACTCTGATAATACACTAGCAGGTTAGGCTCTGGCTAATTATTTCTCCTGAGGGAAGGCCTTATTAAGAACAGAGTGCTTTGGTGCATTTAAAAATGGGCCTCTCCGGTGGCTCAGCATTAAAACAATCCTCCTGCATTGCAAGTGCCCCAGGAGACGTGGGTCCAATCCCTGGCTCCGGAAGATCCTCTGGAGGAGGGCATGGCAACCCACTCCAGTATTCTTGCCTTGAGAATCCCATGGACAGTGGAATCTGGTGGGCCACAGTCCATGGGGTTGCAAAGAGTTGGACACAACGGAAGCAACTTAGCATGCACTAGTTTCCCCTGAGGGCAGGCCTTATTAAGAACAGAATGCTTTGATGTATTTAAAAATGGTAGTTTACCCTCCCCTTGCCAAAATCAGGGAATTTTTCTCTGATATTTACTGTGGACTTCTGGTTGGGTTCCTGGTGATAATGGTGAGGGGCCCTGTGATTATATGCTCCTTGAGTTTTTAACACTCAAAGTTGTCCACACTGAGCCTGCACCAATTAGTCAGTTATAGTGTAGGTTTTCCTGCCTGGATACTGGATCCCACAGCAGTTTCAGCTGGTAACTCTTTGCTCAGATAAGCTGTAATTCCCTGCATTCACCTCTTTCCAGTCTCAGAGGGCAGTAGTTTGTCATTACCTCTCTTACAGATCCAAGAAATACTGATTTGTCTTTTCAGCTCTTGTTAGGATGGAGAGGTGACTTGACAGCATCTTATGGAGTGCTCTTCCTTTAATTTAAATAAATATGTTTATTTCTTTTTTAATGGTGGTTGTTAACTTTTAAACATTCGTCTGGTAGTATAATTGTATAGAATAAAATTCACCCATTTTAAGAGTATAGTTCAGTGAGTTTTAGTACATGTATTTCATTATATTAATATTCCAAAATTTGTTTTATCAGTTGTCTGTTGATGGAGATTTAGGTTGTTTATAGTTTTTGGCTATTACAGATAAGGCAGTTGTGAACATTTGTGTACAGTGAACATATGCCTTCATTTCTCTTGGTTGCCTATCTATCTATCATATGGTAGGTGTCCATTTAACTTTTTTTATCAAAGTGAAATTCACATTCATAAAAATAACCATTTTGTGGATTGTAAGACCAGAATCTATAAAACTCCTAGAGAAAAACATAGGCAAAACACTCTGACATAAATCACAGCAGGATCCTCTATGACCCACCCCCAGAGTAATGGAAATAAAAGCAAAAATGAAAAATGGGACCTAGTTAAACTTAAAAGCTTTTGCACAACAAAGGAAACTCTAAGCAAGGTGAAAAGACAGCCTTCAGAATGGGAGAAAACCATAACAAATGAAGCAACTGACAAAGAATTAATCTCAAAAGCAGCTCATGCAGCTCAATTTCAGAAAAATAAACGACCCAATCAAAAACTGGGCCAAAGAACTAAACAGACATTTCTCCAAAGAAGACATACAGATGGCTAACAAACACAGGAAAAGATGCTCAACATCACTCATTGTCAGAAATGCAAATCAAAACCACAGTGAGATACCATCTCACACCGGTCACAATGGCTGCTATCAAAAAAGTCTACAAACAATAAATGCTGGAGAGGGTGTGGAGAAAAGGGAACCCTCTTACACTGTTGGTGGGAATGCAAACTAGTACAGCCACTATGGAGAAGATTGTGGAGATTCCTTAAAAAACTGGAAATAGAACTGCCATATGACCCAGGATTCCCACTGCTGGGCATACACACTGAGGAAACCAGAATTGAAAGAGACACGTGTACCCCAGTGTTCTTCACAGCACTATTTATAATAGCTAGGTCATGGAAGCAACCTAGATGTCCATTGGCAGACGAATGTGGTACATATACACAGTGAAATATTACTCAGCTATTAAAAAGAATGCATTTGAATCAGGTCTAATGAGGTGGATGAAACTGGAGCCTTTTATACAGAGTGAAGTAAGTCAAAGAAAAACACCAATACAGCATATTAACGCATATATATGGAATCTAGAAAGATGGTAATGATGACCCTACGCGCGAGACAGCAAGAGACACAGATGTAAAGAACAGACTTTTGGACTCTGAGAGAATAGCATTGAAACATGTATATTACTATATGTGAAACAGATTGCCAGCCCAGGTTCGATGGATGAGACAGGGTGCTCAGGGCTGGTGCACTGGGATGACCTTGAGGGATGGGATGGGAATGGAGGTGGGAGGCGGGTATTCAGGATGGGGAACACATGTACACCCATGGCTGATTCATGTGAATGTATGGCAGAAACCGCTACAATATTGTAAAGTAATTAGCCTCCAATTAAATTAAATTTTTTTTAAAGTAACAATTTTGAAGTGTATAGCTCAGCGCCATGTATTCACACATCCACAGTGTTCTGCAACCATTACCTCTATCTAGTTCTAAAACATTTTCATCACTCCAAAAGGAAAAGTCACACCATTAGACAGTCACTTCACATTTCCTGTTTTGCCATCCTTGGAAACCCCAAATCTGCTCTGTCTCTATAGATTTACCTGTTCCAGATACTTCATATAAGTGGGATTATATAGTCAGTCCTAAAGGAAATCAACGATGAATATTCACTGGAAGGACTTATGCTGAAGCTGAAGCTCCATCCAGTACATTGACCACCTGATGCAAAGAACCAACTCATTGGAAAAGACTCTGATGCTGGGAAAGATTGAAGGCAGGAGGAGAAGGGGGCGACAGAGAATGAGATGGTTGGATGGCATCATCAACTCAATGAAGATGAATTTGAGCAAACTCTGGGAGATAGTGAAGGACAGGGAAGCCTAGTGTGCTGCAGTCCATGGGGTCACAGAGTTGGCCACTACTTAATGACCAGACAACAACAGTACAGTGTATGACTTTTCATTTCTGGCTTCTTAGTATATTTTTAGGGTTCATGTATGTTGTCACATACCAGTACTGTATTTTCTAAAATAGCTGAATAACATTCTATTGTATGGATATACCACATTTTGTATACCTGTTCATTGATTGACAGAGAAATGAGTTTCTGTTTTTTAGCTATTGTCTGTATTGCTGTTAGGAACATTTTTGAGCAAGTTTTTGTTTGTGTGTGCCAAGTCACTTCAGTCATGTCCAACTCTGCGACCCCATGGACTGTAGCCTGCCAGGCTTCTCAGTCCATGGAATTTTCCTGGCGAGAATACTGGAGTGGGTAGCCATTCCTTTCTCCAGGGCATCCTCCTGACCCAGGGATCAAGCCTACGTCTCCTACAGCTCCTGTGTTTTCAAGCAGATTCTTTATTGCCGAGCCACCAGGAAGCCCTCTTATTTGAATATCTGTTTTCAAATCTTTTCAGTAAGTACAGGCTTACCCAGCCATCTGGAAGGAGAGCATTCATATGACATCTTTTGTAGGCTGAAATGGGATAGAATAAAGAACTCTTTTTTTTTTTTTTTAATAAAGATGAAGATCCTTTTTGGATTTCTTTTTGTTTAGCAAAAACACATATTAATGTGAGTCTTTTGTAGAAGTAAAGTGGCATAAAGGGAACTTTCCAAAACTGTACCTAGTGTGATTGTTGGGTAATGTGACAATTCTGTGATGTGTTGAGCAACTGCCGAACTACTGGTCCACAGTAGCTGTACCATTTTACATTCTCATTAGCAATGTTTGAGGGTTGCAATTTCTCCATATCCTTGCCTTTGCTTGTTTTCTTTTTATTTTTCAATTATGGTAACTTTAGCAAAGATCTCAAGTGTGGTATCTCATTATGGTTTTCATTTGCATATCCTTAAGGAATATGATGTTGAATATTTCTTTATATACTTCTTGCCCATTTAATTATTTTCTTGGAAGAAATGTTTGTTCAGATCCTTTCTGTTTTTCAGTTGGTTTGGTTTTTTTTGTTGAGTTCTAAGAGTTTCTTATATATTCTGGATACTAGATCCTTATCACGTCAATTAGTCAGTTCATTCGTGTCCGACTCTTTGCAACCCCATGAACTGCAGCACGCTAGGCTTCCCTGTCCATCACCAACTCCCGGAGCTTGCTCAAACTCATGTCCATCGAGTCAGTGATGCCATGCAACCATCTTATCCTCTTTTATCCCCTTCTCCCACCTTCAATCTTTCCCAGCATTAAGGTCTTATCAAGTAATGATTTTCAGATATCTTCATGTTTTCACTCTCTTGATTATGTAATCCAGTCTACTCTTTCTGTCTTTCTGCTTGTGATTTTGGTGTCATACATAAGAAACCATTGCCAAATCCAAGGTCATGTTTTTTTCTGAGATTTTTATAGTCTTGGCTCTTACATACTAAATCTGGAAACCATTTTGAGTTAATTTTTGTGTGTAGTGTGAGATAGAGGTCCAAATTCATTCTATTACCTGTGGCTACCCAACTGGCCCAACACCATTTGTTGAAGAGACTGTTCTTTCTCCACTGAATGGTTTTGACATTTTTGTTGAAAATTAATTGATCATAGATGTATGGATTTATTTCTTGGCTCTTCTTCTCTATGTTTTTCCTATGCCAGTCTCACCATTTTTTATTATGATTGTGTTGTAGCAAGTTTTCAAATTGGGAGGTATGATTCATTCAACTTTTTACATTGCTTTAAATTATTCAGGCTCTCATAATTTCTTATGGATTTTAGGATCGGATTTTCCATTTCTACAGAAATGATCATTGGACTTTTATACGGATTGTCTTGAATATAGATTGCTTTGGGGAAAATGGCCATCTTAAAAATACTAAGTCTTCCAACCATGAACAGAGTTCTTTCCATTTATTTGGGTTATTTAATTTCTTTTTACAGTGGTTAGTGGCTTTCAGTATATAAATCTTGCACCTCTTTGTTAAATTTATTTAATAGTTCAGTCCTTTTGATGGTATTAAAATGTTGTGGATTGTTCTTTGCTGTTGTATAGAAATTTGACTGATTTTTTTGTGTGTGTTGACCTTGCATCCTACCACTTATTTTGGATTTGTTAACTCTCACAGTGTTTTATGAATTCATTAGGATTTCTTGCATATAAGATCATGTCTTCTACAAATAGAGCTACTTCTTGCTTTCAGTTTGAAAGTGAAAGTGTTAGTTGCTCAATCGTGTCTGACTCTTTGCAGTCCCATAGACTATAGCCTGCCAGGCTCCTCTGTCCATAGAATTTTCCAGGCAAGAACACTGGAGTGGGTTGCCATTTCCTTCTCCTGGGGATCTTCCTGACCCAGGAATCAAACCCGTGTCTCCTGCATTGCAGGTGAATTCTTTACCATCTGAGCCACTAGGGAAGTATAGATGTCTTTTATTTATTTTCTTGCCTAATTATTTTGTCCAGAACTTCTAATACAATGTTGAATAGATACAGTGAGAGTGGACATCACTGTTTTGCTCTGGATCTTATATGGAAATTTTCAGTTTTTCACCATTGAGTTTGATGTTAGCTGTGGGTTTTTCATAGGTACTCTTTATCATGCTGAGGAAATTCCCTTCTGTTCCTAAATTGATAAATGTTTTTTGTCATGAAAGAGTGTCGGATTTTGTCAAATGACTAGCTAAAGGTTTGTCAATTTAGTTGATCTTTTTTAAGAACCAATTTTATAACTTATTCTCTGTTGTTTTTCTTTTCTTTTTTTTTTTAACATTTATATACACTCTAATCTTTTTAAATTCCTTCCTTCTACCAGGTTTGGTGTCACTTGTTCTTTTTCTAGCTCCTTGAGGTATAAAGTTACTGCCTGGTAATCTTTTTCAATGTCTGCATTTCCAGTTATAAATTTTCCTCTGATCACTCTTTGCTGTATACTGTAGGTTTTTTTTTTTTTTTTTTTAATTTTAGATATTTATTTATTCATTTTTGGATGTGCTGGGTCTCTTGCTGTGCAGGCTTTTCTCTAGATGCAGAGAGGGAGGGCTGCTCTCTAGTTGGAGTGTGCAGGCTTCTCATTGCAGTGGCTTCTCGTTGTGGAGCACAGGTTCTAGGATGTGTGAGCTTCAGTAGTTGCAACTCTCAGGCTCCTAGAGCACAGGCTCAAACCCATGTGGCACATGGATTTAGTTGCTCTGTGGCACATGGATTTAGTTGCTCTGTGGCACGTGGGATCTTCCTGGATCAGGGATCAAATCTGTGTCTCCTGTATTGGCAGACAAATTCCCTACCACTGAGCCACCAGGGAAGCCCTATCATAAGTTTTAGTATGTTATGTTTTTTATTTTCATTGGTCTCTAAGTATTTTCTAATTTCCTGTTTGGTTTCTTCCCTCTTGCTTGTTTAAGATTGTGTTGTTTAATCTCTGTATTTTTGAGAATTTTTCAGCATTCCTTCTTTCCTTTGCTTGTTGGCCGTATTGTTATTTCTTTCCTGGAGTGTGTGTTCCACTCCCAAGTTCGTTTTTTGACGTCAATATCACCGTTATCAAAGCCAGATAAAGACACTATAGGAAAAGAAAACTATAGGCCAATATCCCTGATGAATATAGATGCAAAAATTCTCAGCAAGACACTCAAAAACCAAATTCAGCAGCACATTAGAAGGATCATACATCATGATCAATCAGGATTCATCTTTGTGTGTAAGAATGGATCAATATATACAAATATATAAATGTGAAACATAATACAAGTGGGTCTTTCCAGATGGTGCTAGAGGTAAAGAACCCGCCTGCCAATGTAGGAGGTGGAGGTGATGCAGATTCGACCCCTGGATCAGAAAGATCCCCTGAAATAGGAAATGGCAGCCCACTCCAGTATTCTTGTCTTGAGAATCCCATGGATCGAGGAACCTGGCTGGCTACTGTCCAAAGAGTCGTAAGGAGTCAGACACAACTGAAGCAACTTAGCACAACACAAATGGAAGGAGAAATAAAGTCTTCTCAAAAGATACAAGAAAAACTTTTAACAAAATCCAGCATCCTTTCTACTTATCAGAACAAGACCCAGTTGCCCCCACAGTCTCTCACATCAGAAAGCTTCTATAAGTCTCTTATTCTTATCCCTCAGAAGGCAGACAGAATGAAAACCACAATCACAGAAAACTAATCAAACTGATCACATGGATCACAGCCTTGTCTCGCTCAGTGAAACTATGAGCCATGCCGTGTAGGGCCACCCAGGACGGATGGGTCATGATGGAGAGTTCTGAAAAAACGTCCACTGGAGAAGGGAATGGCAAACCACTTCAGTATTCTTGCCTTGAGAACCCCATGAACAGTATGAAAAGGCAAAAAAATAAGATGCTGAAAGATGAACTCCCCAGGTCGGTAGGTGCCCAATATGCTACTGGAGAAGACTGGAGAAATAACTGCAGAAAGAATGAAGAGATAGAGCCAAAGCAAAAACAACACCCAGTTGTAGATCTGACTGATGATGGAAGTAAAGTCCAATGCTGTAAAGAGCACTATTGCGTAGGAACCTGGATTGTTAGGCCCGTGACTCAAGGTAAATTGGAAGTGGTCAGACAGGAGATGGCAAGAGTGAACATCGACATTTTAAGACTCAGTGAACTAAAATGGACTGGAATGGGTGAATTTAACTCATGACCATTATGTCTACTACTGTGGGCAAGAATGCCTTAGAAGAAATGGAATTGCCCTCATAGTCAACAAGAGTCCAAAATGCAGTACTTGGGTACAGTCTCAAAAATGACAGAATGATCTCTGTTTGTTTCCAAGGCAAACCATTTAGTATCACAGTAATCCAAGTCTACGCCCCAATCAGTAATGCTGAAGAAGCTGAAGTTGAGCCGTTCTATGAAGACCTACAGCACCTCCTAGAACTAACACCCAAAAAAGATGTCCTTTTCGTTATAGGGGACTGGAATGAAAAAGTGGGGAGTCAAGAGATACCTGGCGTAAAAGGCAAGTTTGGCCTTGTAGTATAAAATGGAGCAGGGCAAAAGCTAACAGTTTTGCCATGTGAATGCACTGGTCATAGCAAACACCCTTTTCCAGCAACACAAGAGACAGCTGTGCACATGGACATCACCAGATGGTCAACACCGAAATCAGATTGCTTATATTTTTTGTAGCCAAAGATGGAGAAACTCTATACAGTTAACAAAAACAAGACCAGGAGCTGACTGTGGCTCAGATCATGAATTCCTTATTACCAAATTCAGACTTAATTGAAGAAAGTAGGGAAAACCACTAAACCATTCGGGTATGACCTAAATCAAATAGCTCACAATGATACAGTGGAAGTGACAAATGGATTCAGGGGATTAGATCTGACAGAGCGCCTGAAGAACTATGGGTGTACGCTTGTGACAGTGTACAGGAGGCAGTGATCAAGACCATCTCCAAGAAAAGGAAATGCAAAAAGGCAAAATGGCTGTCTAAGGAGAAAAGAGGTGAGAAAAGAGGAGGAGCAAAAGGCAAAGGAGAAAAGGAAAGATATAACCATTTGAATGCAGAGTTCCAGAGAATAGAGAGGAAAGATAATGAAAATTTTCCTCAGTAATCCATGCAAAGAAATAGAGAAAACAATAGAATGGGAAAGACTAGAGATCTCTTCAAGAAAATCAGAGATATCAAGGGAACATTTCATGTAAAGATGGGCACAATAAAGTGCAGAAATGGTATGGACCTAACAGAGGCAAAAGATATTAAGAAGAGGTGGTAAGAATACACAGAAGAACTATACAAAAAACATTTTCGTGACCCAGACAACCACGATGGTGTACTCACTCACCTACAGCCAGACATCCTGCAATGCGAAGTCAAGTGGGCCTTAGGAAGCATCACTATGAACAAAGCTAGTGGAGGTGATGGAATTCTAGCTGAGCTATTTCAGATCCTAAAATATAATGCTGTTAAAGTGCTGCACTCAATATGTGGCAAATTTGGAAAACTCAACAGTGGCCACAGGATTGGAAAAGGTCAGTTTTCATTCCAGTCCCAGAGAAAGGCAACACCAAAGAATGTTCAAAGTACCTCACAATTGCAGTTATCTCACACGCTAGCAAAGTAATGCTTAAAATTCTCCAAGCCAGACTTCAACATTTCATGAACTGAGAACTTCCAGATGTTCAAGCTGTATTTAGAAGAGACAGAGGAACAAGAGATCCAGTTGCCAACATCCACTGGATCATTGAAAAAGCAAGAGAGTTCCAGAAAAAGATCTACTTCTGCTTTTATTGACTATGCCAAAGCCTTTGACTGTATGGATCACAACAGACTGTGGGGAATTCTGCAAGAGATGGGAATACCAGACCACCTGACCTGCCTCCTGAGAAATCTGTATGCAGGTCAGGAAGCAACAGTTAGAACTGGACATGGAACAACAGACTGGTTCCAGATAGGAAAAGGTGTACGTACGTCAAGGCTGTCTGTATATTGTTACCCTGCTTATTTAACTTATATGCAGAGTACATCATGTGAATGCTGGAACAAGCTGGAATCAAGATTGCCGGGGGAAGTAACAACCTCAGATATGCAGATGACACCACCCTTCTGACAGAAAGCAAAGAAGAACTGAAGAGCTTCTTGATGAAAGTGAAAGAGGAGAGTGAAATTGTAGGCTTAAAAGTCAACATTCAGAAAACTAAGATCATGGCATCTTTTCCCATCAGTTCATGGCAAATAGATAGGGAAACAATGTAAACAGTGAGAAATTTTATTTTGTGGACTCCAAAATCACTGCAGATGGTGACTGCAGCCATGAAATTAAGAGACACTTGCTCCTTGGAAGAAAAGCCGTGACCAACCTAGACAGCATATTAAAAAACAGAGGTATTACTTTGCCAACAAAGATGGTTCTGGTCAAAGCTATGGTTTCCCAGTAGTCCTGTATGGATGTCACCGTTGGACTGTAAAGAAAGCTGAGCACTGGAGAACTGATGCTTTTGAATTGTGGTGTTTAAGACGATCCTTGAGAGTCCCTTGGACTGCAAGGACATGTAACCAGTCATTCCTAAATGAAATCAGTTCTGAATATTCATTGGAAGGACTGATGCTGAAGCTGAAAATCCAATACTTTGGTCACCCAATGCGAAGAACTGACTCCTTGGAAAAGATTGTGATGCTGGGAAAGATTGAAGGCAAGAGGAGAAGGGGACGACAGAGGATGAGATGGTTGGATGGCATCACTGACTGGATGGACATGAGTTTGAGTAAGCTCCAGGAGTTGGTGATGGACATGGAAGCCTGGCGTGATGCAGTCCCTGGGGTCGCAAAGAGTTGCACATGACTGAATGAATGAGATGAACTGATCATCTTTCATGATAAAAATTCTCAACACAATGGATATAGAAGGGGGAGGTACCTCACCATTTTAAAGGTCATAGATGACAGGCTCACAGTTTTCATTTTACTCAGTGGTAAAAGGTTGAAAACTTCTCCTGTATGATCAGAAACAGGACAGGGGTACCCATTCTCACCTCTCCTATTCAGCAGAGTACTAGAAGTCCTAGCCAGAGCAATCAGGCCAGAAATAGAAATGAAAGCATCTATGTCAGAAAAGAAGTAAAAATGTGTTTGCAAATAACAGGATCTTATTTATTGAAAACCCTAAGAATTCCAGCAAAAAAACTGTTTATACAGCCACTCAGAGTGAGTGGGAGTCTGGCTTACTTTATTAATTTGTTATCTATTGCTGTGTAACAGATCACTGCAAAACTTGGTGCCTTATAAAAATAGACATTTATTATCTGTCAGTTTCTGTGAGTCAGAAATTTGGGACCAGCTTAGCTGTGTGATTCTGGCTTTGGGTCTTCCATGAAGTTGCTCTTAGGCTGTGAACCACACTGCAGTCTTATAAAGGCTTGAATGGGGCTGGATGATTTGTTTCTAAAATAGTTTGCATATATGACTGTGGGTAAATGCCTCAGTTCTTTGCCAAGTGGAGCTCTCCTTTAGGAGCATCGTGAGTCTTTAGGACATGGCAGTAAGCTTCCTCTGGTGCAAGTGATCCATGATAGAGAGGAGGAGGAAGTCATAATGCCTTTTATGACCTAGTTATGCTTTGTCACTTAAGCCAGACTTTTTGGTGGAAGTTAGTAAGCACAGCCACAGCCACAGTCAAGAAAAAAAATTAGGCTCCAACTTTTGAAGGGAAGAGATTCAAACTGAGTGTCAGTGACTGACCAAGTGGAGGTAAGTAATACAGGAGACTCAGAATATGTCTAGATAGTAGCCTTCTGGAGTTCTTCATTAAATTGTTAATGGTTTCTCAGGGAAGGGAGGAATACTTTGATAGTATTTCTAAGACCAAGACTTGGGCTGTAACTGAGATGTATATGTACCTAGCGTTGTTCTCCTCTTTTCACTTAAGACTTAAAATTCATGTACTGGAAACAAAATGATAAAATCTAGTTAAAAACATGTGAGGGTTGTTTTGTTTTGTTTTTGAAGTTTTGTTTTAGAGACTGCTGACTGAAGTAAATCATCATTGGGATGCTGTGGATTAGGAAGAAAGCTGATGTGAACTAGTCAAAAATATGAGTCTTTTAGTACCTTTGGAACATTATCCTGTTTGGGAGTAACTTTTAATTTTTATATAATCTTAAGCTTAGAAAGGACTTCCCACATGTCTCAGATGGTAAAGAAACCACCTGCAATATGGGAGACCTGGGTTTGACCCCTGGGTCAGGAAGTTTCCCTGGAGAAAGGAATGGCAACCAACTCCAGTGTTTTTGCCTGGAGAATTCTATGGACAGAGGAGCCTGGTGGGCTATAGCCCATGAGGTCACAAAGAGTCAGACACAACTGAGACACGAACACAAGTACACAAGTACAAGTAGGCTTAGAAAGTAGCTGTAAGAGTAGTGAAAGAAACTCCTATGTACCCTTTAAACAGATTCCCCCGTGTACGTTTGTGACATTGGCCTTTCACCTGTTCTAGCCCAGCTGGCCTAAAACCACCAGAGATGAACCTGTAGTGTGATTAAGTTAGGTTTATTGACAATGCAGTGAGAGAGATCACAGGCCAGGGGAACCACAAGGCTTTGCCCCAAAGAGTCAAATAGATTTTTTACAGGATTATGTAGAAGGGTGGCACTGAAGTAAAATTGTAATGAAGTAGTGTTTTGATAGAGTCAAAGCAAAACCAAGGTTATGTGTAAAAGAATCAACATTAGGTCTGAGCTGTGAAGTGGGCTAAAGGTGGTGTTTCCTTGAAAATTACAGAATTAAGAGCTTTTTGAACATTTCTTCTCCTAAAGTTGCTTACTTAGGTCATCCTAGGAAGATGAGGGTATTTCAGAGAGTTTCCTTCAGTTCAGTTCAGTTCAGTCACTCAGTGGTGTCCAACTCTTTGTGACCCCATGAATCGCAGCATGCCAGGCCTCTCTGTCCATCACCAACTCCCGGAGTTCACTCAGACTCACGTCCATCCAGTCAGTGATGCCATCCAGCCATCTCATCCTCCGTTGTCCCCTTCTCCTCCTGACCCCAATCCCTCCCAGCATCAGAGTGTTTTCCAATGAGTCAACTCTTCGCATGAGGTGGCCAAAGTACTGGAGCTTCAGCTTTAGCATCATTCCTTCAAAGAAATCCCAGGGCTGATATCCTTTAGGATGGACTGGTTGGATCTCCTTGCAGCCCAAGGGACTCTAAGAGTCTTCTCCAACACCACAGTTCAAAAGCATCAATTCTTTGGCGCTCTGCCTTCTTAATAGTCCAACTCTCACATCCATACATGACCACTGGAAAAACCATAGCCTTGACTAGACGGACCTTAATCGGCAAAGTAATGTCTCTGCTTTTGAATATGCTATCTAGGTTGCTCATAACTTTTCTTCCAAGGAGTAAGCGTCTTTTAATTTCATGGCTGCAGTCACCATCTGCAGTGATTTTGGAGCCCCCAAAAATAAAGTCTGACACTGTTTCCACTGTTTCCCCATCTATTTCCCATGAAGTGATGGGACCGGATACCATGATCTTCGTTTACTGAATGTTCAGCTTTAAGCCAACTTTTCCGCTCTCCTCTTTTACTTTGATCAAGAGGCTTTTTAGTTCCTCTTCACTTTCTGCCATAAGGGTGGTGTCATCTGCATATCTGAGGTTATTGATATTTCTCCTGGCAATCTTGATTCCAGCTTGTGTTTCTTCCAGTCGAGCGTTTCTCATGATGTACTCTGCATATAAGTTAAATAAGCAGGGTAACAATATACAGCCTTGACATACTCCTTTTCCTATTTGGAACCAGTCTGTTGTTCCATGTCCGGTTCTAACTGTTGCTTCCTGACCTGCATACAGATTTCTCAAGAGGCAGGTTAGGTGGTCTGGTATTCCCATCTCTTTCAGAATTTTCCACAGTTTATTGTGATCCACACAGTCAAAGGCTATGCCATAGTCAATAAAGCAGAAGTAGTTGTTTTTCTGGAACTCTCTTGCTTTTTCCATGATTCAGCAGATGTTGGCAATTTGATCTCTGGTTCCTCTGCCTTTTCTAAAAGCAGCTTGAACATCAGGAAGTTCACGGTTCACGTATTGCTGAAGCCTGGCTTGGAGAATTTTGAGCATTACTTTACTAGCGTGTGAGATGAGTGTAATTGTGCGATAGTTTGAGCATTCTTTGGCATTGCCTTTCTTTGGGATTGGAATGAAAATTGACCTTTTCCAGTCCTGTGGTCACTGCTGAGTTTTCCAAATTTGTTGGCATATTGAGTGCAGCACTTTCACAGCATCATCTTTCAGGATTTGAAATAGCTCTACTGGAATCCCATCACCTCCACTAGCTTTGTTCGTAGTGATGCTTTCTAAGGTCCACTTGACTTCACATTCCAGGATGTCTGGCTCTAGATGAGTGATCACACCATCGTGATTATCCAGGTCGTGAAGATCTTTTTTATACAGTTCTTCTGTGTATTCTTGCCATCTCTTCTTAATATCTTCTGCTTCTGTTAGGTCCATAGCATTTCTGTCCTTTATTGAGCCCATCTTTGCATGAAATGTTCCCTTGGTATCTCTAATTTTCTTGAAGAGATCTCTAGTCTTTCCCATTCTGTTATTTTCCTCTATTTCTTTGCATTGATCACTGAAGAAGGCTTTCTTATCTCTCCTTGCTATTCTTTGGAACTCTGCATTCAGATACTTATGTCTTTCCTTTTCTCATTGGCTTTTCACTTCTCTTCTTTTCACAGCTATTTGTAAGGCCTCCCCAGACAGCCATTTTGCTTTTTTGCATTTCTTTTCCATGGGGATGGTCTTGATCCCTGTCTCCTGTACAATGTCATGAACCTCATTCCATAGTTCATGAGGCACTCTATCAGATCTAGGCCCTTAAATCTATTTCTCACTTCCACTGTATAATCATAAGGAATTTGATTTAGGTCATACCTGAATGGTCTAGCAGTTTTCCCTACTTTCTTCAATTTAAGTCTGAATTTGGTAATAAGGAGTTCATGATCTGAGCCACAGTCAGCTCCTGGTCTTTTCTGTTGACTGTAAAGAGCTTCTCCATCTTTGGCTGCAAAGAATATAATCAATCTGATTTTGGTGTTGACCATCTGGTGATGTCCATGTGTAGAGTCTTCTCTTGTGTTGTTGGAAGAGGGTGTTTGCTATGACCAGTGCGTTTTCTTGGCAAAACTCTACTAGTCTTTGCCCTGCCTCATTCCGCATTCCAAGGCCAAATTTTCCTGTTACTCCAGGTATTTCTTGACTTCCTACTTTTGCATTCCAGTCCCCTATAATGAAAAGGACATCTTTTGGGGGTGTTAGTTCTAAAAGGTCTTGTAGGTCTTCATAGAACCGTTCAACTTCAGGTTCTTCAGCATTACTGGTTGGGGCATAGACTTGGATTACTGTGATATTGAATGGTTTGCCTTGGAAATGAACAGAGATCATTCTGTCTTTTGAGATTGCATCCAAGTACTGCATTTCAGACTCTTTTGTTGACCATGATGGCTACCATTTCTTCTGAGGGATTCCTGCCCTCAGTAGTAGATATAATGGTCATCTGAGTTAAATTCACCCATTCCAGTCCATTTTAGTTCACTGATTCCTAGAATGTCGGCGTTCACTCTTGCCATCTCCTGTTTGACCACTTCCAATTTGCCTTGATTCATCGACTTGACATTCTAGGTTCCTATGCAATGTTGCTCTTCATAGCATCAGACCTTGCTTCTATCACCAGTCACATCAACAGCTGGGTATTGTTTTTATTTGGCTCCATCCCTTCATTCTTCCTGGAATTATTTCTCCACTGACCTCCAGTAGCATATTGGGCACCTAATGACCTGGGGAGTTCCTTTTTCAGTATCCTACCATTTTGCCTTTTCATACTGTTCATGGGGTTCCCAAGGCAAGAATGGTTTGCCATTCCCTTCTCCAGTGGACCACATTTTGTCAGACCTCTCCACCATGACCCGCCCGTCTTGGGTTGCCCCGCGGGCATGCCTTAGTTTCATTGAGTTAGACAAGGCTGTGGTCCTAGTGTGATTAGATTGACTAGTTTTCTGTGAGTATGGTTTCAGTGTGTCTGCCTTCTGATGCCCTCTTGCAACACCTACCATCTTACTTGGGTTTCTCTTACCTTGGGCGTGGGGTATCTCTTCACGGCTGCTCCAGCAAAGCACAGCCACTGCTCCTTACCTTGGATGAGGTATCTCCTCACCACCACCCCTCCTGACCTTCAACGTGGGATGGCTCCTCTAGGCCCTCCTGCGCCCACACAGCCACCACTCCTTGGATGTGGGGTTGCTCCTCCCAGCCACCACCCCTGGCCTAGGATGTGGGGTATCTCCTCTCAGGCGTTGCTTCTGGCCTGGGACGTGGGGTACTCAAGTTACTTCCCATCATGTTCCCAGTTGAGAGACAAGTAAGTACTGTTGTGGTATTTTTTCCCGGATAAGTTACTTTTTTAAAAAACGTAAAGAACTTCATGTAAATGGAATAATATAGATAATAATAGTGTGCAGTTTCTTTGATGCAGCTTGTTTGTAGATTCATCTGTTTTATTGCATCCTCAGCACTTGTTACCTTTTCATTGCTAAGTAGTATTGCATTTTATTAATATACTGCAATTTGCATGTCAGTTTTCTTGTTGATGGACTTGTAGGCTTCCAGTTTGGGAGTATCATGAAGACAGCTGCTATGAGCATTTCTATATAAAGTTTTTAGTTTATATGTTTATTTCTCTTGGATGTATACCTGCCTGTGAAACTCCTACATCAAAGGCTAGGTGCTTGGGTATATATGTTTAACTTTTAAGAAACTACTAAAACTTTTCAAAATGATTATTTCATTTTACATTCCCAGCAACAATTTATGAAAATTCCCCAGTTGCTTCATATCCTTTCCAGTGTTTGATATTGTAGTCTTTTTAATCTTAGACATTTTTACAGGTATAAAGTAGTCTTCATGGTGGTTTTAGTTTTTATCATCCTAATTAATGATGTTGAGCATTTTTTACATGTTTACTGGCCATTTGTATATCTTGCTTCATGAAGTGTCTATTCATGTTTTTTGCCCATTTCTTAGTTGTTTGCTTTGTATTGTTTTAGGAGTTCTTTCTGTATTCTGGATACAAGTCTTTGTCTGACACACTTTTACAAATATTTTCGCCTAGTATGTGGCGTGCAGAATTTACCTTCTTAATGATATCTTATGATGGGTAGAATCTTTTAAATTTGATGAAGTTCTTTTAAAACTTTAATAGTTTTAGCTCTCATAGTAAAGTCTATGATCCACTTGAAACTAATTTTTATTTATGGTGTAAAGTGTGAATCTCAAGTTTCCCAATTTTCCATACAGAGATCCATTTTTTCCAGCATCATTTGTTGATAAAAGACTTCTTTTTCTCATTGTTACCTTTGTTAAAAATCAAATGACCAGAAAAGTCTGAATCTGTTTCTGGGCTCTTTATTTCTATTCCAGTGGTCTGTGTGGAATACTGTGTATTAATACACTTTGAAAAGCTATATAGAGTACTTATTAGATTGTTGCAAACAGGAAAAACCTTTTTGTTCATGTTTTGGTAGCACTGGAGATCTTTCTTATGATCATCATCTTGCTGCCAGTGATATTTGGAGGCTTTTCAGCATGAAGTGCTATATATTCCTGTATTTTTTTTTTTTTTCGGTGATATGTGAGATTGATACTCACTTTTATTCTTTTCTATTTGAAAAGATGCAAAAACACTTGTTTAGGTCAGTTCTGAGGCTAGTGATTAAGAAACTTTAGGTACCTTTTTTTAAGTCTTATAGTTGTCTGAACATATATTATAAAAATCTAGACAGAATTTCATTGCAGTGTTGGACCAAGAGAGATGCCCAGGTCCTTATAGTTTGAAGGGAAAGAGGAGGACAAGACATAGCCACATAGAAACTGTGATTTCTTATAAAGAAACATTAGTTTATAATCTTGCATGGTAACCTGTGTTGTGGACCTCAATCATTCTGAATTATCAATCCAATAAACTTAAGTAAGCAGTAGTTGCAATTCATCTGCAGGGGGAAGGGTAAGAAATTATAAGCTGGAGAAGTTGAATCTCAAATATAAATCTGTTGGTGGGATACTGACTAAATATTGTTTATAAGTTAAAATTTTTATGTTTATTTTAGGTGAGGTGCTGTAATCATGTGTTTATGGAATTTTCCACAGTAGATTTGTGAAACTGCTAGAAAGTTGAAAGTCTTAAGTCTCTTTGTTCCTTGTATGTCCTGAGTTGGGTCTCCTTTTCAGTAAATACCAGTAGTCATCTTAATCTTCTTGATAACTAAAAAACGTTCCTTCCAATTTCAACACTGTCCCCAGAATTTACCGCCTTTGTTGAAAATTACTGGTCTTAGGTGTGGAAAGGTGAGGAAATAAAGTACTGGAGTAAGAAATGATCGTGCAGCTTGTTCGTTATCATACACTGACTAAATCTAAATAAAATGGGTAATTTGAGAATTTTGAAATTAAGATGTCTGATTGTATATTCTTATTTTTCCTAGTAAAATGAATGAAAATAAACCTGGAGGCTCACAGAATTCTAGTAAGTAATCATATTTAAAATATTTTCAAGTTTAACTTAAAATATTATGATATATAATTCTTGCTTTTTTTTAAATTACAATTAATCTTTTAGACTGCTATTCAAACACTAGGAATGAATTTCCTGATCCATGCTTAGATTGTGTTTCTGTATACTGAAGTATAATGTTTTATGTATTAATTTCAACAAAAATCTGCTAGAAAAGGATAATTTGCCAAATTTTATTTGTATATTCTGTGTTTATCAAATGTGGTTTGTATTTGAACAAAACAGTTATTATTTCTTTAATAAATATGATTTTTTAACCTTTTTGTGTGATTTTTCTTCTTACAAAAGATAAAATAAATGAGAACAGTTCATGTATAATAGTTTAACATGAAAAGGAAAACTTACCTGTTAGTGCTCACAACCATCTCCTCAAACAGATGTAGACTTTACTTTTAGTTGTTTTCTTCATGTATTAGTTATAAATAGTATGTATCGATTTGCTACTATGGAAGATGAAAATTTTTAATTGTTACTTTATACTCAGTTGCCACTACTTCTCCTGATCTGCCCTTTTTAAAATTTATTGTTTGATTGCCTCTAAAAGTGTTACACTTGAAACTGAATCTTTACTCTCACTTACAGAGTATCTATTAACTGCCTATCATGTTGGATAAGGAAATTTATGCCCTTAAACCTCCCTCTACTTTGCTTTCCTGCTTTTACCTTTGGACTTCTATCAGTTATGCTACTAGTTCTGAAACTTAGTAGTTCATGGGCTACCTTCTTATATTTGTCAAATGTAAATATCACCTATTACTGTTATCTTGTTAGTATTTTTCTTAAGTTTGTCTCAGCTTTTTACTTGAATGAATGTGTTCATTTTATTACTGTAACATAACCAGTATCATTTGCTGAAGGGTTAGGTAGAAGGTGTAGAATCGTAAAGTTGGAACAATTTTACAGAATTTTAAATGTTAAAATTAATATGCAAAGTACAAATAAAAACAAAAGTAACCTACTTAGAAAAATGCATGCCTGAAACCTGGTCTGTTCTGTGTCCAGGGCCTTGGTACCAGGCAAGGGAGGAGGGGAACAGATGGAAAGCACAAGTCCATAGCATATAGCGATGCAGCTCCATCCAGCATTCACTTTGAGGACTCTTCTGCAGTCTTGGCTAATTCCTTGTATTCCTCTTCCTCTTGATAGCTGCATACATACTTGTAGTTGAAAGTATAGGCGCTGGGGATGAAGAAGTTAAGGTGGGAGTTGCTGGTGTAAGATTTGCAATAATCAAATGACAATTTGCTGGAATTATTGTGGTCAGTTACTCTGTGTTGGGGAGGAAGAGGTGCTGAAATTTTGAGGGAAGGGGCTTCCAGTTACTGCTTGGTGAGCTGTAGTGAGGGAGAGCAAATACAGGATGGATGTTTCACAATATTAAGTATTGGTTTCTTTCCAGTCCTGGAATCTATTTTGTGAGTAACCTGTTGACAGATACAGTACATTTTCAACATATAACATCCATTCTTGATTACGTATTACATAAGGTAAATAAGATTAGCTGCTGTAATAGGTAAACCCTGAGGTTTTAATGGTTTAACATAATAAACATTTATTACTTGGTCATGTTACACTCTGGTGTAGATTGGTTAGGGAAGATTGAACAGATAGGGGCTTTATGTTCCATATAGTCGTTTAGAGTTCACGTTCATTCCATCTTGTATTGATTAACTGCCGTGAGATACTCAATCTTTTCAACTGGTGATTTTTTTCCTTGTTTTGTTAGTACGGTATTAGAAATATGATGTACAAGTAAATATCATAAGATAGAAAGGATTGGTAATTATATTAATAACATTCAGTTCTACCTTTGTGCCATATCTTTTAAATTATATTGCTATATATTATCTCATCTAATGCTCAGTAAGTCATAGTTTGAGGTAAGTGCTATTGTTGTCCTTATTTTTATAAGATGAGGAACCAGAACCATAAAGTGTTTATGTGACCTGTTCAAGGTTACACAGCAAGAGTGTAGAACTAGGTCTTAACTCAGATCTCCCTGACTCTGCAATTTGCCTTTAAAGTTTTATTATTATTGTGATAAAATACATAGAATGTAGAATTTATCATTTTAACTGTTTTGAAAGGTGGCACTTCATTCAGAGTTGTGTAGCTGTTACCACTGTCTAGATCCAAAGCATTATCAGTCCGGACGGAAACTATCCACTAGGTAGTTACTTCTTATTTCTCCTGTCCTCAGCTTGTGGAGACAACCAGCCTGCTTTTTTTTTGTCTGTCTCTGTGGATTTACCTGTTTTGGATAATGTAATCTATTATATAAATGGAATCATGTAATATGTGACCTTTTGTGCTTGGATTCTTTGACTTATCATAGTGTTTCTAGACTCATCTGTTGTAGCATATATCAGTATTTCATTCCTTTTTATAGCTGAAAGATACTCCGTTATATGGTCATTGTATATTTTGTTAACCCATTCATCCATCTGTTTGATGGATGGAAATTTGATTTGTTTTCCCTTTTTGGCTATTGTGAACAGTGCTGCTATGAAGATTAATGTACAAATATTTGTTTGAACATCTGTTTTTAATTCTTTGGTATTATATATAACCGATAGTGAAATTGTTATATAGTAACTGTGTTTAACTTTTTGAGGAACTGCTCACTATTTTCCAAAGTGATTGTACTATTATTACATTTCACCTAGCAGTATATGAGTGTTCTGATTTCACTATCTCCTTGACAGCATTTATTATTTGAGATATTTTGTTTTAGCCATATCTTTGGAGAAATGTTTATTCAGATGCTTTGTCCCATTTTAAGATTGAGTTGTGTTTTTCTTGTTGGGTTGTAAAGCTTACACATTCTGAACACTAGACTATTAAAAGGTATATGATTTCCAAATGTATTTTACCATTCTGTAGATTGACTTTTCACTTTGTTGATAGTTTTCTTTGATGCACAAAAGTTCTAAATTTTGATTAAGTCCAGTTTATCTTTTTTTTCTTTCTTTTATTGCCTTTGTTTTTGGTGTCATATGGTATCTGATGAAAAACTATTGCTAAACCAAGGTTTTGAAGATTTTTACCCCCTGTGTTTTCTTCTAAGTGCTTTTGGCTCTTATGTTTAAGTCTTTGATCTATTTTGAGTTAATTCTTATATAGTTTATGGAAAAGGATTCAGTTTTACTATCTTGCATGTGACTTTCCAGTTGTCCCAGCCCCTTTTCTTAAAGAGACTATTTTTCCCCATTGAATGATCTTGGAATCCTTGTTCAAAATTTAATTGACCATTGATACCTGAGTTTATCTCTGGACTCTTTTCCATTGATCTGTATGTCTGTCCTTATGTCAGTACCACACTCTTGATTTCTGTAGTTATTATAAGTTTTGAGTCTTCTCTTTTTTTCTGGCTAAAGGTTTGCAGTTTTCTTGACCTTTTCAAAGAACCAGCTTTGTTTGCATTTATTCTCTCTATTCTATATGTCATTTATTTCTGTTCTTATCTCTATTACTGCCTTTCTTATGCTAGTTTTGGGTTTAATATATTCTTTTTCTAGTTCTTTATTGTTAAAATAAAGTTATTGATTGGGATCATTCCTTTTCCATATAGCCTTACTCTATGAGTCTACAAGCCTAAAGATCAGCCAGAGGTGAAAGCTTAGAGTTCTTAGGGTCATTTCTGAGCATGCATCCAGCCTTGGGCGTGTGATATCCTCTTCCCATGTAATCTTCCTTTATTAGTCTCTTCTTTCCTAGCCTTTTTGGTCTTTGCCTACTTGCCCTGTTATCCTTTGCTTCAAGCTGCTGCCTCTAGTATATTTGTCTTAAATGCTTTTGACAGTCAGACTCCAGCCCTGAGAAAGTTCTTACACAGATGAAAGAAGGGCAGGCATCTGAGCCCATCCCCTGGGGAGCCACCATACATGTCAGAACACACACAATCACATTTCTCTAGCAAGGTCCATACTACCTCCTCTTAGACAGTCCACACCAAGAACATGGCCTAAGAAACAATGCACATTGATACTGGGCTTAAGGCCATTGGCTGATTGGAGAGTGAGGGATAGTAGGCAGGTAAGTTAAAATGCCACAGATCTGTCAGCAAATTTTGGCAGCTTGTCTCTTTATTAAGCATTTTTCTCATTATTTCAAGTTTTTAAATCAGATTTCAGAGTTTCTGAAAAGTTGATTCTGATGGGTTTGGCAGCATTATCATTGGTTTAGTGGAGGAAGTTTTAGAGTTTACTGATTGGTTGTTTTCAATAAGTTGCCAATTTAACAACACACTGGGATTTATTGTTAAAGATTAATTTTAAAATGTAAAGTCACATTGTTTTAGAAATAGGTATTGAAAGTCTTAATTTACTGAAAACAATATAATGTAATTTGTTCTCTCAAAAAGAACTGAACACATCGTTGAGAGAAACACCAATTCCATAGGTTTTTTTTTTTTTTTTTTTTTTGGTTTTGGTTTTGGTTTTGGTTTAAATTTTTTTATATCTATTACTTTTTTCACTGTTAGCTTGTGTTTTCTGTCGAAAAAATGATGACTGTCCTATTAAATATGGAGAAAAGAAAACTAATGAGAAATGGAATCTCACTGTACATTACTATTGTTTGGTGAGTATAATTTTTAATTAAATCCTAAAAATTTGGTATTCTTCTAAAGAGAATTTGATCCTGATGGCTTGTTTCTGAGAAATGGATAAGTCATTTAACTTTCCTGGATCTCTTTTGCTATGTAAAAATAAGATTTTTCATTTATCAAATTCTAAGATTCTGAAATGACTTGATACATAGAAATACTTGTCATCATTACCTGCTTATTTTTGTCTAACCCTTTGGGGCCTCAGTGGAAAAAGAAAACAAGTCTGTAAGGGAGTTGTTCATTTTGCAACTTTGTTGTTTACATGGTTGCTAGTGATAATTCTCAGAAAGGACCTGTTTGAAGGCTCAGGAAGTAAAATAAAAGTATTTTCTTTCCCAGAGAACCTGAAAAGAGAAATTTTGACTCTATAGGTAATATTTGTGGAAAAGGAAATAGGTTAATTTATGGATCACTCAGTTGCAAGAAAAAATGATATATTGAGACTTGTCTCTCATTTGTTCCCCATTCCCTCTACCAACTTCTCATCTCATTGAATCTGCTTTAAGATATTAGTGGTACCTTCACTTCCTTAGCATGCCAAGGTTACAGGAGTATATACAGTATTCCTTGGCACTTGCAATAGATATATATTGCTGCTTAACTAATTGTCCAGCTTATAAGTGACATTTAGCAGCTTATAAGTGAATCAGTTATATATATATATATGTGTATATATATATACACATATATCCACTCTTTTTTAGATTCTTTTCCCATATAGGGTACAGAGTATTGAGTAGAGTTCCCTGTGCTTATTAGTTGTCTATTTTTAATATAATAGTGTGTATATGTCAATCTTAGTCTTCCAGTTTATCCTTCTCCCCACCCCCTCACCATTCCCCTTTGGTACCCGTAAGTTTGTTTTCTACATCTGTGACTCTGTTTCTATTCTTCAGTGGTTTATGGGGCACAGAAATGTGGTATTGGCTGAGATGGGTGGTTCTGGCTTAGGGCCTCTTCTGCATGAGGCTGCAGTTGACATGTCAGCATGGTTTGGTCATCTGAAAGCTTGACAGGCTGGAGTATCCACCTCCAGTGGCTCACTTATGTGGCTTTTGGCCTCAGTTCCTCTTGTCTCTTGGCAGGAGGCCTCAGTTCCTTACTTCCTGGGCACCTCTGTAGGGCTGCCCACAGCATGACATCTGGCTTCTCCCAGAGCAAGTAACAAAGAAAGGGATAGATATACACCAAGATGGAACTATACGACCTAGTTTTTATAGTGGTGTACCACAGTTACTTTTCCTTTATTCTGTTAGAGGTGAATCATAATTCTAGCTCACACTTAGGGGGAAGGAAATTAGTTCCCACCACTTTTAAGGGAGGAGTATCAACAAATTTAGGGGTGTATTTTTATTCTTACAACAGCATCCATGTTAAAACTTAGATGCTTCCTTGAGTAATATTCTAACATAAATTCTTGGTGTTTCTCTAAGGTTTGTAAACTGGTCTAGGAACCTAATTACTTTGTGCCAAGACTTAGGGGAACATGAAGTTGACATGACAGAGTCATATAGGGCTTAGAGTCTTATGGGGCTTCCCAAGTGGCTCAGTGGTAAAGAATCTGCCTACCAATGCAGGATATGTGGATTCAGTCCCTGGGTCAGGAAGATCCCCTGGAGAAGGAAATGGCAACCCACTCCAGTACTCTTGCTTGGGAAATCCCATGGACAAAGGAGCCTGGTAGGCTACAGTCTATGGGGTCACAAAAGAGTCAGACAGGACTTAGTGAATAAACAATAGCAACACAGAGTCTTATAGTTTGTATCACAAAAGAAAACCTTTTTATATTTCTAAAGAGTTCATTTTACTGTTTATGTAATAGAATTAGGAGAGCTATTATTAGTCAGTGGGTTGGGTTTTTTTTTTTTTTTTTCGTAATTTTTAAGATACACCTATTAAAATCTCTAATCACAAGTCTGAAGTGTTATTGAGTTATTTAATATATTTAACTTGGTCATATCAAAATTTTCCTTATGTTCTTTCTTATTTTATTAATGAGTGTAGTAATCCCAAAACATGCTGACCCTAGCTCAACACTTAAAAGACTGGCGTTTCATTGTGAATGGGAAGGTATAGTAATATTATAAATGGTAACGGAATATTAAGCTGAGAGACTTGGAAACAACCTAGTCTGTTGTTTTTATTTTCGTGTTTAATATTAGAAGCACTGAATTACTTGCCTAGGGCTCTGGAAAGTTGGGCACAGATCCTGGTTTGCAAGCCAGTACTTAGTCACAGCTTCATGCTTTTTTCCCTTGATTCATGTTCCCTTAATATATTTAAACTGAAGTTAAAACCTATTTTTAAAAATTTATTTTCATTAAATAGAGTCTCTATAATTACATCTTTTATGATTCAGAATCCAGCTAGATTTATAGAGTTAACCTGAAATATCACTGATAATTATCTCCATAGTATTTATTACTATTACGTATACATCTTTTAGTATTTGCCACTTTTTCCCACCTAAAACTTGATCATAAGTGTTTATTGTTTGTCTTCCTTCCCTTTCCCTGTTATTTTCTGTGATACTTTTTGGAAACCAGTTTACTTATATAACCTGTTAATATATAGTGTCTTTGAAATCAAAGAATATGAGTAGCCTCTTTGACTATGAAAAATAACTATTATAGGTAAGAGATACTTGAAATTTGAGTTGTTTTATATCCATTTTTATTGGACTATTATAGATATATATTTTTTATTCCAAACAAGTTTCTTAGAGTTTATTTTCTAATTGAGAATATATTCATAGTTGATGTCAAGTGGAATTTGGCAGAGGGGTAAAGAAGAAGAAGGAGTTTATGGTTTTCTAATAGAAGATATCAGGAAAGAAGTGACTAGGGCTTCTAAACTGGTAAGTAAATTACTTTACTCATTGCACCATAAATATTGTCAGTATCAAGGAAGTCTTTTCCATCACATTCTCTACTAGAAATTGATAAGACATTGATTTTATGTTCTTATTTTTGTCAAACACAGTAAATTCTAGAAAATTTTGTATTTTTGCAAATGAAAGAGCTAAACCAACCTTGGATAACATGTGTGGCAATACTGATTTTACTGCTTGTCTTCTTCTAACCTACCCATCGTTTCATCCACTCTTACCATCAGAGTTATGATCCTACTTCTATTCAACTGTTCTTCAGACCTTCTATCCTGAGGCAATCCAGTTATTTACTTTTCATTCTTATGCCTCAGTTGCTGGGTTGGATTGAGATGGAAACTACACAGCTCTACAGACCAGTCATTTATGGTCTCCTTCTGTCTTGTGGCTCTTCTGTGACATGGTTTGCTTATGTTCAGTGCCTTCCCCTGCTCTCCGAGATAAGTATTCTGAACTTTAACTCCTTGTTCATCCAGTTACAGTCTGTGAATCTTCTGTGTGATGGCTGTTCTTACGTGAGGAAATAGACTATAGGTCTCCATGTGTTCTGAGTAGAAACCATGAGAGTTACAGAACGAGAAGATTGGAAGTACAGGGGCTTCTCTTCAGAGAATGGGGTACTGGAATTGATGACTTCCATGGTAGAGCATGGAAGGACTCTTCATTACACTGAAGTGGAAATGAAGTGCATTGACACATTTTAATTGAGGAACTAAAAGAAAAAGATTGTCCTATCAGTACAGAAGTCATTTAGAATGATATCAAGAATTAAAATACAGAGGAGGGTGCCAAAGTCTGGAGGAAGTTAGTTAGGTGACATTAGGTTCAAGGACCAGATCTTTTTAAGTCTGAAGGTAGAGTAATGGCCTACAGTCTGCAGCACAGAACTTAAAACAATGTTCTGTTTGTCCTTCTCCCTACCTCTGTCTGTATTTCATGTCCATTCCTTGCCAAGTCTGGAAATTAAGGAGGATGAAAAAATAAGCAGCTTCATACAAGAAGTTCTATAAGGGAAGCATCCAGAGAATTTTATTTTGTTTGAGACAAAGATATGAAAGTGGTTATTTTTAAGGATATTCGAGATTCAGGGGTGTTTGTGTTAGTTGCTCACTCATGTCCAACTCTTGGCGATCCCATGGACTGTAGCCCACCAGGCTCCTCTGTCCAT
The DNA here is from genome assembly GCF_014754425.2 of Oryx dammah. Lineage (NCBI taxonomy): Eukaryota > Metazoa > Chordata > Mammalia > Artiodactyla > Bovidae > Oryx > Oryx dammah. The sequence continues at coordinate 28,210,712 of NW_024070200.1, read as the reverse complement.
GGAATTCACCAGGCAAGAATACTGGAGTGGGTTGCCATTTCCTTCTCCAGGGGATCTTCCTGACCAAGGGATTGAACCCAGGTCTCCTGTATTGCAGGCAGATGCTTTACCATCTGACCTACTATGGAAGCCCAAGATACAGAGGAGGTAATGATAAAGTAGAGGTTCTAAGGCACAAGGGAAAACCTTGGAGAAAAGGTTAACAGTGGCCTTTACCTATGGGCCTTGTTGAGAGTATTAGTATCAAAATTTCTCAGTCTTCTGGTGATAGTGAACTTGTCATGAAAGATGGCCTCTACAGGTACTGTTTGGAAATCCTTTCTTAAGACATCATATCCTCTCTGAGTATATTGTGAACCTGTGAGAATTTCTTGATCCTGAAGAGGTGTCTCGATTTCCGACCTTAAAATAGAATTCCATGTGTCAGTTTACACGGAGAGACTTAGGTTAGCAAGGTCTCCTTCTACAACCTAGCAGTGCTTGACAGGTGGACAGTATAATCCCTTCATCAGTGGCCAATATGATGGTCATCCCAAAGATTCCAAGATATATGAAGTACTCTTCTGTATTTTAGTAATGATTGATTCATCTAATTATTTTTCTGTTTATATACTATACTGATATTTAAGTTAGAGGCAGTGGTATTCGTGTCCTAGGGCTGCTATAATAGATTACCCCAAACTGGGTCGCTTAAAACAGAAATGTATTCTCTCAGAATTCTGGAGACCGGAAGTTCCAAATCAAGCTGTCAGAGGGACTGACTTCTTCTGGAAGCTCTGAGGGAGAATCTGCTCATATTTCTTTTCTGATGGCCTTTGGCGCTCCTTGCTTTGTGGCAGCGTACCTCAATCTCTGCCTCCATCTTTATGTGGCCTTCCGCTGTGTGTCTTAAATCTCTCTCTCTTTTTACTTATAAGGACTTACAGGGACCACCTTAAATCCAGGATGAACTCATCTTGAGATCTTTAACATATCTACAAAGACATGTTTCCAAGTAAGGTCACATTCAAAGGTACCAGGAATTAGGCCTTGAATATAACTTTTGGGGAACCACTACTTAACCTACTTACTATAGGTTTCTTAACACTTTTTCATTTGCTTAAGATTGAGTGATCCTCGCCAGTTTTTTACAAATTGTTTTTTAGAATTGTTTTGCTGTTGTCCTGTATATAATAAATACTTCCTAACTGTGTTTTCTGTTGAAATTTGAATGAGACTTTCATGTATAATCTTTATGTATACAAACCCTTCAGTTTAAAATATTTTAGCAGGTAGGAAGGAAAAGAAGCTTTCCTGTCTCACCCACATTAGATTAAAGATGGTTCCTTTATCAGAAATTGTTATATGAGTGACTCTTTAGATTGTTTCTGAGTAAAACAATTTTTTTCAGCAAATGTCTTTAATATACTATAACCACAGCTATTGTATGGTGAAAGTAATTGTCAGACTCTCCACAAAGAATATTCATTTATACCTTGGTCTTACCTATAGTACTCAAGTTTTCTACATTATAATCCCTGCTTTTATATTTTCTTCTAGAAATGTTCTGTTTGCAAGAAAACGGGTGCTTCAATTGGGTGTGTCGCACCCCGATGTAAACGAAGTTATCATTTCCCATGTGGACTTCAGAGAGAATGTATTTTCCAGTTCACTGGCAATTTTGCGTGAGTTAATTAACTGTCAAATATGAAAGCAGATGTAAAGGAAAAGTGGAAAATGGATATGGATCTCCCTAATTATATAATTCCTTTGTAAAATTTCTTTTCAAAGTTGCACTGAGGTTATATGGGTACTTTAGAGAATTACAATATCTGTAATGGCCTTAATGATTAATATTCACCTCTAGCTTTCAGCCCTAGAATATAATATGGAAGTGTTAATTTATTCACATTCAATAGAAATTTCCATCTTACATAATTCTAGATTTTATGTTACTTTTTAGATTTAATACTTTCTTTCACAGGGCTATCTGTGTTCTTATTGAGTAAATTGAAGACATGTAAATTTGATGCAGTCAAAAAAATAACTACCCTGGGATGCCCCTAAAAATATTTGTCTCTTGAGTTCAGCTCTAAACATCAAGATTTTATTTGGTGTTTGTTATCGTGAATGATTTATTTCTTTTAGTCTTTGTGCTCTTGACCTATTTAATTGATTGTTATGTATGAAAACCGCAGTGTAGAAAATGCAAATGGAAATAAATTTATTGGGTTAAGAATAATTATTGTTTGTACTTTAGTTATTAAAATAATATTTTAAGTATGAGTTCTTCCCTTTGATTTTTGTGCAGGTTTGAGTACAAATGTTGTGTATACTGTTACTAACAATGTTTCATAATTCTCAACATAGTATCAGTTGCTGAAATTCTGTGAGGTGAATCTCACCACCAAAAGGTTCACATTTGGAAAATCTAGCTCTCCTTGGTTATAGATGATGAGACTGATTTACAGTGGCATTTGCCCAGCCTGTTTTAAGTTAATTGTGAGAGAGACAAATGAATTTTCTCTAATAGATACGAATTGTAATGCTAGCTTAGTTGTGCTTTATAATTTATTAGATGTTGTTTTTAATTAATTTACATTTTTAGGTCATTTTGTTGGAAACATCGACCTGTTCAAATAATTACACCTAATAATTGTAGAGACTCCTTACTGTGCACCATTTGCTTGGAATTTATAGAGCCTGTTCCGACTTACAACGTGTTACGAAGTCCTTGTTGTAAGAATGCTTGGTTTCATAGAGACTGTTTGCAGGTAAGATAGTTTAAACATTTTCTGATATAAAGTATGTTGCTTGTTGATTTGAATTAGAATAGACATGTGTTTTAGCTCTTACTACTTGTAACTTTTTAAAATAGCTTTATTGAATAAAATTTTACATGTAAAATTACTCTGTTGAAGTGTACAAGTAATGTTTTGGTAAATACTTTAGATACTGCCTTTTAATGTATTTTTAAATTTAGAAAATACTGTTTTTACCCAAGGAATTTGTTTGTATATCACAAAGAATAATAGTCTTTAATTCCCAAGTTTATTTATATGCTTAAATTTAGAAAAACCAAGATATGTAAAATAATAAATTTTAAGCTAGGATAATTTAATGTTAAGAGGTCTATTTTTTTTAGTTTAGTCAACATTTTGTCATGTGCTTCTGAGGTGGCACAGTGGTAAAGAATCTGCCTGCCAGCACAGGAGACGCAAGAGAGGCAAGTTCGATCCCTGGTTTGGGAAGATTCCCTGGAGAAAGAAATGGCACACATACACACACACACACACACACAAACACTTTATTATAACGTTTGAAATTAAACTGATTACTGTCTAATGAATTGAAATACATTCTTTGTATTTTGTTCTTTGTCTTTTGTTCTTTGAAAGCCACCTTGTATGTCAAACCTGATGATGAATTTTCAGGTAAATTGAATATCATAAAACAATATTAAATAATCTACAGTTTCTTCAATTCAGACGGTAGTTTAATAATCTGCAGTTTCTTCAATTCAGAAGGTAGTTTAAAATTTTAAAAAGATCCCACTTATTAATAACATCAAATATGTAATATACATGTGTCAAAGTGTCAATTGATAGGCAGTTATTGTTGATAATGCCAGTTATCAAATGAATCACTTAAATTTATACTGTTTATAAAGTTTGGCTTTTATTATTTAGTAAAATGAAATGTTAGTATTGATTGATTACAAATTATCTACAAAAGTTTTTTTTTTTTTAAGTTAGAAGATATTGTAAATCCTCTTATATTTCAACAAAATCTTAATAGTACTAACAGTAGTCCAAGTAGTAAAGCTTGATTACTTTCTGTTTTTGCCTTTTTTTTTTTTGTATGAGCCTTCAACTCTTCTTTTTAGTATTATTCAATTAAAAGTGGCAGGATGCAGCCTGTTTTGTTGGGTAAATAGTAAAGTCTATTAATTCTCATAAAATAGTGTTTATAAAAGGATCCAGAGAGTGCCCTTCTAAACATCATGAAGTACTATCTTTATCTATTGAAGAAGAAGTTCACATTATGTGAGAATCTCTAAAAAGTTATTATCTTAATTAAGGGGTTATATTTGAATTACTTGAACGTAATTGCTGTCAAATGTATCGTCTTGTTAACTTTGTATAGTAGTGTGTTATTTTTCAGGGCAAATAAGATTTGCCTCATTTTGTGTTAATAATGAAACAGGTTTTCCAATTTGACCTAGTATTCATAGGACTTTTTGTGAACTCTGAAAGTACTAAGTTTCTAATTCTGTCATTAAAAACTAGAAATAGTACTACTAACAAAAATGTAGATGTACTTTACTCAGGTGTAATATAATATCATAGCCATGTGGACACCTGTCTGTGATGTAAATATTAACAATCATTTATTACATGGTTAGAGCATACAAGGACAGAACTTGTTCTTGAGTCATGTTTCTTGAAGGAGCTTCAGTGGCTTTTCCACTCTGGTACAAGTCCTAACTGAAATAGTAAATGGAGTTTACCCAGTTTAGGTAGCTATAATCATACCTAAAGAAGAAGTTTTTTTAATCTCTGAACTCCATTAATAGAAAGAGTTGAAGGAGGAACAAACCTATGCAGTAGGATGAGAATTATATGTGGTTCCCTGGTTGCTCAGACGGTAAAGCGTCTGTCTACAATGCAGGAGACCCAGGTTCAATCCCTGGGTTGGGAAGATCCCCTGGAGAAGGAAATGGCAATCCACTCCAGTACTATTGCCTGGAAAATTCCATGGACAGAGGAGCCTGGTAGGCTACAGTCCATGGGGTTGCAAAGAGTCTGAACACGAACGACTTTACTTTCACTTTCAAGCAAATTTTAAACAAATATCATACACTTTACCTGCCTCCTGCAAAACCTGTATGCAGGTCAAGAAGCAACAGTTAAAACTGGACATAGAACAATGGACTGGTTCAAAATTGGCAGAGGAGTACATGAAGGCTGTATGTTGTCACCCTGCTTCTTTAATATATATGCAAAATATATCATCCAAAATGCTGGGTTCGGATGAAGCACAAGCTGGAATCAAGATTGCTGGGAGAAATATTAACAACCTCAGATATGCAGATGACACCACCCTTAGGGCAGAAAGCAAAGAGGAACTAAAAAGCCTCTTGATGAAGGTGAAAGAGGAGAGTGAAAAGGCTGGCTTAAAACTTGTCATTCCAAAAACTAAGATCATGGGTCCAGTCAAGTCACTTCATGGCAAATAGACGGGGAAACAATGGAAAGAGAGGTAGATTTTATTTTCTTGAGCTCCAGAATCACTGCAGATGGTGACTGCAGCCATGAAATTAGAAGATACTTGCTCCTTGGATGAAAAACCATGACAAACCTAGACAGCATATTAAAAAGCAGAGACATTACTTTGCCTACAAAGGTCCATATTGTCAAAGCTATGGTTTTTCCAGTAGTCATGTACGGATGTGAGAGCTGGACAGTAAAAAAGGCTGAGCGCCAAACTGTGGTGCTGGAGAAGACTCTTGAGAGTGCCTTGTACTGCCAGGAGATTAAACCAGTCGATCCTAAAGGAAATCAACCCTGAATATTCATTGGAAGGACTGATGCTGAAGCTGAAACTCCAATACTTTGGCCACCTGGTGCAAAGAGCAATCTTATTGGAAAAGACCTTGATGCTGGGAAAAACTGAAGGCAGGAGGAGAAGGGGACGACAGAGGATGAGAAGGTTGGATGGCATTACTGACTCAATGGACATGAGTTAGAGCAAACTCCAAGAGATGGTAAAGGACAGGAAAGCCTGGTGTGCTGCAGTCCATGGGGTCGCAAAGAGTCAGACATGACTGAGTGAACAACAAAAGCAAATTTTACTTGTGACTTCTACAAATGCTGTATATATCAGGATTTTGTGTGGAGAGACTATAGATTAGTATCAAAGAAATTGATAGAGATTTTCCATTCTGTATACGGCAAGAATTGTCACTATTCTTGTTCATGTTGGATTTCTCCATCATTGCTGTGGTCTTGGTATCCTTCATGTCTGCTGTTTTTCTTTCCATTTCTACTGCTCAAAGATCCTTTAGGTTCAGCAGAGATTTCATTAATAACTTGTTATTTTCCTTTCACATGTTGTGTGTGTGCTACACCTGGATTCTTTGTTCACTTCTTTCTTCACCATCCACAAATCATTCTCCAAGTCTTTCAGGTCTGCTTAATATTTTTTGTGTATCCTTTTTTTGCCACCTTGTATCTTAAGCCCTTGGTGATTTCACTTCAGACAGTTTTTCTTTTTTTATTAACTAGTCCTTTGCTGGAGCCTGTTGGCTCCTGCATGCCTTATTCCCTGTCAGTTCTTCACGCTACTGACTTTGACTTATCTTTGTGTTTTTATTATTTAGTTCAGTATGGTCAGCATGTAATCTTTAAGGATATTGAGATTAAGTTCCCTAATCACATGTACTCCTTTTGCCCCTGAGAGTTAATATGTGCTATTCCCTTTCCTTGTGTTATCTTTTATCTTATTTTCATGGCAGATCCCTATTTTTTCCAAACATAACTTTGACCTTACCATTGCTGTTACATTTTTGCCAGGCTCTTAAATAAACTTCAGTACTTCTTCCTTTCTCTTACTGTGTGTACTTTCCTAAAAGTACATTTATACTGTATGCCTACTCACAAGAATTCCTTGAAACAGAATCTAAGTCATTTTATGTTTGTTTTTGGTACTGGCATAGTGTTTGGTACCTATATAGTGGGGATTAAATATTTATTTAATGTATGCTTCTAGTTTTTAAAATTGAGAATTGGCTACTCTTTCTCTTGAATATCTTCTGCCTGCTGCTTCTGTATTTGTATTTGTTGAGTCAGTGAGAATGGGTTTTATGTTCTTCCCTCTTGGAAAGGAAACTAACAGAGATTGAGTTAAAAACAGAACCAAGGATGCTTTATATGTATCATTTATTTAAACATCCTTCCTAGATTAAGTAACCAAAGTTTTTACTGTTTTATTCACAGAGAGTGATGGACAACACAATTTTGGGGAACAGAAATGACATTAGATACAAAAGGTTGAGAAACACATGGGTGAGAGATGTAAAGAACAGTCAATTCATTGGCTTAATATTTTTTTCCCACTGCGAGAAATATCTCTAAATTTTAGCAGTGCGATAACTTAGTTTAACAAAGTTTATGAACCACTAACATAAATAAAATTTCATAATATGTTAAAAGTAGCACATGTTCTGTTAGCTATATAATTCATAACCTGATAATCTGTTAAATTATTAACCATGTATTTTCTGTTTTCCACTATAGGTGCAAGCAGTAAATGCAGGAGTGTTTTTCTTTAGGTGTACTATATGCAATAATAGTGATATATTTCAGAAAGAGATGTTGAGAATGGGAATTCATATTCCTGAAAAGTGAGTTACATTTAGCCTTTTGATGAAAAGATGTTTTAAATGTAGAATTTAATAAAAATGGAAATAGTCATTTATATTGATTAAAAGTACTCATAGATAAGCAGCCATTTCAAAAAGGGAAATCTAAAGCCTACTTCACTACCACTTCCTCCTCCTCCTCAGATTGCCAGTTCTTGGGACCAGGCACTGTGACTTAACTGTCTCATTAGTTGTTAACAGTCTCTTAATAATTGTATACCTCACTTGTGTACCGTATTCATGGACTTATACAAAAGTATAATAGGCTTCAGAATGGTATGTATAAATTATATGAGAATCAAGATGTGGCTTAAATTTAAAGTGTATGAAAAGAATTTTGTTAATATTTAAAGGTGAGAAAATCCAGAAATAATGGTACTAAACTTGAAATTTTAAAAATTGGAAGTGAAATATTAAGACAAATACAAGTTTCAGAAAATTTCTACTTAATTTTTCATTTAATATTTGAAATTCATTGAGACTAATGAACTATAGGATAAGATAACATTCATGGATTTATATTTTGAATTGAATGATTGATCCTAAAAAAACAAATTTTATTCTTGTTCCTAAGTTTGTAACAAGTTTATTTTTAGATTGATATCCTTTTATGTAATATTTAAGGCCAAAGTCCATTTTATATATTGCTTCTTTTACAGAGATGCATCTTGGGAATTAGAGGAAAATGCTTATCAAGAGCTTCTGCAGCACTATGAGCATTGTGATGTCCGAAGATGTCGTTGCAAAGAAGGGCGAGACTATAATGTGCCTGATAGGTAAACGGGAACGTTCACTTGTACTTAGTGTCCTTTTTAAAACCTTCAACTTGAGAAAGTAGGTTTCCTAGTTAGTGAAGTATTTTGCTCTTAGGGGGTTTGAAGTTTTAATCTGAGATGAGGTATGTTTATTAAATATTTATTTGCATATGTTTACAGAGAAATTATTGCAGCTGGCGTAATTGTAACTTTTGTGGTATATTTTCATGAAGCTCTGTTTTCTAGAGCTCTACTGTGGTAGCCACTAGCCACAGTTGACCAGTGAGCCCTTGAAATGTGGCTGTTCCAAATTGAGAGGTGCTGCAAGTGTAAAATACACACTGAACACTTAACATGTATCTTAGTTTGCTAGGACTGCCATAACAAAATACCGCAAACTGGGTGACTTAAACAACAGAAATTTGTCTTCTCACAATCCTGGAGGCTCGAAGTCCAAGGTATAGGTATTGGCAGGTTTGATTTCTTTTGAAGCCTCTGTCCTTAGCTTGCACGTGGCTTCCTCCTAGTTGTATCCCCCTCTGTGTCTTAATCTTTTCTTATTAGGACACCAGTCATTGGATTCAAACTCCACCCATATGACTTCATTTTATCTTTTAAAAAAATATATATCTTTATTTTGGTTGTGCTGGGTCTTAGCTGTGTGATCTTCTGTACTCCGTTGTGGCATGCAAACTCTCAGTTGTAGCATGTGGTATTCAGTTCCCTGACCAGGGCCAACCAGGGGCCCCTGAATTGGGAGCGCAGCAGAGTCTTAGCCACTGGAGCAGCAGGGAAGTCTCCATAATTTTCTATTTTAAGGTCCTATCTCCAAATATAGTCGCATTGTGAAGTGCTGGGTGTTAGGTCTTCAAACTATAAATTCTGGGAGTGATGCAATTCCGCTTTTTTAAGAAAGAAAAAAAAAAGACCTTAAAATATCTTGTCAATAATTTTTTACATTGACTACATCAGACAAAATGATTATATTTCAGAAATATTCAAATCAATTCACTTGTTTCTTTTACCTTTTTAAATCTGATTACTGGGAAAGTTTAAATTATATATATGATTTACATTATATTTCTGTTGTATGACACTGTTCTAGAAGTTAAGAAACTAGATTAATCAATCAGTATTTATTTTAGATCACTGTAAAAAAAAAAGGCTTAGTATTTGAAATTTATTGATTATTCTTTTGTAGTATCAGCGGACATTGGCTGTGATCTTGACAATCATTTTGTGCCTTCCGTGTACATACTGTGTTGTTGTTGTTTCGTGGCTAAGTCATGTCCAACCTTTGTCACCCCATGGACTGTAGCTCACCAGGCTCCTCTGTCTGGGATTTCCCCGGCGAGAATATTGGAACGGGTTGCCATTTTCCTTCTCCAAGCGGTCTTCTTGACCGAGGGATCAAACCCATGTCTCTTGCATTGGCAGGTGGATTCTTTACCTCTGAGCCACCAGGGAAACCCATACACTGTGTATAGAAATCAAGAGTATTTTTATTTTTATGAAAAAGTAACAAATTAATTTTTTTGACATTTATATAGGAAATTTTGATACATTTTAACATGACAAACTGAAACTTAAGGTGCAGAGCAGAATATTAGGAGCCTTATTTCTTATGGAAAGTGATTTTGCTGGGTGAGTTATTACTTACTTTGCTGAAGTCTTAGCAGCTTTGGAAGGTTTCTCCTAAGAAGCTACTACTGATTCCCCATTCTGGGCTCAATTTCTCCTTCATTGTGCTTGTTACAATATAGTTGATGTTATTTAAATCTGTCTTTGCCACTAAAGATTCATTAAGGCTTGAGATCTTGTTGAAGATGTCGAGTAATGTGTATTGTGGTCTAAGTTACTTGATCTGGTGACCCTGATTATTCATTTGTAAGCACTAAAATACCCCACTCAAGAGTTGTGCTGAGGCAGAGATGAGACTGTTTGTAAATGTGCTTTGTAGACAGTAACATGCTTTAGAGTTCTAAGAAGCAATATGCTCATTAATATTGACATTTTCTAAATCCATTGTAGGTTATTTTGATTATAATTTATTTATTTTTCTTGTATACCATGGGTCACCTAATCCTTTGCTACTCTTTCCGGCAGCTACTTTGCTTTTTCTCCTAGGACACAGATTCTTGCTGTCTGAATGCTTCCTTTACAATCTCACTCCCTTTTGTTCTAGTGATCAGAAGGTAATTTTGCTGAAAGGCAGCATGGTGTAGTGGTTAGGAGCATGGCCTGAAGCCAGGTAAACTGGATTGGAAGCCTCACTCTGAGACTAGCAGTGTCAGTTTGTTTGGGCATGTGAATTACACACCTCTGCTTTGGTTTCCTCTTCTTTAAAAGGTGGTAACTTTTTTCCAGCCTTCTAAAATTGTGAGGATTAAACTTTACATGTAAAGGGTGAGAACTGGGCCTGGTATATAAGCACTTATGTTAGCTGTCATCTTTCTCTTCATCCTCCATTGGCAGGACTATCTGGGGAATAGGGGAGACACAGAGATGACACAACCCTGTACAGCCATTTCCACAGAGATTTGCCCACACCTAGCAGAGGGAAAGTTCTGCAGCTACCTCTCTGATCACCCATGTGTCCACACATTCAGGGAGTACATCCATCTCCATGTAGACAGATGTACTCATATTCAAACAGAGAGGAGTCTGCACAGCGTAACCCGCAGCCATACAGAAAATGTGGATGCAGACTGGCACAGGTCACAAAGCAGTGAGGGAAACACTGGGAGTGGGGGCTGGCAGGGAGCAAATGAGAGGGAGTATGAATGGAGGTCAGGTACTAAGTCTGGATCCTAGTGAGCTACAAAGTATCTGAGGTATCTGAGCAAGCTTATTATAGGAGATAATTCCTTACCTTGAATAGGAAAGAGTATTTTAGGTAAAACAGTGTATTTACTGAATGCTTCTTCCTTGTCAGACACATTGACATAGCAGTCTCCCTATGAGCATAACCATCTCCAAGTATAAAAGAAAATTTTTTTCCTTCTCAGTCATATTCTTTCCAATGTTTATATTCTTGGGTGTATGTGCACGTTCACATTGTTATTTAGATTCCCTATTTTTAGAAAGAGAATATTGGACTTCCTTGGTTGTCCAATAGTTCAGAATCCGCTCTGCAGTGCAGGGGACACTGGTTCTATCCCTGGTCCAGGAAGATCCCACATGCCGTAGGGACAGCTAAGCCTGTGTGCCACAACTACTAAGCTCACGTGTAACAAGTACTGAAGCCCGTGAGCCCTAGAGCCCATGCTCTGCAACAAGGGAAGCCACCTCAGTGATCAGCCCACACACCACAACTGAAGAGTAGCCCCCGCTCCCCACAACTAGAGAAAACCTGTGCACAGCAACAAAAACCCAATGCAGCCAATAATAAATAAATAAAAATAAATAGTTTTAAAAAGAGACTATTCAAAGAGGGAGATTACAAATGTAATAAATAGGGGGGAAAGCACTAGGAAAAAGTAATACAGTATCAGATAATTTTCCTTTCTTTGGTTGTGTGTGTGAGATGGGCAGTGAGGCCTGTGGTGGTGCTGATGCTTAAGTTAATACTGAATGTAAATATCTGCTTCTCTTTATGTCCTCAGCAAATGGGAAATAAAGCGCTGTCAGTGTTGTGGTTCTAGCGGAACACATTTAGCCTGTTCCTCACTACAGTCATGGGAAGAAAATTGGGAATGTTTGGAATGTAGAAGTATTCTCTACAGCGCAGGTAATATGCTGTAATTTTGAATGAAGTTGTTTTCATTTAAATGAATATTAAAAAATTTCCACCTGTATTTCTGTTACACTGTGTGCATGTGTACTGTGTCGCTTCAGTTGCGTCCAACTCTGTGCATCCCTATGAACTGCAGTCTCCTGCTGGGCTCCTCTGTCCATGGGATTCTCCAGGCCAAGAATATTGGTGTGGGTTGCCATGCCCTCCTCCAGGGTCGAACCTGCGTCTCTTACATCTACCTGCACTGGCAGGTGTGTTCTTTACCACTAGCACCACCTAGGAAGCCGTCTGTTATGCTAACATTGGGTTTTAAATCTGTAGGCAAATTCGAGAAAGCCAAAAAACATGCATTACCCAACACTAATGTGGGAATAAATGATTGTTTATTGGAGGAGTCTTCACCTAAATTAGCCAGACAATCACCTGGAGACCAGCGTAAAGATGTGCTGAGGTATGTATTTGGAATTGGAAAAAAATATATAAAACTTTATTTTGAGAAAATTTTAACAGGGTATGGCTCTATATACACTTAGAGTATTAGCTGATCTTACTGTAGTTTGAGAGAGTGCTTTTCAAACTGTAGTCCCCAACTTGATGTAGAAAGATGATCCATGGACATTGCCTCTAACGGGATTATTTTGAGTTCATTAATTCTAATTACAGATGGAGAAACTGAGGCAGGGAACAATTGAGTTAGTCTATATAATTGTCTGCAAGTCTTGTTAAGACCCATTGCTCGGCCTCATGCTCAGAGGTTCCAATTCTGTTTATCTGCTGTGGGACCCAAGAATTTGCATTCCTAACTAGTTTCCAGATGCTATACTTGTTATTTAGAGGGTTTACTATTTAGGGTTTATAAATGCTAATTAAAATATGTAATCTCTTAAAATTATAGGTCTATTATGTAATAAGCAGAAGTTAGTGTGCTCTACTTTTAAAGAAGCTAGTGAACATGAAGTAAGGTGCAGTTAAGCAAATATGGCCAGGAAGTAAGAGTTAGAACTCTTGGCTCTTAATACCTGAATCTGCTGGATTGATCAAATTTGGTATAATCATCTGTCACCATTATTATAAATCATTTATAACATTAGATGCTTTTAATTTGGTAGAAGATTGGGCAGAAGGAATCAAGAATTTAGAACTAAGGTTATTGCTGTTTGCTTCCCATGGCAACCATTGCCTGCTTTTGGGTGGGAGTTTGAAAAGACCCTGATGCTGGGAAGATTGAGGGCAGGAGGAGAAGGGGACGACAGAGGATGAGATAGTTGGATGGCATCACTGACTCAATGGACATGGGTTTGGGTGGACTCTGGGAGTTGGTGATGGACAGGGAGGCCTGGCGTGCTGCGATTCATGGGTCACAAAGAGTCGGACATGACCAAGCGACTGAACTGAACTAGGGAAGAACTTCCTTTTAATCTTTTCTCTATTATTTTTTTATTGGCTGTATAACTACTGTGTCATGTTAAGTACTTTAGAGTACTTACCTCTATATCTAATTTCATGTTTTATAGGCAAGGCAGCAAATTTAGAAGAGATATCTCGACTCTAATTGTAGAGTTAGGATTCCAAGTTAAGAAAAAGCCTAAAAAAGTATTTATCAACAAAGCCAATATCTGGAATAGTGCCTTAGATGGATTCAGAAATCAAAACTTTAATCCTTCATATACAATTGAAATAGTGTATGTTAATGAAAATGATCATTTTGGAAGAGAGCAGCCTGGATCAAAGCAAGAATTCTTAAGTCTCTTAATGCAGCAACTTGAGAACTCACCATTGTTTGAAGGGTCCTTGTCAAAGAACTTGTCTTTAAATTCTCAAGGTAATTATTTTTCTTTATTATTGTATATACTGAATATGGCATGTGTAAGGTTAGAATTGATACTCAGTACCTGTAGTCAGAATGTATAATCATTTTGTTAATAAAATAATGATAAATCACAGAGAAGGGGAAAAGTGTTACTTCTAAAAATAATTTTTATAGTGAACATTTTTTATTTAAGAATATCCTATAGCAGTATCTTCCAGTGATTCCACAATTAAGTGTAATTTCTTAAAAATGTACTTTATATTTAAATTGATTTGAATAGAATGACCAGATGCGATGAATAATTTTTTGAGCCCTTTTTGTTTATATATTTGAAATTTGAAGTTTGCATGTTTCTTCACAACCTAGAATTTGTATAACATAATTTTGGGGTCAATGTATAACAGATTTTTAACATACTTTTGCTTTCAAGAATTTTTTTTTTTTCCAGAGTTATGTATGTGATACTTTTCTATCTTCTGGTGGAGAAATAATGTAATTAAAACAGGCATCTTGAAACACTGGTTAATTCTAGCATTCTCTTTTTAGGAACTTTTATAACCACTTTTGCTGTAATAGGAATTGGAGAGAGAGCGAGAAGACATTTCATTCAGTTGACTTCCTTCTATATTTTCTTTAGAATTTCCTCACCGTTGCCTGAAATAATTGAGAAACTACCAAGGATCATTAGTACTATGAACAGTACACACAGTTTAATTCTATACTCCCTTTATTTAAAAAAAAAAAAGGTTCAAGTAATCAGTGTGTTAACTCAAGGCAGTTTTGTTACAGTGGAGAGAGTTCATGGAATTGAAGTCACAAAATCTGAATTCAGTTTGTACACATCTACTTCAGTAGCTTCATATTCTTAGATTAATTTCTTAGCCTCTTTGTATCTCAGTTACTTCATCTGTAATATGTGACTACTAATATGCAGTATATAAGATTATTGTTAAGGGAATTTTATTACCATTTCAGGTATTGTTGATGTTACTTATTAATAAATTACTTTGAACACTTTTTAGAAAAAAAAAAAGGAAAATTTACTTGATATCTTTTTGACTTATTAAAGTAGCTAAAACATTTTAAATAAGACATTGAAAAATATTGAGAGCTATGATGATACCTGTCAATTAAGGTAGCATATACTGTTGAGTCAGACATGACTGAGAGACTGAACTGAACTAAACTGAATACTGTTGAGAGTAAATTTGTACTATTTTGTATATCAGCAATTTTAAAATTGTTCATATCCTTTGAACCACTAATATCATATGTAGGAATCTATCCTAATAATCAAGAGATATATAAATAAGAATGTGTAACACATGTTGACTATAACATTGTGTCTCTTGTAGTTGAAAATGTCCTCAACTGGGGTAACAAGTAATAAGTACATGGTTTACGTTGTAGCACATCAGTAAATCATTTTTAATGCATTTGATAACTATAGATCTGAATAATTTCAAATAATATTTTAAAAATCTGCAGTACAGTAAAGTGGAAGAAAACAGAAGTCAAACTATTTATGTATATATTTGTATATACATGAGACACAAATATACCACAGTGTATGCACTGGTTATTACAGAGTGATAGGATTATAAGTGATTTCATAAAAAGATTTTCTGTATTTACATCTTTTTTCTACAACAGGGTGTT
This sequence comes from Oryx dammah, assembly GCF_014754425.2. Taxonomy (NCBI): domain Eukaryota; kingdom Metazoa; phylum Chordata; class Mammalia; order Artiodactyla; family Bovidae; genus Oryx; species Oryx dammah. The sequence goes on along the minus strand of NW_024070200.1, from coordinate 28,195,350 downwards.
ACTTTGTATTCAGAAAAAATTTTTATAGAATTAAAAATTGTATATTTTAGTTGAAATCTATATAGTATACATTATTATAGTGTCTGAATTAGGTTATTTTATGTCTGTCTAATGCTTGGATTTTTTAAATTTCTGATTTATTATGTATTTATTACTTATATATGATGGTTATCATTTATTAATAAAAGAAGTGTATTTGATATCTTTTATCTGTATTTACAGCTCTGAAGGAGAACCTTTACTATGAAGCTGGCAAAATGGTTGCCATTTCTTTGGTTCATGGTGGTCCTTCACCTGGTTTCTTTTCTCAGACCTTATTTAACTGCCTTGCTTATGGACCAGAAAATACCCAACCAATTTTAGACGATGTTTCAGACTTTGATGTGGCACAGATTATGATCAGGGTAAGAAATGTACCTGTTTGTTCAGATGTAGACTGTGTTCTAGTTATATGTTAGTTGCTTCATCATGTCTGACTCTTTGTGACCCATGGACTGCCGATCGTTAGGCTCCTCTGTCCATGGAACTCTCCAGGCAAGAATATTGGAGTGAATAGCCATTCCCTTCTCCATGCGATCTTCCTGACCCAGGGATCGAACCCAGGCCTCCTGCATTATAGGCAGATTCTTTACTGTCTGAGCCACCAGGGAAGCCCATGTTCTAGATATATTTGAATATAAATGATGGATCTGCAATAGAAAAATAAATATTCTTTGTGGGGTAGTACGTGAACCGTGAACTTCCTGATGTTCAAGCTGGTTTTAGAAAAGGCAGAGGAACCAGAGATCAAATTGCCAACATCTGCTGGATCATGGAAAAAGCAAGAGAGTTCCAGAAAAACATCTATTTCTGCTTTATTGACTATGCCAAAGCCTTTGACTGTGTGGATCACAATAAACTGTGGAAAATTCTGAAAGAGATGGGAATACCAGACCACCTGACCTGCCTCTTGAGAAATCTGTATGCAGGCCAGGAAGCAACAATTAGAACTGGACATGGAACAACAGACTGGTTCCAAAAAGGAAAAGGAGAATGTCAAGGCTGTATATTGTCACCCTGCTTATTTAACTTATAGGCCGAGTACATCATGAGAAATGCTGGGCTGAAAGAAACACAAGCTAGAATCAAGATTGCCGGGAGAAATATCAGTAACCTCAGATACACAGATGATATCACCCTTATGGCAGAAAGTGAAGAGGAACTAAAAAGCCTCTTGATGAAAGTGAAGAGGAGAGTGAAAAAGTTGGCTTAAAGCTCAACAGTCAGAAAACTAAGATCATGGCATCCGGTCCCATCACTCCATGGGAAATAGATGGGGAAACAGTGGAAACAGTGTCAGACTTTATTTTGGGGGGCTCCAAAATCACTACAGATGGTGATTGTAGCCATGAAATTAAAAGACGCTTACTCCTTGGAAGAAAAGTTATGACCAACCTAGATAGCATATTCAAAAGCAGAGACATTACTTTGCCGACTAAGGTCCGTCTAGTCAAGGCTATAGTTTTTCCAGTAGTCACGTATGGATGTGAGAGTTGGACTGTGAAGAAAGCTGAGCGCCGAAGAATTGATGCTTTTGAACTGTGGTGTTGGAGAAGACTCTTGAGAGTCCTTGGACTGCAAGGAGATCCAACCAGTCCATTCTGAAGGAGATCAACCCTGGGATTTCTTTGGAAGAAATGATGCTAAAGCTGAAACTCCAGTACTTTGGCCACTTCATGTGAAGAGTTGGCTCATTGGGAAAGAGTTTAATGCTGGGAGGGATTGGGGGCAGGAGAAGAAGGGGACGACCGAGGATAAGATGGCTGGATGGCATCACTGACTTGATGGACGTGAGTCTGAGTGAACTCCGGGAGTTGGTGATGGACAGGGAGGCCTGGCGTGCTGTGATTCATGGGGTTGCAAAGAGTCAGACACGACTGAGCGACTGAACTGAACTGAACTAAGGGGTGTAGATATTTTTGTTTACCAGCAAAGTTAACAATCACTTAACATATAGATGTAAAGAACAAACAGCTAGAGATCAAAGTTCCATCTTAATGTTGATAAAACCAGTTGGATAATGTGGCTTAGATCTGTGGTCAGAATGGCTTGTTAACACTTCTCAGAACTAGATGGATTTATCTGCTCCGCCAGAGATGACATAAGTCAGGTTCCTTATTGCATGCTAAAGAGCAGGTGAAAGTGCTCCTTCTTGTAGGCAGGTGATCTAAAGAGAGGATGGTTACCAGCAGAACATTTATCTTTTCCTCCTACAGCAGGGAGATATGAGTGATAGGTGGAATGAAAGACCAGGGTGACTTTCTTCTCTGTGAATATAGTTGGGGAGACTCTATGTTCCTTCCTAAAAAGTGTTGCCATTTATTAAGCCCTGTACTACACCTGTTACCTGCACAAAATCAGTTTACTTACCGTAATATCCTGTGAGATAAGTATCTTTGCCCATGTGTTATTGGTTTAGAAACTGAGACAATGAAATCCATTCAACTTTTCTTCCCTTAACCTGTCACCTACTAAAATAGGCAGGGATCTAAATCTCCACATGCAGAAGGCCTTTCTTTCCTAATTCCTTATCTCCTCTGATTTCTGCAATCACCATTGTATTTGAAATCCTTTCTGCTGTTTTCTTTAATATTCTGTTCCCTGGTACTGTTAACTACTATTGTCTTTTTAAATACTTCTTGCTACCCCTGAAACTTAGGTAATTTTAGGTAGTGTTGTCTTAACAGTCCTCCTCCTGTATAGTGAGAAGAAAGCATCTTCTCATTCCTAACCTTTCTAATGATTTCCAGACCTGTGTTTTTTGGCCCCCAATGTTTAGATCGAGGTAAGATCTGGGTCTTCCTACCAAATTGAGCCAACATGTTTAAGATAGAACTTTTCCCCAGAATTGGGGGGTTTTTGCCTGATTCTCATGTTCTTTTCAAGAGATTTTTTATTTCCAGGTTATTCTGGAGACAGGGTTGTTATCACTCTTCTATACTCTGTTCATCAGTTTGTGTCAAGGCATCTGTCTCTTAAGAGTGGCCTTTCCTTCTTATTTCTAGTATGCTTAATATATGAAATTTATATCTGTGTTTAAACAGTTAAGATATTATTCTAATCTTCTTATGCAGGATGATTCTTTTACAAGTATAGGTTTGACCACATTGCTTTCTTCTTCAAGAATCCTAATGGATTCTCATTGCCTACTGAATGGAGTTTAAACTCTTCATTAGGGCCCTTAAGACGTCTAGTTCTCCTCATGGTTTTATTTACTCTGGTTCTTTGCCAATGTTTCTTCACTGATTTCAGTCAACAAATGCTGTGTATCCCGTACTTGTTTTAACACTGAGGATAAAGTAGTGAACTAAACAAAACCCCTGCCTCCTTAGAATTTACCTATGAGAAGAAAGACAAGATAATCAAATATGTTATATACTGTCATGTAGTAAAATATATCATAATATAGAACAGAATAAGAAGAAGGATATCTCTTCCAAGATAATGCTTGGGGTATAATAAGTTAAGATTAGGCTAAGCTTTTGTAACAAAGAGACCCAAAAGACAAAAGCTCAGAAAAAGGCAGATATTTAATTTTTTTCTAAAATCTAGATTTTAAGTAGGCGTTGGTAAATTATATAGCTGTAGGCCAAGTGTTGCCTGCTGCCTTTTCAAAGTTTTATAGGAACACAACCACACCCATTTATGATGTGCCTGTGACTGATTTTACACTACAGTGGTGGGGTTGAATAGTTTGGGACAAGCACCATATGGCCCACAAAGCATAAAATGGTGTCTGGCCAGTACAGAAATGCCTCCTGCTTTAAAGGTACAATTGTGATACACCAGGTCACCCAGAGAATTGAATTCCTTCCTCTCATTGTATTGGGCACAATAAAGGACAGAAACGGTATAGACCTAACAAAACATAGAAGAGGTGACAAGAGTACACAGAAAACTATACAAAAAAGATGTTAATGACCCAGATAACCATGATGGTGTGGTCACTCACCTAGAGCCAGACATCCTGGAGTGCAAAGTCAAGTGGACCTTAGGAAAGATCACTATGAGCAAAGCTAGTGGAGGTGATGGAATTCCACTTGAGCTATTTCAAATTCTAAAAGATGATGCTTTGAAAGTGCTGCATTCAGTATGCCAGCAAATAGGGAAAACTCAACAGTGGCCACAGGACTGGGAAAGATCAGTTTTCATTCCAATCCTAGAGAAAGGCAATGCCAAAGAATGTTCAAACTCTGAACAATTGCACTCATTTCACATGCTAGCAAAGTAATGCTCAAAATTCCCAAGCTAGGCTTCAGCAGTTCATGAACCAGGAACTTCCAGATGTTCAAGCTGGATTTAGAAAAGGCAGAGGATTGAGAGATCCAACTGCCAGTATCTGTTGGATCATTGACAAAGCAAGAGAATTCCAGAAAAATATCTATTTCTGATTCATTGACTACGCTAAAGCTTTTGACTATTTGGATCACAACAAACTGGAAAATTCTTAAAGCAATGGGAATACCAGACCACTTTACTTGCCTCCTGAGAAATCTGTATGCAGGTCAAGAAGTAACAGTTAACACCAGACATGGAACAACAGCCTGGTTCCAGATTGGGAAAGGAGTATGTCAAGGCTGTATATTGTTACCCTGCTTATTTAACTTTTGTGCAGAGTATATCATGTCATATGCTGGCTGGATGATGCACAAGCTGGAATCAGGATTGCCAGGGGAAATATCAATAACCTCAGATATGCAGATGACACCACCCTTGTGGCAGAAAGTGAAGAAGAACTAAAGAGCCTGTTGAAGGTGAAAGAGGAGAGTGAAAAAGCTGGCTTAAAACTCAGCATTGAAAAAACAAAAATCATGGCATCCTGCCCCATCATTTCATGGCAAATTGATGGGGAAATGATGGATACAGTGAGCCTTTATTTTTCTTGGGCTCCAAAATCACTGCAGATGGTGATTGCAGCCATGAAATTAAAAGACGTTTGCTCCTTGGAAGAAAAGCTATGACCAGCATATGCTAGACAGCATATTAAAGAGCAGGGACGTTACTTTGCCAACAAAAGTCCGTCTAGTCAAAGCCATGGATTTTCCAGTAGTCATGTACAGACGTGAGAGCTGGACCTTAAAGAAAGCTGAGTGCCGAAGAATTGATGCTTTTGAACTGTGGTGTTGGAGAAGACTCTTGAGAGTCCCTTGGACTGTAAGGAGATCCAACCAGTCCGTCCTAAAGATCAGTCCTGGGTATTCATTGGAAGGACTGATGCTGAAGCTGAAGCTCCAGTACTTTGACTACCTGATGCGAAGAGCTAACTCATTAGAAAAGACCCGTATGCTGGGAAAGATTGACGGCAGGAGGAGAAGGGGATGACAGAGAATGAGATAGTTGGATGGCATCACTGACCCAATGGACATGAGTTTGAGCAAGCTTCGAGAGATGGTGAAGGACAGGGAAGTCTGGCTGTGACATGGCGTCACAAAGAGTCCAACACGACTGAGCGCCTGAACAGTTCTCATTGTATAATGACTTAGTATATTGTCTTCATAGCTGAAATATGCTCTTAAGGGAGAAAGTGAAAATAAGAGTTCAGGGAAATTTAACACATATTCATTCATGTTCTATTGGACAGCTCTTAGTCACATAAGGCCACATCTAGCTGTAAGGAAAGTTTTGCCATATGTCCAGCTAAAACTCAGGGTGGTGGGTTAGGAGGATGAGATTAAAACATACCCAACTAGTAGAGTGTGGAAGTTTGCTCAGTCATGTCTGACTGTTTGTGACCCTATGGACTGTACAGTCCTTGGAATTCTCCAGGCCTTAATACTGGAGTGCATAGCCTTTCCCTTCTCCAGGAGATATTCCCAACCCAGGGATCGAACCCAGGTCTCCCACATTGCAGGCGGATTCTTTCCCAGCTGAGCCTCAAGGGAAGCCCATTAGAGCGTGAAGATAGTTTGAAAAGGGTAGTCGGGAAAAGCTTCTGAGATCACAGTTGAGATCTGAAATAAATGAGGGAATACCTGGGAGAAGAGTTGGGGAAAAGAAATACCAAGGAGATTTTGCATTCAAATGGGATTGACTGCCTACTGTTTTTGTCTTTCTCTGTAACTTTGTTCAAGAGCTAACTATATGAAAGTGTCTGGCTCATAAATGGTCAAATATTTATGTATACTGTTGCCTCAAATATTCTTTTGAGTCTGTTCATTTTTATTCAAATGAAATATTTGAAATTTATAAAAATATATTCAAACTATACTTTCTCGTTCATGAAATCTCTGCAGATCATCTTTCTTGCCTCTGTAGTCTATGTAACTGTTCTGTGTCAATTACTACCTTTTATGTAAATAGCTTCCTATATTAAAGTGGAATTTCAACTCAGGGAACTCAAATTAGGGCTCTGTAATAACCTAGAGGGGTGGGGATGGGCTGGAGGTGGAATGAAGATTCAAGAGGGAGGGGACATATATACACCCATGGTTAATTCATGTTGATGCATGACAGAAACCAATATTGTAAACCAATCATCAACCAATTATAAACAAATATATATATTTTTAATGTAGAATTATAAACTAGCTTGCTTGAGGCAGATATATACAGTATTAAAGTGGATTATCAGACATTTATTCAAGGAAAATAATTATTGGTGTACTTTCACTTCACTCAGGTGTAGTTATGTATGAAGTGTGAGTATGAAGTAATGTGTCATTTGAAATATGAAATATGTAAATTTCTTTCACAAGTAAATGAGTATACTGGGTGTATTTTCTTCATTACAGGTAAATACTGCAGCAACTGTGGCTGACTTAAACTCTTTAGTACATGACTATTATAAGTACCTAGAGCTTATTGGATGTCTAAGAATTATAACATCAATAAGTGATAAATATATGTTGGCAAAAGACATACTTGTTTATCATGTAATTAAAAGAGTCCAAGCACCTTTTGAGAGGTAGGTTGTTCATGTGCGAAAGATTCTCTCAAATTATATGTTTAAAGTGGTTAATTGTCTTATATTGTGAGATTTATTTGATAAAATTTAAGTGCTATTTTAAAATAATGCTTTAAAACTAACCTCTTAAGGATGAATACTGCTCTTACCATTCTATGCAGAATTTCTATGCAGAAGTGTATCCTGCTTAGGTAGGATAAGTAATTATATCTCACTTATAATTTTTCTAAATCAAAATTATTTTATATCCTCACACTCTGTTATTTAATAGTGGGAAATCTAAAATATATATGATAGTAGACAGAGTGGTATACCATGTATTCACCATTCAGATCTAACAGTTATCAACCAACCTGTGGCCAGTCTCATTTATCTAACCTTCCTTTGTTTTTGATTCTGGTTTTGATTTCAAGGAGTTTTTAAAATTTCAGTATCATTAATCTGTATATTTAATGTTTTACGAATTGTTGCTATTCTTAGCAAATTTCAGATGGTCTCACCTTTAACCAGTATAAACCTAGTTGTGTTGTCTCTGTTTTGATGTTGACCTTTAATGGTCTTCCTGCTATGTGGGAAGTTTCAGTTTCACTGAAACAAGGTGTTTCAGGCTCCTTTTGTACATTCTAGCCTAATCTTTGTTTCTTTGAATGGGAAATGATATTTCAAATTCACAGTCTGGATGCTTAGGGATGCTTATTTTTGTCAGGTTGGTCATTATTTCTAGGCCTTTTCAGTGGGCTGAAAGAAGAAATATAAGGGTTTTTTGTTTTTATTTTAAGTTTTTAATATAAAATACATCATGAGTTTATACTAATACTTCAAATTCACCACTGCAAGATTTTTAACTTTTTCTTTGTCCCATGTTGATAATCTTAGTTCTCAAAGACACTGGTGAATTAAAGTATTAAATAACTGCTTGATTTATTCCACATTTCATAAATAATAGTCGTCACAGAATAATAATACCGACATCATCATTAGTAACATATATTGCTGAAATCAGGTTAGGGTTGTTTTTCACTTTAGTCCAGGACTTTGAATTTAAATTACTGTGTTTAAAGTCATTTGACATATTTATTCTCTTTGTTATACTACTAACTGTATGCATTTTATTTTCATTTTATTTTTTCTTTTTACTGATTTTTATTAAAATTTTATTTTAAAATTATGTAAAGCCAAATCTGTAATGAAAGTATATTGAAAGATCTCAGCTCTTATACAGAATATATTCAGATAAGTTTAACTTTCATCCTAATCACATCTACCTTCCATCCTCATATGAAGTAATTATCACAGTGGCCTTTATTGTTTAGGCTTCCATTATTGTTTTTTAATGATAGCAGATAAATATATGAATATGTGTATGTATCCTCATTTCTTTCATTAAATAAATAGTAACATACCATCTGGTCCCATCACTTCATGGGAAATAGATGGGGAAACAGTGTCAGACTTTATTTTTGGGGGGCTCCAAAATCACTGCGGATGGTGACTGCAGCCATGAAATTAAAAGACGCTTACTCCTTGGAAGAAAAGTTATGACCAACCTAGATAGCATATTCAAAAGCAGAGACATTACTTTGCCGACTAAGGTCCGTTTAGTCAAGGCTATGGTCTTTCCTGTGGTCATGTATGGATGTGAGAGTTGGACTGTGAAGAAGGCTGAGTGCTGAAGAATTAATGCTTTTGAACTGTGGTGTTGGAGAAGACTCTTGAGAGTCCCTTGGATTGCAAGGAGATCCAACCAGTCCATTCTGAAGGAGATCAGCCCTGGGATTTCTTTGGAAGGAATGATGCTAAAGCTGAAGCTCCAGTACTTTGGCCACCTCATGCGAAGAGTTGACTCATTGGAAAAGACTTTGATGCTGGGAGGGATTGGGGGCAGGAGGAGAAGGGCACAACAGAGGATGAGATGGCTGGATGGCATCACTGACTCGATAGATGTGAGTCTGAGTGAACTCCAGGAGTTGGTGATGGACAGGGAGGCCTGGCGTGCTGCGATTCATAGGGTTGCAAAGAGTCGGACATGACTGAGCAACTGAAATGAACTGAACTGAACTGAACTCAACATACCATCCACCCTTTCTCCTGTTCATTTTTCACTTGACTATTTATAGTCCTCATACTTTTTTTTGTAGCCCTTTAGAACATCAGCACTCTTCCAAATTCAACTGTGACATCATAAGCTTAAACAATTACAAAGGATATAATTTCTAATATATTTTTAATACTGTAATTTAAAGTAACAGTTACATAACTCTTTAAAATGCATCCAGTGTCTTCTGACTATGACTCTTACATCTCAGAATTTTCTTAGTTAGAAATACTATTCATAATTATAATTAATACAATAATCCAAATATACATTTTGATAGTTACTTTAAAACTTATTTGAAAGATATCTCTTAATGACATAGAAGTACAAAGTATTCTTTTACTAACAAGTTCATGTACCTATGAATGGATGTTTTTCCTCATTGCTAAATCAGAATTCATAGCTGTTTGTTTGAGTCTTTTGTTTATTTTTATAGGAATGAGAAGTCTAGATGTCAGGAAGAGCTTTACTATCTATAAGTGGTGTTTAAATTAAAACCTAATTTATAAATAGGAATTAGGCAGATCTAGATAAACAGGGCAAAAAGAAAAACACTGAACACTGATCCTTCTTTTTATGTAAAAAATAAAAAAAATTAGCAAAAAAAATATTTTAAATATATCTGAGCTCATAAAGTGTCCTGTAGATGTCAGAAATAACAAGGAAATCAAAAGCTATAGTACCCTAGATGTCATAAGAAATCAGAGCCCTCAGTTTGCCCCTAACTTGGGTTTGGCATCCTGGATGGACCCCAGTCTGATGTGGAGACATAAAGAAAGTAACTGGTCTTAAGATTCATAGTACTTACAGAGTGCCAGACAAAAGCGAATATATAATAGTGTTTAGGGAAATTGCTATAGCTCAAGCCTAATGGGATTGGTAAAGTCACATCGCTAAAGAATAGGAGTTCTCAATAAGACAAAACACATAACCATTCAAAACAGGTATTGGAAATAGCATATCAAGGATTTAATAACACGACAAACTAAATGAAACCAAAAAAAGTGTTTTTACAAATATCTAAAACAAAAACAGACCCAAAACATTAAATGTGAAATGAATCAGATAGTGTTTCTAAGCTGTAAAATGATCATAGACATCCAGTTCTAGATTATGTGAAATAGACACTCTTAGGGCAGGAGGAGAAGGGGGCAACAGAGGATGAGATGTTTGGATAGCATCACTGACTCAGTGGACATTAAGCAAACTTGGAGAGAGAGTGAAGGACAGGGAAGCCTGGCGTGCTGCAATCCATAGTGTTTCTAAGAATCGGATATGACTTAGTGACTGAACAACAACAGCAGTTAAAAACCCTGAACTCTCTTTATAAGACAAACTTAAGATTTTTGACAGGAACAGAGATGAAAGCCAACCAGCTAAGGATCTCTGCAAGGATACAGGAGAGAGAAGAAATCTATTGACACTTGTATCTGAAGGAAAATTAAAAGTATTTGTCACCAATGATCTACTCTGAAAGAATGTCTATGGGAATTTTTTTAACAGAAAATTATTAAAGACTGGATCTTGGAACATCAGGAAGGAAGAAGGAATAATGAAAACATGCTTCCTTCTCTTGTGTTTGCTAAATTATGTTTGATGGTTGAGGTAAAAATCATAACATTGTCTAATGTGGTTCACAATGTATATAAAATAAATATTTAGGAAATTATAAACAGCAAAAGGCAAAGAGACATGAAGGGAAGTAATGTTTCTATACTACTGGCATCAGTAAATTATTATTTTTTTAAAAAAAATCTATAAAAATAGATATATTCAAAATGCTATATAGATAAAAACGGAGTGCAAAAAAATATTCAAGTAACCCATAAGGAAAAGGAAACACAAAAATGATCGTACAAGTGAAAAGTTGCTGACTGTTAAATGCTAGGCCATTTAAGACAAAACTGGTGATCTGGAAGAAAGAATAGGATTTTCTCATTAAAGATAGAAGAGAATTGAAACATAGAGGCAGGGCAATATTATAGAAAATGCTGCTTAAGAAGTTCTACAGTTCACAAGGCTTAATATGCTGAAGTGCAGTGTACTTTGTGATGAAACTGAGCAAAAGCTGGCAAAATTTTCTGAGCAGAAAGACATTGTAAAAAGGAGTGTCAATTATACTGGAAACCTTTTTTTCAGTGAAATCAACACTGAAAACTGATAACCCAAGATAATAACTTCACAGAGCTAGTTACATTATTATTCAAGAGAAAGAAGGAAATAAAGACACTTTGAGACATGTTTCTTTCTTTCCTAAAGAGATTAATAAAAAACATACTTAAGGAAGAAAGAAATTAAACCCAGAAAGAAAAAGTAAGATACAAGCAACAGCAGTAAGCAAAAATAAAGAAAGAAAAGTATTAGCCATTAAAAAGGAAAAAACAACAAAAACTAAATTTTGGTAAGAAGTGGTTAAAATGAAATACTAGTAAAAAGTTGATCTGTAAGAAGAGACGGGTCATTGAATTAAGAAACTTGTATTCTTGAGGTAGTAGTGGAGAAGCATTAATTACCTTTAGATTGTTAAACCAACTATGTATATTTAAAGGGAAAATTCTAAAATATAGAAGAGTATTTGACTTCCAGACCAGTTTGATAGGGGTGGGGGTAGCAATAAAACATATTTAATCATAGAGTGAGAAGAAAAAGAGGGATAAAAACAAGCAAGGAAAAATAATGTTCAAAGAAATAAGATAGAAGAATAAATATATAGATTATAATACATGTAAATAAGTTAGACTCTTGTATTAAAAGACAGAGGGTCCTAAATTGCATTCTAAATAGATAGCTTCAAAGCAAAAGAAAGAAAAATTCTAATTTTTTTTTCATAAAGCCTTGTCTTTAAATGACCCTAATAGTGTTAAAAACAAATTCTCTTGAATTCAGCAATCTTGAATCTATTTGTACCTAGCAACATAACCTCAAAATTAACTAACAGTTCTGAGGAGGGTTTATAAAAGGAAGCAAGATACGTTGAGTATCAAAAAATAAATGTTGCTTTCGTGCATTCTACTAATAGATGAAAGGAGAAAAAACAATTATATAATTGTAGATACAAAAAAAGCAACTGATACATTTGTACATAATTTTAAACTGACAATTTGAAGTATCCTGATACAGATTATCTAGTAAACATTCAGTGAACATTATCCTTAATAGTGTGACAGGCATTCCTCTTAAGGCCATGTCAAGCCTGGGATATATGTAGTTACCTCCTTCATTTCTATGATATGCTGGAAGACCTAGTAGAGCTACAGTACTAAAGCAATAAGTGAATGTTATTAAAGATTCAAAGAATTAAAATTATCATTTATAGTCTACCTGATGTCCCAACTAAAATCTTAGAACTTCTATAAAGAGTGTAGCAAGGTTACTGTATACAAGAGGTAAAGGATTCTAAAAGGGAGATGTGCAGGTGACAAGGAATGGTAAAGAAAGAAATTGGTTGATATTAGAATAAATATTAACTGTACAAAAAGTTAATGTTTCATTTGGGGATTTATGATACAAGGTGAAATAAAATGTTTGAGTAACATAGAGAGCCACTGGAGTTGCAAATGTCCCAGGGTCTTTGTGTTGTTCAGCAAGCAGGTAAATACTTGATTTGCTTTCGATTTCAAATATGCCAATTAAAAATTTGAGGTAACCACTTAAAAAGTAAGAACTAGTATAATTTTTTAAATAGAAGCTAAATTGGAATTAAATGAACACAAAAATTTGCAGGATACAATAAAAAAGCTTTTTGAAATTCAGTACAGTTTCCCAAAAGTGCTAAAACTAGTTTCCTAATGTAGTAATCACTATGATTATATAACAATTAGAAAAAAATTACTCTCAAAGAAGCAAATTTCTGAAAAATAATTATACATTGTGGTGCCATTTATGGAAAGTTTTAAAACAAAGCAGTACTAGTTATTTTTTTAGGGATATATATATATTGAAACTAAAATGAAATTTAGGCTATAGTAAAAATTCAGAATAGTTAAATAGCAGTTTCAAGTAGTTTTCTTTGTAGGAGAGAAGGGAAGCTTGTGAATGGACAGATTTAGTTGAGTGAATGTTTTCCTTAATAATCTGAGCAAACAAACACAAAATGTCAGTATCTTTTAAATTCAAGTGACAGTTCATGGTTTTCTCTTATTTCCTGGCTTCTGTATAAACTTTAAGTACTTAATTTTAATTGAAAGTAAAATTTTAAATGTTGGGCTGAAATTTGCTTCAAAGGTTAAGTGTAAGGTAAAAGTTAAAAGCGAGAAAGGCAGGCAAGGATTGTATTGTGGAGAACCTTAAAAGTCATGTTGAGGAGTTTTGACTTCATAGACACTGTATATTATTAGTTTCCTGTGGCTATTGTAAAAAATTATCACAAACCGATGGCTTTAAACAACAGAAATTTATTCTCCCATAGTTTTGGAGGCTAGAAGTCCTAGTCCTCATGTTGACAGGGATTCATTCTTTCTGAGAATTTTGGAAGAGAATTCAGTCTTTGCTTCTTTTAACTTCTGGTGGTTTGTGGTTGCATAGCTCTAAGCTCTGAATCAGTGTTACATGGCCTTTTCCTCTCTATGTTTCTTTTATAAAAACAGTTATCATTGGACTTAGGATAAGCCCAGATAATCTAGGTTAAATGATCTTAGGATCCTTAACATAATTACATCTGCCTGGACTCTTTTTCCAAATAAGATCACATTCACAGGTTCTGGATAGGATGTGGATATCTTTTTTGGTGTTCACATGGAAAATCAACTTAGAGACTTCAACACTTGGTAGAAACAGTTCCTTTGCAGGTGGTTTGCAATAAGGTGGTAACTGATGTGTGGAGAAATGAACAGACAAAAAGCATTTCAGAAAAGGACATTCACAGAACTTGGTAGTTGGGAGTGGAACAAGGAAGAGTTAAGAATGACTTTCAGATTTAGCTATACTAATAGTAATGGAGGCATTAATTGTCATTTATGGTTCTGATTTTGGTAGTCAGGTAATTGGCTTTCTTTTGGACTTAATAAGTTTGGGTACTTAGAATATATGGTACCCAGCAGTCTGTTGGATATATATTCTGGGCTGGAAATAATAGATTTTATAGTAATGCACATAAACCTGCTTAAACAAAATCATGGGATATGGTAAGAGGAAAGAGAAATTTGCCTTGTTACAGAACCATGAGGAACAAACAGTAACATTTAAGGGAAAGCAAATATAGAAGAAGCTTTGTAAGAGACTCAGAAGGTCTGGGCAGAGAAATAACGGGAAGCCAGGAGTCTGGTGCCATACATCATTCATGAACTTGGGGCAGTTACTCAGATGTAGAAAGGAGTGGAGGGAAGGTGCATGTGAAATTAAGAGGGGGAGGCAGTGAATGTAGATAAGTCTTTCACATAGATCATCTCAAAGGAAAATAGGATTAATTTTTTTTCCCTTCATTCAAAAATGGGAAAGATAAGCACTTGAGAAAGAGCTGTGCTGTTGAAAAGAGCTTATAGATTGGAAGATGAATCCATGTAGCAGGGCACCTGAGGAGGTGGCTAGGGAAATCAGAGACACAGTAAAGGCTTCGTCAGTCTGATAGGCAAAAATGGTATCTCCATTCTTTGCTTATTAGTGAGAATGTACATTTTAAAAAATTCATTTGTTACTTGTATTTTCTTAGTAATATATTTATATTTTGTGTATTTGGATTGTTCTTCTAGAAAACTGATTTGTATTTTTAGTACAACTAGAGAAACTAGTGTTTTATCATGTATATTAAAAATATTTTGTTTTCTCTGTTAATTTCTTTTTAGCAATACAAAAGTTGAATTTTTGTGTGGCTAAAATTTAGTTTCTTTGCAATCTTTCATTTTATACTAACTAGCTTTGAAGTATAAAATTTTAGATGTCTTTTTTCTCTTAATGGAAAATTATTAGCTCAATTTTAAAATTTCTATAAATACTGTAGGAATGTAATATATTCATTTTATATTAATACATTGGCTTGTTATTGATTTGAAATTATCAGTAGTATGTAAATATTTTTTTCTCACATCTAATTATATAATTGTAAATGAGCTAGAAATATGTGTTCCAAACATATTTGTATGAATGTTGGCTCATTATTTTTCTTCTCTTTAAGTTTTAAACAGGGTCTGAAAACTCTTGGTGTTTTGGAGAAAATTCAGACTTACCCAGAAGCATTTTTTCATATCTTCTGTCATAAACCTGAGAATCTTTCTGCAAAAATACTTAGTGATCTTTTTACAGTACACACATTGTCTGATGTACAGACTTTGGGGTTTTGGAATAGTTACTTACAGGCTGTTGAGGGTATGTACATGTTTTATTTTCATTTAACTTAAAAATTTTGTTTTGGGATATTTATTTCTTTGAGTTTTGTTTTTCATAGTAAGACTTTCATCTGATAACTACAATACTTATTTACAAAACTTGTTTAAAACCAAGTTATAGACCGTTGAAAGTGATAAGGAAAGATTATAAAGTTTATTTTTCACTGTTTCTGTCTCAGTAATTTGAGATGATAGTCATTCTTCTCAGAAAACTTTAAATATATGGGTGATTGCCACAGCATGGGAGAGTCATCTGCTTCAAAGCTAGTTATCTACTTCATCATTTAAAATTTTTAAGTCAAATTGAATTATTCCAAAAATGAATTGGTCAGAATATGGTAATGATATTTATTGGTGAGCATTAGCAGTGTAAATTCATTCTGTTTAATATGGTGTTAAAAAAAAAAGCTTAACTTTTAGTTGAAAATTTTTAGCTAGCTTGTTGAGATGTTTTATACCATCTAATTTTTCCTGTTTGCCTTTTGAAATAGTTTATCAAATAACAGTGATCTAGAAGCGGTTTAAAATTGTTTGTATATATCCCCAAAAGATTGTGTTTTAAAACCTACTGAACCTCTTGGACTGTATAATTTTATTTTAAGGAAGTCATTCAAATATACGATAAGTAGGTCAACGAAATGATTTTATGAGTCCTACTTTGTTTGAGATTCAAATAAACATGAACCTAATATACCATTTTCCTATTATTAGACTTGACTTAGTACTTTAGTTTGCCTCTTATGCATTTACTGTTAATATGAGAGTCTCTGCTTTTCAACATGTCTAGTTGGGGAAGAGTCTATGATGGTAGCAATATATAATGTGGATTTATTTATATTTTCTTTTCCTGGTATTCTTTTCAGATGGTAAATCTACAGTAACAATGGAAGACATTCTTATTTTTGCTACCGGTTGCAAGTCCATTCCACCTGCTGGATTTAAACCCAGTCCATCAATTGAGTGCCTTCATATGGATTTTCCTGTAGGAAACAAGTGTGAAAACTGTTTAGCTCTTCCTATCACTAGTACATATAAAGAATTTCAAGAAAGTATGGACTTCGCCATAAAAAACACTCTAAGATTAGAAAAAGAAGAAAATTCTCACTTCATTTGACATTACCTGTTTTGAACAAAGGGATGCTTCTTTAAAAGCTGCTGTTGATACTTTTTGTTTCAGAAATCTTTCCGTCATCACTTTGAGCAAACTTGGCCCAGTAAAATTTATAATATGAACATAAAGGATTGTTTTGGCCACCTAAGCTAAAAAGGATTTTTTGTTAAGGTGTACCAGTGAAAGTTAATTTTTCTATTTTCTTAATATACATGCTTTGTAAACCTCAATATAAATACTTTTAGAATGGCTGTACAGACTTTATTCAAGTATAGTACATGCTATATATAAGCAGAAAACTTGTGCTCACTTTATGTAAATTAGGATTAGCTATAGGATGCCACAGTGATTTTTCTGGTTTAATTATGCAATTTTCAAATTATTACTTATTTTAAAGCATTAAGTAGGAAAGCTAAATGAGTGATTTTTTATATATATATATAAATCAAAGGCATATATTTTGGAGTATGTGTTATATGTATCCTCTTCTAGGATGGCACTAAATTAGTTGTTAAAAAATGTTTGTAGATCATTGAGTTATATTAAAATAGATCCACACTGCTGTTAGATTATGTCTTAAGAGATGTATTATATAAGAAAGCAGAATTGCACAAATACTCAAGAATCTATGGACATTCCATAGTCTTAAAACACTTCTGAGGTGAGTTATATATAGTTGAAAATCTCTTAAGTGTCTTCTTTAAAGCCTTGGCTTTAATCATAAGATTTTTTTTTCTTTGTATCCCATGTGTGGTATTAAACCACAGTATATATGATCCAGAGTTTAAGTTATCTGAATAGAATGATCTCTGTGGATTGCCTTTTGGTAGGTTTGGCTATTTAACAGTTATTTATTATCAGTATGGTTGTTTGATAGGTAAGCTGGAACCATTACATTATACAGTTATTTTCTTTACTTTTGAAAGATACCTGTTTATATAAACAATGTAGAAATATGTAGGAACTACAAAGAATGAAAAACCCACGCTAATCTCACCATGCAGAATTAACTGTCCCTGTATATCCTTTTATTAATATAAACTCTTATATTTCCTTTCTTTTTTAACTTTATTCTTCTAAAAGTCAAAGAATGCCTAAATATAAAAAGATTATATAATAACAATTTGAAGATACATAATCTGACAGTTTTATCACCATATCTGTACTCTTACAAAAGAAGAAATTGGAAAGATCTAATGTCCCTAATCTGTTATCTCATATAAATGGGTTTTTCAGCAAAGTAAATCGTATGAGAGATAAATTGCTTGTTTTTAAGCACATTTTTTTCTAGCTATGCAAAGCAGGTATCAGCCATCGTATTCTCATCCTCTCTGAGAAACATTTGTAAATTACTGATATTTTTAAAGACAATTCAGGATTAGTGTGATACTGGTAATATAAAACATAGTCCTAGTATAATTTGTTTTATTACGTTTATTAAAAGTGAAAC
This sequence comes from Oryx dammah, assembly GCF_014754425.2. Taxonomy (NCBI): domain Eukaryota; kingdom Metazoa; phylum Chordata; class Mammalia; order Artiodactyla; family Bovidae; genus Oryx; species Oryx dammah. The sequence goes on along the minus strand of NW_024070200.1, from coordinate 28,177,431 downwards.
TTTAACTTGAAGGTTTTAAAACATTAAACAAGGCATTTTTTTGTCTTGTGTTTAATTCTATTAAATTATCAAAAACAAAGGATCAGTTATCCAAAAAGAAGTTTAAACTCACCATACAGGTTTTATTCCACATGTGTTGATAAACTGGACATTTTATTTGTTAACCTACCTAGTCTTCATAAAATTTTAAAAGCTGTTAAATCAATACAAACCAGAAAACCTAATTCAAGCTATTTTCTGGTTATTTGTAGTTTGGATACATTTAATTATAGTCATAATTAAAGCTGTTAAATGCTCACATGCTTTTGAGGTGGGGGCTGGTGATAGGAGGCAGTGTGCTTGTGTTGGCTACGATTAAAAACAGTATTTCAGTTCCTCCTATGTGTAGACAGGGCCTTAGGGGTAAGGTGTTTAAATGATAATTTGGGATATTCATGTTTTAAAGGGAGGTATAAGTATTCATATTGGAAAATATTTTCTGGTTTTAAAGATGTTCATCAGTATGGTTTTAGATTAATCTTTGAAGATATGTCACCGAAACCTGTAGGTTATTTTCTGCAGTGTTCCTATGTCACATGGTTGGTATTATTTTTCTTCTATTGTTATAGCCAATACAGAGTTTTTACTGAGTTTGATTTTTTAAAAGGAATTATGCTATAAACCTTTATAAATGTGAATATGTATTTCTTAAGTATTTCAATTGTCTAAATGCCATGTATTTTCAAGCTTGTTCTCTGTTACTCTCAATATCAAGAAAAACCATAAATTCGCCTCATACCTGTCTGCTGTTAATGGTCTTAGTTTAGTTTTCTATTCATTTTTTTTTAAACAATTAAAAAACTTTTTGGTGTGGGAACTTCATCTGAAGGCATTTTATACAGTTCTCTACTATTCTTGTACATAGTCATTTTACTGTTATTTAGGGTATTTAGGGTAAAGATGCCTTAAAATATCTCATCAGAAATTAGCTCCTAACTTTCTTTATACTTTGTAATGTTTAATTTCCATATTATAAATTAGATATTATTGGGGTCAAGTAAAAAGCTTTCATTTGATTACTAACCTGAGAATTCACTTTGGCTTCTACATCATTTTGGGCTTCTTATAATTTTTTTCTTCTAATTATATGGAACCTGCTAAAACTTTTTTACCCAATACTGAATGAATGCACAGTAAAGGAGAGTGTCATAGGTAAGTTTTTTTTAAGATAAGCCTTTTAAAACTGTAAAAGGCAAAGTGACATGGGCTTTTACATTCAGTCATTATAAGAAAATTATTAGAACAAGATCCTATTTATAAATTAGTCATATATATATATATATATATATAGTGATTATCACATGCTTTGTTGTCACTTTTACAATAAGCTATTAAACTAGGTTTTATGCTCTCAGTGATCCAGTGCAAAACATAAAAATGTATTGATGGATTTCTTGACTATGTATTACTCGCAGTTTAGGAAAATTTGAATTGCTTTGAAGAGATCCCATTTTCAAGTTCTCATGTTGACTTTTACCTTCAAATTGCTAAACATATTATAGTATCTACTGTATGCCAGGTATGTGATAGTTTATGTCAGCCTAATTTCCCTTTTTTTAAAGGCTTCAGAGACAAAAACATGACACATATAATGAAGTTTTGTAAATAAATATGTTTATGCTACCAAATGTGAAGCTCTTATATAAACTAAATTAAGTAACTTGTTATGATTTAACAAGGTTAAGATTCTGACAGTACTGGGTAAATAACAAGATCCTTTCCTCTCCACATTTGGTAGATCCTGCTAGCAGTTGTTGGCTAACATTTAGGAATCTCTCTTGAATGAGCTATTCTGAGATATCCTGTGTTAAAATTATCTATCCCTTAATGTAAAATAATAGTTTGCAGAATAAGTATATTATTTAAGTGAAAAATCTGGATAGGTAGAGTCAGTTAAAAGACTAAATAAAAAATATTAGGTTAATTAACACTCTTAACAGACCATAGTTGAATCCTTCCGGTAACAGACTACCTTACTCAGTCTTAGCCTTATACGAGTATTTGTTTATTGCCACTCTTCTGTGGGATTTTTTTTGGTGGACTTTTTTTTTTAAGTGTTTATTGACTGTGTTACCAAATTCCTTCTGTTTTATGTTTTGATTTTTTTTGCCCATGAGGCATGTGGGATCTTAGCTCCCCGACCAGGGATGGAGCCCTGTATTGGAAGGTGAAGTCTTAACCACTGGGCAGATTCTGGGTCATCCTTTTCTATCCATGTTCCACACTGTGTGCACTCCTCGGTTTTGTGTTAGTCGCTCAGTTGTGTCTGACTCATTGCAACCCCAGGGACTGTAACCTGCCAAGCTCCTCTGTCCATGGGGTTTCCCAGGCAAGAATACTGAAGTTGGTTGCCATTTCCTTCTCTGGGGGATCTTCCTGACCTAGGAATTGAACCCGAGTCTCTTACATCTCCTGCACTGGCAGGCAGATTCTTTACCACTAGTGCCACCTGGCCAGCATGGGGACATGCTTCTTCACTAAGGCATGAAATCCTTCCATTCACTGTAACATCGTGTGCTGAAAACATGTGTCCCATCATGTCTCAGGACTATCTCCTGGGTTAGGACAGTTTTTATCATTTCAAATGTATATACTGTACATAAATGTTAAACAGGTCTGAGTGTTTTATATCAATATGACTCATATATTTTGGGAGGTATATGCTGGAGCTGAAGTGGTTAGATGATAGATTTGCATTGAAAGTAGAAGTGCCCACTTGAACAAGATTGGGCTCTCATATTGAAGGGAAAGCCTGTTTATTTTATATTCCATGAAGACAAAAAATTAAGTAGAACTTTCCCATAGGGCAGTAACTATCGTTTCTGTTTTAATTACAACATACCTACTTCATTGGTGATCCTTATCAGTGATAACACTGAATAAAGAGTAAATATTACAGTTAATTTCTTAGTGAAAACCATAATGCATTTCTTAAACAATGTAGGTTCATAATCGTTTACCAGTCTCTTTTACCAACCTGGTACACTTTTTAAAAATTTTAATTGGAGTATAATTACTGTACAATATTGTGATGGTTTTTGCTATACATTGACATGTATCAGCCACAGGTGTACATGTGTCCCCCCATCCTGAATCCTCCTCCCACCTCCTTCCCACCCTATCCCTCTGGGTAGTCCCAGAGCACCAACTTTGAGTGCCCTGCTTCATGCATCAGACTTGCACTGGTCATCTATTTTACATATGGTAATAAACATGTTTCAATGCTATTCTCTCAAATCATCCCACCCTTGCCTTCTCCCACAGAGTCCAAAAGTATCTGTGTCTCTTTTGCTGTCTTGCATGTAGGGTCATCATTACTGTCTTTCTAAATTCCATATATATATGTGTTAATACACGGTATTGGTGTTTCTTTTTCTGACTTCACTATATAATAGGCTCCAGTTTCATCCATCTCATTAGAACTGACTGGAGTATGTTACTTTTTATAGCTAAGTAGTATTCCATTGTGTATATATACCACAACTTCCTTACCCATTTGTCTGCCAATGGACATCTAGGTTGCTTCCATGTCCTGGCTATTATAAACAGTGCTGCAGTGAACACTGGGGTACATGTCTCTTTCAGTTCTGGTTTCCTCCATGTGTATGCCCAATAGTGGGATTGCTGGGTCGTATGGCAGTTCTCTTTGCAGTTTTTTAAGGAATCTCCACACTGTTCTTCATAGTGTCATATATAACAAGGTGGCTACAGTGGATAATATAATTGGAATTTGCTAAAAGTAGAACTCAAAAGATAAAAATATATGAGGTGATAGATGTGGTAATTAACTAGATGAGAGGAATTCTTTGACAGTGTATACATATTTATGTCAGATCATCTCAATGTACGTTTCAATGATTTTGCCAATTCTGTCCTTAATTAAGCCAAAAAAATTATGCAAGGAAAAAGAATGTAAGGTTTGATTCTAGGGCATTCCCTAATGGCATTAAGAATGAGATCACTTGAGTTCAGTCAAAATTGTTGTGAAATAGGACAGTTTTTTAAGAAATGCTCTTTATGTAATTGTTGGGGTAGCTTAATTTCTCAAATTCAGGAAGTTTTCAAACCAGTTTTTGAGCCACAGGGTCTGTAATTTCGTATCAGAATTCGGCACAGCTTCAGAATAAACATTCAATAACTAATGCAGGTATCAAAAGTGAACGCTGTTGACGGTGTGAGAAATGGGTTGTGTCCATTTTTAACATCCAGTAAAAAAGTATGGATTGTTAGAAATCAATATTGGGTGTATTCTGTCATCACATGGTTTTAAGTGTACATCAAGATACATGCATTATCCACTACCGTCCCCCCTCACCACACCAAAGAACTTTTTTGTGATTTTGCATTTACAAAAAGGAGGAAAATAACAAATTTCCAGTTTGCACCTTGCTGACTCCTGTGTCTGTGATGGCAAAACAACCCCACTCAGCTAGACTACTTTGCCTAACAGATTAAGAAATCTGCCTGAAGAGCAATGCTTCAGAGCCACCTATCTCCCAGAAAAAAGCCAACGGGACACCTCTCCAGCTGCACTGGGTCAAGGTAAGGCAGCTAGCATTTAAGTGCCAGTTTTGTTCCATGAACTTCATTTACTCCAGTGCTGTGACTCGTAAGCCACTAGATTGTTACCGCAAGAGGTCTGAAGGGGCTTCCCCGATGGCTCAACTGTAAAGAAACCGCATGTAAAGCAGAAGATTCGGAGACGCGGGTTCGATCCTGGGTGGGGAAGATCCCCTGGAGGAAGAAATGGCAACCCAGTCCAGTAATCTTTCCCGGAGAATCCCATGAACAGAGGAGCCTGGCGGACGCAAGAGTCGGACATGACCGAGCCAAACAACATAAGATATCTGTAGACGACCGAACTAACAGTCCTGCATTTAATTAGGTTTTTAGCATTTCAACACGCTCCTGCTCTATCAGCGCAATTTAAAGCAGTTACCCTTGCAGAAGTTGGGGCTTGATAGGTTAAAAATCCCTCCTGTCGCGTCGCTGTAAACAGTATCAGGTATTCAAGCGTCATTCTCCTATTGGGTCTCCAGAAGAGAGCTGAGGGCATAGGGCGGGCCGGCGGGGGGCGGCCCTTTGTGGACCCTCCCATTTGGTCTTTGCTTCCGGGGCGGTCGTGCCGGCCACGTCATCGTCAGGCTAGGCTCGCCAGCCGGGCAGTGGATGGTGGGAGCCAAGATGGCGGCCGCCGCAGCAGCCAGTATCCGAGAGAGACAAACAGGTACCCACTTACTCCCTTCTCTGCGGTTTTGTGCTTGCCATGAGGACATCTTCCTCTGCTTATCTCCCTCCCTCGGTCGCGTTGCGTGCAGCTCGAAAACGGACCTCAGAGTTAAATCCAGTTCTCAGGGCATCGAAAGCCCCTCCCCTTTTGAGTTTTTAGGGAAGAGATTCCATTAGCTTGAGAAGTCGGCCCTCTGATGTGGTGCTGGAGAAAGGATTTTAGGGGTGAGCGGGTTGCTGCGGTCCTGCTCTTGTGTCTTTCCTGCTGGGTCTCAGAAAGCCGTGGCGACAAGATCTGGCAGCTGGCATTTCCCGCCCTGTTGCCATCTATGAGGTCTTCGCGTTTGTTTCTGTGCGTGGTTCGGTTCTCTCTTATTTTAATGCTGACAGTTTAATCTTTCGGCACTTCCACTACAATTACAAAATGTAGATATTCTTTCCAGAGCAGATTCCATTCTGCCATTTCTCTCTTGTGAACTAATCTGAAGAGAGATGCCTAGTGATAATGATTGCCGCCTTCAGCATGCTGGAATGGAATGTAAGAATGGCAAAACGAATGAATACCTTTCCTATTACTTGGTAGACCAGTGTTTTTAAACAGTGCGTTATTAGTTCCATGTTTAATAGAACATGCTTATGTACTTTCCATTTATACCGTGAAAGTATGAGTTAAAAAAAAAAATACTGCTTCTGCACTTTTTTTTCCACCTCAGGTGATGTTCGTTTTGTCATTTTTTTGGAAACTTTGTTGACAACTTGGTTTACACCTGTTAGATACAAACTAATAGTTTATACCTGTTAATTAATAGTCTTGATAGTTGGCAAATCATTAATTCTGAGGAGCTGACAGAAATAAGCCATCAAGAATTTCCAAGTTGAAAGTTGTGTCTCTTGTAGTTAAGTTCTTTCGCATATAAATCTGAGTAGGAATATTACTGGTTACAATTAATATGGCCTACAGAAAGGATTTTGGCTGTACTTGATTCCTTCCTTTGAAATTCAAAGAAACAATTAGTAATAGATTTCAATTTGCTACTGACACTGCATAATAAGCTCTTACATTCCTGTTCACCTTCATTTTTTTCCCCACATTACCAGGAGTGATCATGTCATATATTGCTCAAAATCCTCTTGCAAAACCCACCTGGGCTTCCCGGGTGGCTCAGAGGTGAAGAATCCACCTGCCCAGTTCAGTCCCTGGGTGGGCAAGATCCCCTGCAGAAGGAAATGGCAACCCACTCCAGTATTCTTGCCTGGGAAACCCCATGGACAGAGGAGCCTGACGGGCTACAGTCCATGGGGTCGCAAGAGAGTCAGACATGACTTGGTGATTAAACAGCAGCAACAACTCTAGCAGCTTCTCATTTCCATCATGGTAAAAGCCACAGGTGGTCTACAAAGCCCTGTATGATCTGCTTTCCACTCAACTTTCTGACTCACTTGCTATTACTCTCACCTTTCCTTGAACAGACCAGAATGCACATCAGAGCCTTTCCTTTTTCCTGGAATATTACCTTCAGAGAGGTCTGCATGGCTCACTTCCTCACCTCCTTTGGGATCTTCCTCAGGTGTTGCTTCTCAGGAGGCCTCTCCTGACTAAACTAAACCACAACCATCTCTTCTACCTGTCGTCTCTATTTTTCTCCATAGCATTTATCGTAATCTCACGTTTTACTTGCTATCTTTCTCCCCCCAACTAGAATGAAAGCTGCTTAATAAGAAGTAATTTTGAATGAATGTTTTGTTTGGTGCCAACAGCTGGAGCAATGTCTGGCAGATGGTAAACACTCACTAAACATTTGTTGAGTAAATAGTAAGTGTAGTTGAATGTATAGTGAATGAAGAATGCATTCCAGGTAAGGATGAAACTGTGTTAGCAAAGTCTAGGACTGCAGATAGTATGTTTGGTCATTTCAGTTAAAAACAATGAGTTTAAGCCTTTAGAGAATTACTCTAATGAAAGTAAAATTGTTACTGTTTAGTCGCTAAGGTGTGTCTGACTCTTCTGTGACCCCCACATACTGTAGCCCACCAGGCTCCTCTGTTCATGGGATTTCCCAGGCAAGAATACTGGAATGGGTTGCCATTTCCTCCTCCAGGGAATCTTCCCAACTCAGGGATCAAACCCACATTTCCTGCATTGGTAGGCAGATTCTCTGCCACCAGAGAAACCCAAAATACATTCTTATATATTATTGAGCATAGACCATTTACTTTATTAACAAATCCACGGTGTCAGAAGATAGCCAAGGCTTACAATTGGGGAAATTCACCCAGATGGAGGTAAGAAGGCAAATGTGGGAATATCTGCTGACTAGGGCTTCTTTCCGTTAGTGAAGGCCTTCTTCTGGAGAACACCATGCACCTGAAACTCGTGTAACCCAGGCTGTGAATCTTCCTAGTGGTCCTCTGTTAAAGTGAAATATTATAACACCTGTGAGCTTCTGAAGTAGGTCCAAATTATTGGCAATGTGTATTACTGTCTGGATATTAGATACAAGCATTTTACCAAAAAAATCATCTCTGTATCTCCATATAAATATATTTATCACTGAAGTGCAGTCCCTTCTATTATTTTACCTGCCTCCAGAAATAATCATTTAGTAGAAGTTTTGCTAGTGAGTGAAGATGGTGTAAATTGATACCCAGGTGATTTGAGTATTATAAACTCCTCTGGTAGGTGTTTATGTTGTAGATTATTCTGTATTAATAAAACCTGATTCAAATGCTTTTAAAAAATCAACCAGGTAGATTTTAGGGTTCCCAGTCATTTAAAAATTTAATAAGCTACCCTCCCTTGAATATTTGGCAATCTCAGTTTCATATGAAAGTATTCTTGTTGTTGTTCAGTTGCTAAGCCATGTCCTGACTTTGCAACCCCGTGGACTGCAGCACACCAGACTTCCCTGGCCTTCACTATCCCCAGAGTTTGCTCAAGCTCATGTCCATTGAGTCGGTGGTGCTGTCCAACCACCTCAATCTTTGCCATCATCAGGGTCTTTTCCAGTTAGTCGGTTCTTCGCATCAGGTGGCCAAAGTATTGGAGCTTCAGCTTCAGCATCAGTTCTTCCAGTGAATATTCAAGGTGAATTTCCTTTAGGATGGACTGGTTTCATCTCCTTGCAGTCCAAGGCACTCTGAAGAGTCTTCTCCAGGACCACAATTCGAAAGCATCAGTTCTTCATCACTCAGCCTTCTTTATGGTACAACTCTCATATCTGTACATGACTAGTGGAAAAACCATAGCCTTGACTAGATGGATCTTTGTCAGCAAAGGGATATCTCTGCTTTTTAATATGCTATCTGCTGCTCCTGCTGCTAAGTCACTTCAGTTGTGTCCGACTCTGCGACCCCAAGACGGCAGCCCAGCAGGCTCCCCCGTCCCTGGGATTCTCCAGGCAAGAATACTGGAGTGGATTGCCATTTCCTTCTCCAGTGCATGAAGGTGAAAAGTGAAAGTGAAGTCGCTCAGTCGTGTCCGACCCTTAGTGACCCCATGGACTGCAGCCTTTCAGGCTCCTCCATCCATGGGATTTTCCCAGGCAAGAGTACTGGAGTGGGGTGTCATTGCCTTCTCCGAATATGCTATCTAGATTTGTCATAGCTTTCCTTCCAAGGAGCAAGCATCTTTTAATTTCGTGGCTGCAATCACCATCCTTAGTGATTTTGGAGCCCAAGAAAAGAAAATCTGTCACTGCTTCCACTTTTTCCCCTTCTGTTTGCCAAGTGATGGGACTGGGTACCATGATCTTAGTTTTTTGAATGTTGAGTTTTAAGCCAGCTTTTCCACTCTCCTCCATTACCATCATCAAGAGGCTCTTTAGTTCCTCTTTGCTTTCTACATTAGTGTGGTGTCATCTGCTTATCTGAGGTTATTGATATTTCTCCTGGCAACCTTGATTCCAGCTTGAGCTTCATCTAGCCCAGCATTTCACATGATGTATTCTACATATAAGTTAAATAAGCAGGGTAACAATATACAGCCTTGATATAGTCCTTTCCCAGTTGGAACCAGTCCATTGTTCCATGTCCCTTTTTAGCTGTTGCTTTTTGACCTGCATACAGGTTTTCAGGGCACTTCCATCTCTTTAAAAATTTTCTACAGTTTGTTGTGATCCACACAGTCAAAGGCTTTAGCATAGTCCATGAAGCAGAAGTAATTGTTTTTCTGGAATTCTGCTTTTTCTGTGATCCAATGGATGTTGGCAATTTGATCTCTGGTTCCTCTGCCTTTTCCAAATCCAGCTTGTACATCTGAAAGTTCTCACTTCACATACGGTTGAAACCTAGCTTGAAGGATTTTGAGCATGACCTTGCTAGCATGTGAAATGAGTGTAGTTGTGCAGTAGATTGAACATTCTTTGGCACTGGCATTCTTCGGGATTAGAACGAAAACTGACCTTTTCCAGTCCTGTGGCCACTGCTGAGTTTTCCAAATTTGCTGACATTGAGTGCAGTACTTTGGTATCATCATTTAGGATTTGAAATAGCTCAGTTGGAATTCCATCACCTCCACTAGCTTTGTTCATAGTAATGCTTCCTAAGGCCCACTTGACTTCATATTTCAGGATGTCTGGCTCTTGGTGAGTGACCACACCATCGTGGCTATCTGGGCCATGAAGATCTTTTTTGTATAGTTCTTCTGTGTGTTCTTGCCATCTCTTCTGCTTCTTTAGGCCCTTACAGTTTCTGTCCTTTATTGTGCCCATCTTTGCATGAAATGTTCCCCAATATCTTATTTTCTTGAAGAGATCTTAAGTTTTTCCCATTTTGTTGTTTTCCTGTACTTCTTTGCACTGTTCATTTAAGAAGGCCTTTTTATCTCCTTGCTCTTCTCTGGAACTCTGCATTCAGTTGAGTGCATCTTTTTCTTTCTCCCCTGCCTTTTACCTCTCTTCTTTCTAAACTATTTCTAAGCCCTCCACAGACAAGCACTTTGACTTCTTCCATTTTATTTTCTTGGGTATGGTTTTGGTCATTGTTTCCTATACAGTGTTACAAACCTCATTCCATAGTTCTTCAGGCACTCTATCAGATCAAATCCTTTAAATCTATCACCTCACTCTATAATCATAAGGGATTTGATTTAGATCATACCTGAATGGCCTACTGGTTTTCCTTACTTTCTTCAGTTTAAGCCTGAATTTTGCGTTAAGGTGCTCATAATCTGAGCTACTGACAGCTCCAGGTCTTTTTTTTTTGCTTACAGTATAGAACTTCTCCTCTTTGGCTGCAAAGAATATAATTCAGTCTGATTTTGGTATTGACATCTCGTGATGTCCGTATGTAGAGTCGTCTCTTGGGTTGTTGGAAGAGGGTGTTTTCTGTGACCAGTGTGTTCTCTTGACAAAACTTTTTGCCTTTGTCCTGCTTCATTTTGTACTCCAAGGCCAAATTTGCCTGTTACTCCAGATATCTCTTGACTTCCTACTTTTGCATTCCAATCCCCTCTGATGAAAAGGGCATCTCTTTTTGATGTTATTTTTAGAAGATATTGTAGGTCTTCATAGAATCATTCTACTTCAGCTTCTTTGACCTTAGTGGTTAGGGCATAAACTTGAATTACTGTGATGTTGAACGGTTTGCTTTGGAAACGAACCGAGATCATTCTGTCATTTTTTAGATTGCACCCAAGTACTGCATTTCAAACTCTTTTGTTGAGGGCTACTTAATGTCTTCTTAGGGATTCTTGGCTACAGTAGTAGATAAAATGGTCATCTGAATTAAATTTGCCCATTCCCATCCATTTTAGTTCACTGATTCCTAAGATGTCAGAGTTCACTGTTGTCATCTCCTGTTTGACCACATCCAGTTTACCTTGATTGATGAACCTAATATTCCAGGTTCCTATGCAATATTGTTCTTTATAGCATCAGACTTTACTTTCACCACCAGATACATCTACAACTGAGTGTCATTTCTGCTTTGGCCCAGCCTCTTCACTCTTTTGGAGCTATTTCTCAGGTCTTCCCTAGTAGCATATTGGACACCTGCCAACCTTGGGGACTCATCTTCTGGCATCATATCTTTTTGCCTTTTCATACTGTTCAGGGGGTTTTCACGGCAAGAATATTGGAGTGGTTTGCCATTGTCTCCTCCGGTGGACCACAGTTTGGCAGAACTCTCCCCATTAATTCGTCTCTCTTGGGTAGCCCTGCATGGCATGGCTCATAGCTTCACTGAATTATGCAAGCCCTGTCGCCACAACAAGGCTGTGATCCATGAAGGGGACATAAAGGTATAGCAAGATTTTTATTTTTCATAGAAAACATTGCTGCTGCTGCTAAGTCGCATCAGTAGTGTCCGACTCTGTATGACCCCATAGACGGCTGCCCAACAGGCTCCTCTGTCCCTGGGATTCTCCAGGCAAGAACACTGGAGTGGGTCGCCATTTCCTTCTCCAATGCATGAAAGTAAGAAGTGAAAGTGAAGTCGCTCAGTCATGTCCGACTCTTTGAGCTGTAGCCTACCGGGCTCCTCCGTCCATGGGATTTTCCAGCAAGAATACTGAGTCTGCTATAAATCATGAACAGAAGAGCAATAAAAACCACAAAATGCTATAACATGTAGAGCATAACTTCTGTGATTATAGAGTTGTCTTTTTTTCATCAGGGTTTATCAGTTACCTACCACGTCTATAGGAAAGTCTCACTAGTGGATCTGACAGGATAAATTTGCCATAGATTGCACTCCAGGACAGCTAAAAAAACAGAACTACTGTATGAAGGTTTTGAACCAATTACATATAGTGATTTTTATTTCTCGCAATACTGATCTTTTTAAAAATGATGTGTGTATGTATTTTTGACTCTACTGGGTCTTCATTGCTGCATGGACTTTTCTCTAGTTGCAGAGACTGAGAGTTGCTCTTCATTGCAGTGTGTGGGCTTCTCATTGGGGTGGCTCTTCTTGTTACAGAGCACGGACTCCTAGGGTGCATGAGCTTTATTACTTGGCGCACATGAGCTCAGTAGTTGGCAGTTCCCCAGGTCTCAAAGCACAGGCTCAGTAGTTATGATGCATGAGCTTAGTTGCTCTGTGGTATACGGCATCTTCCTGGACCAAAGTTCGGACCCATGTCTCCTGCATTGGCAGGCAGATTCTTTACTGCTGAGCTACTAGGGAAGCCCATCAATACTGATCTTAATCTATTTGTTTAGCCACACAATAAACAGACAACAGCTATCTATTGAGGCCACTGCAAGTTCATGATTGACAGGATTTTTTTTTTACATCTATATAAAATATAGTGTGGTATCATCAGGAGACATGGAAAAGGCTTCCTGAACATTTTTCACATTTTCATGTGGAAACAGATGCTTTACCGCATGTTAGAAAATCTAGACACATGCCTTTTAGCTGTTGATCAAACTGTCTTACAAAATCATTTGACTAATCTGTTTTTCCAGAGTGATTTGTGCGTTTTGTTTTGAGGTAGTAAGTAATAAATGTGGGAGGAAAGTGAAATCACAGACATTGGTAATATTTAATAAGACTGTTTTCATTTCCAGTGGCTTTGAAGCGTATGTTGAATTTTAATGTGCCTCATGTTAAAAATAGCACTGGAGAACCAGTATGGAAGGTAAGAGATTTTTATTTTAATGGAGATTCTTTCTCTCAGCCCTTATTGGTGGTGGTGGAGGAGATTTCTTATAATACAAAGAGTAACACATTTTAGTTGTAATGCATGAATATTTTGCTTTTATTTAACATGGCTTCTTAATGTAAATCTTTTTTTTTTTTAATTACAGCATAGTTGATTTGCAGTATTGTGTTAATCTCAGGGGTACAGGAAAGTGATTCTATTATATACAGAGATTTCTTTCAAATTATTTTCCATTATAGAGTATTACAAGATATTGAATGTAGTTCCCTGTGTTATATGGTAAATGCTTGTTGTGTATCTGTTTTATGTATACTATTAATAGTTTGTATCTGTTAATTCCATCTTTTTCTTCAAAGAGATTATAATGCAATTGATTTGGTTTAAACTTTATTAGATTATAGCCACTTTATACTTCTCTCTTTCTACGAATTAAGAGCGAATCAACTTGGTTACAGTTTGGAGTGTTTTGAAAACTTTTATGAGTCCCTGTAAGTCCTTTGGGTTAATGCTAATAAAGGTGATTAAAATCATCTATATTGAATTTACAGTTTAAGCTTTAGCAGGGTCCCTTATTTTCCTCTTCCTTCCTGTTTATTTGCAGTCATCTTCCTATTGCTCTTTGCATTACTTATTATTTCTAGTGCCTATGTTGCTGCTGCTCCTGCTGCTGCTAAATCGCTTCAGTCGTGTCCACCTCTGTGCGACCCCATAGACAGCAGCCACCAGGCTCCCCTGTCCCTGGGATTCTCCAGGCAAGAACACTGGAGTGGGTTGCCATTGCCTTCTCCAATGCATGAAAGTGAAAAGTGACAGTGAAGTCGCTCAGTCGTGTCCGACTCTTAGCAACCCCATGGACTGCACCCTAACAGGCTCCTCCATCCATGGGATTTTCCAGGCAAGAGTACTGGAGTGGGTTGCCATTGCCTTCTCAGAGTGCCTATATTGAGCATATGAATTAAATAACTTGAGAATTTATGGGGTTCAGATTTGTGTCAAATTCTTTCCCTACCTATCACTTCTCTTATCACAAGATTAACAATATGGTATTGAGGTGTAAAGAAGAATTTGAATTCTGCAACATCCAACCTTTTGTAACTAGAGCAGGAGGATTTTCATAAAAAGTCTTTGAACTTATTAAGCATTAATTTTGAGAGTGACTACTTTTTGAAGGTGAAAGTCGCTCAGTTGTGTCCGACTCTTTGCGACCCCATGGACAATACAATCCATGGAATTCTCCAGACCAGAATACTGGAATGGGTAGCCTTTCTCTTCTCCAGGGGATCTTCCCAACCCAGAGATCGAACCCAGGTCTCCCGCATTACATGCAGATTCTTTACCAGCTGAGCCACAAGGGAAGACTGATTTTTTACTTCTTTTTAGAAAGGATATATGTGAACTGGATAGGGGAGTGTATCTGAGTCTACTGTATGTTCAAAGTCCTTTATTATAGCTTAAGATATAATAAGCTATATCATATTATAGTCTCCAGTATGTTTTTTAACCTAGAGAAAAGTATTTTATAAGAAGAATTTACATAATAATTTACCTTGACAAGAGTAATAACACTTCTAAAGAATGAATTACTAGGTAAGTGGACATTTTGGTAAATAATTGTGAAAAATATTAAATTGAGGTAAGTATAAGAATTCAGTATATTAAAATGTACTCATCCCTGGTTGGGGAACTGACAGTCCAGTGTGGCAAAAATAAAACAAAATGTACTTCAACAGTATCTTCATATTGGGTTCTCTATTGACTGTTCATTGATAATTATGTTTTAAAAACACGTGACTCTTTTGTTTTTAACTAGGTGCTCATTTATGACAGATTTGGCCAAGATATCATCTCCCCTTTGCTATCTGTGAAGGAGCTAAGAGACATGGGAATCACTCTGCATCTGTGAGTTTTAACATATTTCTAGAAATGGCATCTGTTTTGAAATACATTGTTAAAAAATATTAGCCACCCTGAAATCAAATTGCTAGGGGTGTTTATTAAGAAAATAATGTTAGCTTATAGCACTTGTATATTGGAGAAGAAAATGGCAACCCACTCCAGTGTTCTTGCCTGGAGAATCCCAGGGACGGGGGAGCCTGATGGGCTGCCGTCTGTGGGGTTGCACAGAGTCAGACACGGCTGAAGCGACTTAGCAGCAGCAGCAGCATAGCACTTGTATATAGAAAACAACATTTTTTCCTCTTATCTTCTCTTATTAAACTTTTTATTTCCAAAGGAAAAAATAATCCTCAGTCTGAGAATTTAAATTTTCTCTTTTGTGTCTTTTCCTACATATTAGTTTGCTCTCTATGTAAAGGAAAGGAACTGGTTGTCTGAAGGTCTCTTTCAGCTTTGAAATTTTTTTATTCTTTTAATTGAAATACTCTTTTTATAAGGACATTTCAATAATTGTGATTATTAATAGTAGCAGGAATATCAGCCTTGCTTAATGCTTGTATTTTCTCTCTCTAAATGGGTCCTGTATTTATGTCATATATAGGACTTATTTTTAATGTTTGTGATTGTAGTTTTACCTGTTCCTCCTACTCTTGATCTGTATTGTCACATTATTTTAGGTAAAAATAAATAGAAAACATATTTTTAATTTCAAAGAATCACCCTCAATTTCTAATTGGATTTATTTTCCTCCCTTTCAAAGATGAACAATGATTCAGTTGTAAAAATTTTATGATGTCTGATGACAGGTAGAGCTTTCTGTTTATTATTCTTTGTAGTTACACTAATACTTAGCCTCACTATGTTATTTGGCTGTCAAAGTGGTCATATACGAAAGTAAAATAAGTACAGTTATCAAGTAAAACTATAGTTCATTTATTTCAGGGAGGGATAAGAAAAATACACTTTTTTAAAAGAGGAATATCTAAATTGGTATATCTTTAATTTGAAAATTTTAAATAACTAGGAAATAATGACAGTCAATCTCCAAAGGGACTTTCTATGTTGTCTTCTTAACCACTGAATTTACTTGATTGTATTCCTTATGATACGACTGGTAAAGCAAATAAATTGCATTATTTTGCATACTTAGCCTAATAGAACATTTAGAGAGGACTATATTCTTGAATAGCTACTAATACTTTTATGTACTGAAGGAGTCCAATTTTATGGCATTGTAACCTATTTGCATTTTGTTTTTTTAGGACATTATCAGTTTTCATTCTGTGATATTCTAATATGTTGAATTATAGCATGCTCTTATTGGGAATGTGATTTAGATTTCCAATGAGTAACATATCAGAATCTAGCTAAACTCTTAAAGTCTTCAGTTTTATATTAAATATTTGTTATATATTAATAGGCTATTACATTGATTCTAAAAAGTCATTTTAGTTTTTAAATATATGAAATTAGAGTCTGTCTTAATGCCATGGCATAGTTTAATGGGCACCATTTTTCTGTCTGTTTAATACATTTTAAAATTGATAGCACCTTAGGTTTGATGAAATACAATATTTGACAGATTTTTTCTTTCATTTTTATGTCAGACTTAAAATACACATCTCTTGTTGGTGACTTGTAATGCTTATGACCTGAACTGAAGTTAAGGTTTATGCTATCCTTGAAAATGATGGTGTGTTTTAAGCATTGGTTATTTTTGCTGCCTTACTGTTTTAGGCAGCAAATGAATTTTTATTTTATTTTATTTTACAAATGAAAAGACAAAAGTTTCTAGAGTTTGAGTGATTGTCCCATTATTGTATAGGTAATTAATTGGAGAGTTGTGGACAGATTGCTTGGCCACTTATGCTGGGTGTTTGTCTGTTGAACCATAGTGGCTCAGAAACAGTGACTAACAAAAGCGAAGCCTCAGTACTTTTAAAGAGTAACAAGATATTCTGCCAGTTGAGAGTTGTGTGTTCTTGCTGCATACATGTTGCTACTGACATGAGAACATGAAAAGATTATTAATAAATAGCTACTCTGGTAAATTGCTATGCACCCTGTGTCTGACTGTTCTTTCTTCTTTTGCTGGAGAATGTTTCATCAGTTACTATAAATAATCTGCAAATTGGTTTAAGCTGATTTGTAAAAAACAGTAATTACAGGTTTCATTTCCAGATCACGAAAAGGTGGTTGTAACCTTTTAGATAGTTGGACAGTCATTGTAAGGTGACAGCAATCAGTGGCTGCCAGCACATTATAATCCTTTTGATGTTAGCAGCAGCTAGACATATGGAAAGGAGTTACTGACTGTGGACTCACTGGCAGCATGGGCCTCTTTCACTCTCTTCTTCATAGAAGGATGACTGAAATATTTGTATATATAAAAGGATATGTGTAGAAGATTGTATATGGGATATTGCTTACAGAAGGATGACTGGAATATTGTAGAAATAGAATATTTCTCTTTTTTCCTGATATAAAAACATGGTAAAATCTTACAGTGGTGAATAAAGACATTTTGTTATTCATTTGCTATTGGGATATTTGAATGACTATACTTCCTGAATTGTAAAAGAAAAAGCTATCAAGTTGTACAGTCTATGAGATGCTTAGCTGATCTCTTATGCATTCTCATGAAGCAATAAATAGAACGATATGTATTGTCTTAAAGATTTAAGGAAGCATTCATATACCTTTCATTTAAAAAATGTATTTGATTTTATTTATAGCTAAATTTTTCATCGCTTCTAAAGATTCTAAAGACAGTTCCAGCTTTCTGTTTTCCCTCTCTTAGAGAATAGCAGTTTCCTCCCACTTCCCTCCTCCCACCATATCTCTATGAAAAATGGGAATAAAATTGATTTTGAATGTTCATTAGTTCTCATTCAGAGAGAATACTGGTAGAAGAGACTCTGACCGTAAGAGGTATTAGAAGTAAAGTGATTGGAGTAGAAGAAATTAAAACTGATATTAGGATTTTACTAATAAATAATATTAACATTGATACAAGAAGAAGGATGGGTTAAATGATTAATTGTAGTAAGAGCTTTTAGAGTACGGGTCACGTCCTTGAACTGGTAAACTTCTAGTTTGAGAAGTACTGTTTTTACATATCTTTTTAGATAAATCACTAAGAAAAAAGTAAATGTTAAATTCTTTACATCTTATAGGCTTTTGCACTCTGATCGAGATCCTATTCCAGATGTTCCTGCGGTGTACTTTGTAATGCCAACTGAAGAAAATATTGACAGAATGTGTCAGGTAACATGAGTTCTTATTTTCTTGATTCTTGAAGGTGGAAACCTTTTTTTTTTTTTAATTTTTTAGATGTCCATTGTGAAAAATCAGAAATTTCCTTACCCAATTTTCCACTTTGATTTCTGAGACTATCTTTAAATATTCTGTAGACTGAAAGATTTAAAATTTTTTGACTGATTAAGCATTATATTTATTGAAAATAACCCTTCCCTTAAAAAACAGAATACCTAACTATATTAGCTTTAATATAAGAATAGGAATATAATTCTAAGAATAGGAGGTCCGAGTTGGTACAGCAGCTCTGTTAGACAAAGATTCAGGCCTCTGGTATCTTTTTGACCTATCATCTTTAGTTTGTCATTTTCCGTTGTCTTGGTTGTTGCTTCACATATACAAGGTGGTAGCTGCAATTTTAGATATCACATCTATGTGATATAGGCAAGAAGAAGGGATGGACTATGATAGCCCTGACTATTGATTTTAATCAAGAAAACTAAGCTTTCCCAGAAACTCCCAGAAGACTTTGGTTTATGTCTCATTGCATAGAATTAACATCAGGGGAGGTCACAAAAGTTAAGCTTTAGATGAGTATATTGCCACCCCCAAATAAAATCTTTTTTCTTTTAGCAAAGGAAAAGGGGAAATAGATACTGGATTGGTACCTAATAGTGTCTGCAATAAGTCACAGGCTCTTTACTTGTTGACTGTTGAATCAAATTTCTGTTTGTTTGTGAAGGTCACATATTTTGTGTCCTATATAGCTTATAATGCCCAGCTTTCTTTTACCCTGCATAAACCTCGGTTATGCCAATTTTTGAAGAAGTACAGTTTATAAGTCCTTTCCTCTTTCCTTGTTTTAAAACAGCTTTATTGAAATATAATTCACATACCATACAATTAACCCTGTTTTGTTTTGTTTTTTAAAAAACAGTAAGACAGATTTTATTTGAGCCTCTGGCATTAGTGCAGAACTGAGCTCAACTCCAAATACAGCAAAGACAATCGGGGATTGAGAGCCGATGGGCAGAATGAGGGGCTCTATGGATGGGAAATTACTAAGAGTAATAATCTATTATTGAACATTTTCATCACCTTAGCTATTACATCCCCAACCCCTGAACCCCCAACCCTAAGGTACTGTTTGTTTCTGAACATTTGTCCATTCTGCATATTATGAATAGAATCATGTATATTGTTTGTTGTATCTGCCTTCTTCCTCTTGGTGTAATGTTTTCAAGATTCATCTATACTGTAGTTGTATCAATACTTCTTTCCTTTTTATTGCTGAATAATATTCAGTTGTTTGGATATACCAGATTTCAACCATTCCTCATCTGGGTTGCTTCCACCTTGTGGCTCTTATAAATAACGCTTCTGTAAACATTTGTGTACAGTTTCTGTGTAGACCTCTGTTTTCATTTCTCCTGTGTCTGTGAACAGCCAGGAATGGAACTGCTGCGTCGAATGATAACACCACAGCTAACCTTTTGAGGAACTGCCAGACTATTTTCCAAATCGCTTGCATCACTTTTTATTCCATCCAGCAGTGTCTGAGGGTTCCAGTTTCTCCAGACCCTTGCCAGCAATTTTTATTATTCGACATTTGATTGTAGCCATTCTAGTGAGTGTAAAATGGTGTCTCACTGTGGTTTTGATTTGCATTTCCCTGATGATTTATATTAAACATTTTTACATATGTTTATTGGCAGTTTATATCTTTAGAAAAATGTCTATTCATGGTCCTTATCCAGTTTTTAATTGGGTTATTTTTTTATTATTGGCTTGTTAAAGTACTTTATATATTTTGAACACTAGACCTTCATCAAGTATATTATTTGCAGATATTTTCTCCCATCCTGTGGGTTTTCCTTTCACTTTCTTAGTATCCTGTGGAGCATTAAAAAGTTTTACTTTGGCTTTAAACTTATTTTAAGTTTATTTGTTCTTAAGTTGTTTGTCCTATGGTGTCATATTTAAGAAACAATTGCCAAGTCTCTGTTTTCTTTGAAGATTTTTTATTATTTTGTCTCTTGTATTTAAGTCTTTAATACTTCTTGAGTTAGTTTTTATATATACTATAAGATGATTGTCCATCTTCATTCTTTTGCCTGTAATTACCCAGTTCTCCCAGCTTCCTTTTTGAAGAGATTATGCTTTCCCCAGTGAACAGTCTTGGCAGCTTTGTCAGAAATTGATTAACAATAAATAAATTGATTTATTTCTGGACTCTTGGTTCTTTTTCATTGATCTCTGTGTCTGTCCTTATGCCAGTACCACACTGTGTTTAATTAGTCTTACTTTGTAGCAGGTTTTGAAATTGGGAAGTTGAGTCTTCCAACTTTGTTTTCAAGATTGTTTTGGCTTTTCTGGGTTCTTTGAATTTTCATGGTAATTTTAGGATTAGCCTGTCAATTTCTATAAAGAAACCGGCCTGGATTCTGATAGGGATCTCACTGACTCTGTAGATCATTTGGAGAGTATTGCCATCTTAACAGTATTAAATGTTCTGATCCATGAGCATGGGTATCTTTCCATTTACTTAGATCTTTTAATAATGCTTAGTAGTGTACAGAATGTAAATATTCCTTCTTTCACTAAATTTATTCCATTGTATTTTTTGTTACTATTGTAAATGGAATTTTCTTTCTTTGGCTGTGTCAGGTCTTAGTTGAGGCATGCAGGATCTTCTTTGCATCATGGGGGTCTTTTGTTGTGATGCACAGACTCTATAGTTGTGGCATGTGGGCTGCAGAGAACTCAGGCTTAGTTGCTCTGCAGCATGTGGGATCTTAGTTCCCTGACCAGGGATCGAACCCACATCCCCTGCATTGCAGGGTGGATTGTTAACTACTGGACCACCAGGAAGTCCTGGAATTGTTTTCTTAATTTCATTTTTAGGATTGCTCATTGCAAGTGTGTAGATACCCAGTTGACTTTTATGTATTGATTTTGTATGCTGCTTTGTTACTCAACTTCTTTTGAAATGTCTCCATCATTCTTTGATCATTTCTTTACTTTCTGACATAATAAAATATACCAATCTCATTTTACACTTCTCTGTCCCAGCCCCAAATCAACCATTTGTTGGTTGTTTTTTGTGGAAAATGGTATTTAGAAATTGGTGTTTGCCTGGAGAAGGAAATGGCAACCCACTCCAGCATTCTTGCCTGAAAAAGTCCATTGACAGAGGAGCCTGGCGGGCTGCAGTCCTTGGGGTCACATGACTGAGCACATATGCATGCAGGTGGAGGGAGATAGGTTGATAGCAATAAACTGATAGAACTTAAAAAAAGAGAGAAACTGGTGTTTGAGCATTAGATACTCATCGCTGCTACAATGTCACAGTTCCTAGGCCCACTCAATGGAAAGAGCTAAGAAATATATGTGTATCTGTATTTAATGCTTTATATCTTCCTACTTTTCTCTCTAGATAGATAGACAGCCTTCCTTCATAATTCAGTTCAGAAGTACAGGATTCATTCTAGCTTTTCCTTTCTCCCTTTACATATTGATCATTTCTGTCTCTCACAGTAAGAAACATGGCTCCCAATATCCTCAATATAATTACTTATTTATCCATTCTCTCAATTCTCAGTTTTAAACCAATCTCCCAGTCTTCGTTGAAATGCTGCTCTGCTCAGCTACCTCCCACACAAAGGCACCAGACTCTTAGCTTTTCATATTTCAGCATTTTCAAAAATCATATGTATCTTAAAATTGATGGTGTGTTTTAGAATTTTATTGGCAGTATTAATTCTTCCTTAGTGCTATGGAAAAACAGTGGTGCCTGTTAAAATTGACAGTATATTAGATTTGAAACCATATACATATTTAACTGTGAGTTTAAGAAGATAAGTAAATTTGATTTCAGAACTGACATAACTATAAATGATGCTATTTTTGGATGATCACCAAGGAATACTTCTAGAATTGGTTAGAATGATAACATTTCTGTGTACAATCATGGCATACTAGAACAGTAGAAAGTAGTGTCTGCCACATATAATAAGCATTTAAACTATGTAAGAAGGCAGGAATCCTGGAGTAGGTAGCCATTCCCTTCTCCAAGGAATATTCCGAACCCAGGTCTCCTGCATTACAAGCAGATTCTTTACCATCTGAGCCACCAGGCAAACCCTTTAAGAAGAACATAGATATGCTATGTGAAAGCAGTTTTGTGCACTATTTTATTGAATAGGATTTTATTGATAATATAGCTTTAATCATTAAAATATGTTTCAGGTATATCTGGTAACCAAGTAACCAGCACCGCTTTATAAATTTGTTTTCCTGGGATACTTTTTTTCTATCCTTTGTATAACCTGTCTTTTGAACATGTATGTTATCCTCAGAAAGCTTGCTCTTATTGCATCTAAAAGATTTTTAATTTGTCGTCATCCTTTATACTATCCTGTAAGAATAAAGTATTCATTGTATTCATAGGATCTTCGAAATCAACTCTATGAATCATATTATTTAAATTTTATTT
The DNA here is from genome assembly GCF_014754425.2 of Oryx dammah. Lineage (NCBI taxonomy): Eukaryota > Metazoa > Chordata > Mammalia > Artiodactyla > Bovidae > Oryx > Oryx dammah. The sequence goes on along the minus strand of NW_024070200.1, from coordinate 28,154,908 downwards.
CTGCTATTTCAAGAAGTAAACTGGAAGATATTGCAAATGCAGCATTAGCGGCTAGTGCGGTAACACAAGTAGCCAAGGTAAGATTTTGGTTGGCTGACATTTTGTTAATGTAAATTTAAGTAATAATCTGAAACCTATAGATCAGCATAGGTGTCTCATTACAAAAGATCAGAGCAACCTAAGAAATAGACTCAAAATACTTCTCGAAAGAGTTTTGATAATGTAAATTATCTTCAACTTGAATTAGGTGAAATAAACCAAACTAAAGGAACTTATTAATTGATTAATTTGAAAGACAAAAATAAAAACCTGAATCATTTTTTGTTTTAGGCTGGGATTTGTATCATCTTTTTAGCTCAGCTTAGAAACAGTTTGACAGTTGTGTTGTCATAAGTTAGACTATTTTGACACTGTTTTGTATATAATCAATGCGCTGCTGTTGTTGTTTAGTCACTAAGTTGTGTCTAACTCTTGGCAATGCCATGGACTGTTGTCCACGAGGCTCCTCTGTCTGTGGGATTTCCCAGGCGAGAATACTGGAGTGGGTTGCCATTTCCTTCTCCAGGAGATCTTCCCGACCCAGGGAATGAACCTGTGTCTCCTGCATTGGCAGGCAGATTCTTTACCACTGAGCCACACTATAGTCACCATACTATCTTCACATATTTTTTTAGTTAGGAGAGAGTATCCAAGGACGCTGAATTGCATATTATAAGAAAGAAAGAATTCACAATAGGCCAGCAATTCTATATCATAGTGATTTTTTGTCATGTTCAGCTCAACTATAAATAAATCTATATATTCTTGGTTGTACCCCTGGTTTGGTTTTGTTTGTTTTTGGTTGTAGCCTTGTTTTGCCCTTTTGTTTCTGGAATTTGGACAAGGTATAGCTGAATATTCTGCAAAGTTATGTAGGGCAAATAAAAGACTAAAGAACCATGCTTTTAATTCCCATTCTTTAACAGATTTTTCATTCTTATATAGTCCACTACTACTTCTGATTAGTTCTTGAGGCTTATGTCTTATTATTCTTTCTGTTCTAAAATTTATCATTGCTGCTGCTGCTGCTAATTTGCTTCTGTCATGTCCGACTCTGTGCAACCCCATACATGGCAGCCCACTAGGCTCCTCTGTCCCTGGGATTCTCCAGGCAAGAATACTGGAGTGGGTTGCCATTTCCTTCTCCAGTGCGTGAAAGGGAAAAGTGAAAGTGAAGTCACTCAGTCATGCCTAACTCTTTGCGACCTTATGGACTGGAGCCCACCAGGCTCCTGCATCCATGGGATTTTCCAGGGAAGAGTACTGGAGTGGGGTGCCATTGCCTTCTCTGAAAACTTATTGTTAGTGTTACATGAAATAATAGGTACAGTCTTTTATTTAACTTTATTTAACATATCTCAAATAGTTTTCTTAGTTTTTTTCCTGATTTGTGCTTATGTAAATACAGATCACAATGTAAAACCAGTTACTATGACTTTCTTAGGAAAGTGTGATTAAAATGAATATAAAAGTTAAAATTGTTTCTCTTCAAAATTGATATCTATTCCTATCCCCATCACAATTTAAAAAAACTTTATATATTAAATTCTACTTTCTGAAAATGCTACTGTCCCTGAAAATTTATTGCCTAGTCTTGTTTTAATTGTTTTTTAATGTTAACTTCTCATTTTTGCCCAGTTAGGCAGTCTGCAAATGGTGTGATTTTTAATTATTGAATATAATTATAATTTTTAAAATTTTACCATTGGTAGGTTAAATCAAACTACATGTGTATTCAATATTATAAAATTGATTTGAAAACCTTTTCTTTTGTTTCTAGGTTTTTGATCAGTATCTCAATTTTATTACTTTGGAAGATGACATGTTTGTATTATGTAATCAAAATAAGGAGCTTGTTTCATATCGTGGTACGTAAAAATAAGAATACTGTAATCATTGTTAACAAAATGAACAGTGTACTGTAAAAGAAAAAAACAGTGAACATGGTTAGTGCACTCCAAAACCAGCTTTATTTACAGCACATAACGAAAATAAGTCTCAGACTGAATTCTGTCACATATAAACAACATGTACTAAATCTGTTTAGTAAAGCTCAATGAGGCACAAATTATCTGACATTTTAGGTATCCCACAGCAACTTGCATGAATATTCTACTCATGGCAAGTAAGATAGTATTTTAGTAGTAGGATTCAGTTAATCTTTTAGTACTTTGATCTTTGAAAAAGAACAAGTTTACTTTGCTTCTCTGTGCAATAGTTTCCAAGTCTGTAAAACAGGAATAATAATACTATCTACCTCAGAGTTTTTGTGGGAGTTAAATGCATTCTTGTATGTTAAATGCCTGGAAAGTTACTGACATTATTGTAAGTACTCAGCAAAGGTTGGTTATGTTGTCAAGGTCAGACAACAACAGAGAGTCAGCAGCTACTAAAGTCCGATTATGGAATGATGTATCAGTACCATTTTCAAGGAGAGGTGGTTGTGCTATGCTGTGCATAGTCACTCAGTCATGTGTGACTCTTTGCAACCCCATGGACTGAAGCCCGCCAGGCTCCTCTGTCCATGGGAATTCTCTAGGCAAGAATTCTGGAGTGGGTTGCCATGCCCTCCTCCAGGGGATCTTCCCAACCCAGGGATCGAACCCAGGTCTCGCCCGCATTACAGGCAAATTCTTTACCATCTGAGCCACCAGGAAAGTCCTGTTCATGCAGTAGTAGGATTGAGTACTGGTATTTGATCAAATGCTATCTAATCCCCTCTGAAGTTTGTATTCCCAATTTTGATAAACTGACCATTTCTTGGATGTAGATTAAAATTAACATGTGCACACACACACATACAACATCCATACCATGTTTTATTGTGTGTTATTGTGTAAAAACACTTACTGTGAGATCTACCCTCTTAACATTTTGTTAAGTATACAATACAATATTGTTGACTTTGGTACAGTGTTGTATGGCAACTCTCTAGAACTTATTCATCTTGCTTTGTGCCCATTGATTAGTTGTGTCAGACATTTTAAGGATAGTTACAGCATATAGAGGATGTGATTAGCCAATTCATTGAAATAATTAATTTGGTACTTAAGGATTGAGATGTTTGGGGATGACTAGCGTTTAAGTGGTACTAACATAGGGAGTATGTCCCTCCCATGGTGGCGTTTGGAAATGTGTAAGGACAATTTTGATTGTCACAATTACTGCTAGCATTTAGTGAGCAGGGGCTTGCAATGCAAGATGTTCTGCAGTGTGTCAGCCATTCTCACACAGAAAATTGTTCTGCTCAAAATGCCAGTTGCATCCTATTGTAAAACACGGAACCAGGTGGTAAACTCCCAAGAGAAGAGAACATGAATCTTTTGGTTTTATCTCTCTCCATAGCATACCTTCTTGTTGAAATTAAGCAACATTTCCAAATGGGTATAAATATTTGCTGAATTGTCCATGTAAGAGATTTTTGACAGTACTGTTTATTTATAGACATCTATTTACATTTTACTGACCTTTAACTTAATTAACTACTCAAGTTGCTAAGTTTAAAACTAGTTTCCCTTTGACCTTTAAGCTAAAATTGTAAATATTGTTACAATATTTACAAATATGGCTTTGTAAAAACAAGCACCTTTTCTTAATTCTTTGATCATTTGGCTCAGGCTGAACCAACTAAATTCTAGTCTCATTTAACAGACTTAGTCAACAAACTTAGTTTGTTAAATTCCTTTAAACACTTTAAATTGCATTTATAAATTCAGCATATTAAATTTTAAATATTTTTTAATTGATGTATAGTCAATTTACATACAGTATTATATGTTGCAAGTGTATAATATAGTGCCTCACAATTTTTAAAGGTTATATTCCATTTATAGTTTGTGTAAAATATTGGCTATATTCCCTGTGTTGTATAGTGTATCCTCGTAGCTTATTTTATCTTGATTTACAATAATTTGCACCTCTTAATCCCTAACTCTAGGTTTTCCCCTTCCCTCTCCCTGCTGGTAACCATTTGTTTGCTATCTGTAGTTGTGAGTCTGCTGCTTTTTTGTTAAATAACTAGTTATGTTTTTTAGATTTCACATGTGAGTGATGTCATGCAGTATTTGTCTCTCTGTGATGTCTCTCTAAATGACTTCTTTCATTTAGCATAGTACCCTCCAGGTCCATCTGCATTGCTGCAAATAGCAAAATTTCATGATTTTTTTTATGGATGGGTAGTTTTAAGTTCTTCAGATACCATACCAGGCAACTTTATAAATCTAGCAAACAAAATCTGCCCAAATATTTAAATAGTTATTAAAAATAGTTAAATTTATAGTGAGTCTAAATTCATTAAACATTCATGCTTATAAATGTTTTCTTATATCTGTCAACTTAAAAAATCACGTATGAAAGTATTACTGAATTTAAAGTATAAATTTATTAATTTTAAGGTATAATCACATGGTTAATTGTTCAGATTCTCAGTAGTATAATGATAATGATAGATTGTTCTATATGCTCTTTACAATATAAGCTCATTTACTCCTCAGAATAACTTAATGAAGTTATATATTAATATTATTTCTATTTTCTAGATGAAAAAAACTGAGGCATAGATAAGAAGAAGCTTAATAAGGAAATGGCAAAACCAGGTTACTACACCCAGGCAATCACTCAGAGTTAGTGCTCTTTCTTAATCATTATGTAGTTATGTGCCAAATCCTCTCAAACATTACAGGTGCTTTAAGTAGTTATTTTAAACAGATTGTTACTAACATAAATCAAGTATATTGATCCCATGGATTGAGTCTGTATCATCTGTTTTTTGTGGATTAGGAATTTATTAAACAAAGAATGCAGAGTCACCACCTCAGTTAGACTTAGGCTGATGTCTCAGACAAACCAAGTAGCTGTCGACAGTGAGTTGAACTTATTGATGGACAGTGTTTTGACTGTTGAGGTCAGTTGTTTCAGAGGTGTGGGACTAGGGTATAAGACCTGAAGGCTGGAGGCTTCCTACCAATTTTTACCTGAACCAGTGATTAATTTTAAGAGTTTAGTAAAAATAAGGGATAAAATGCTGATCACTTCTTTCTCCTTTCCCTGTGTTGTTTTAGCCATTAACAGACCAGGTGTCAGAAATAGAAACTGTTGTGGCCACTCTAGTTGCCAGCCTCGTTTGCTTTTTTGTTTACACTGGGTTGGTGTGCCTTGAATTTATATAATTCACATTATGCCATTTCTGTCATCTGATGTGAATCGATGGCAGCCTGCAGTACTCAATAGCAGCATGTTTCCTCATCTGGATTATAGTTAAAGGCTTTTTTACTTTTATGTTCTCTGCATGTACCATACTTTCTTTGAATGCTTTGATCTATCCAATTGGATTAATATTTCCTCTCATGCTGATCACAGGTCATACTAAATTTTATATTTATTTTCACATTCAGGTTGCTGGGAACCTAAAAATAGTATATACATAATATTTTAGTACAGTCAGTCATTTGACGAACAGTTACTGAGCATCTGCTTGTCACACATTGGGCCTGCAAACTCAGAGAGTGGGGAAGATATATAAGGCAGGGTCTTTGTTTCATAAAGTATAGCCACAGCAAACTGTTTTTCAGATGTGGAAACCATGATGTAGTAAAGTAGTCAGGACAGCAGAGTCTCTGGTTGTCTATCTAGTGAGTAGCCTTGCCATCTCTCTCTTTATTCTTCCCTCCTGGCTAGGGACCGTTATTCTATCCTTTAAAAAACATTTGAAATGTTGGCTGTTAAAGTTCCAAGACAGAAATGGGACAAAAAAGAAAAAAATGTGTAGTCCCAGGTGTTTGTCAAAATTGCAGGTTTCCTAGAATTATCCCAAATCTGTTGAATTGAATCCCTGAAGGTAAGGGCTTAAGAATCTTTAATAACTTCCTAAGAAACTTCTTTCTGTTCTGTCATATTCTTAGAGTGATTCTTATACTCACTAAAGTTTGAGAACCACTTAAGTACAGTAGTACATCAGAAAAGAAATTCATACAATTTGTTATAAGACAAAGAAAATATACATGATGTTGATCTTGCCATAATTGATTTGCATTGGCCTTTTCTAGCAGTATTAGATAATAAAATCTGTAGTTTCTTGAGGTCATCTAACATTTGTGAATAAAATTAAGGAATACAATATTTATTTTCCTGTTTGCTCTGGCAAAAATTTTGTGTAATATATGTGGCAGGTTTTTCTTTTTTCTTATTAGTACTCTAATATGATACTATTAGAATACTAATAAGGTACTTATTAGTATTAGATACTATTAGATAATAATGAGATACTTATTAGTATTAGATATTAATATTAGATACTAATAAAAAATATGAAACTGCTTATTACTACTACCGATATTGAGGGTTTTTTTTTTGAGGTATCATAATTTTTAGTGGATATTTGTTCACTTAAAATTTAAAACAAAAAGGGTTTTACTTGTTTGAAGATGGCAAAGATTGTAAAACTGCCTGCTGATATGTGCTAAGTAATAATCTTAAGAGTTTAGTAAAGATAAGGGGTAAAATTCCAACTTTTTTCTCCTTTACCTGTGTCGTTTTAGCCATTAACAGACCAGATATCACAGACACGGAAATGGAAACTGTTATGGACACTATTGTTGACAGCCTCTTTTGTTTTTTTGTTACACTGGGTAAGTTTTCAAATCTTTATTTCTCCAAAGTAAATAAATTATTTAACTCATTTTCACCTGTTTCACTGTAATGTGATCCCTTATGATCTGTCTGGATCTGTATAGGCCCTCTCCAGAGTTGGGATAAAACATACATTCTCTACTTTATAAAACCACAATTCTTTTAATAAATTGATGTTGATCAAATTATTAAAAGAATTTAGCAGCTCTCCTGAGTTGTGGCCTTAAGGCATCTTTGGTAATTGTGACTTTCTGATACATTGTTTGGTTTGCTGGTGGCTTCACCTGTGTGCCTGTTAGTTTTCTTTTAATATATCATTTTGAAAAACTTCAGATACTCTTCTGATTAGAGAGATACATGCCTTTTAACCATTAAAGCAAATTCCCAAGGCTCTAGAAAAAGCTGAATTTATATAACCTACTAATCCGATGTATTCTCAACTTTAAGTATTTCTTTGGAATATCTAAAGTTACTTATAGCTACACTGTGTTTGATATCTACTATATGACTTTATTCTTCACCAATAATGGATCTGAATATTGCTTATATGTGAAATCTAGAAAAATGGTACAGATTAACTTACTTGCAAAGCAGAAATAGAATCACAGATGTAGAGAATAAGTTTATGGTTACCAAGATGGGGGAAAGGGGGTGAGTTGGGAGATTGGGATTGACATATATATATACACACACACACACTATATATAAAATACATAACTAATGAGAACCTACTGTATAGCACAGTGAACTCTACTTAATGACCTGTGGTGACCTAAATGGGAAGGAAATCTAAAAAAAGAGTAGCTATATGTGTTCATATATCTGATTCACTTTGCTGTACAGCAGAAACTAACACAACATTGTAGAGCAACTATACTCCAACCAAAAGAAAAAAAACCAGAATGGATCCTTTTAGAAACCTTCTAATTGCGATTTTAATTTTAATTTTGCAGACACTGAAAACCTTTCAGTTAAAATGATTCTTGCACTAGGTTAATAAAATTTGTCTCCATTTCAGAATTGAGAAAATTGAGAGATAGATACATAACATACAGACAAAAGTTTGACAAGAATTTGCATACAGATTTTGGGGCTCCTCCTTTCTGTGATTTTTACCTTTAATTTCCAGCCCTGAAGTCCAGGCTTTGGTTCCCCAGCTCAGTGAGTTTTCTGTTTTCTGCTTGAGCTCTTTCTCCTGTGTGCCATGTAAACTGGAAAGTACCCTCAGGAGGAAAGCTGGTTAAAAGTCTTGGTTTTTAAGCATTTCTCTAAAGAGTTTTACCCTCCTCCACTTTCTACTTGCTTTGATTGTTCTCAGTACCTTCAAATGAGATTGTTGTTGGGCTTTGTTTTTTAAAGAAAACGCATGCATACCACTTTTAGTCATGAAACAGACATAGTTAATCTTTCTGTTTTTACTGTCACATATTTTCCAGAATTTCACTGATTGCTAGAGTAATTGTGGACATTAAGGTTATTTTCAGTTGATGATGACTGTATTTTCAAAGTGAGGGTAGATTGAAATAGAAGTATGCAGGTCACTGAAGTGGTAGAGCCACATTTGTTATGTAGAGTATTAGAAAGTGGTCTTTCTCAAAGGAAAAATTGGAATTACTGCCAACCTGACATAGAAGATATCAATAATAAATTAAGTGAAAAAAAGTCAATTTAAGGACAGTATATAAAATATCCTATATACATGCCACACACACATACTTATTTTAAAAATATGTAGAATATAACCTGAACGCATTCCTTGCTAATTCTTAATGGAAAGTATTTTGGAATGCTGGAATCAAGAGAATTAACTTTACACATTTCTAATATTGAATTTTCTTAGGACAGACATAAAAATAGCTTACCATCATAAAAAAACAAAGTTTTAAAAAATATACTAATATCTCATGTTTTTACTTTCACAATTGGCTGAGCATTCTTTGTATAGAATCTAAAATGCAAAAAATGTCAGCATATAAATATTACAGGTTTCTTAGTTTGTTTTATGAGATTTTGTAATGTGATTTTTTTTCTCATTTTAGGATTTCAGCCTTCAGTAAAACTTGGAATAATAGAAATTAAGAAGTCTAAAATGAGTTGGTTTGATAATAAATTTAGGCCAACTTTTAGGAGCATTTTATTAATACATTATGCAAAGAGTGTGTTTTCTACTGTCTTTTTAATTATATTTTTTAAAAGACTAATTTGTAATACAAAAAAATAACAACCAAACTGTTAAATTAGATAAACTCTTTTCAGTCAAGTATTAGTGAACCTAGTGGGCAGAGAGTAAACTTTTTTGAAACTGCCTATAGAGTATCAAAGTGCTGATTTAGTTAGTCCATTGAAAAGATAGGGTCACACTGATTGGCCCCTACAATATAAAGGTCATCTTTTTCTGACTCCCTGATGTTGTCTTCATTATGGAAAAGTCCATTTCCTCTCAAAATTATAAATCCTTATATGTTTGTAGCCTTTAACACATCTTTTATATATTATTGTTTGATTAAGTATTTTAATTAAGAGCTGAAATCATTGCTAACATCTATTATTAAAATAGGTGCTGTCCCTATAATCAGATGTTCAAGAGGAACAGCCGCAGAAATGGTAGCAGTGGTGAGTTCATGCAAATACCCATTGGAGATAAATAATATTGTGTCAGTTGTTTTCCTTATATTCCTCAGATGTTTTTGTTAATATTAAGTATGTATACTAGTTATGGGTTCTATATTAAGTGCCAAAGGCAAATGTTGTTTTGTTTTGTTTTTTCAATAACATTGGGATTCCACCAAAAACAGAAAGTAATCATTGTGATCTTATGATGAAGTAAAATTATTTACTCCAATGTGAATTTCCTGTACCAGCCCTGTTTCTTTTTTACTGAAATATATATTTCTCATTTACCTTTGTCTAAGTAGTATTTTATACTTACTTGATTGCCCTAATCATTTAATATATACTTAATGTCATTTACCAAACATTTGTTAGCAATTATAATCATTTTTTAAATGATGAAGTATATTTTGTTCTCTTAATACTTTAATTCAGTGTAAAATGAGCATTCAAAAATTGCTTTAAGGATTAAAAAATTAGAGATTAGAGAGATTGTAGAGGTACTGAAAAGGTAAATGGTATGGAAAGATGGACGAAGATACACAAACGTTTTGGGGTTTTATTAGTCCAGATGAATCATTGACAACTAGAGAGCTGGTTTCTTTCACATATTCCATTTCTCTTCTGGAGCCCCTTGTAGCTACACTGTTTAGACAGCTTCCTTGGTACAGCAGAGTTATGCTTTGGGAGAGAGGATGAGTCGTTACCTAAAGTAAAAATCATCAACCAAAAGTGATTGTTAGTGAAATCTAGTCTGAATCACAGTAGAAATAGCACTGGTCTTTTCAAGTCCAGGTTAGGATGATATTGTATAATAAAGAAGCTAAAAGGTTAGAATTACTGGTTTATAAAAGAATTCTAAATTTCTTAGTTTAAAATTAAGAGTACATTGTGTACTACCCTATATGAAGTTCTCTGAATTATTCTTAGAGTTAATGTAAAATTTCGTTTTTCAGAAACTGGATAAGAAACTTCGGGAAAATCTGAGAGATGCAAGAAACAGTCTTTTTACAGGTGACACACTTGGAGCTGGCCAATTCAGGTATTATGTTAGTTAATATACTCTTGAAAACGAGGGATTTTTGGTTGTTTTCCTTGTCTGATAGAATATCCTTATACTGGAAAGTCAAGATCAGGGTTTTGACTCAAATTGCTCTTAAAAATACAAATGTAATATTTTATTTAATTTACCTTCTTTTATTGGAATTTTCTGTTTTGCATTTTTATCATATTTTATAGGATAAATTTTTCTGTTTAACAGTACCTATGCCTGATACATGTTCAGTAAACATTTACTGAATGAATGAATATATATTTCCCAGTAAGTTAATATTATACGTGTGTAGAAACAAAATCAACCACAATGTAAATATATTAAAGATAAAAGTTTTGCTTTGTTAAAAAAAATACATATTTTTCTGTTTATATGGCTCTGACCAAAGCCACTTTCTTTTAATTAGCATTTAGCCTTTTAGTATTGGAAAAAAGTGAGAAACTTGTAATACCTATGTCAGTTTCTACCTGTCTACTAACTGGTTTCCATTTTTACATTAAAATATCAACAAAATATTTTTGTCTTTGTTACCATGTCTAGCATAAGTAGATAATACCAAAGTTATTGATGGCTCTATTATTATGGAATAGAAATACTCTTTTAAAAACTACCCATTATAGTGCATGTAACTTTTGATTATTAAAAATAATAGACAATATTGGGGTGAAGAAATAAACCCATGCCCTTGGCTAGAAGTTATTTCAAGGGGAATAGACAGTATTTTGGAAAATTGTTACCCCTCATCTTAGGTGAATTAATAAATAAGGCCTGTGAAAACTGCCTTCCAGGAATTACCATTTTATGGTAACCTTGCATAGACTTCAAGTCAATTTGATGGCTCCTGCAGTCTTGTATACTATTCCTATAATTTGGAGTTAACACTAACATTGTGTTTCAATTGTTTGTTCAGCTATTTCACTTCCTGTGTTAAACTGTTCTTCAGTTTCACTGCTCTTTCTAAATATTCTTCTAAATATTTTTATTAAGTAGAGCAGAGATATCAAATTCTCATCTGATTTTTTTTTTCAACAGAAGCAACCACTGTAGCATGCCTTACTGAACAGTTCCTTTTTTATTGTGCTCTGGTATAGGTGTTAGAAACTAAAATAAAGGCACTGTTTTATTTTGATAATTTTTTTTTAGTGTAGTCACAAAATCATAACTGTCTTATTTTTAGTTTGTTATATGCATTTGTAAATTATTTGAATTGGGGTCAGTAGCCTCGTTGGGGAGAAGGGCATGGCAACCCACTCCAGTATTCTGCCCGGAGAGTCCCATGGACAGAGGAACCTGGCAGGGTATAGTCCATGGGGTTGAGAAAGTCGGACATGACTGAAGCAACTCAGCAGGCAGGCAGGCAGGCAGGCAGGCAGGCAGCCTGGTTGGATTATTGTTAACTGTATTTAAATCCAGTTGTAGTTAATGATTCTCACCAAGAATTTGGTAATGTCTAGAGACATGTCAGTTGTCACAACTGGGTAGATGCTACTGGAATCCAGGGGTGCACTGTGGGATGCTGCTGTACATTTGACACTACAGAGGACAACTCCCCATAATAAGGAATTATTCAGCCCCAGATGTCAACAGTGCTGAGTTAAGAAATGCTGCCATAGGCTGTGTTCCCTGCCCTCCACCTAGCTGTGGAATAATAAAGGATAGTAGGTGGTGGTAAGGGTGCTACTCCTGCCTTTTTATCAACAAGTCTTATAGTTAGTCCAGTTGGGAATTCACTGTCTTATACCCAGTAGGGAATAATGAGTTACTGAAATGGTCAGAGGTCTCGTGCAGGAGAAAATATATATGGTAAATATAATCAGGCAGCTATGCTTATTGAAAATTGATGTGTACTCTTGATACTCTTGTACTCTCTAAAGCAAAAACTCTGTGACTTTTGGAGACACATGATAACCAGATGACTTTGTGCCTCAATTTGCTTTAGACGTTTATTTTGCATCTAGATGATAATAATAGAGTTAAATAATATTTGAAATGTATGGTAAGTGAATAATTATATAATTAGTTACTGTTGTTGCATGGTTTTAGTTTCATGTAGTGGGATAGGGTTTTTGTGAGGCTCTTCTCTTGAATCTGCTTTTTTGAATTTGTGTTTACAGTAAAAATGGAATTTGTAATTTATGAAACCGTTGGAGCATTTGTATAAATTTGTAAGATCCTACTGTCTAATTGTTTTTCCTGAAGTTGACAAAGGGCTTTCATTTTGTTTCTCCAAAAACGTAAAATATAAATCTGAGTAGAAGCAACTTATTCTTACTTTGATAACTAAAAATTATTCTGTAGAAGTATTTGTATCGATTTTTTTCCTTTAAGAAAGTTGACTAAGACATAAAATATATCATACACAGGCTCTAGGATAGTCCAAAGCATTACTTATTTGTACTTGAAAACTTTTTAGAAAGAAAAGTATTATGGAATATCAATATTAACATACTTTTTGTTTATATCAAAATGACAGTACACTGAAAGTATTAGAAGAATTTAGATGTATACACTGGTATCAATAGTTACATAATTTTTTTAAATATATTTACAGCTTCCAAAGGCCCTTATTAGTCCTTGTTGACAGAAACATAGATTTGGCAACTCCTTTACACCATACTTGGACATATCAAGCGTTGGTGCATGATGTACTGGTAAGAGACTAAATATACCACTTTCTGCTAACATGTAGTAACATGCAGTGGTCTCCTTAACTTAAAATTCACATCACAACTACAGAAACACAGATGAGAAGGATGCAGCCAAGAAATGGAAACAAAAAAAGGAATGGAATTTGGAATCACTGGATGTAGAGGCTGAAGAATAGTGAAACCTTGAGGTTTAAAGTTCCAAATTTATAGTCTATATTACAAGATAAGTCAGTGGTATTGTTGAAATGATGGGGGAAGAAAGAATGGAGGAAGATGAGTGGCTGGACTTTTTTAAAAATTTTTCATAATGAGTAAGTAAGTAAATTTGTTCTCCCTGGGGAGCAAAGCTGTTTGTCTTTTTTTTTTCCTTTTTCCCTGGGAAACTGTTAAGCCTCATTTTATGATAAAAATAAATAGTATTTTTTATATTACATTGTATGTTTTCTGAAGTAATTCCACATAGGTATTTTCATGCTTGAAACTAAAATTTGTATTTATACATGCATATATTCATCTATTAAATATTATAAACAGCATGTGATATACACAGATAAGTAAAAACAGCCCTAGTCTCAAAGGCAATGTAAAGAAAAGATGTACACAAGTAATTTCTGTATAACACACTATATAAAAGGGCCAGAATAGTCCCCGTTTGTAAGATAGAAAAATTGAGACACAGAAGTTAAAGAATTTGAACCCAAATTATTGACTCTGCCAAGATCAGCACTCTGTAATTTACTAAATCCTAGCCCAGGCTTCTAGGGAGTGTGGTATTAAATAGCGTCATTATTGCAAACATTGCCTGAAAGGTCATATAGAAAGGAAATGAAAGACATGGAAGATATGGTTTCAGTTTCATGGTTTATTTCTTTAAAAGACAGACTCTAGCTGTAAGAGATGTTAAGGTTACTGATGGAAATTGGCAGTTCTGTGCAATTCTGTATCGTAGAGTCCTTTGCCATTCTGGACTCTAGGATAAGTGTTAATGATAGTGGTCCGCTCTGATTCAGTAGAGAGAATAGCAAGAATCAAAGGGATGCTGAATTCAACTGTAAGTAGCAGAACATGGAAACTAATTCTCATGAATCAATAAGAGGCTGAAGAACTACTATTGCAGTACTTACGCTTTGACAGAACATTCTAGACCCTTGTTTTAGCAGTAAAGCAAGTGAAAATATTCCTTTCTTCTTGTAGCATTCTTTCTTGTAGGAGAGACAAGCAATAAATAAACAATATGTAATATTTCATAAGGTGAAAAGTAATCTGCAGAAAAGTAAAGTAGGTAATGGTGAACAGGTTTGCAGTTTTAAAATAGGGAAGACCTCACTGAAAAAGAGACATTTGAGGGATGATCTAAAGAAGAGAAGATACTAACTTTATATAACTGTATGGGATGGTTACTCGCATTCTAGGCAGAAGGATGCCTGATACCTTTAAAACATGGCAAGGCAGCCAAAGTGGCCAGAGCAAGTAAGGCAGGGGAAAGTAGCAGGAGATGAAGCAAAATGGAACACAGGGTGCAGTGTAGCATAAAGGCCACTGTAAGGATATTGATTTTTTTTTTAAAAAATACTGTCTTTCTTGCTTCACTGGGTCTTTGTTGCTGCATGTGGGCTTTCCCCAGTGGCGAGTGGGGAGCCAGCGGTATGCAGGCTTCTCACTGTGGTGGCTTCTCCTGTTGTGGAGCATGAGCTCTAGCGCACACGAGTTTCAGCTGTTGCAGCACATGGACCCAGTAGTTCTGGCACATGGGACCTAGCTGGCCCGTGGCATGTGGGATCTTCCTTGACAACCTATGTCCCCTACACTGGCAGGTGGATTCTTAAGCACTGGAACACCAGGGAAGTCCAGGATATTGATTTGAGGGAAGTGGAGAGCCAGGTGCAGTTTTGAGTAAAGGAGTGACATCTGATACACATTTTAAGAATATCATCCTAGCTACTATTTTCCATACAGTGGAAGAACAGAAGAGACCTTTTGGCCAACCTAATATATTGAAAGGCTCCTTGGGGCTACAGAAAGGGTCAAGAAGATCAGTTCAGTGTTGCAGTTATCTTAAGAGATGGTAGATAGTATAAAGCATCAAGACAAAAAACAATCTGGAGAGGTTGCATATCTCTCCCTTTGAATGGAAAATGGATTAATAAGTATGCATGTCTACCAAAAAAAAGAGAGAGATGGTAGAGATATACAACAGGATGGAAATGGTGATGGTTGTGATAGTCTATTCACTTCAGTTGCTCAGTCGTGTCCAACTCTGCCACCTCATGGACTGCAGCACACCAGGCCTCCCTGTCCATCGCCAACTCCCTGAGTTTACTCAAACTCATGTCCATTGAGTTGGTAATGCCATCCAACCATCTCATCCTCTGTCATCCTTTTCTCCTCCCACCTTTAATCTTTCCCAGCATCAGGGTCTTTTCAAATGAGTCCATTCTTCACACCAGGTGGCCAAATATTGGAGTTTCAACTTCAACATCAGTTCTTCCAATGAATATTCAGAACTCATTTCCTTTAGGATGAACTGGTTGGATCTCCTTGCAGTCCAGGAGACTCTCCAAGAGTCTTCTCCAACACAACAGTTCAAAAGCATCAGTTCTTCAGTGCTCAGCTTTCTTTATAGTCCAACTCTCAAATCTATACATGACCACAGGAAAAACCATAACTTTGACTAGATGGACCTCTGTTGGCAAAGTAATGTCTCTGCTTTTCAATATGCTGTCTAGGTTGGTTATAACTTTTTTTCCAAGGAGTAAGCGTCTTTTAATTTCATGGCTGCAGTCACCATCTGCAGTGATTTTGGAGCTCAAAAAGATAAAGTCTGTTACTGTTTCCACTGTTTCCTCATCTATTTGCTATGAAGTGATGGGACCAGATGCCATGGTCTTTGTTTTCTGAATGTTGAGTTTCAAGCCAACTTTTTCACTCTCCTCTTTCACTTTCATCAAGAGGCTCTTTAGTTCTTTGCTTTCTGCCATAAGGGTGGTGTCATCTGCATATCTGAGGTTATTGATATTTCTCCCGGCAATCTTGATTGCAGCTTGTGCTTCTTCCAGCCCAGCGTTTCTCATGATGTACCCTGCATATAAGTTAAATAAGCAGGGTGACAATATACAGCCTTGACATACTCCTTTTCCTATTTGGAACCAGTCTGTTGTTCCATGTCCAGTTCTAACTGTTGCTTCCTGACCTGCATACAGATTTCTTAGGAGACAGGTCAGGTAGTCTGGTATTCCCATCTCTTCAAGAATTTTCCACAGTTTGTTGTGATCCACACCGTCAAAAACTTTGGCAGAGTCAGTTAAGCAGAAGTAGCTATTTTTCTGGAACTCTCTTGCTTTTTCGATGATCCAGTGAATGTTGGCAACTTGATCTCTGGTTCCTCTGCCTTTTCTAAATCTAGCTTGAACATCTGGAAGTTCTCAGTTCATGTACTTGTTGAAGCCTGGCTTGTAGAATTTTGAGCATTACTTTGCTGGTATGTGAGATGAGTGCATTTGTACGGTAGTTTGAGCATTCTTTGGCATTGCCTTTCTTTGGGATTAGATTGAAAACTGACCTTTTCCAGTCCTGTGGGCACTGCTGAGTTTTCCAAATTTGCTGGCGTATTGAGCGCAGCACTTTCACAGCATCATCTTTCAGGATTTGAAACAGCTCAACTGGAATTCATTCCATCACCTCCACTAGCTTTGTTCATAGTGATGCTTCCTAAGGCCCACTTGACTTCACATTCCAGGATGTCTGGCTTTAGGTTTGTGATCACACCATCATGATTATCTAGGTCATGAAGATCTTTTTGTATAGTTCTTCTGTGTATTCTTGCCACCTCTTCTTAATATCTTCTGCTTCTGTTAGGGCCATACCATTTCCGTCCTTTATTGTGCCCATCTTTGCATGAAATATTCCCTTGGTATCTCTAATTTTCTTGAAGGGATCTCTAGACTTTCCCATTCTATTGTTTTCCTCTATTTCTTTGCATTGATCACTCTTAAATGTAGAGTAATAGAATTGACTGATGAATTGTATGCAAGATGTAAGAGAGAAGAGCCAAAGATGATGCCAAAGTTTTGGTCATTGTGAATGAACACTATTGAGATGGGAAAGATGTGGAAGAAGCAGTTTTGGGGGGAAGATCAGAGGTTGAGTTTTGGACATATTAAATGTGAGATACTTATTAAAATACTGAAGTATAGCTAATATCATTAGGTAGGGAGTTGATATTAGCTATACTTCAGTATAGGAGTCTGAAGTTAAGGAGAAACGTCTAGAGAAATAAATTTAGAAGTAGTTCATATATAAGTGGCATTTAAAACCAGGAGATAAGATGGGATCACCAAGGGAATGAATATAGATAGAGAAGAGCGAAGGGGTCTAAGAACTGATCTCTGAGGCTTTTCAACATCTAGAGATGGGAGTGGTGAATAGGATTTTAATGATTTTATCTATTTATATATTTTGGCTGTGCTAGGTCTTCATTGTTGCATCTTTTCTTTAGTTTTAACAAGTAGGGGCTACTCTCTGGTTGTGGTGCATGGGCCTCTTGTTGCTGGGCCTGGGCTCTGAGGCATGTGGGCATCAGGAGTTGTGGCTCAAGGACTCCAGTAGTTGCTGTTCCTGCCTCCGGAGCAGAGGCTCAACAGTTGTGGTGCTCCAGCATAGTTGTTCCATGGCTTGTGTGATCTTCTCAGACCCGAGACTGAACTTGTATTTCCTGCATTAGCAGGAGTATTCTTTACCAAGGAGTCATCAGGAAAGCCCCCCCCCAGAAAGATTTTTAAATGAGAAGTAGTACAGCATGTTTGGAGAATGCAATGGCACCCCACTCCAGTACTCTTGCCTAGAAAATCCCATGGACAGAGGAGCCTGGTAGGCTGCAGTCCATGGGGTCGCCAAGAGTGGGACACAACTGAGTGACTTCACTTTCACTTTTCACTTTCATTCATTGGAGAAGGAAATGGCAACCCACTCCGTTGTGCTGCCTGGAGAATCCCAGGGACGGGGGAGCCTGGTGGGCTGCTGTCTATGGGGTCGCACAGAGTCGGACACGACTGAAGTGACTTAGCAGCAGCAGCAGCACAGCATGTTTATGTATTCCCCATTGGTGATTGATAGAAAAGCTGATTGTAGAGATAAGAGTGTCCTATAGGTCTGAAGGAGGCCATTAGTGACCAGAACAACTACAGACCAGAGTTGCCTAGTGTTGACATTTATTGACATTTGGGGCCTGATACTTCTTTGTTGTAGGGGGCTTCGTATGCTTTGTAGGACGTTTAGCAGCATCCCTGACCTCTACCCTCTAGATACCAATAGCAGCCCTTAGTTCTGACAACCATTGTCACATATACCCAGAGGCCAAAGAAGGGCAGAATTGTTTCTTAAGAACTACTGTTACAGGCTGATGATGGGGGCTTCAGAGCTGGAGTTGTTTTAGGGAAGAGGACAAGTGAAGAGTCTGGGAGTAACAAGGAAGACACCCAGCCTGATCCTAAGTCCAGTAGTATGAGACGTGTGACAAGTAAAAAAGAAGGTGATTGCTATCTGAGAAGGCTACAGGGGATTGCCAGTTGTAGTTCAACTAGAGCAAGAAAGTACAATGGACGTTAAGAATATATGTTCAGAATAGGAGACTTTGCTGATGTCTGGGTACAAGTCCTAGAGGGTAGACAGAATGGTTTCAGGAATCCAGTAAGAATGAGAGATGGGATCTGGAAGGGGATAATATAAAGACCCAAATGGATTGATGGACATGATGAGGTAATTTCGATAGTCTCAAATTAGCTTTAATTGGTGGGACCCTGACTGTTTGGTGGGAGCAAGGGTCTTAGAGCATATAGTTCAGAGGTCACATATTCACTCCTGCCACTGGTGTGGGGAGGCTATATAGAGTATTGAGATACTGGGATCCTTTCTAATACCTGAACTTGAAGCGTTCCTGGAGGAAATGAAAGTATGTGCTGCTCTGAGTGAAGGAAATAAAATGTATGTAGAGGTAATTGCAGTATAAAGGAAGAAGCTGAGTCTCCACTGTCAGTAGAAAACTTGAGAAACACAAGTTACAGCAGACATTCCCCCAAACTAGGCAAGGTGTATACTGGTTGTGAGATTTTTTTGCTGTTCTAGAGTGAAATGCGAATAATAAGGAATATGAAATGAGTTTTTCTGACTGAGCTTTATACTAGTTTTCTTTAATGCTTTACATTGTATTACCCTTGTAATCCTTATGAGGTAGAATATACTGTTAATAATTTTTATTTTCTACTCTTTGAGGTTAAAATATACTTTAAAAATATAAGATGGTAGAAGTATACGATAGGGCCTTGGGGGTTTGTTCTGATCTTCACAGAATAAAAAGTTGGAAACCATGTATTTCCAATCAATTCAGTTCAACAAATACTATGTGCCTCCTCTGTACCAGACACTGTGCTGGTCACTGGGATTTAAGGAAAACCAAGCGGGCATGATCCCTGCCTATGTGGAGGTTAGAATAGATGGGTTGTAAATAACCTTCATGCAGCCCATTCCAATAAAATATATTCCTGCAGATATTTGAGTTATTGGTCTTTTTATTTTGTGTTATAAATAATAGAGAAGTACACATCCCTAGTTAACTTTCTTTCTGAGGCTAGGTTCTCAGATTCCGTATTACCCTTTAAGGCATCTTTTCTCATAACACAAATGGTCTTACGAAAATATTCTTTGAAAAAAATCATTTATAATAACCTATACAACTTACATTGACTTAATCCTGTTCGTTAATTTTAATACAGTTTGTAGATGTGAAAAAACTATAACTGAGATAGCACAGCCAGTTGTAACCAAGGCTTTTGTTATTGTTGATGATTGTTAAAAACCACAGCTTATGAAGTTTCCGCCAAGCTTTAACTCCTTAATAGTTATACCCTCTACCTCCACAAGATGGAGCAAGAGTTCTAGATGAGAATTTCAGGTTTACCTTGAAATTGGAAATTGCTTTTTATATTAAATATTTTTGCCTGAAAATCCAGAACATTGGTAATATTTATGTATTGGACCCTGGAAACTACTGTGAAAATTCACATAGCTTCTCTGTGTGTCAGAGGAAAATTGTTGTCATTTAATATGGGAAAGACACTCTTCTGATGAAAAACTTGGCAGTGCGCCTTTCCTTTATCAGGATATAAAAAACAAAATAAGTAATTAGCAAGTCGTGATTCCTTTTTATTATGTCTTGGTTGCAGTGACAGTGGTTTTCATTGTTGAACTGCAGTGAGTATTTTAGGCAAATGTAATGGGCATCATTTCACCACAGTGTCTTGTCTTTAGTTGGTCTTCGTTTTTTTTGAAATCTTGGGTGCCCTTTTTTTGAACCTTTGGCCCTCCACTACTGACTCATTAGATCAGAATTTATACTGATATACATAAGGACTTTAATAAAGTTCATTTTGTTCGTACCACTCAAGAAAAGGAAGTCATTTCCAAGTTCAGTCAGTTCAGTTACTCAGTCGTGTCCGACTTTGCGACCCCATGAATCGCAGCACGCCAGGCCTCCCTGTCCATCACCATCTCCCGGAGTTCACTCAGACTCGCGTCCATTGAGTCAGTGATGCCATCCAGCCATCTCATCCTCTGTCGTCCCCTTCTCCTCCTGCCCCCAATCCCTCACAGCATCAGAGTCTTTTCCAATGAGTCAACTCTTCACATGAGGTGTCCAAAGTACTGGAGTTTCAGCTTTAGCATCATTCCTTCCAAAGAAATCCCAGGGTTGATCTCCTTCAGAATGGACTGGTTGGATCTCCTTGCAGTCCAAGGGACTCTCAAGAGTCTTCTCCAACACCACAGTACAAAATTATCAATTCTTCGGCGCCCAGCTTTCTTCACAGTCCAACTCTCACATCCATACATGACCACAGGAAAAACCATAGCCTTGACTAGACGGACCTTAGTCGGCAAAGTAATGTCTCTGCTTTTGAATATGCTATCTAGGTTGGTCATAACTTTTCTTCCAAGGAGTAAGCGTCTTTTAATTTCATGGCTGCAGTCACCATCTGCAGAGATTTTGGAGCCCCCCAAAATAAAGTCTGACACTGTTTCCACTGTTTCCCCATCTATTTCCCATGAAGTGATGGGACTGGATGCCATGATCTTCGTTTTCTGAATGTTGAGCTTTAAGCCAACTTTTTCACTCTCTACTTTCACTTTCATCAAGAGGCTTTTTAGTTCCTCTTCACTTTCTTCCATAAGGGTGGTGTCATCTGCATATCTGAGATTATTGATATTTCTCCCGGCAATCTTGACTCCAGCTTGTGTTTCTTCCAGTCCAGCATTTCTCATGATGTACTCTTCATAGAGGTTAAATAAGCAGGGTGACAATATACAGCCTTGACATACTCCTTTTCCTATTTGGAACCAGTCTGTTATTCCATGTCCAGTTCTAACTGTTGCTTCCTGACCTGCATACAGATTTCTCAAGAGGCAGGTCAGGTGGTCTGGTATTCCCATCTCTTTCAGAATTTTCCACAGTTTCTTGTGACCCACATAGTCAAAGGCTTTGGCATAGTCATTAAAGCAGAAATAGATGTTTTTCTGGAACTCTCTTGCTTTTTCCATGATTCAGCGGATGTTGGCAATTTGATCTCTGGTTCCTCTGCCTTTTCACTATTCCTGCCTTGAGAACCCCATGAACAGTGTGAAAAGGCAAAATGATAGGATACTGAAAGAGGAACTCCCCAGGTCAGTAGGTGCCCAACACGCTACTGGAGATCAGTGGAGAAATAACTCCAGAAAGAATGAAGGGATGGAGCCAAAGCAAAAACAATACCCAGCTGTGGATGTGACTGGTAATAGAAGCAAGGTCCGATGCAATAAAGAACAATATTACATAGGAACCTGGAATGTCAGGTCCATGAATCAAGGGAAATTGGAAGTGGTCAAACAAGATGGCAAGAGTGAACGTCGACATTTCCAAGTTAATATATAATAAAAGGGTATTAGAAAAACATTTTACGATCACTCATTTTCTTTTTTTAATATAAATTTATTTATTTCAATTGGAGGCTAATTACAGTATTTTAGTGGTTTTGCCATACATTGACATGAATCTGCCACAGATGTACATGTGTTCCCCATCCTGAACCGCCCCCCACCCCATCCCATCCCTCTGAGTCATCCCAGTGCATCAGGCCTGAACACTCTGTATCATGCATTGAACCTGGACTGGTGATTTGTTTCACATATGATAATATACATGTTTCAATGCCATTCTCCCAAATCATCCCCCCCTCACCTCTCCCACAGAGTCCAAAAGACTCTTCTATACATCTGTGTCTCTTTTGCTGTCTCACATACAGGGTTATTGTTACCATCTTTCTAAATTCTATATATATGCATTAGTCTACTGTATTGTTGTTTTTCTTTCTGGCTTACTTCACTCTGTATAATAGGCTCCAGTTTCATCCACCTCACTAGAACTGATTCAAATGTATTCTTTTTAATGGCTGAGTAATATTCCATTGTGTATATGTACCACAGCTTTCTTACCCATTTGTCTGCTGAGGGACATCTAGGTTGCTTCCACATCCTGGCTATTATAAACAGTGCTGCAGTGAACATTGGGGTACACGTGTCTCTTTCAGTTCTGGTTTCCTCAGTGTGTATTCCCAGTAGTGGGATTGCTGGATCATATGGCAGTTCTATTTCCAGTTTTTTAAGGAATCTCCACACTGTTCTCCTTAGTGGCTGTACTCGTTTGCATTCCCACCAACAGTGTAAGAGCGCTCCCTTTTCTCCACACCCTCTCCAGCATTTATTGCTTGTAGACTTTTGGATAGCAGCCGTTCTGACTGGTGTGAAATGGTACCTCATTGTGGTCTTGATTTGCATTTCTCTGATAATGAGTGATGTTGAACATCTTTTTATGTGTGTGTTAGCCATCTGTATGTCTTCTTTGGAGAAATGTCTGTTGCGTTCTTTGGCCCATTTTTTACTGGGTCGTTTATTTTTCTGGAATTGAGCTGCAGGAGTTGCTTGTATGTTTTTGAGATTAATTCTTTGTCAGTTGCTTCTTTTGCTATGATTTTCTCCCATTCTGAAGGCTGTCTTTTCACCTTGCTTATAGTTTCCTTTATTGTGCAAAAGCTTTTAAGTTTAATTAGGTCCCATTTGTTTATTTTTGCTTTTATTTCCAATACTCTGGGAGGTGGATCATAGAGGATCCTGCTGTGATTTATGTCGGAGAGTGTTTTGTCTGTTTTCTTCTAGGAGTTTTATAGTTTCTGGTCTTATGTTTAGATCTTTAATCCATTTTGAGTTTATTTTTGTGTATGGTGTTAGAAAGTGATCTAGTTTCATTCTTTTACAAGTGGTTGACCAGTTTTCCCAGCACCACTTGTTAAAGAGATTGTCTTTTCTACACTGTATATTCTTGCCTCCTTTGTCAAAGATAAGGTGTCCATAGGTGCATGGGTTTATCTCTGGGCTTTTATTTTGTTCCATTGATCTATATTTCTGTCTTTGTGCCAGTACCATACTGTCTTGATGACTGTGGCTTTGTAGTAGAGCCTGAAGTCAGGGAGACTGATTCCTCCAGTTCCATTCTTCTTTCTCAAGATTGCTTTGGCTATTCAAGGTTTTTTGTATTTCCATACAGATTGTGAAATTATTTGTTCTAGTTCTCTGAGAAATACCATTGGTAGCTTGATAGGGATTGCATTGAATCTATAGATTGCTTTGGGTAGTATACTCATTTTCACTACATTGATTCTTCTAATCCATGTACATGGTATATTTCTCCATCTATTTGTGTCCTCTTTGATTTCTTTCACCAGTGTTTTATAGTTTTCTATATATAGGTCTTTTGTTTCTTTAGGTAGATATATTCCTAAGTATTTTATTCTTTTTGTTGCAATGGTGAACGAAATTGTTTCCTTAATTTCTCTTTCTGTTTTCTCATTGTTAGTGTATAGGAATGCAAGGGATTTCTGAGTGTTGATTTTATATCCTTCAACTTTACTATGTTCATTGATTAGCTCTAGTAATTTTCTGGTGGAGTCTTTAGGGTTTTCTATGTAGAGGATCATGTCATCTGCAAATAGTGAGAGTTTTACTTCTTCTTTTCCAATCTGGATTCCTTTTATTTCTTTTTCTGCTCTGATTGCTGTGGCCAAAACTTCCAAAACTGTGTTGAGTAGTAGTGGTGAGAGTGGGCACCCTTGTCTTGTTCCCAACTTTAGGGGAAATGCTTTCAGTTGTTCACCATTGAAGATAATGTTTGCTGTGGGTTTGTCATATATAACTTTTATTATGTTGAGGTATGTTCCTTCTATTCCTGCTTTCTGGAGGGTTTTTATCATAAATGGTTGTTGAATTTTGTCAAAGGCTTTCTCTGCATCTATTGAGATAATCATATGGTTTTTATCTTTCAGTTTGTTAATGTGGTGTATTATGTTGATTGATTTGCAAATATTGAAGAATCCTTGCATCCCTGGGATAAAGCCCACTTGGTCATGATGTATGATCTTTTAATATGTTGGTGGATTCTGTTTGCTAGAATCCTGTTAAGGGTTTTTGCATCTATGTTCATCAGTGATATTGGCCTGTAGTTTTCTTTTTTTGTGGCATCTTTGTCTGGTTTTGGTATTAGGGTGATGGTGGCCTCATAGAATGACTTTGGAAGTTTACCTTCCTCTGCAATTTTCTGGAAGAGTTTGAGTAGGATAGATGTTAGCTCTTCTCTAAATTTTTGGTAGAATTCAGCTGTGAAGCCGTCTGGTCCTGAGCTTTTGTTTGCTGGAAGATTCCTGATTACAGTTTTGGTTTCTGTGCTTGTGATGGGTCTGTTAAGATTTTCTACTTCTCCCTGGTTCAGTTTTGGAAACTTGTACTTTTCTGAGAATTTGTCCATTTCTTTCCAAGTTGTCCATTTTATTGACATATAGTCGCTAATAGTAGTCTCTTATGATCCTTCGTATTTCTGTGTTGTCTGTTGTGATTTCTCCATTTTCATTTCTAATTTTGTTGATTTGATTCTTCTCCCTCTTTTTTCTTGATGAGTCTGGCTAATGGTTTGTCAATTTCATTTATCTTCTCAAAGAACCAGCTTTTGGCTTTGTTGATTTTTGCTATGGTCTCTTTTGTTTCTTTTGCATTTATTTCTGCCCTAATTTTTAAGATTTCTTTCCTTCTACTAACCCTGGAGTTGTTCATTTCTTCCTTTTCTAGTTGCTTTAGGTGTAGAGTTAGGTTATTTATTTGACTTTTTTCTTGTTTCTTGAGGTAAGCCTGAATTGCTATGAACCTTCCCCTTTGTACTGCTTTTACAGTGTCACATAGGTTTTGAGTTGTTGTGTTTTCATTTTCATTCGTTTCTATGCATGTTTTGATTTCTTTTTTGATTTCTTCTGTGATTTGTTGGTTATTCAGCAGCGTGTTGTCAGCCTCCATTTGGAATTTTTAATAGTTTTTCCCTTGTAATTGACATCTAATCTTACTGCATTGTGGTCAGAAAAGATGCTTGGAATAGTTTCAATTTTTTTGAATTTACCAAGGCTAGATTTATGGCCCAAGATGTGATCTATCCTGGAGAAGGTTCCATGTACACTTGAGGAAAAGGTGAAATTCATTGTTTTGGGGTGAAATGTCCTATAGATATCCATTAGGTCTAACTGGTCTATTGTATCATTTAAAGTTTGTGTTTCCTTGTTAATTTTCTGTTTAGTTGATCCATCCATAGGTGTGAGTAGGATATTAAAGTTTCCCACTATTATTGTGTTATTGATAATTTCCCCTTTCATACTTGTTAGCATTTGTCTTACATATTGCGGTGCTCCTATGTTGGGTGCATATATGTTTATAATTGTTATATCTTCTCGGATTGATCCTTTGATCATTATGTAGTGTCCTTCTTTGTCTCTTTTCACAGGCTTTATTTTAAAGTCTATTTTATCTGATATGAGTATTGCTACTCCTGCTCTCTTTTGGTCTCTATTTGCATGGAATATCTTTTTCCAGCCCTTCACTTTCAGTTTGTATGTGTCCCTTGTTTTGAGGTGGGTCTCTTATAGACAACTTATATAGGGGTCTTGTTTTTGTATTCATTCAGTCAGTCATTGTTTTTTGGTTGGGGCATCCAACCCATTTACATTTAAGGTAATTATTTATAAGTATGATCCCGTTGCCGTTTACTTTGTTGTTTTGGGTTCGAGTTTATACACTCTTTCTGTGTCTAGAGATGATCCTTTAGCATTTGTTGGAGAGCTGGTTTGGTGGTGCTGAATTCTCTCAGCTTTTGCTTGTCTGTAAAGCTTTTGATTTCTCCTTCATATTTGAATGAGATCCTTGCTGGGTACAGTAATCTGGTCTGTAGCTTTTTCTCTTTCATTACTTTAAGTATGTCCTCCCATTCCCTTCTGGCCTGAAGAGTTTCTATTGAAAGATCAGCTGTTATCCTTATGGGAATCCCCTTGTATATTATTTGTTGTTTTTCCCATGCTGCTTTTAATATTTGTTCTTTGTGTTTGATCTTTGCTAATTTGATTAATATGTGTCTTGGGGTGTTTTGCCTTGGATTTATCCTGTTTAGGACTCTCTGGGTTTCTTGGACTTGGGTGACAATTTCCTTCCCCATTTTAGGGAAGTTTTCAACTATTATCTCCTCAAGTATTTTCCCATGGTCTTTCTTTTTGTCTTCTTCTGGGATTCCTATGATTCGAATGTTGGGGTGTTTAACATTGTCCCAGAGGTCTCTGAGATTGCCCTCATTTCTTTTAATTCTTTTTCTTTTTTCCTCTCTGCTTCATTTATTTCCACCCTTCTATCTTACACCTCACTTATCGTATCTTCTGCCTCCATTATTCTACTGTTGGTTCCCTCCAGAGTGTTTTCAATCTCATTTATTACATTATTCATTATATATTGACTCTTTTTTATTTCTTCTAGGTCCCTGTTAAACCTTTCTTGCATCTTCCAAATCCTTGTCTCCAGGCTATTTATCTATAACTCCATTTTGTTTTCAAGATTTTGGATCGTTTTCACTATCATTATTTGGAATTCTTTATCAGGTAGATTCCCTATCTCTTCCTCTTTTGTTTGGTTTGGTGGGCATTTATCCTGTTCCTTTACCTGCTGAGTATTTCTCGGTCTTTTCACCTTGTTTAGATTGCTGTGTTTGAGGTGGCCTTTCTGTGCTGTGGCAGTTTGTGTTTCCTCTTTATTGTGGAGGTTCCTTGCTGTGGGTGGAGTTGGATGGGTGGCTTGTCAAGATTTCCTGGTTAGGGAAGCTTGTGTCAGTGTTCTGTTGGGTGGAGCTGGATTTCTTCTCTCTGGGGTGCAGTGAAGTGTCCAGTAGTGAGTTTTGAGATGTCTGTGGGTTTGGTGTGACTTTGGGCAGCCTGTATATTGAAGCTCAGGGCTATGTTCCTGTGTTGCTGGAGAATTTTCGTGGTATGTCTTGCTCTGGAACTTGTTCGCCCTTGGGTCGTGCTTGGTTTCAGTATAGGTATGGAGGCTTTTGATGAGCTCCTTTCGATTAACGTTCCCTGGTGTCAGGAGTTCTCTGGTGTTCACAGGTTTTGGACTTAAGCCTCCTGCCTTTGGTTTTCAGTATTATTCTTACAGTAGCCTCAAGACTTCTCCGTCTCCTTTCGAAGACAATGGGCTGCCTTTCTGGGTGCCTGATGTCCTCTGCCAGCATTCAGAAGTTGTTTTGTGGAATTTGCTCAGCGTTCAAATGTTCTTTCGATGAATTTGTGGGGAAGAAAGTGGTCTCCCCGTCCTATTCCTCCGCCATCTTAGGACTGCCCCCCTACTCATTTTCTTAAGCTTCATGACATTTCTGCATTTGGCTGATTGTATCTTTGTGGGGTAAAATTTGACTTTATTTCTCTTTTCTCCAGTATTTCCTATAAACTGATAGATCTAGACACTTAATTCCTCGCCAAAATAAAAGTTCCTTTTACTTTGCTTGGCTTTTCTTCTTATGTGGATATAATTCTCAGCTCTTCATAAATAGGTGTTACATATATTACCCAAATGTAATGTTTTAATATTGGCTCTGTCTGTTTCTCTTGGACTGCTTTAGCTTGTGTAAGAAAAAGAAGACTACTGAATACTTACCTGTGTTTTTAGCACTTCCCAGTGGAATTTCTTTTTTTGCTTTTTTTTCCCCAATGAGATTTCTTTCTGTCTGCTGGTTTTGCATACCATTGTCCAGTCTTCTAAGTCAGGAAAATATGAATATCAGTAGAAATAGATTAGACTCTGCCATGTTAAAACTAATTCTGTTGTCTTTTATTTGTGTATAAATGTTCAGTTTCTTTAACATGATTGAGTACAGCACAGAATATTCTGATTTCCCAATTTTTAAGGCTAAAATTACTTTTCCTTATTTGCCTGGCTATTATTGCAAACAGTGGGAATGTTCTGCCACTATTATTTCTCAAAACTCTTAACTTCTTTTATTCTTTTAGCATTTTGTGTTTTAAGTATTCCATCAATACTTTAATGTAATAATATGCTCTCCTATTTTTAGAGCACTAATTTTGCTAACAGACTACTTTGATTTTGAATGTACCGTGTCATCCCCATGGAAATAGTACTTCACTATAAATTCTAGTTCATAAAGCTTAGCTCTTCAGAAATGTTTCTCTTCTTCATTATCTTTGTTTTGTTACATAACTTTTAAAAACAAAGGATCTTCTCAGATGTGGCTGTTAACATCTATTTATTGTGCTTTTTCCTATATGGATGATTTGTTGTGCAAAGGTGAGGTTAATATATGGATTGAGAAAAGGAATTAAATAGGGTTATGTTTATCCTATGATAATTTAAAGAGTCTATAGGAAAGGCATAATACTAACAATATAGTATACTCTTCTTTGTCAACAGACTTATTACTTACTCTACCAGCAGTTAGACGTCTACATATTTCACACACTGGTTTTTTATGTAATGGGGAAAATGGCTAGGAAGTAAGCTACTATAACAAATTTATTCATGAAAGTTATAAGGTATGGTCTAAGGATATAAACACAGTATTAATGATCTTTTTCTATCAATAGGAAATTAAATTGTATTGACTACAGTCAATTTGCTAAGACCTAGAAGCTTAATCATTGAGCACATATCTTAGAATTAAGATGATTTTATCACAGCCATGGTAGATAATTTCTCCATATGAATTCTTTTGCTTATCATTCATTTACTCACTTATTGATGTCCATGTTTTCCCTAGTTCACTGTTCCTCAGAATAGAGTTGAACCATAAAACATTGCTGTTACATGAAGGAACTAAACAGATAACTTCATTAATTTTGTATGTTTGTTTTTTGAGAAGGGGGCAGGGAATCAAACCTCAAGTAAGTAAAATTATGTCTACACAGGAAAGCTTAGCAACCACTAGTCTGACTGGCTCTTAGAATTTATGTGAAAGGGAATGCTATTATTGGAACTTCTGTTATAATTTTTTTTTAATGCAGTTCATCAAGTAACAGATCAGGCTATTAATATCCTGTAAGAGTTTAAAAATTATATTTAAGATTATGTTTGTTGTTGGAAACAATTAAGCATCAAGAGACCGGATCAAATAAATAGAGTCAAATATTCAACTACTATGTAGACATGATAAAAATAAGATAGATGTATATATTCAGAGAAGAGCTCTAAATACAGTATTAATTGAGAAAAGTGAAATACTAAGTATATATAATATAATCTCATTCTTTACAACTTAAGGGATATTTGTTTACTGACATTTGCAAAAATATTTTACTAGTAGGATACACAAGAACCTTAACATGGTTTTATGTATTTTTTGAATTGTAATCATATACATCTACTGCTTAATTAAAATACATAAACAATTAAAAGTACCTTTATGTAGTAAAACATTGGAAGAAGGTCTTTTAAATTTCAGAATCTGTATTTTGTCCTTGGAAATAGTAGATAAGGCAGCAATAATCTGTGTTATTTTTATTGTTGTAGGAAATGTTCTTAAACTTAGAAAACTGTTACTTAAAACAGGATTACTCTTTCCTAGGATTTCCACTTGAACAGAGTTAACTTGGAAGAGTCTTCAGGAATGGAGAATTCTCCAGCTGGTGCTAGACCAAAGAGAAAAAACAAGAAGTCTTATGATTTAACTCCAGTTGATAAATTTTGGCAGAAACATAAAGGAAGGTAAATAAGAATAACATTGATAAGTAAGAAATTCAATCCCTAAAAAAATGCAAAAATGTCACCTGACTTAATTAATTTGATTAAAAAAAAGTCAAAACCAGTCATAATGGTTCATCTACGCAATGAATAAGAACTGTAAATTAGTCTAAGGAGCTGTGTCTTTATTGCTTACTTTCCTAGTTCTTATGTTGTTTTTGCACTTCCCTTTAAAATATGTCCATTCCATATGATTTTATAGACTTTATACGTAGTCTTTCTAAATTTCATTTCTGTTCCAATTGACCCTCTGTAGCACTATTTCTGCCTTTTATTAAGATTGGTTTTGGTGATCGGGAAACATCAAGGTGTGATCTACCCTTTTTGTTCCATGCTTGCCTTCGGACAAACCCAGTTTTAGCTATCTGTGAAGAAAATACTTAAACCTGAAAACCAGTTTTATTCAAAGTACATTAGGAATAATAGGTGAAAAAATTGTAGCAATTTGCCATTTAATTTATTATAGGCAGGTATTCATATCCCATGTGTTGCTATGATCCTTTAATTGAGGGTAGTTCATGAGCTCAGTAACTGCTGTGTAAATTACCAGTGGTATTATGGCTAGAGGAATCTTTGTAAACAAACAGAAAAATCATTCCTCTGAGAGAAAAAGAATGTTGCTCATCAACAATTATGGAAGTACAATGTTATTTATTATAATTTGGGCTGTTTCAACTGCTACGGTATATATAGTAGCATCTGTCTATCCATCTCTATATATCTGTGTCCTTGATATTGCTTTCTTTTTGGTCTTACTTATGTTTAAAGAGAAGTAGGATGTAGACTTGGTTCAACATGATTGGGCTTTTTTTTATGTTTTATTTCTTTTTATTTATACCTTTCTCTCTCTCTCTCTTTTTTTTTTTTAATTTATTAACACTGGAAATCATACTGCTATAACAAATAGTTTCAGTGTGTCTACAGTGAAAAGTTACTGTCTTTCCCTCTCTCTGACTAATGCAGTTTTGGGTACTGTTGTAATTTTCCTTATTTTATATGGTTTTCTTCTCTTTGAAATCCCATTGTCTACATTTCCTTTTAGAATAGTAAAGTATAAGAATTTACATTATTTATCAAGGATGCAAGATATTTTAAAGTTAACTTTAAAGTTCACATTCCCTCATAGACAAACAAAAGCTTAAACGAAAACAATTTTATTCACATATGGAAATTTTGAATATTTTCCTTAGACCATATGTTTAGGAACAGTCTAAGAGCATGAACTTTGAATAATATGAACTTTAATTTTTTGTTAGGCAGAAATAGCCCCCACTTTGAATATCATGCAATGATAGTAATACAGGCACAGACACTGGGAGACAGCACAGAATTAAAACAAATGACCTAAATCTCTCTCGGCTTCATTTTCCTCATCAGTAAGATGTGGGATGATAATTCTACCTATTGTCCTATTTCAGAAGGTTGTTGTGAAGATTGACATAATATAAAGAAGTAACTTGCCCCAAATGATCCAGCTTTCATTGGTAAAAGCAGAATGAAAACCAGTTCTGGCAGATTCCAAAGTCCCTGGTCTTAACTGTCAATACTATGTGTTTACCTTACAAAACTGTGGTCAGAATTAAATGAGACAATAGAGATGGATTCTTAGCATAGTATTTGGCATATAGCAGTAGTAGTAGTAGTGGTGGTAGTCACTCAGTGCTGTCTGATTACGACCCCTCAGACTGTAGCCCGCCAGGCTCCTCTGTCCATGGGATTCTCCAGGCAAGACGACTGGAGTGGGTAGCCATTCCCTTCTCCAGAGGATCTTCCCGACCCATGGGGTCTAACCCAGGTCTTCTGCACTTCAGGCAGATTCTTTACTGTCTGAGCTACAGGGAAGTCACTTAACTCCCTTGGCATACAGTAATCTCTCAGTAAATGCAGGCAGTGATCATTGTCTGTCAGCCCTGAGACCTAAAGGTACTAGAAATTTTAAGGATGAGCCAGAACATTTTACCTGCTCACTGCTATCTTTTGCCAACAGACTCCTCTGAATCTCAGTTAGGGCCTGCATTTGTCATGTAAAACTGGACTGTGTTCCTCACAGTCATTTCATATTTTGTCATTTCTTTGCTGATCATCAATGAAGTGTTATCAAGTATCAGAATGGAGGAATGGGGAAAAGTTTTTATTTTATTGCTTGATGAGAAGTGACCGTTTCTTCCTTAAAAGAGAGAAAGCTTCTGGCCTCCCCTAAGGCTGTAGATGAAAAATACTTATGTTAGGAACTATTTCTTGGTCAGCACATACTCATCTAGATAACATTCAGGATTAACACTGCATGACAGTTTCTACCTGAATTGCTCAATGATTGCAGATGAGTTGTATCTGAAGTCTATGGAAATTGCTCCTAAACTGAGGGGTTTAGCAGCTGTACATACTGAGAAGATATCAGGGATTGAACCAACAAAACTGGCCTGCATTCTGTTTTTACCAGTGGTGTTCTAAATATCAAATTTACAGATTTGAAAGGTTTTTTTCACAGTTACTTATATGTAATATTTTTTGATACACGTTTGTAGTTACATGGCCCCTTTGGCACTGTGGGTCGTAATACTTACTTGGTCTTTGATGTACTATGGCTTCTCTTCCTTTGTTTTTCAGTCACTTAAATATCTTTTTATTTTTTCTAATAGCTAAAGGTGAAGAAAAATTGATACAGTTAGTGAAAAGAATAGAAATAAAATTTAAATTTGTTTATATATATAAGTATTATGATATACATTTTAAAGTAGTATTTAGAATGTAAATAGATATCACAAGAAAATGTAGTTTGATTTATCCTAATGTTTTCTGCCTATGTTGTATATAAAATATATGCAAATATAAATAAGTATATTTAAAATAATCCTCATTGTATATGTTTCAAAATTCACACAAAAGTCAATCTTTTAATCTTATACTCATAATTCCTCTTCTGCAAAACTGTTTTAGTCCATTCCCAGAAGTTGCAGAATCAGTTCAGCAAGAACTAGAGTCTTACAGAGCACAGGAAGATGAGGTTAAACGACTTAAAAGCATTATGGTAAGATTCTGTTTGCTTTCTTGGAAATATAAGGGAAGCAGGAGGACATCTGGAAGGAGAAAGAGGTTAACTTTTTTCCCTTATAAAAATTCAAGACCTTCCATTGCTTTAATGACAAAAAAAAAATTGTTCTCACAAAAGATTGTTACATAAAAGATTTTTTTAAAAAAGAAACCTTAAGTTCTGAGGAGTAGAGGGAACATTAAAAAAAAGTAATACAAATTTATGATTTGAAAAAATATATGTGAGTTTATTTATGTTCCAGTGCTGCTCATTTTACTATACTTTGATCTCACTTCAAATTTCATCTCTATTTATTACTATATGTAGTGACCTTTGGCAAATCTCTGGACCTATTTCTTTATCTGAAATGCCAGATGCTTCCTTTTTAGTCATCCAACCATTCATTAGATTGGTGGTGACTAGAACTTTTCTATAACTGTCAAAAATGCAGATGCTTGCTCCTTAAGAGGGGAAGAATTATTATTCTGGGTGACCTAAATCTTACTACTGTTTATCAGTGATCCTAGGAATATATTGATGAAAATCAGTGCTTTGGCTTGGGATTTTTGAGTAGTTACTGGGACCTCTTTTTCCTTCCCAGGGACTAGAAGGTGAAGATGAAGGAGCTATAAGTATGCTTTCTGACAATACTGCTAAGCTAACATCAGCTGTTAGGTAAGTAAGCAGTATATCCTCTTTAAGTCTTTCTGTTGATATGATTTATATTGGAAGTTAAAAAATCGATAAATATTTTTCGTGATAGGGAATAGTAATAGCATATACCTCTAAGTCCAAAGAACTAAATTGTATTTTTACTGTAGTCAAGCTGACTTGAGTTACCTCCTTTATTTTTTTAATTTTTTTATTGAAGGATCACTGCTTTACAGAATTTTCTTGTTTTCTGCCAGTTACCAACATGAATCCTTTATATAGCAGATCATTTATTTCTTTTACTAGTTAGAATTGTGTAATGGGAATAATTTTGTCATTGAGATAGTATTGATGATAAGGTAAGGTGAGTTATTGTTAATTTTATCATTGCTGCTGTTACCGTGTCAGATAAAGTTTAAGCAGTATCTTTTGGGTACTTTAAATAACATCAAGGAGAGAAAGTTTCATGTTTTAGAAATACATGTAAATTTTTCCCATTAATCTGATTTTATTCTAAACCTCCACATTTTGGAATTAGAAAGTGAAATGATAAAATGATGATATTTGGGAGGCAGATTATTTTAAAATAAGCATTTCAACTGTATTAAAGTGGTAAATACTGTATATGTTCAAGGCTAGAGATTAAGTTCAGTTGATAGTTTAACATGTAATTTTGGCCTTGTTTTACTATTTCCTCAGAGGAAACACCCAGGTTTGAGTTTTATTAAAATTTATGTCATTTCGTTAGAAAATTTAACAGTTAATTTTCAATTTTTTGATACTTGTAGCTCTTTGCCAGAACTCCTTGAAAAAAAAAGACTTATTGATCTCCATACAAATGTTGCCACTGCTGTTTTAGAACATATAAAGGTAAATTTAACTTCTCCCTCCTTACAATATAACTACTAATTTTGTAGGTTTTAGACTTTTTAAGATTCTTATTCAGTATCTCATTGAGCCCTAACTGTAAGGTTGAGTTATAATTATTGAAGGCAGCATTATTACCTTCATTTTTGCACATGAGGAAACCAATCCAGGAAGGTTAGTGATTTGCCCAAGGTCACACATTCAGTAAGGAGAACTTAGCACCTGTGATATTTTTATTATGTTTCACTGCCTTAGTAATTAATGCCTCTACATGTCCTACTTTGTTAATAATACATTTGTATCTGAACATCAGTAATTCAGGTTTAGACACCCCTTTACTATAGTACTATCTGAAATATGTTGATAACATCACATAATGAAATGCAACTTGGTTCTGAACATTTTAGTTTAAGATTAGTCAGTTAGCCTTATAGCTTCTTACTATCTCTCACTATACTGTGATTTTGAAACACATGTATTGGATAATCCTGTATGTTGTTTGTCATAATTATTTTTTCTCATTACTTTATTCATAACTCCATATCAGTTTGATTTAATCCATTCATCAGTATTCTATTGTCGTTTATTCTCTGGACATGGAACTGAATTCCAGTGACAGATTGGTGATATACCAGAATGTAGTTACTACTGACCCCTGCTTTCCATTTGAGATGATACATTTGAAAAAGCAATAAAAACTAAATATACTTTCTGTCTGTCAAATGTGTTGATAACAACTTTTATTTATGGAAAAGGAGATTAAACATTTTTTTATGATTTTAAAAGTCTTAGAGCACTAGAAAGGAGCTAATATAGATAGATTTGATCATTGTAGATCATAGAATTTAAACCTGCATAATTTCTATTAAGCTGACACCTGATTTTTTTCTTTGTTCCACTTCTTGATTTTGATCTTGCTATTTTCATATACCTATAGGAATAGAAATATAATTGTGCTGTTTGTCGATGATATCTGATGATAACCTCCCTATGTTGTAGCTCTGTAAAGTGGAAAAAGGCTGCTCATTTTTTTTACCTGAGGTCATTGTCTCCAGTGACGATAATATATATAACTGGTGGAATGTAACAGAGAGCTATATTCAGTGATTTCCTTCACTCAGAAAAGACAGGCTTTCCTTACAAAGCTAATATAAAAAGTTAAATAAAACTATGTTGTATTAAACAAAGTATAAGTTCTAATTTACATCAGCTAAACTATAGTTTTGTAATCAAGATCTTCTGATCTATTAAACCAATGCTCTTTGAGTACATGCTGTGTGTTTATGACAGTTGTTAACAGTCTATGTGTTACGTTGAGATTTAAACAGTTTTGTGGACTTTTTTTGACTTTAGTTTTTTCCAGGGTTTTTGGTTTTTCTTTGGAGGGGGGCAGTTCTCACAGCTGTAAAATCAGGAAGGTGCTAAACTCAGCTCCTACTTCCAAACCGAATTGTGTAACCCAAAGTATTTAAAAACATTATCATACCAATGGAAAGTGCACATTTTCATCTTTTTCATAAAACTTTACAAACACTATCCTGCCACAAATTTATATGAATATACTCTAGATCAAAGACTATGGTTTATGGTTTGAGAAAATTCTGGATAAAGTAATTTACTCAATTGTGTTTATTAAATGGCTCTGTGGGTATTGTGTGTGTGCCTAGAGATCCCATGGTAAACAAGATGGACAAGTTCTTTCTTCTCTTGGAGCTAATCTTACATTGACAAAAAGCAAAGTAAGCAATTAGAAAGCATGGCATTTAGGTGTTATGAAAACAGCAAAATAGGGTGATAAGAGGTAATAGACAGTGGCCCAGAGGGCTGTTCTAGAGGAAGTGAAATTGCCTTTGATGAGATGATGATTGAGTTGAGACCTGAATCACCCAAAGGAGCCAGTTAGTGAAAATCTCAGGGCCACCCATTTCAGGCAGGGGGAATAAGTGCTGCAAAGGCCTTAAAGCAAGAAGAAATTTACTATTTTAGAGGACCTAGAAGATGACTAATGTACTCATAGTGAGGAGGGAAAGAGCTGATAACACTATTGGATCAAGAGAAATAAGGACTTAAGTATGATGGAAGTCATTGGAGGTTAATGCCATGATTTGATTTATGTTTCAGCTAGAAAATGGTCTGAGGAGTGTTGAGGAATGGATGAGTTCTGGAAGATGACTATTATACTTGTCTAAGTAGAGAATGGTGTTTTTTAAGGAAAAATTTACTTATAAAATTCTTTATGATGCTTATTTACAACTTTACATGAGCTATGAATCAATTTGTCCTAATGGATGCCATCTGTCTGATAAATTTTATTATGTCACCATGCCTGACCCAAAATTTCCTCTTTCAGACCTGGTTGCTTGGCTCTCTATAAAAAGAACTTGTTTCTTCCTGGATTGCTAATAAGCAGAGCATCTTATACCAAGAAACTAATTTGTCCTTCAGGGTGTTAAGTATTTTTATATAAAATAAATATAAAATATTTATATAAAATAATTTTATATGAAATAATTTTTGTGCTGTAACTCAAGGAAGACACCATTTTCCTAATAGGATCTGATATAAAGGACATTATATAAGGTCATTTACTTGCAGAGGGAAAATTTCTTATATAAGACACCATGTTCCTCGTTGGATCATTCCAGGAATCCCAATTAATACCAGAAGTTTTTTTGTTTTTTAAATCTTAGATACAGGAGCATATTTATTTTAAATATTTGCATATAAATTATAATTGTATTTATTAAGCCACATACTCTGAGTTATCCTGATATTAGAAATTCTGTTAGTATAGAAAACTTGCAGTGTTTTTTTGAGAAGAGTCCTGTTTTAATTAAAACGTCTCTTTATTTTCCTATGTCAAAGCTAGCATGTAAATTGTGTTGCTTCCAATTTTTCTCATTACTTGTAGTTATAAAATTTTTCTTATAGTTTTTTTAATTATCAAATTTCCAACTTTAAAATATTTACTTCAAAATGATACATTTATTTGTGCCATTTTTATGTTATACCATCTGCCTCTGACTATATAATGTTCAACAATAATTTTAAAAATATTTTTCTCCAATATCTCTTACTCTTTACTAGAATTTGTTGACCATCTGGGCTTCACTTCTTTGTAAACATTCGTTCACCTAAGCAGTAAATATTTATTTATTATTATTATTGTTATTGTTATTAGCAAGAACATTATGACTCTTTATGCAGAGATCTCAGAACACATCTCTTGGTGTTTGTCTTTATTGCAGTTTTGCATATTTCTTATTTTGGGATGTTTAGTTTATACCTGCTGCTTATATTTCTTTAGATCATTTTCTAAAGCAGAATACTAGAAGAAATTAATCTCTTTAGAACTCCTGGTAGTTATCCAGCAGTTGATGTTTGGCAGCACAGCAGTTTGTGACAACTTTGACAAATACTATCATGTAAATTTATTGATACTCTAAAGATTTTAGTGGCTTGAGTAGTCAACTTTGGTTTAATAGGTTAAGAGTAAATTGTGAATTGTGAAAGAACTTTCCCTGCAGCAGACAGATTCTCTAGTTGTGTCACGGGAGCCTAGTTGCTCTAAGGCGTGTGGGGTCTTAGTTCCCCACCAGAGATCTAATGTTTACCCCCACTTGTTGGTTATTAGGGAATGGATTCTGAGATTACTTAAATTTGTAGACAGATTTCAGTATACTTTAATGATTACTGTCTCAGCTGCATAGCCACCTGGAATTAATTATTCTCTAGCATCAGAAACCTAAGAAAAGGAAAAGTCACCTACATGTAAGTCAGAGTAGAAGAGAGAGAGAAATGGCATACATGCTCTTTCCCTAGAGCTCCCACCTGAGAGGAAGAGCTCTCACATCTGAATGCTCCTGACCAAGGTAGCCGGCCAAGAATAAGCGGTTAATAAGCTCTTGGGAATTATTGGTGCTGGATCTTCATTTCTGTCTTGCTGCTTCCTGTGGAGAAAGTTAAGTACTGAGTTAGGTCTAAAGACACCCTCTGATCAAGCAAACATGTACCGACTTAGCTCTATATACACTGAGCAAGACTTAGCTCTTGCTAGCAATGCTAATTTTTAACTAGAACACCTCCTTCAGGGGACTTATTCTTCTTTGGTCCAACTTCTTTATCTTTCTTAGGGGAAAATAAGCTTTCAAAATCAAGTAGAAACTGAACTGATCAGCACATCAAATTAACCAATGCCCTTTATTCCCTCGGAAACAGTGGTTGCTGACCACATTATTGCCATGCTAACATGAAACATCTTGTGTGTTTGCAAATTGAATTTTTTGTTTGTATTTGATTCCAGTCTATTTATGTCAATGGTATGAGTAGGAAAAGAGGTTTGTTTCTCTAAAACTAAGTTACCTGCCTTAGACTCAGTGAAGGTGGTGATTTAATTATTACTTAATTTAGTAGCAGTGGCAGGGGGCAGACAACAACTGTAAAACATTGAAAAATCTTGAAAGTACTAGAATTGCTTTATGTTGTAATTGTTAACATTTATAAAGTTTTGTATCTCGCTTCAAAGAAACTTGAAGTTATAGCTGATCACTTAAGTTCAGTTCAGTCGCTCAGTCGTGTCCGACTCTTTGCGACCCCATGAATCGCAGCACGCCAGGCCTCCCTGTCCATCACCAACTCCCAGAGTTCACTCAGACTCGAGTCCATCGAGTCAGTGATGCCATCCAGCCATCTCATCCTCTGTCGTCCCCTTCTCCTCCTGCCCCCAGTCCCTCCCAGCATCAGAGTCTTTTCCAATGAGTCAGCTCTTCGCATGAGGTGGCCAGAGTACTGGATCACTTGACATGTGCATTATGCAGGAAAGAA
The DNA here is from genome assembly GCF_014754425.2 of Oryx dammah. NCBI lineage: Eukaryota > Metazoa > Chordata > Mammalia > Artiodactyla > Bovidae > Oryx > Oryx dammah. The sequence goes on along the minus strand of NW_024070200.1, from coordinate 28,115,373 downwards.
AAAAATTTCAGTCCATGAACCTCAGTGCTCAACCGTCTTGGGTCTACCTCAAAATTGACAGACAGTTATATGTTTTAGATCTTAAGTTAAATTGTAGTGTTTAAACATGGATATACAGCTAGGTCCTTTTTTATTTTTTCTTTTGGCTGAGCTGGGTCTTCATTGACGCTTGCAGACTTTATCTAGTTGTGGTATGTGGGGGGACTTCTTTCTAGTGGAGGTATATGGGTTTCTCATTGCAGTGGATTCCTTTGTTGCAGAGCATGGGCTCTAGGGCGCACAGCTTTGTAATTGTAAATCTGTGCCTCACAGATTGACCCATGGGATGTGGAATATTCCCAGAAGGGATCAGACATGTACCGACTTAGCTTTCTATATACACTGAGCAAGAGTTAGCTCTTGCTAGCAATGCTAATTTTTAACTAGAACACCTCCTTCAGGGGACTGATTCTTCTTTGGTGTCCTCTGCATTGGCAGGCAGATTCTTAAGCACTGGACCACCAGGGAAATCCCCCTTTTTTTTTCTGTGCATTAACTGACTTTGATTAACTGATCACTGCTCTCCTGATCACTATGGGGAAGAAATTGTACTGTCCTGTAAATCAGAACATTTCTCTGTCTGGATTTTGACTAATCTGTTTTAAATGATCTTTTATCCAGTACACTACTGAGTGAATGTTCATATGACCTTGCTGTCTTTTCTTCAAGGCAGGAGAAAATATATCCTATAGCAGGAAGTTTCCAATGGACAGACTGTCACTATCTTCTACCTCCTTTCATCCCAAATAAGATTAGTCATTATCAGAACTTAAAGAAGTTTGCTTTACTCCAAGTATGACCAAAGACAGCTCTTCAATGTGTGAATTGTCTTTTAGTTTCTCACACTAAGTTTCTGGAGACTTCCTCCATATCTTCAAAACACGAAGTGTGGAATTAGCTTTCTCTTTCACGTTTCCACCATCAGGTTTCATGAAGATAAAGCTTTGTCATTAGCAAGACTCAATAGATTTTGAACAAAGATTTGACTGAAAAGGATATCCGAGTGATGAATAAGTTCAACATCAACAATAGTTAGAAAAATAACAAACTAAAACCATAGTGAGATACCTCTGCATATCTATCAGAATGTCTAAAATTTAAAATATTGATCATGTCAGCCTTTGGCGAGGATGCAGAACTAAAACTCTCATATTTTGCTGGTAGCAATGTAAAATGGTGCACCCACTTTGGAAAACAGTATCTCTGTTTCTTAAAATGTTAAGCACAAATCCATCATGTGCTCTAGCCATTCTACTCCTAAGTTTACTCAAGATAAATGAAAGCAAATATGTTCATTATACATCAATATTCGTAGCAGCTTTGTCATAGCCCCAAACTGGAAATCAGTCAGATGTCTATCAACAGGCTAATTAAGTAAACAAAGTCCAGTATATCTATACAGTGGATAGTATTCAACAATTAAAAAGGTGCTACTATTAATACATACAACAGTGTGTACTTGATGAATCTCAGAGTAATTACACTGAGTGAAAGAAGCTACATACAGAAAAAAGCACATAATCTATAGTTGCGTTTATAGAAAATTCAGAAAAAGGCAGGCTAATCTATAGTCACAGAAAGTAGGACATGAAGAATGGTGTTGGAGAGTAAAAGAAGGATATTTACAATGAGAGAACTTCCTTAACTGATGTGAATGATATGTTCACTATCTGGATTGTGTATATGGTTTCATGGGTATATACTTACATTAAAACTTAACCAAATTCTGTGTTTTATATGTTATTTTACTTTGATAAAAGCGAAAAATATAATGCTTAGCGTTCACCTACTTCAGATTGTCTATAAGTAAGAAAACAGATTTTTATTAAGTCATTGAGAAAACCAAAGACTAATTTTGGTAATGTGAATTTTTGGCTTTACAGCTTAAATGACATAGAATAGCAAGAAACAGAGGATAGTTTGTGAGTGGGTAACCTGGGAGGTTTTTTTTTTTTCCAGTCTTTTCCCTTATAAGAATATGCTGTAGGTTAAACACAGAGTAGAAGCAGACTTGTGATGAACAGTCTCAGATGTTTAAAATGAAAAGAGAGGACAGATGCATTCCTTAACTTTTTTAAATAGATATCTTACATTTTATTTATTTATACCTTGACTTGTTCTACAGAATTTAAGGTCACTTACAATGTCAGCACGTAGAATAACAGAATAGAGAATAATTCATAAGCACCAGGGGTATACAAATCAGACTAGAAAGTAGAAAATCAAACATTGCCCTTATAATTCCTCAGTCCTGTGGCCCCCATTTTCCAGAGTCCTTCACAAACCTACTGGGGAACTTAGGACTAGAAGGAACCTTGGGACAGAGTTCTTAGCAGATTCCACAAGATAGTGAGGTTTCTTCTTCTTTGGTCAAATAAAGTTAGAAGTAAAATGTGCTATATCTTCCTCTTGGAGATTCATAATGCAACATAATATATGCATTTTAAAAACATTTTTAAAAAACTTAAACTCTGTTGACTTTGGAACGCTTCTAGAGATTATTTCTTAACCAACTATAAGAACTAGCACCCTGCAGAAGATATTTTGTGAAATATTCTTCATTTAATCATTGAAGGAAATAAGATATACCTCTTACCTCCAAAAAAGGTAAAATATTCCCTAGTTAATGGCAGAGTTGGAACTCATACCTGAAACTCTGTATTTTGTATTTTGTCTTGTAATTTTTTTTTGCTATGCTATCTATCATTGTTATTCTGTTTCAGTCCAGCTCAGTTTATCAAGTAAAGTCAAGAATACCTCATTTAAAGAAGAATTTTGCATTCTTTTACTTAACTTCTTCTGATAGTGCCATTTTGACTTTCTTTCCTCTGTACTTATTGATCAGCTATAATGTACAGTTCTGTAGATGGCCCTTATTTTAATCCAGTAAAAACATTCACATCTTGATTGTTATGTGAATTCACCACAAATTTACCACATGTATGTAAATTATGTGTATTACCAAAAAAATAAATATATGCTAATTGACAAATATACTTTCTTTCATAAAGCGTATAAAAGGAAGCAATAAATTTTTCTTGAGGAAAATGTAATTTTCCCTCCTCTTTATCTGTGGTGTATATGAAATCTGACCTGGATTTGAATCTCAACTCTCTACTTCTACTCTGGTAACCCTGAATAAATTTAGTGTTTCTTTGTGTCTGTTTCTTCATCTTTAAAATGGGACTAATAATTCCTAGTTTATAGTGTTGTCTGGAGAATTAAATGACGTAATCTGATTTTGTAGCTTTTAAACACTATTCTCTGATACCCTAGACTCAGTAGAGACATTTAATTGGTCACTTGTATCTATTTTATGTTTAGGGTTCTGCAGAAGATTTGGTTTGAGAAAGAGGGTCCTGAGGTTCTCTGTTTAGAAACATTTGAAAGCCATAGCTGTAAGTAAAGTGCCTTGCACATACTAGATACTGAACAGATACTAGTTCTCTTATGCAGGTTAGATCTTTACTTCATTCCTTTCCCTCCCCCATGAGGCTCCTTCCCAATCAGTATATTGAAATGCCACATGATTTTTATTTAACTCCTTTATGGAAATATAGTTCACATACCATACAATTCACCTTTTAAAGCATACAGTTTAGTGGTTTTCACTATTTTCACAGAGTTACACAACCATAATCACAAGGCAGTTTTGGAACATTATCACCTTCCAAAGAATGTCTACCCATTAGCCATCAGATTAACTTGTTTTTTAATTCTGCTTCCATTGTTCATTAGAAGTTAAAATGTGGATAAGTTAATACATCAAGAAGAGCAAAACGAGTCTGAGTGAGCCATGTTTCTTCATTTATGTAGGTATACACGTTAGATTCCATTATGGCATTTAGCATACTTAATTTTATCTATTAAATCATGAAAGCTTGATTCTCTGCATTTTTCACTTCTGGAAGTTCATTTATCTACTTTCATAACTTTTAAAGATGATTACTTGATCTGTATATGTCTTGCTCTGAGCTTAGAAATTTGACATATATTTTGCTACAAGACAGGTGCTTTGTTAGACTCCTAGGGTTAAACAATTAATTAGAAACATTCTAGGAAGTTTTTAGTTCTAGAAGGGTATGTAAACCAAAGAGAGTAATGTGGTGTAATCATTGCTGTTACAGAGAAGTGTGTGAAGTGCTGTCAGTACACACTTAAGGGCTTAATTAATTCTCCCAGTGAAGAAGGAGATTGGGAAGGAGCAGGAAAGGGAAGAAACAGAGGTTGAAGAGTTCTAGAGAAGCTGCAAAGATGCTGGACCTTGAAAAATTAGTAGAATTCACTGGGCAGGTGATGGAGGAGAAATGCATTCTAAAAAAGCTAAGAGAATAATTCAAGCCCAAGCTTGAGGATTAAAAGCATTCACTACTTTTAATGAAAAGTCAATGAGTTAATTGATGTGACTAGAGAGAACTGAACCTGGTGAATAGTGGTAAAACAGGAAAGTTGGCTGGAGCAGATTGTGAGGCCCTGAAAGTCAGCCTAACACCTTATTTTATCTCCTTCCCCCTTCCATTCTTGGCTTTATTCTACAGATAATTAGCCTTTCCCAGTCTAATATTTATGTTAACATAGGGCTTCCCTGGTGGCCTCGGTTGGTAGATAATCCGCCTGCAATGCAGGAGACCTGGGTTCGATCCCTGGGTTGGGAAGATCCCCTGGAGGAGGGCATGGCAACTCACTCCAGTATTTTTGCCTGGAGAATCCTCATGGACAGAGGAGCCTGGCAGACTGCAGTCCATGGGGTCACAAAGAGTCGGACGCAACTGAGTGACTAAGCACACACAGTTCCTACTACCGTCATTTTATTTCCCAGGAATTATATTTGGCTTTTTTCACTATTTTCCTTCCTACGTACATTCTCATGTTAGTTGTTAAGTATACGTCTCTGTTTCCATTCCCACAGTCACCACCGTGGTCACTTTCCTAGGATCTCCTTTCTATTTCTTTTGATCATTTTTGATGCTGCATTTTTCCATTCCTAGTACTTTAGCTTGTATCTATTTTGTTTATTCAAAGTAGCTTTATACGGTAATTAAAATAGTTCCTATATCAGGGAATCAAAAAAAATGTGGAGAGCCATTTGTAAAAAACAAAACCTCTATTACAAAGTTTATTAACTCTTATCTCAACTTCACTCAAGGAAATTCTCCGTGTACTGGTGTAGAATATATTGCTGAGTGAAAACAAGGGACAGCAGAGTATAGTATATTGCCTTTTGTGTCAGAAAGCAGAGGGATATTAGGATATAGATACTGTTTGCTTGTATTTGCATAGAGAAGCTGAAAAACTATAGGAGAAATAAATAGCCAAAGAAGCAGGTGGAAATGGGGTAGAAAAGGACAGGCGTGAGGACAGGTCTCAGTATATTTACCTTTTCGTGTTTTGATTTTCAGACTGAGTATTTCATCTCTTTAAAGCTCTGGCCTTGTATGCCACAGTGGAGGAGTGGGATTGAGGGGTTGATCACCTGTTGCCTCATGTATGAAATCACTGCTGAATCTGCCATTCAGACCTGTCCACTCTGATCATGCCTTGATATCCCTTTAACCAGGGCTCTCCTGGGGGCTCAGACAGTAAAGAATCCACCTGTAGTCGAGAGACCTGGTTTCAATCCCCAGAGAAGGGGATGGCTACCCACTCCAGTATTCTTGCCTGCAGAATTGTGTAGACAGAGGAGCCTGGAGAGCTGTAGTCCATGGGGTCGCAAAGAGTTGGACATGACTGAGCAACTAACACACACACACACGGACAGAGGAGCCTGGTCAGACACAACTGAGTGACTAACACACACACACACAGACACACACACACACAGACACACACACACAGACACACACACACACACACACACACACCACAAACACACCACACACACACACCACCCACACACACACACACACACACTCTTAAGTGAAATGAACTCTGTCTATCCGTGTCCCCAAATCACTTTCAGAACAACTCAGAGTTCATCACTTCCTTCTGTGTAATTGGTTAATATATATTTCATTCTATCATCTTCATTTAATGTTTATTTATATTCTGTATTTATATTTTGATTCTTTATTGGTATCTCTGCGTTCTCATTTATTTCATGAATGATTTCTACTTAGATTGGTAACATCTTCAGTAGTAAAGCATGTTCTTGTCTCTCGCATCTTATCTGAGGCATAATCTAATAGATGCTTCATGATTTTTATTTACCTTGTTAATTTCATTTGGATAATTTTAATCAACAGATTTTAAATTAGAAAAGCTGCTGTACAGAAAAGCAAAGTTTGACTACTTTTGCGTTAATTAAAGTTCACAGTATTTAGTGGGAAAATTAATGAACAGTTTAAGCCATTGAAAATAGTTAGGATAACTTTCTGTCTAGTTAGGATAAAATTATGTGGATTTACTCACCTAAGAGTAAACATAACTTGACCACTTGACGTTAGTTTGCATGAAATAGTGTTATTTGTATGGTAGTGACTATTAACACAATAATTGAGATTTGTGTGATTTTTGTCTTTGTTACCATACGACATGCAGAGTTATTGTAAATGTATAAGTCAAATATAAATGAAATAGTCTCATTTTTTACACTAAGTGTATGGTTAAAAGTAAAATAAAGTAAAAGTAAATTCTACTAGGAAATTAACATTTGTTTTTAAAATTGATCATGGAAAATAGGCACTAGTAAGCAGAGAGGTTTTTAGTATGTTTTTATTAATGTTCTCTAATCTGATACTTATATTGAAACAGGCAAGAAAACTGGATGTGTATTTTGAATATGAAGAAAAAATAATGAGCAAAACTACTCTGGATAAATCTCTTCTAGATATAATATCAGACCCTGATGGTATGTATCATAAATTTGAGGTTAATATAAGTTTTTCATCTGATGAATCCAACATTTCAATTTGAGGTAAAATTTGAATAGAATTATTGTTTTTCTCACAAGCTTTGCTATGAATGAGATAATTGAGGTATTTCCTGTTGAAAAGTTTGTAGCATAGCAGTTCCTAAATTAGAAAAATTATTTGCATTTTATTTTATTGAACTCTTCTTTGAAGGTATGCTTTACTAATATATTAGTATATAAGCACTTTTTGTATTCATTTGTTTAAAGTGATATATTTGAAGCTCAATTTCTGCTGGCTCCAGCAAGATCTGAAGGTAAAACATTCAAACCAAGCATGACACACATTCTAATTTGGTTTAACCCTATAGAGCTTCCTAAAAAGATTTGTCAGTATCTAAAACTGAATTCTGTTTTAAATACTTTGGCAGTTCACTTTTAAACTCTGTTGACAATCCCTTTATATTTATCTAAATATATGTTTGTTAGATTTTCTTTAAACAAGATATAACTATTTGTACTTATAATATATAATCTAATTACTGTGTTCAATTACAATGATCATAAAGTCTGCGTAGAGTTTTAGCCTCTAAAATTCTCTAAACTTTAGAGACTTGATAAGTTCAGAAGAGTTTTCAATTCAGATCTCAGCTCTTTTCAAAAATGAATAAAAATAATATAAGCTATTAAGCTTCTATTTTACATACAAGTTCTTCAGCTGATAATGGTTTTTGAGTTATTATTTTGGTTATGACTTTTAGATTTTATATCAAATTGAAAGGTAATAAACAATTTTTTTGAAATGTTTGTAATTAAAAGATTCTATTCATAAAAATTTCTGAGAATCTCTAGTATTGCTCACACTTATAAAAAGCTAGATTTGTGGGGAGAACATAACATTTTGAAGGTATGTGTACTTTACAGTGAAAAAATATGTAACATATATCTAAGTCCATCACTTCAGAACTATTTCTTGTTATTTACAATCAGTTTTGAGTCAAGTTTAAGCAAAAAATATGCTGATTAAAAAAACAATCAGAACCTTTTTCATTTCCCTTACTTTCTCAAACCAGTTCATTTTTAAAGACATTAAGTAGAGCAGAGCAAGGTAGACATTCATGCACAGTGGCAGTCTATATCACTTTTGTTCTTTTAGTCACTAAGTCATGTTCAAGTCTTGTGACACCATGGACTGTAGCCCTCCAGGTTCCTCTGTCCTTAGGATTTCCTAGGCAAGAATATTAGAGTGGGTTGTTCTTTCCTTCTCCAAGTACCGCTTTAGTCCAGGATAAGATGTCAGAACCCAAGCAGAATGAGAAGGCATCTACAAATCAGGTAGAGGGATGGCTGGTAATCTAACTTGAGGTATTAGAGTCCCAAGTGAGGTGAGCAGGATGTCCACATGTGGGAGCAGCTTAGTCCTGGAGTCTGGGGGCCCTGTCAGATTAAGAAGGGTGACCCTGCACAGGACAAAGCAGGCATTGGCTCAGATGGGGTGAGAAGTACAGCCAGGCATGTGTGTGTCCATTGCAGGGAGTCGGAGCCAGCCTGGAGTGAGATGACATCCATGCAGGCAAGCAGACAGTAGCAGAGTTAGGGTATTTGTCACATACAGGGTACTGGTTAAATAAGTAAGTATATCAGATAATATAATGGGAGCAAGGCTTCCCATTGTCAGAGATGAAAGTTACAAATATTAAAAGGAAGAAAACTAGAATGAAACCTGTAATATTGGAATTGGAGGTGCCAATGTGGACTTGGTATTTTCACTAAATACTTGTCAAATACGAAGTAACTATAGGTTTTCTGTGTGTGTGTACTCAAATATATGCATTCCCTAGTTCTGCCACTTGAGCAGAATGAGGAGCAACAATTCTCCAGTAGTAAAACTTTTAGCTTCGGTATTCCACTTTCCACTAGGACTCATTGGCGAAATAAATGGTTGATTCTAGGAAGAGGAAGTACAAAATAAGCCTGAAACATTGTGTTGTATCAGAAAGCAAGGAAAGTACTCAAAACATGATGGAATGTATCAAAAAGAACCCAAAGTCAGCTTGAAGAGGCCCCCAATGGCCAGATCATGACAGTACCAAAAGAAATAATGATGATAACAGATTATAACATACTGAATGAAATAGGAAGCCATGAGTCCATGCAGATATGATTAATGAATTAAATAGAAATTTTCCAGATTATTTACACAGTTTCAAAGTACCTCCCTACAAAACACTTATTACTTACAGAGGAAGAAAAATAACTTGACAGAGGAGAAGCCTGATAAGATGCCTCGTTAGCTAATCACATTGAACATTAGCAGTAATGAGGCATACTGAAATAGTGTACCACCCGAAAGATTCAGTATAAAAACACAGCATCACTTTTGTTGTATTCCTGTCAAAGATGTACAGCCTGAATCTAATCATGAGGAAATTCAGTCGAAAATTAGTTACTGTATTTGGAGAATGTCCTTAACATTTGGGAATGGTGGGAAAGCAGTTCAACACCTTACTCTCAAATTTTCCAGGGAGAAAAAAGCTCTCTGAATTATACTTAAAACTGTTCTCTGAAGTATCAAATTATTCAGTGAGGAAACTCTGCCTCTAAAATAGCAGTTTCAGTAGAAACTTGGATGTGACCAGAGGATCCAGCCTTTAGCTGCTAGCTCCAGACTCTGGAGTACTCACAGTTGTAAAGGATACATTTTTCCAATTTCCATTTAGCTCCTCTGTGACTAATGTCATCATAAGCATTGCATGCCCTCCAATTCTTAGCATTCTATGACTTAAAAACTTTAGCAGAGGCTTTAGGACATTGACCCTGTTAGAATTATAAATATGTTTCTCCTTGTCGAAGAGTGGGAACTGTTCCTTCTCTAAGCAGAATAAGCACCCACTCTTAGAAAAGGGGGAAATACCAATAACCTCAGATATGCAGATGACACCATCCTTATGGCAAAAAGTGAAGAACTAAAAACCCTCTTGATGAAAGTAAAAGAGGAAAGTGAAGAAGTTGGCTTAAAGCTCAACATGCAGAAAATGAAGATCATGGCATCTGGTCCCATCACTTCATGGCAAATAGATGGGGAAACAGTGTCAGACTTTATTTTTGGGGGCTCCCAAATCACTGCAGATGGCTACTGCAGCCATGAAATTAAAAGACACTTACTCCTTGGAAGGAAAGTTATGACCAACCTAGACAGCATATTAAAAAGAGACATTATTTTGCCAGCAAAGGTCTGTCTAGTCAAGGCTATGGTTTTTCCAGTGGTCATGTATGGATGTGAGAGTTGGACTGTGAAGAAAGCTGAGTGCCGAAGAATTGATGCTTTTGAACTGTGGTGTTGGAGAAGACTCTTGAGAGTCCCTTGGACTGCAAGGAGGTCCAACCAGTCCATCCTAAAGGAGATCAGTTCTGAGTGTTCATTGGAAAGACTGATGTTGAAGCTGAAACTCCAGTACTTTGGCCACCTCATGCGAAGAGCTGACTCATTTGAAAAGACTCTGATGCTGGAAAAGATTGAGGGCAGGAGGAGAAGGGTACAACAGAGGATGAGATGGCTGGATGGCATCACCAACTCGATGGACACGGGTTTCGATAGACTCCGGGAGTTAGTGATGGACAGGGAGGCCTGGCGTGCTGCGGTTCATGGGGTCGCAAAGAGTCGGACACAACTGAGCGACTGAACTGAACTTAGGAAAGGCCATGGTATATGCTGAGTATATTAAAAGCAACAGCAGGGACCCACATGTCCCTAAAACTCTGAGAGAGGGAAACCTTTCTCTCATATCTTAGGAGCCCTTACCCCAAGAGACTACAGCAAGCCTCATTCATCTTTCTTTCTTTGTCCTCTAACTGCTTTGTCATAGTTGCAGGAAATGGAACAGGGTAACTAAAGCCAAAGCTTTCTGGCTGGAGCACCAAAAAGGGAAGGCCACGGAAACTGGAAAGTACCAGGGAGGTTACAGAAGGAAGGAAGGAGCTCAGGAAAGCAACCCCATAAAGTTGTTAATGAATTCCTGGGCTCACCTCTGAGTTGTTCATGCCTAAATCTGATCCTACACAGCAGTTCCAAGGATTGAAAGGTGAAGGACAAGATGACCTCCAAATTCCTATACTGGCTCCTGGGCAGTGGGACAGAGCCGAGTAGCACTGCAGACGTTTTGAAAATAGAGTCCATGATAGAACCACAACTCACAGAGGCTGGTAGGAACTTTGGCCTGAGCCCAGACAGGCTAAATTACCTGTTAAAACAAAAATACCAGCTTTCTCCTAGGATTTAAACAAGACCCTTCATCCTGTAACCTACTTCAGAATGTTTAAAATACAATATCTATTTGTAAATATAAGAACTTAGGAGAGCCTGTCTTTCATCTTTATTACCAAGTCTTCGTCATATTTAGGGAGTAGGATAATTTGAAGATAAATCAACGGGTCATCAGTCAGTATGTTTTGAAAAAATTATTCTTGTTTTTATTCTATAGTGAAGTATAACAATTCTGAGTTCTTACATGTTGGGATACACTTTGAAGTGAGAATGCATATTGGTATTTGTTGAATAGTGAAACTGAGTTACCCATGAGAACTGTCTTATCACTTTGGACCAGAGCATACCTAGTAACTGAGGGGAGAATAAAGATTCTCTGGACAGTCTCTGGCTTTGGATAATAGAAGTAGCTCAGAATACTCACTGAAAGCAAGAAATTTCTCTGAAATCTTTTATTTTTGTCCTAAAATTGCAGGCAAATATAATCTGCATAATACAGTGGTATATTATACTATAGACATATATATATGGTTTTTCCAAATCTTCATAGACCTTTCAAAAGGAGGAGAAATGTATATTTATCTAGTGGCTGCAATCTCAGAAGTATGACCTTGGGCTCAGTTAGATGATTTTAGCCAGCAAGGTTTCATAAACTAGTGCCTGGTGGGGGGAGCAGGCAACTGGTTTCCTAGGATAGTCCCATTTTTATACCAAGTTGTCCTTACATAAGTATTATTTAGCATCCCCCTTTTCATTTCAAAAGGGTATTGTTTTAGAATTATATGATTATCCTACCTATACCATTTTTTTTCTTTTTGAGTTTATATCTGAAAAATTAATGTCAACATTATAGGCAGTTTGTAAGATGGACTGCAGATGGTAATCCTGTAATCTTGTAGTATTTCATCTTTTTCCATATCTGTATTTTACATGGTTGTAATTTAGTGCCTATAATGTTAAATCATTTGAATCAAGAAGCTTATTTTGTCACATTTATGTATGCCTTGAGTTTATAGTCTTGACTATAATACATAACAACTGGAATTATGAAAGTCTTTTTTTCCCTCATCTGTTTCCCCTTTGTAGCAGGAACTCCAGAAGATAAAATGAGGCTGTTTCTTATCTATTACATAAGTGCACAGCAAGCACCTTCTGAGGTATGTCCTCTGTATTCAGTTATTGGGAGGAAAGGGGGATACTCACTCGCTTCAAAAACAGAAGTAAAAACCACTATGGCCAAATGATCATTTCATTCCTACCTTTAAAAGAAAAACAGTTTCTGAAGGCTAGTTCTATTTACTGCTAAATTTTATAGCAGTATTTGTCACCAAGAGAACGATTTACTTATGAAATATCTCACCACTTTTAAGTTGTTTGAACATGAACAGAATTCAGATGGCCAAAATTCTTATTTCTGGAAATAACTATTCTAAACTAAGTTAACCAAGTTTGCTCTCCTTTTTTTCAAAGATTGAGCTTACCATTTCTCATGATGTGATGATCCTAGAAGTTCCATTTCTTTAAGCTGTAGCCACTAATACTTACAAGAAATTAAGCTTTAACCGAAAAGTTTGGTAATATTTTGCAGTTGTTTAAAACTAATGTCCTTTATAAAATACAAAGAAGTCACTTGGAGGAAAATAACAAGTTCCAAAAGTTATATAAATACTGTAATTTCATAAGATTAAACTTCAGATTCACATCTGTCATATGATTCACATAAAAATAGCATTGAAATTTTGTACTAAAGTAAAAAAAAGCTACTTTTATATTAGAATAAATTTCTAAGAATGATTGGAAAATGATCAGTTTTCCTTTCTAGATTTTTTTTTCCCCTCAGTGGAAGAGTAGATTGTGGGATATTTTGTTGTTTTCTTTTTCTTTAATAAGCCATCAACTGCTTTTGAGGGAAAAAAATTTTTTTAAGTGTGCAGAGGTAATTGACTTACTCTGAAGGAAGCAGTGATTTTTGTATTATTGCTGCATTGGAGACCTGTTAACTCTCTCTGATATTAACTTGTATAGTTTTACTAGATGAGCAACTAGCATAAGGACCTTGGGAAAGACACCTAGAATGATAACAGCTGTTGCAAACTGCTTTCCTTTACTGATAGCAATTATTTTTCTGATGTCTGGTAGATTGTGAGGCTTCTTTTTGTTTGACATGTTAAAACAGGAAAGTAAACCAGTATTTGCTTTAGGTCAATTCTGCTTTATCCTAGGAATATGTCTCTTGACTTTTAATTTAGTTAGAAAGTTCAGTAGTCCCCCCTTATCCAAGGGAGATATAATCCAAGACCCCCATTGGATGCCTGAAACCATGAATAGTACCAAATGCCCCCTCAACCATATATACTGTTTTTTCCTATACATACATACTGATGATAAAAGTTTAATTTATAATTTAGACACAGAGATTAACAAAAATGGCTAATCAAATAGAATAATTATCACAATATACCATAATAAAAAGTTATATGAATGTGGACTCTCTCAAAATACAGTTATATTCATCCTTCTCATGTTGATGATGTCAGCTGATCAAATGCCTGTGTGATGAGATGAAATGAGGTGACTGACGTAGGCATTGAGATACAGCATTAGACTACTATGGGCCTTCTGACGTGAAGGAGAAGCATCTGCTTCAGGTGATCCTGTGTCATCAAGCCATGACGATGCTGATGGTTAGATGTCAGGAGCAGAGGATGGCACTGGTTGGGGCAGGCCTGAGCAGGACAGCGTAAGATATCATCGTGCTTTTCCAAACGGGCACAATTTAAGACTCGTGAATTGTTTGTTTCTGGGAATTTCCATTTAGTATTTTCAGACCTTAGTTGACCACAGGAGCTGGAACCTGGAAGGCAAAACCGCTGATGAGGGGTGACTACAAAATAGGTTTCTTTCTAGAAAGATCTCTGCCATTAATGGGGGTGTACCTATAGCTTAAGGGATTCTAAAAACCTATTTATAATATTTTCTTAGGAATATATGAAAGTGAAAATTGCTCAGTTGTGTCCAGCTCTTTTGCCTGTATAGTCCATGGACTTCTCCAGGCCAGAATACAGGGGATCCTTTTCCTATTCCTTTTCCAGCAGATCTTCCTGACCCATCAAACCAATGTCTCCTGCATTTCAGGCAGATTCTTTACCAGCTGGGCTATCAGGGAAGCCCAGGAATATATGATTTTATTTATTTTTGGTAAGAATTATTTCTTTTTATAAGTAATCATTAAGAGGCTTGGGGCAAATTTTGACTATTGATGTCAGATTGAAACTGTTGGTTGCTCACTTGTGTCTGATTGCAACCTCATGGACTGTAAGCCACCAGGCTCCTCTGTCCATGGAATTCTCTAGGCAGGAATACTGGAGTGGGTAGCCATTCCCATCTCCAGGGATGCTTCCCAACCCAGGGATCGAACCCAGGTCTCCTGCATTGCATGCAGATTCTTGACCATCTGAGCCACCAGGGAAGCTCACTGTCAGATTAATAGCTCCCAGAATATGAAGCCGCTCTGATTGATGGTGAGCTTAAAAGTTTCTTTTTCTTAGAAAAGTTTTATAATGGAGTTGCTGTGATAGCTCCCGTGACATAAATTCAACTGGACTTTACTCTTTAGGAAATAAAAGACTAAGAAAGAGAACTATTTAACTATTAAAAAGTGTAGGTCACATGCTGTTCAGTTAATAACTTTGGACATTTACAGTGAATATGAGATGGGACCACCTGAATCTGCAGTGATTCCCCTAAGTCAGTGTCACTCCCTTCATGTTTCCAGTTTTGAAATATTCTTGATCAATCCAGATCTTTCATTTAATGCTTATTCCAAGGACAAACAATCTATGTCCACAGCGGAGGAAAAACTGACTCTGTTGGGCTTGCTGAGGGATGACAAAACACCATACTGCTTAGGTGATTTGGGAGCCTGTTAAAGGTAATTTTCACTGTATGTGATTTTTGTCTTGGGTACTCATTTGGGTGCTCCCTTAAGGTACCACTCTAGTTACTTAGGTGCTCTTGCCCTTAGTCTTAACTTTTTGATTAACAGATGACAACAAACAAAATGGTCTCTTTCTTGAAAGTAAAGATTTTTGTCATATTCTTATTTCAGGCTGATTTGGAGCAGTACAAAAAAGCTTTAACTGACGCAGGATGCAACCTTAATCCCTTACAATATATCAAACAGTGGAAGTAAGTTTTGTTTTATTCTTAAATTCCTATCATTTAAGAAAGTACAGTGGAAGTCAAGTTCCAAGAAAACTGGAAATGTTACCAAGAAAATTTAACAGTGCCTTAGTATTTTTTGTTGTTGTTCAATGGCATAAATATTTCTTTATCTCCCCTATTCTTTCTACAACTTTATATAAAATATTGCTGCCTTTCTTTCCATTTTTTTTTCCCTATATTCTCTTCACTGGTGTGAGTTGAAAAAGTCAGAGACTGAAATGTTTTGGGTCAGATGGCTCTAAAACGTTTTTAAGATGTTTTAATTTCACTAGTAATCAGAGAAATGCAGATTAATATAATGCGCAGATTTAGAAAATGTGCCAAGGATCCAGGAAAATTGATGAGTTTATACTCCACTATTAGAAATATAAATTGTCAAAAATTTGCTCACTGGTATAAAATGTATTTTTAAAAGGAATAACTTTGACCTAGCTTTCTCTTCAGACACGACTGAAGCGACTTAGCAGCAGCAGCAGCAGCTTTCTCTTAAGAATTAATCCCAAAGAAGAAACTGGAGTTACAAAATCTTAGAAGCAGTTATAATAATCAAATTTTGAAAATCAACCTGATTGTCAAGGAATAGGGTTGAAATTATATCATTTCTATAAGAAATGCAACTGAGTCATTACAAATCATGTTCTGGGTTGATTCAGCAGAGGGGGGCGAAGAGGGGTGCTCGGAGGCGACCCTTGGCTTCCTCCCCTGGAGGCACAGAGGGCTGGGGCCTTGGTGAACGGCTTTCTTATTGGCCACTTGTGAAATTATTAGACCCACTCCTGGAGGGTCTGGGAGAGGGTCTGGCTCCCGTCCCTGAGTTCCCAGGGACTCTGCTGCTTGCCCAGGCCTTGGGCATGAGTGTGATTCTCTCCCTGCCTCCATCCCGTTGCCGCCTGGGGGTTTGGATTCAGGATTTGTTCCTAGACTTTAATAAGTCCAAGACTTCAATAAGAAACTTATAGAGGCTGATGCTTACCTACAGATCTTGATAGAACAGTTGAAGCTTTTTGATGACGAACTTCAAAACTACAAACAAAGATGATGAACAGAGAAAGAAAATTGAAATCCTCAAAGAGACAACAAATAGCATGATATAATCAATTAAACACTGTGTTGTGTTGCTGCAGATTGCTAAAGACCCGTATGTTGCAGAGAATTATGCAGATAGAATTATAAGTACTATTTATCCTGTGGATGTCCTTTGGAACTTGTGGTCAACACAGTGCCTTTCCAGACTGTCTTACCTCCAGAACCTACTCAGAGGTTCTGTAAGTCAGAGCAGCGTCCATCTTCTCTACCAGCTGGACCTGTATTAGCAACCTTGGGACATTATCAGACTCAAACACAAAATAGTATAGGCAGTGGCCACTCACCACCTAGTAGTAGTTTGACTTATCCAAGCCATGTCAACTTGTCTCCAAACAAAGTCCCAGGGTTCTCTTACTCTAGCAATGAAGATGAATTCTATGATACAGATGAGTTCCATCAGAGTGGCTCATCCCCAAAACACTTAATAGATTCCTCTGGATCTGTTGATCCAGTCTTGACACACAGCTGCTTGGGAAATAGTCTAAAGGCCCAGATACCACAGAATCACTTAATTCTTCCATGTCCAATGGAACAAGTGATGCTGACCTTTTCAATTCACATGATGATAGAAATGACGAAGGGGAGGCAGGGTCAGTGGAAGAGCACAAGAGCATTATCATGCATCTGTTGTGTAAGATCCAAGGTTAGACTTGGATCTTACAAAGGTAGTTCTTCCAACATTTATTCTTGAAAAAAGATCTCTTTTAGAAACACATGCAGAGTTTTTTACACATCCAGTCCTGTTTGCAAGTATTAGTGACCAGAGGATGCCAGAGACCAAATGGTTCAGGTTGTGAAATGGTATCTCTCAAGCTTTCACACAGGAAGGAAAGGATTGGTTATCAAAAAGCCATACAACCCCATTTTGGGAGAAATCTTTCAGTGTCAGTGCACATTACCAAATGATACTGAAGAGAATGCAGAGCTAGTTTCAGAAGGACCAGTTCCCTGGGTTTCCAAGAATAGTGTAACATTCATGGTTGAGCAGGTTTCTCATCATCCGCCCATTTCAGCCTTTTATGCTGAATGTTTTATTAAGAAGATACAATTCTGTGCTCATATCTGGACCAAATCAAAATCCCTCGGGATGTCAGTTGGGGTGCACAGCATAGGGCAGGGCTGTGTCTCGTGTCGAGAGCATGATGAACATTACATTCCCACATTCCCCGGTGGTTACGGCAGGTCTGTCCTCACAGTGCCCTGGGTGGAACTAGGCGGAGAAAGCAACATTAATTGTTCCCAAACTGGCTATAGTGCAAATATCGTCTTCCACACTAAACCTTTCTATGGGGCCAAGCAGCACAGAAATTCCCTGAGATTTTTTTCTCCAAATGACAAGAAGTCTTTCTGCTCAATTGAAGGGGAATGGAATGGTGTAATATATGCAAAATACTCAACAGGGAGAACTACAGTTTTTATAGATACCAAGAAGTTACCTATAATGAAGAAGAAAGTGAGGAAGCTGGAAGATCAGAATGAATACAAATCCCACTGCCTTTGGAAGGATGTCACTTTCAACTTAAAAATCAGAGACGTTGATGTAGCAGCTGAAGCCAGGTATAGACTTGAAGAAAGACAAAGAGCAGAAGTCCAAGAAAGGAAGGAAAAGGAAATTCAGTGGGAGACAAGGTTGTTTCATGAAGATGGAGAATGCTGGATTTATGATGAACCATTACTGAAATGTCTTGGTGCTGATTAGGTTGGGAAACACAAAGTTTGCTCCTGGTTCCAGGGCAGGAGGCATAATTAAGTGACAGTCTTTCTTTGGGAGAGCCTATTCACTCCCTTCTTGCAGTGGTTCCTATCTCAGAGATAGTGGACTTTCTGACGCAGATGAACAATTAAAGCAAACAGAGCTTCCCTTTTTTTCTGTCTAGCAGTTATAGTGTTGATTTTGGTCTTGAGAAAAACTTCAGGTTATGAAAACAAGGTGTCTGTTCTTTTTCCAAATCTCATGGTATAAATCCCAGTCTTAAACTCTGCATTCTAGTACTGCTCTTGAGATGTACAACATTTGTTTCCTAGATCATATAATCTTGGGTTCAATCTGCACATATATATAATATAGCTGGTGCCAGATTTTTCATAAATACTCCATTTACTGTAAATATCAGTTCCTCTGAGTTTTAGAAAATTTATTAAATGCAATGTATTAAATGCAATGTATTAAAATCATGTGTTAGGAAATTTCATGGTCTCACCTAAAATAACTTTTATTTTATAATTGAACTATTATTAAATTGTAGCTAACTCTGCCACAGTTTAATATGCAATGCTTTTAAGGCTTCATAAAGTAATTTTCCAACAACCACAAAAGAATCATGTTGTGGAAGACTTGTTCAGTGACCATCGGGAAATGGCCATGTATGTTACAAAGTGAAAATGTAGTTTACTATTCATTGATTTGTTTGATAAATAACTTCCTTTGTCTCAGTGACTAGGGACTCTTATAAACATTAAGAATATAATAGTGAACATGCTAGGGAATGCCTCGGCTTTCATTGAATTTACATTTGTGTTGAACAGTATGTCAACAAGCAAATGAATGAGCAGGGTTGTGTTAAACCATATTCACTATATTAACTGATATAAAGAAAATAAAACTAAGTGATAAGATCTTAATTTGTTGGGGGTATTAGCTAAAATTTGTTGAGATCAGGGAAAGCCTCTGGGTAGGCAGCCCTTGAGCCAAACTTGGTTTTTATGGTGTAATCCTCTCTTACCTTTCCATTTATCTGCCTGCGTGTGTGTGTGTGTGTGTGTGTGTGTGTGTGTGTAGATATAGACATATATACATATAAAGCATAACTAAAATGACATTCACTTAAATGCTAATAGTGGGTAAATCCAAGTAGTAGAATTTTTTTTTTTTACCTTTTGGGTTCTTTATTTTCCAAATTTTCTTTAGTAATACCTTTAAATTATTTCTTAAAATAAGTATTTTTTTAAGAGTAGGGGATTGAATATGCTTTTTTACCCTCAACTGTATCAAAAAATATGCATAGTATGAGACACGTACCAAATTGTTAACAGCAGGTATCTCTGAATTGTGAGTGTACGAGAGCTTTTTATTATCTATACTTTTGTTTTTTCAAGTTTTGCTTTTATGTCATTGTGTTCTTATAAGAAAAGAAGTAGACAAAACAAACCTTAGTTTAACAGAAGGAACTGGAAGCCATCTTTTCCGATTTTTATAACATATACAGTTAACACATTTGGCTCTATGTGTCGTTGTGTTTTACATTATGACTTATGTGGAACTCCCTAATCAAACATTTGATGTTAAAAGAATGAAGACAATCTTGGGCATCATTTTACATGGTTATAATTTCTGATTTGTAACATTTTTCTTTCTCATTATAAGGGTTATACCAGTTTATTGGAAAATATTTTAGAAAACTCAGGTACAAAGAAAGTAAAAATTTACCTGTAATCTCCCCATTCAAAGTCTACAAGTAACCTTTAGTGTTTCTCCTTTTATGCCTATTACATATTTTTAATCAGGAAGTCATTGTTAGAGATGCAGTTTGTGTTCCAGTTCATCATGCCAGTTTTTCCTTGTCTTAAATACAGCAGACCCTAGAACCACCTGGAGGTTAGGGATGCCAACCCTCCACACAGTTAAAAATCAAAGTGTTACTTAACAATGGGCTGGCCCTCAGTATCCCTGGTTCCTCATTTGAGGATTCAGCCAACCACAAATCATGTAGTACTGCAATATGTATTTATTGACAGAAATGTAAGTGGACCTGCACAGTTCCAAGCCCATGTGGCTTAAGGATCAGCTACAGTCTCCAATGGTTGTATTTAGTATGTGCTTGAATTTCAGCCATATAAATGTAATACTCTTTATTTAACCCTTTATTGCTTAGAGATAACATTTTATATTTAAATATTGTTGTTTCTAGTGAAAAGTAAATTTTTGTTAAAGGCAGAAATTCCAGTCTACTGCTGAAAACCATTGATTCACATCCTCCTTTCTGAACAAAATTGTGACTTTTGTATTTGAAATTTCTCTAATGATATCAGCAAAATTTTTCCAGATTGAAATAGTATATTTTTAGTGTTTCATCTTCAAATCTTAGTGATTTCCATTCTTTTTTTTTTTTTTACTTTCATAAGATGTTCCTATATTTAGATAGATATTTTTTTTTCCATTGACTAAAGCATTGGGAATGATTAGGAATTATAAAAGAATACTGATTTGCATAAAAATATTTATGGCGTGCTGTTAAAACATTAAAGAATAGTGTGTACAATATGATACTGATTTTGTTTTTAAATCATATGTGTTGTATATACATATGTCAAAAGATTAGAAGAATATATGCCAAAATCTTAACAGTGTTTACTTCTAAGTGGTAGAGGTCTTCTAGGAGCATTCTGTTTTCTATAGTGAACATATTCCTAGAAGGAAAATATTATTTTAAATGCAGCTAAGTGCTATATTTTTGCCCAGCCTTCAAAAATTCTATAGCTATAAAAACATTCTGCATGTTTAGAAAGATCTGAAAATAAATGACTGTATGCAGTTCAATATAAAAGTGTGTATGTAACTAAAAAGAAAAATCACTGAGTAGCAGAATTAGAATAGCAATAATAAAGAAAGTGATTTTGAGCTGAATCTTAAAAGGAAATGTACAGTTTTTGTTGGAGAATACAGTGAATCTGTATCCCCAAAGGACAGGACAGCATGAGTCAAGGCACGTGTCTGGGAATGTGGGAGTATGAAATGTGGAGAGCAGTAAAGAGATTAATCAGTACATGACTGTTCTTTTAAAACAGAAAGTCTTTATTTCCTGTTAATGATCCTTAAGTTTGAGGAACTAATAATGAATTAGTGTTTTTTAAAGAATTTCAGTGTTTTGGTAACAGTTGCTCTGTACTTGAACATTATTTTACATGGTTACAGATTATGTAATCAATGTTTGTATAATTGTGCTAATTGTACTGAAACATTGTATTAGTTGAAAAATTATTTCTTTTCAGAAACTTCATAGTAAATCTTCTGATTAGTAAATTTTTTAATGCCTAGTTAGTAAATGTTTTAATGCTATGTTAATAAATGTTAGCTCAGCTAATTAACTTTTAAATATAACTTTCTTATTTCATAGGGCTTTTGCCAAGATGGCTTCAGCTCCCACCAGCTATGGCAACACTACCACTAAGCCAATGGGGTAAGTATTTTTAATAATTCTGATTGAAGAAGTCTAGTACTCCAGCCATAACTGGACTTTTATGCCTTGAAAACTGTGTGACATTTCGTGTGCAGAAAGTTTTCGTTGTGATATAGAGCAAATGTCAACATGCTTTTTGGCTTCCTTAGGTTAAATTCTAATTCTAAAATGTAAATTAATGTATTTTACATGGTAGGGCTTCGTATGCTTCCTTGTTAAGACATTATGTTTTTCATTTTCAGAAGATACATGAATTTCTATCATACTGCTAAATGATAGAGAGGAAGCACTCAGGGCTGGGTGTGACTTTTGACTCCCTAAAAGTCCTGTACAGTATGTGTGATTTTCAAAGGAGCTGAACAAAGTGATTTTGACTGCTCTTTTCAGAACCATACTAGCTTCAAATTCCTGGCTTATTTTTTGGAGCTTAGAACAGAAGCATGAAACTGGAGGAAAACAGGTTTACCCTAGCCCCACTCTGAGCTGCTGATTTTAATGAAACAATTTCCAGAAAACAAAAGCACTTGGCCTAAGGCAGGAACATGTAAGCGCTTGGCAAAATGAATCCAGCTGGCCTCACCTTCAGACAGTGCTGTGTGGGGTACCACTCTTGCTCCCTCAGAGTTGCCTGGTACCTGGGAATCACCTCAGAACTAGTCAGTCCAACAGAGATTACGTTTTCTTGTTTCTGTTAAAGGAATGGTTTCCATCCTGCCCATCTCTTCATTCCAGAAGGGAGGAGGACAGAACAGGGAAAATGAAAATATGTTTGGGAAACCACTTCCACGTATTTAATAAAATAGGCTTTCCAGTTTTCTGTCCTAAAACCTTACTGAATCTTAAAAGCCTATTAGATTTCTTACGGACTTTGTAGTTGAGGATTTTAATAAAATGTTATAAGAAAATCTTGGATGATTTGAAGGCCTTCGCTTGCCTTCTAATATCAAAATGCAAGATTTCCATTCTGTCCCACAAAATACCCTTTGATTCCACATAAAAGACTTTTTGAACCACAAATATAAAACCAATATGGTCAGTCATTTGTGTTATTTTTGTTGGTAAAATACAGACACTGGACATTCTTACCGAGTTGAGGTAAAATTCATTGAGCATTTTGTGCTTTCACATTTTTATATGATAGTGTATGGGGCAGCAGAGTATACAGTGCAGGACTAGATCTAGCAGCTGTAATATAGAGAATATTGTAATTTCTGACCTATTCAGAAACTCTCAGACATACATGTTTTCCATATGTCAGTGTATTTTGAACTCCTAAAGCAAGTCGTCTTAATTACTATCTTTGTTAAATTGTATAGTTGATTTACAATGTTGTGTTAATTTTTGCTGTACAGAAAAGTGATTCAGTTATACATGTATATACTTTTTTTTAATATTCTGGATTACTATCTTTAATACATTGTTTTAACATTAGGAGAGTCGGGAAATTCAAAGAATTCTCTTTAGCTAATAATTTGCCTAAATATTGATATGTAGCTAAGGCTTAGCAATTAAAATATTCATTTTGAGGACAGCACTCTAATTTTACATCTTATTGACTAGTCAGAATGTTTTATTACTGTTTTATTGTTAAATAAATTTGTGGCAGTGATATCCATGGAAGTTAGACATTCTCAGGTCACTTCTGTTCAATGAAAGCAAAGGTGGTAGGCACAGTGAGCTTCATCAGCATGTGTTGTGTAATCAGACAAATATTTTATCTGTAATTAATCAGAGAGATAATTTGTACTTAGTGCAATGCTCTTCTTTTGCACCTAGTCTCTTATCACGAGTCATGAATACCGGATCACAATTTGTGATGGAAGGAGTGAAGAACCTGGTATTGAAACAGCAAGTAAGTACAGCTGTTAGAAAATACACTGGTAACTTTTGAATATAAATGTTAACAGGTTGGTTGCTTAGCTAGAGCAGCTTCTAGATGTATTCAAGCACAAAATTAGGAATAAAATGAAATCAAGGGGTCCTTTACTGGTATGTTCAAGAATATGAGAGTATTTTACATATATAATTCAGAACTCTATAATTTTATGCTTTTTTAAAAATTTTGCTCTTTTATGTTAATGACATTTTGATTTCCTTTATCAGGTTTGTGAAAATACGTTTACTGAAAAACATGAACTTAATCTTAAAATAATGAACTGTTACATAAATGCATATCATCTAAGTTTTAACATATATTAGGAGAATATTAAGTTAATAGTCTAAAAGCCTGTGTAAATTAAAAGTATTTTAAATAGAATTTGTGTTTGGGAATAATGCAACTATAGCTTGATTTCACATTTAATTTTGGAATAATAGTTTTAAACATAAGATTTTAATGGTGTTTGTATTTCTGTTGTTTTTCTGTTATTCTAATATATAGATATTTCTGCTTCAGAGTGATCATTAATTGCTTTGGCTTCTTTTCAAACTGAACTTGTTTTTAACTTTTTGTTATGGAAATTTTCAAATACACATTAGTATGTCAAGCTCTCCTGAACCCTTCACCAAGATTCAATACCCAACATGGTGCCATTCTTGTTTCATCTTCCCCACTTATATTATTTGTTTGTTTTTAGGGATATTTTTAGGCAAATCTGAGACATAATATTTCACACATAGATACTGATGAGAAGGATTTTAAAGGCCAATTCAGAAAAGAAATAGAGTATCAGTTATACAGATCTGAATATTGTTTACTTGTTTTCAGAATAAACTAGATCTCTGTTTCTCTGAACTTCTTCCACACTTTTTAATCTTTCTTACTATATTTACCTGTGGTATTTTGTATTGTTGTTTATATTTTCTCTTTTTTTTTCTACTTTTATTGAGCTATAGTTGACATTATTGTTTTTTGTTTTGCTTTTTTGTTTTTGGCTGTGCTGGGTCTTCATCTCTAGTTGCAGGCCATGGGCTTCTCATTGAGGTGGCTTCTCTTGTCGAGTGTGGGCTCTGGGGCATGTGGACTTCAGTAGTGGCAGCACTCAGGCTCTAGAGCACGGATTCACTAGTTGAGGCACACAGGCTTATGAGTTGCCCCAGAGCTTGTGGGAGCTTAATTCCAAACCAGGGGACCAAACCCATGTCCCCTGCATTGGCAGGCAGATTCCTAACCACTGGACCACCAGGGAAGCCCCAATGTGTAGTTTTACTTCTTGACAGCAAGAAATTTTTTTTTCCCATCTTTGAATTTTCCATAGCAGTGTTTCTTAAGTAAGTATTCAATTTTTGTTTGAAGAAGTAAATAACATTGTATTGTAAAAACCTGTAGTGTTAATGAAGAACAGTAGAAAAATCTTAATTTTTTAAGATTGAATTAAAAGGCTGATTACTTCCTAAATTTCCTTCAGAGACATTCCAGATTGCATTGCTTTCTAAGTACCGGGAACACTTTTTAGCTTAATTATCCCTCTTCAGAATTATTTTCAGTCCTTCTCTGTGTTTCTTCTGGTAAAAGGCCACTACTGAATA
The DNA here is from genome assembly GCF_014754425.2 of Oryx dammah. Classification (NCBI taxonomy): domain Eukaryota; kingdom Metazoa; phylum Chordata; class Mammalia; order Artiodactyla; family Bovidae; genus Oryx; species Oryx dammah. The sequence continues at coordinate 28,090,268 of NW_024070200.1, read as the reverse complement.
CTTAATCCACTTTCTAACTGGTTCACGGTACTTCTGTGAGCCAGTTTATTTTTATTCTCTTGGACTGCTAAAGGCGAAAAGGCATTAAAAACAGGTTGGACACGTTAGTGCCCAACATACTGTACTTACAGTTGAACCCAGCACTTGTTAAAAAAGAAGTTACTCACGACAGTTGTTAAAGTACAGTAAGGCAGACTTTATTCAGGGGGACCATTGTGAAAGACCAACGTTGGGACTATTGCAGTGGGGTTTTGAAGTCTGGGAGAGAGATTGGGCTTAACTCCAAATACATCAGGGAAACGTGGGAAATCAGAGCTAAGTAGCAAGGTGTAGTTATCAGTGGATGGAAAATTACTTAGAGAAAACATCAGGGCTAAAGGAAGATTCTGGCTAAGCCAGCCTAATGGGATTCTTGATGAAGGCAGGCTAATGTAACTGGACATCACCTGAGAGGTGGTAAAAGGTGAAGAAACCAAAAAGATATGAAGGATGGGAAGATACCAAGGAGATGTGGGTTCTGGCTATAAACTGATTTAGCAGATTTCTTTCTAAAAGTGATGCAAAGATGGACACAGAAGTCCAAAAGTCAAGGCCCAATTGAAAGAGTTTGAAGAGCCTCAAAAAAGAGTAGAGTCTTATCTAGGAGAGAATCTAGTTATGCCACTCTGCTACAGAATGATGTTATATGTGAGACAGAGGAGGAACCACTAGTTTCTAAGATTCTGTCTGACTTTTGTCAGACACACTGGCTATTGTATGAGTTTGTTGTTGTTCAGTTGCCAGGTTGTGTCCTACTCTTTGCCTCATGGACTGAGCACACCAGGCTTCCCTGCCCCTCACCATCTCCCGGAGTTTGCCCAAGTTCATGTCCATTGAATAAGTGATGCCATCCAACCATCTCATCCTCTGTTGCCCTCTTCTCCGTCCGCCTGCAATCTTTCCCAGCATCAGGGTCTTTTCCAGTGAGTCAGCTGTTTGCATCAGATGGCCAAAGTATTGGAGCTTCAGCTTCACCATCACTTCCAAAGAGTATTCAGGGATGATTTCCTTTAAGATTGACTGGTTTGATCTCCTTGCTTTCAAAGGGACTCTTAAGAGTCTTTTCCAGCCCCGCGGTTTAAAAGGATCAATTCTTCGGTGCTCTGCCTTCTTTATTGTCCAGCTCTCACATCTGTATGTGACTGCTAGAAAGACCATAGCCTTCACTATATGGACCTTTGTTGAAAAAAGTGCTGTCTCCACTTTTTAACACACTGTCTAGGTTTGTCATAGCTTTCCTTCCAGAAAGCAATCATCTTCTAATTTCATGGCTGCAGTCACCATCCCTAGTGGATTTTAGAGCCTAAGAAGAGGAAATCTGTCACTACTTCCACCTTTTCCCCTTCTGTTTGCTGTGAAGTTTTGGGGGTAGATGCCATGATCTTCAGTTCAGTTCAGTCACTCAGTCGTGTCCGACTCTTTGCAATCCCAAGAATCGCAGCACGCCAGGCCTCCCTGTCCATCACCAACTCCCGGAGTTCACTCAAACTCACATCCATCAAGTCGGTGATGCCATCCAGCCATCTCATCCTCTTTCGTCCCCTTCTCCTCCTGCCTCCAATCCCTCCCAGCATTAGAGTCTTTTCCAATGAGTCAACTCTTTGCATGAGGTGGACAAAGTACTGGAGTTTCAGCTTTACCATCATTCCTTCCAAAGAACACCCAGGGCTGATCTCCTTCAGAATGGACTTGTTGGATCTCCTTGCAGTCCAAGGGACTCTCAAGAGTCTTCTCCAACACCACAGTTCAAAAACATCAATTCTTTGGCGCTCAGCTTTCTTCACAGTTCAGTTCTCACATCCATACATGACCATTGGAAAAACCATAGCCTTGACTATACGGACCTTTGTTGGCAAAGTAATGTCTCTGCTTTTCAATATGCTATCTAGGTTGGTCATAATTTATTTATTCTTAATTGAAGGATAATTGCTTTCCAGTATTGTGTTGGTTTCTACCAAACATCAATATGAATCAGCCGTAGGTATACTCATGTCCCTTCCCACTTGAACATCTCTCCCACCCCCACCCCTCTAGGTTGTTACCAAGTTGGGTTTGAGTTCCCTGAGTCATACAGCAAATTCCCATTGGCTATCTTGTAATATTGAGTTTTAAACATGCTTTTCCACTCTCCTCCTTCACCCTCATCAAGAGGGTCTTTAGTTCCTCCTCACTTTCTGCCATTAGAGTGTCACATATCTGAGGTTATGTGATATTGTTGATATTTCTCCTGCCAGTCTTGATTCCAGCTTGTAACTCATCCAGCCATTTCTCATGATGTGCTCAGCATACAAGTTAAATAAACAGGATAATAAACAGCCTTGTCATACTCCTTTTTCAATCCTGAACCAGTCAGTTGTTCTATACGGAGCTGTAACTATTGCTTCTTGACCCGCACACAGATTTCTCAGGAGACAGGTAAGATGGTCTGCTATTCCTCTCTCAGTGGAAACAGTGGCTGACTTTATATTTTTGGGCTCCAAAATCACTGCAGATGGTGACTGCAGCCATGAAATTAAAAGACGCTTACTCCTTGGAAGGAAAGTTACTACCAACCTAGACAGCATATTAAATAGCAGAGACATTACTTTGCCAACAAAGGTCCATCTAGTCAAGGCTATAGTTTTTCCAGTAGTCATGTATGGATGTGAGAGTTGGACTATAAAGAAAGCTGAGTGCAGAAGAATTGATGCTTTTGAACTGTGGTGTTGGAGAAGACTCTTGAGAGTCCCTTGGACTGCAAGGAGATCTAACCAGTCCATCCTATAGGAGATCAGTCCTGAATGTTCATTGGAAGGACTGATGTTGAAGCTGAAACTCCAATACTTTGGCCACCTGATGCGAAGAGCTGACTCATTGGAAAAGACCCTGATGCTCAGAAAGATTGAAGGCAGGAGGAGAAGGGGACGATGGAGGATGAGATGGTTGGATGGCATCACCGACTCAATGGACATGAGTTTGAGTAAACTCCAGGAGTTGGTGATGGACAGAAAGGCCTGGCGTGCTGCGGTCCATGGAGTCACAAAGAGTCAGACACAACTAAGCAACTGAACTGAACTGAAGAGTTTTCTACAGTTTGTCATGATCCACACAGTCAATTTCTGGAATTCTCTTGCCTTCTCTGTGATGTTGGCTATATGATCTCTAGTTCCTCTGCCTTTTTAAACCCAGCTTGAACATCTGGATGTTCTCAGTTCACGTACTGCTGAAGCCTAGCTTGAAGGATTTTGAGCGTAACCTTGCTAGCATGGGAGGTGAGGGCAATTGTCTGGTGGGTTGAGCATTCTTCAGTGCTGCCTTTCTTGGAAATTGGGATGAGGATTGACCTTTTCCAGTTTTGTGGCCACTGCTGGGTTTTCTAAATTTGCTGACATAATGTGTACAGCACTTTAATGGCATCATCTTTTAGGATTTAAATAGCTCTGCTGGAATTCCATGACTTCCACTAGCTTTATTGGCAGCAGTGCTTCGTAAGGCCCACTTGACTTCACACTCCAGGATGTTTGGCTCTGAGTGAGAGACTATACCATTGTGGTTATCTGGGTTATTAAGACCTTTTTTTTCATAGTTCTCCTTTCCATCTCTTCTTGATCTCTCCTCCTTCTGTTAGGTCTTTACCATTTCTGTCCTTTATTTGGCCCATCTTTGGATGGACTGTTCCTTTGATATTTCCAGTTTTCCTGAAGAGATCTCTGTTCTTTCCCATTCTGTTGTTATCCTCTATATCTTTTCAGTGTTCACTGAAGAAGGCCTTCTCTGGTTTCTCCTTGCTATTCTCTGAAGCTGCATTTAGTTGGGTGTACCTTTCCCTTTCTCCCTTGCTTTTCACTTCTGTTCTTTCCTCAGCTATTCGTAAAACCTCCTCAGACAACCACTTCGCCTTCTCGTATTTCTTTTTCTTTGGGATGGTTTTGTTCGCTGCCTCCTGTGCAATATTACCGACCTCTGTCCATAGTTCTTCAGGCACTCTGTTTACTAGATGTAATCCCTTGAATCTCTTTGTCACCGCCACTGCATATTCATAGAGAATTTGATTTAAGTTGTACCTGACTGGGCTAGTTGTTTTGCCCACTTTCTTTAAGCCTGAATTTTGCTATAAGGAGATGATGATCTGAGCCACAGTCAGCTCCCAGTCTTGTTTTTGCTGACTGTATAGAGCTTCTCCATCTTTGACTACAAAGAATGTGATCAGTCCGATTTCAGTATTGACCATTTGGAGATGTCCATATGTAAAGTCGTCTCTTGTGTTGTTGAAAAAGGGTGTTTGCTATGACCCGTGTGTTCTCTCTTAGCAGAATTCTGTTAGCCTTTGCACTGCTTCATTTTGTACTTCAAGGCCAAACTTGCCTGTTACTCCAGGAATCTCTTGACTTCCTACTTTTGCATCCCAATCCCCTATGATGAATAGGACATTTTTTGTGTGTGTGTTCTAGGAGGTCTAGGTCTTCATAGAAATGATCAATTTCAGCCTCTTAGGAATTGGTAGTTGGGGCATAGACTTCGATTACTGTGATTTTGAATGGTTTGCCTTGGAAATGAACTGAGATCATTCTCTCATTTTTAAGGTTGCATCCAAGTACTGCATTTCGGACTCTTGTTGATTATCAGGGCTACTCCATTTCTTCTAAGGGATTCTTGCCCACAGTAGTAGATATAATGGTTATCTGAATTAAATTCACCCATTTCCATCCATTTTAGTTCACTGATTCCTAAGATATTGATGTTTACTCTTATCATCTGCTTGACCGTGTCCAATTTACCTTGATGCATGGACCTAACATTCCAGGTTCCTATGCAGTACTTTTCTTTACAGCATCGGATTTTGCTTTCATCACCAGACACATCCACAATGAGTGTTGTTCTGATATGACCCAGCCTCTTCCTTCTTTCTGGAGCTATTAGTAGTTGTCCTCTGCTCTTCCTCCATAGCATATTGGAAACCTTCTGACCTGGGGGTCCTCATCTTTTGGTGTCATAGCTTTTTGCCTTTTTAAGGTTTATCCGGTTCTCACAAGTAGCACGCAGGAGTGGTTTGTCATTCCCTTCTCCAGTGGATCACGTTTTGTCAAAACTGTCCACTGTGACCCATCTATCTTGGATGGCCCTACATGGCATGGCTTAGCTTCACTGAAGTTATGCAAGCCCCTTTGCCACAACAAGGCAGTGATTCATGATGGGGATTGTGCAACTATGTGTAGTTAAATTTAGTTTTAAGAATTCATATTTTGCTGTTGGAAGGAAATCCCAGTAGTAAAATTCCCTAAACAAAGGAATCCTTTCACAAATAACTGATAGCACGGAGAAATTACAGGCTTCAATCTTTTAAATGACCATATTTATTCTTTGAACTTATTACCTTAGACTCACATGATGTACATCCCTAAATGAGGCCTGTAAGAAGTACCTAAACTGATTCACTTAAATATTTTCTTGTGCTAACAAAAAATTTGTTTTATTTGAAGTTTGCAAAATAAAAAAACAGATTATCTTCTGTGATCTCAAACCTTCCTGTTCTTAACATTGCATATAATATACTGCTTTGATATAAGCAGTTTTTCACTTACAGAAGTAAAATTTGAAATGATTGGTGGTTACCTGTTTCTACATCACATTTCTGTCACCACTGCTAGGAGAGAGCCAGGCCAGTGTTGTTCTATTTTAATAGATGTTCAGAAGACTTTTTAGGTTCAGAATTCAAGGAAATACTCACTGATTTGGGAGACATTGGTTATTGATTGGGCGATAGTGGTTCACTGTAAATGTGAAGTAAAAATAAAAGTATTATAAAACAGCAAATTCAGTATGTTTTAACAAAATAGATACTCATGGGTAGGTTTTAAATGTTAGCTTTTCTAGGTGAGAATATTCATCTCTGATTTACTTCCGTATGATAAATTACTAGAATTGAATTATGGAATCAAAAGGGTGAACATTTCTAATTGTCCTTGGTAAATATTACCAAATTGCCATTCAGAAAAGATGTACCAATATGCAATGGTTTACAGTGCTTGTTTCTCTACATCCCTCCCAGACCTGAACCTGTGTGTATGTGTTGGTGTGTAATCTTTATAAATCAGTACTTTTAAAAAGTCTCTTGCTCTAGAAATATTTAAACACATAGCCATTTTTAATTCATGTTGATGTATGGCAAAACCAATAGAGTATTGTAAAGTAAAATAAATTAAAAAAAATAAAGTTACACTGTCCTAATGTTTTAAAATTTAGAGGAACTGCTACAGGTTTTAAGAGATCTGGGGGCAGATTGGGAACTGAGAAAAGAGACATCAGAGAAGAAGACTGGTAGAGAATAATTCTTTGTTTCACGCTTGTAAAATTCTAATTTATGCCTCACATCTCTAAATACTGGTTTGGATTTTTTTTTATCTGAATAAACATTTTAAGTTATATATAGATAGAAATAATAGGATGTTTTGTCATGTCCAGTTTTCTAGGTCACTTATAAGAGCTTTTTATACCTTCTTGTTTCTTGGGCAGCGTAAGTTTTATGTATCACAAGTATCAGCTATCACGTAAAACCACTGGAATGATCTTTGCAGGTTTGGAATATATTTATGTGAGGACAGTTGTTCAGTTCAGTCGCTGATTGTATCCGACTCTTTGTAACCCCCTGGACTGCAGCACGCCAGGCTTCCCTATCCATCACCAACTCCCGGAGTTTACCCAAACTCATATCCATTGAGTCGGTGATGGCATCCAACCATCTCATCCTCCATCGTCCCCTTCTCCTCCTGCCATCAATCTTTCCCAGCATCAGGGTCTTTTCCAATGAGTCAGCTCTTAGCCATCAGGTGGCCAAAGTATTGGAGTTTCAGCTTCAACATCAGTCCTTCCAATGAACACCCAGGACTGATCTCCTTTAAGATGGACTGGTTGGGTCTCCTTGCAGTCCAAGGGACTCTCAAGAGTCTTCCTCAACACCACAGTTCACCACAGAAGCATCAATTCTTCGGTGCTCAGCCACCTATATGGTCCAACTCTCACATCCATACATGACTACTGGAAAAACCATAGCTTTGACTATACAGACCTTTGTCAGCAGAATAATAGCTCTGCTTTTATGCTGTCTTTTAACGGTATCTAGATTTGTTGTAGCTTTTCTTTCAAGGAGCAAGCAAGCATCTTCTAATTTCATGGCTGCACTCACCATCTGTAGTTATTTTGGAGCCCAAGAAAATAGTCTGTCACTGTTTCCATTGTTTTCCCCATCTGTTTGCCATGCAGTGATGGGACTGGATCCATGATCTTAGGTTTTTGAATGTTGAATTTTAAGCCAGCCTTTTCACTCCTCTTTCACCTTAATCAAGAGACTCTTTAGTTCCTCCTTATTTTCTGCCATAAGGGTGGTGTCATCTGCATATCTGAGGTTATTGATATTTCTCCCAGCAGTCTCAATTCCAGCTTGTGCTTCATCCATCCCAGCATTTCGCATGATGTACTCTGCATATAAGTTAAATAAGTAGGGTGGCAACATGCAGCCTTGCCATACTCCTTTTCCCAGTTTGGAACCAGTCCATTGTTTTGTGTCCCGTTCTAACTGTTGCTTCTTGACCTCCTTACCTGTTTCTCAGGAGGCAGGTAAAGTGGTCTGGTATTCCCATCTCTTTAAGAATTTTCCACAGTTTGTTGTAGTGTGAGGCTGCATAATTTGAAACTCTTCTGTTTCACTTTGACTTGTTTACTAAAGTAATACCTCTTTTAAAAATGAATTGACAAGAGATAAATTGCAAGCAGTGGAATTCAGTAGATTTAAAAAGACATAAAAGCAGTCACCTAATTGCAATATATAGCCCTTATTAAGATTATAATTTGAACAGGGAAATGTAAGAAATAAATTTATGGCGCAAGAAAAGTTTGATACTGACTGCATATTGGTCTGTATTAAGAAATATTTGTTGATTATTTTAGGTGCAGTGGTAGTCTTACAGGGCTTTTCTTTTTTTTTAGGAGTTGTTCTATTTTAGAGATATATACAGGAACGTGGTTGTTCAGTCACAGTCATGTTTGACTTTTTGCAACCCCATGGACTGCAGCACACCAGGCTTCCCTGTCCTTCACTGTTTCCTGGAGTTTTCTCAAACTCGTGTCCATTGAGTTGGGTGATGCCATCCAGCCACCTCATCCTCTGCCGCCTCCTTCTCTTTTTGCTTTCAGTCTTTCCCAGTATCAGGGTCTTTTCCAGTGACTCTTGATGCTCTTCACATCAGGTGGCCAAACTTGTTGGCACTTCAGAATCAGATCTTCCAGTGAATATTCAGGTTTGATTTCCTTTTGGATTGACTGGTTTGATCTCCTTGCAGTCTAAGGGATTCTCAAGAGTTTTCTGCATCAGCACAATTCAGAAGCATCAGTTCTTTAGTGTTCATTCTTCTTTATGGCCCAACTCTCACAACCATACATGACTACTGGAAAAACCATAGCTTTCACTATATGTATCTTTGTCAGCAAAGGGTTGTCTGTGCTTTTTAATACACTGTCTAGGAACCAAGCATCTTTTAATTTCATGGCTGCAGTCTCTGTCCACAGTAATATTGGTGCCCCCCAAAAGAAAATCTGTCACTGTTTCCACCTTTCCCCTTCTGTTTGCCATGAAGTGACAGTACAAGATGCCATGATCTTAGGTTTTTGAATGTTGAGTTTCAAGCCAGCCTTTTCACTTTCCACTTTCACCTTCATCAAGAGATTCTTTAGTTCCTCTTCATTTTCTGCCTTTAGAGTGGTATCATCTGCATATCTGAGGTTGTTGATGTTTCTCCTGGCAGTCTTGAAACCATCTTGTGATTCATCCAGCTCAGCATTTCATGATGTACTCTGCATGTAAGTTAAATAAGCAGTGTGACAGTGTACAGCCTCGTTGAACTCCTTTCCCAATTCTGAATAAATCCATTGTTCCATATCTGGTTCTCACGATTGCTTCTTGACCTGCAGACAGGTTTCTCAGAAGACAGATTATTGCCAAAATGATTTGATATTGGGGGGTTGTTTTAAAACAGCCTAGGAAGTGGGAGTAGGTGAGAATATAAATAAAACAAGAATTTGTCATAAGTTAATAATTGTTAAAACTGAATGATGGAAGATTGGATGTGTTTTATTCAGTCCATGTAATCTTGTTTCTGTATTTTATTACCATTAATATCTATGGCTTGGAGAAAATATACTACTTTATGTATTTTATTCTTTCTTCATCTGTAAGAACCCCACTCCAGTATTCCTGCGTGGAGAATCCCAGGGACAGGGGAGCCTGGTGGGCTGCCGTCTGTGGGGTCGTACAAAGTTGGACATGACTGAAGCGACTTAGCAGCAGCAGCAGCAGCATCTGTAAGATGGGGATGTTGGATTTATTGTGTAGATCCCTTCTGATTTAGAATTTTAAACTTTTCCAGTGACTGAAATCACAAAATATGACTATGATCATAAAAGCATTTAGGATTTTTAGAAATTAATTTCTCACTGTATTTTCTTCTCTGCTACTGCTAAGTCGCTTCAGTCATGTCCGACTCTGTGCAACCCCATAGACGGCAGCCCACCAGGCTCCCCCATCCCTGGGATTCTCCAGGCAAGAACACTGGAGTGGGTTGCCATTTCCTTCTCCAGTGCATGAAAGTGGAAAGTGAAAGTGAAGTTGCTCAGTCGTGTCCGACTCTCTGCGACCCCAGGGACTGCAGCCTTCTAGGCTCATCCGTCCATGGGATTTTCCAGGCAAGAGTACTGGAGTGGGGTGCCATTGTCTTCGATTTTCTTCTCTAATGTTCATATATTTGAAATTTGAACATAGTAATCTTTAATTTAGGATATTCAGGTATTTAGGACTCTGTCTCTTCTACATATATATATGGGGGGGCGCCTTCTACTAATAAAAATTTAGTTAGTAACCCAGATAATCAGTTGTGAATATTCATTGGACTAAAGGAAATCAGTCCTGAATATTCAGTGGAATGACTGATGCTGAAGCTGAAACTCCAGTACTTTGGCCACCTGATGCAAAGAACTGACTCATTGGAAAAGCCCCTGATGCTGGGAAAGATTAAAGGTGGGGAAGAGAAAGGGACGACAGAGGATAAAATGGTTGGATGGCATCACCGACTCAATGGACATGAGTTTGAGCAAGCTCCAGGATTTGGTGATGGACAGGGAAGCCTGGTGTGCCTGGAATCCATGAGGTCACAAAGAGTCAGATATGACTGAACTGAACTGAACATAGATAATAACATTTTTCATTCTATTTCTGAAACAGTTTCCAAAAACAATGAAAAATATGCTTGTTGTTGTTCAGTTGCTCAGTCATGTCCGACTCTTTGCAACCCCTTGGACTGCACCACTCCAGGCTTCCTAGTCCATCACAAGCTCCCAGAGTTTACCCAAACTCATGTCCATTGAGTCGGTGATGCCATCCAACCATCTCATCCTTTGTCTCTCCCTTCTCCTCCTGCCCTCAATCTTTCCCAGCATCAGGGTCTTTTCCAGTGAGTTGGCTTTTTGCATCAGGTGCCCAGAGAATTGCAGCTTCAGCTTCAGCTTCAGTCCTTCAAGTGAATACTCAGGTTTGATTTCCTTCAGGATTGACTGGTTTAAAAACAAGCTTGGGAATTTTTTAAATAATGGGCTTTCATATGAGTAAATCTCATTTATACCTCTTTTATTGAGGTACACAATTGTTTTGTGTCTTTAAGATGAGTGAACAGACCATCTGCTGAGTGAAGAAAATTATATGGTTTCATTATGCTGTTTTCTGTCTATTAGGTGCCACAGTTCAATTATTTCAATTAGAATTTTAAGGATGGGGAACCTGATGGGCTTGGGATTGCAAAAGAGTTGAACATGACTTAATGACTAAACAACAAAATTATCTTGTATATAAATTACTATCAATATAAGATTGAGTCTTTAAATCACTAACTCAATTCAAGTCTTCATTTAGGCTAGGTAGAGCATTAGTTGGTGACAGAGATCTCAAAAGTTGTTTCCTGAAGTACTCTTTCTTAAGCCTTTAAAGACACTGTGTATTTCTTTTATCATTCTCTACACTGGCAGTTTTCCTTAATTTGTGACAATCTGTGAATCTGTGACACAGATTCTGTGATAGTCTGTGAATATTGTATAGCGTGGCGGTGGTTGATGACTCTTTCAGTGTTACCTGGTTGTAAAGACCAAACACAAAGAATAGTCTCTGGGCTCTTAAACTTTTGAACTGTTCTGCTAGAGAGAAATTTTTCTAGTGTTTTTTAATGACCTGTTCACTGGTAGGTTTATCTTCAGATACAGCAGAGCTATTAAATACAAAGTAAAATTTAATTTTTACTTTTATGCTAAATGAAATATTCAATTTTCCAGTTATTTTTGCCAACACAATAAAAGTAATATGACTCTTATGGCTTTACCAGTTTAGTGATTTTTTCTCCATTCCATATACCTAATAACGTAGTACAGTTCAGAGTTGAATGTAAATTAGAGAAATATATATAAAATTAATTTTAGTAAAATGCTATAATGTTGTCTTGCTCCAGAATTCTTTTATTATTTCTTCCTGTTTTGTTACAGAGTACTTAATCTTTTGTTGGTGTTACTAAGAATAAATATGTAACTATAGTTTTCTTAAAGCATTTTTAAGATTTAAATCTGTACCCAGTTATTCTTTAGAGAAGGGTATGATTTAGGCTTATATTGTTAAGTGAACAAACTCAAGTTTATTTGAAACAAAACTTAAGAGGTACAATTTTGAACTACTTTTTTTCAAATTTTAAATAGAATTCAGGAGGTACATTCAGTCAGCTTGAACATTTGGTGCTTGTGTTTATATTAAGGAGTTCCTGGCCAACAAAAATATCTAGAGTATAATGAAATAACTTTAATTTTACTTGCCTAAGGTTATCTGAAAAGATTTTTACTTGCAAACCTAGAAAAAGAAAAAAGAAATGCATATTTTCTGTCTGGGCAAAGCACCGTTTTCCTTAGTAATAGTAAAATGTTTTATGACCTACAGAAAGTAAAACTTGTGAAATAGTAATGTGTTATCTACAATTATGTGAATAATGAGATTTAAGGTTGCCTCTGTTGTATGAAATCTCCAAGATACAAGATGATTCTTTCCAGAATATTCTCTACATTTCACAAAGGAAATATCAGTTCAAATGGGCAGAACACCATTCCAGTAGAAATGAACTTTGAATAGGCATAATAGTCACTTAGAAAATTTTTTGTACCCGATGTGTTATATTCAAAATAGTGGTTCAAATGGTCAGATTCAAATAGAACAGTACAATTTCTTATCCCAATGCATGTAAGCATGTCAAGAGGCAATCTTCTGTCAACACCAGTATTATATATTTCATGTTCAAAGTGGAACTTGTTCTGTAAGAAGACAGTGCAGTATGTCACTGAAAATTTGGAATCTATCTGAGGCAAAATTAAAAGTTGTGTATGCATCCATTTCCCCATTTTTATGAAAGAGCACAGTATCTTTTTTGCTTGAAGATTATACATTAGAAATGAAAAGCTGTTAGGTCATTTAATCTCATATATTAATATTTTTGTGAACTGTGTACTGTGTTTTTAAAGAAACAAATATACAGAAAGGAAATGAAAAACGGAGGCAGGGTTCTTAAAAACTTACAGTTACTAGTATTAAAAAAGCAGATATCCAGCAAAGTAAAAAGCCCAAATATATATTTGTACTAAACCTAGATACACCTACACATTGTTTAAGATTACATTTGGGACCTTGAGTAGTGCCAAAGGTATTTATATCTATGACACCATTCATAGAATACTTAATCTTAGAATGTGTTTAATTGAAAGGTAGGCATACTGAACTATAATGATTAGGTTGTCTTGTTACTAAAGAAGAATTTTGGTGTGTCATTTTTTCTGATATTTAACAAAATAATGATTTCTTCCACAGAATCTACCTGTTACTCGTATTTTAGACAATCTCATGGAGATGAAGTCAAACCCTGTGAGTAGCATGTAACACTGTGCTTGTGAATTCTGGAGCGTACCAGACTACCTGTACCAAGGGTGATAAACTCAGTTTGTTGTGGGCTTCATCACAGCAGAGTGCATGAGGGAAAGGAAAGAGTACACGTCCTCAAACAGCATTTTTTAGCCATTATCACAGATAATATGAATTGGTTTTTCAGCTACTACATCCATTCTGGCTGGCTCTCATGCAAAGTAAATGTAGATCCATATCCTATATATATCCTAAGGAGCAAGTTTCTATAAATAAAAGAGAACTAGTGAGCATCAGTTGGTATAATATGAAAAGTACCAGACCAGTTTAATTTTATGAAATTAAGTTAGGATAGAAGTACATAGTGAAAATTTTAAGAGCATGTGTTCAGATGGCACTAAATTCTTTTGGGCTAAAAAGTAAATTGAAATTGTTTGATAAAGAGATAAATGAGTAAATATTGTTAGCATTTACTTAAAAAAATAAGTTTTTGAGCTGTTTATAATTCAAGAAGGGAATGTAAAAATCATCACAATCTGTTTCATAAAGCAGCCCATCATGTTACTGTGGCAACTGGACAGAGTGGTTGTCTGGAATAGATCAGAACCCTGGTTTGGGTTGATCTGGGTCACTGTAGACTTGGCATCAAGACTTAGGATACCAGGCTGAGAAACAGAGTAAGAACAGAATCTTCAGATAAATATGTCATTATTTCATATTTGTTAAAACTTGGTTATAATAACATTAAAGAAAATAACAAAAATTTTAAAATCTGTCCATGTGAAAACAAAGATACAGTATTACAGGAAAAAAGCCTGGTAAAGGGCAGTTGCAATTATAAAAGGAAAGGGAAAATTGTCTATAATGATAAGCCAAAAAGGAGTGGATTTTTCTAGAATCAATACAGAGAACATACTAGACAATGTAATAACAATAGACTTTGTTATTACTGCATCCTAGAGTATATGAAGGATATGAATAAATGAAGAATATAGAATATATGAAGGAATGCTTCTTGAAAAGCCTTAGCGAAGTATGCATTTATGATTAATGCATTTGTGATTGTCTTTAGAGAATACTACTTCATAATAGGCAGTAGGTTTCTAGAAGATATTATCCCAAACAATTATAAAGATTAAAAATAAAAATAAATGTGAAAATTTAGATGCCAAATCCACATTTCTGCCATATGGATGGCTAAATTATGGGTCATATTCACATGTGTCTCCAAGTTCTATAAATTCATTTATCAGTTCTAGTGACTTTGACTTAATAACTGAAGGCACATTACCACAGGCAGATAGTTTTTAATTAATTAGAAAAAGTAAAATTTCTCTACTTTAAAAGCATTTTTTCACCCATCTGTTAGGTGGGACAGATGCCTGCACTATCTCTTATCCCTGTCTTGTTCCCATATTGAAAAATTGATTTGGAGGCATTGAAGACATTAACAATGTGTACAAAGTTAGACCTGACCAATAATCTTGAATATATTGTATCTCAAAGGCTTTAAAAATGCTCTAACCTAATTCTAGGTGCATTGTTATCATTTATATTTACTAAGTGATCTGTGATTTGTCTTGACTGAAATAAAATGAAAGGGGTTAGGCAAGATACCAGATAGGTTTCATCTACCCTTGTACATGTGGGTAGTAGTGGGTTCCTGGAGCAAAGTGTTGAAGGATTATGGCACTGCATTTGGTTTTGGGCTTCCCTGGTGGCTCAAATAGATGATAAAGCGTCTGCCCACAATGCGGGAGACCCGGTTTTGATGCCTAGGTCGGGAAGATCCCCTGGAGAAGGAAATGGCAACCCACTCCAGTACTCTTGCCTGGAAAATTATATGGATGAAGGAGCCTGGTGGGCTACAGTCCATGGGGTCACAAAGAGTTGGACACGACTGAGAGACTTCACTTTTGGTTCAGGGAGAGTCCTGGGATTGATTAGCACTGGCCCTCACTGAGCGCAGGACTAGATAGTGATAACAGTGCATAGCTGGTCATTGATCACCTTTGGGTAGGTTCATCCAGAAAAGAATCAGAAAACATCGCAGCAAAGAATGAGTTCCTTTGGGTGTTTGTGCTTTGGAGGGAGGAGATAGAAATTAGGAAGTAATGACATTATATGCAGTAAAGCAGTACTTTCTAAATCTTTAATATCAATAAGCTAGTTGATTATGTAGTATGGAGGCTGGCAACCCCTTATCCACAAGTTCTGAAATCCAAAAAGATTTTGTATAACTCTTTTGGTGGCAAAACCTAACCTTAACTCATGTTGAGGTTCTTTATAGTTTATCGTACTTTATGTTAATATTCATTTGTTTAGCTGCAGAAATATTACCATGTTAGATGATGGGGTGCTGCCCACTCGGAATACTACATTATATAGAGTTGTTATGCGTGATATTATCTATCTGCAGTTTTTTAAATTCAAAGTTCAAAAATATATCTAACTCCAGAGGTTTCAATTATAAAAGACTTGAACCTGTGTTAGGTATTCTGCACAATCAATAAAATCATGGACATATAATAATGTAAAAAAATTCTAAAAGCAAAAATACTTAAGTGCATTAGTTTATAAAACAGGTATATTTATTTTTCTCAGTTATTAAGTATAGTTCCCTGTGCTATACAATAGTTTCTTATTGATTATTAATTTATATATAGTAGTGTGTATATTTTAATCCTAAACTGCTAATTTATCTGCCCCCACCCTGCCTTGGTAATAACCATAGTTTGTTTTCTGTGTAAAAACAGGTATACATTTGAGAAGCAGCATGCATAGTGGTTAAGTGCTGGGGCATTGAAACTAGACTGCCTGGGCTCAGATCTGGAGTTTCCACACTTGTCATAAGACTTAGGAAAGTTAGATAACCTCTCTGTATCCCAGTTTCCCCATCTGAAAAATGTGGATAATAACTACCTCAAAGATGATACGGGATTATGTAATTTCATCTGAGACACTTAGAATGATGTTTAATGCATAGTAAATTTTGATGGTGGCTGTTTACTCTACCAACTTAGTATTCATTAGTAGATTCATCAAGTAATCTTAAAATACTCTAAGCAAAATTTGAACTTTCTAAAGAGAAATTCCATAGTCATGGTAAAGTTCTCTATTTTTTTTAAATAGGAAACTGATGACTATAGGTATTTTGATCCCAAAATGCTACGGGGCAATGACAGGTAAGCAGCTCTTGCATAATTTGTTGTATGTTTCCTCTTTCCCACCAAGATTGGAAATAACTTTTACTGATTTTTTTGTTATAAATCAGTAGTTGCTTATTATTAAAAATTCAAACTGTATAGAAAACTGGTAAGTAAATAATATGTAGAATCTTTTTACCCAGAGGTAATCACTGGTAATTATACTTAACACATTGATACTTTTCCTTCCAAATATATACAGAAAAAAAGTACATTAGATGCTTGTTGTTTTTAATGAAATGATAAGGGCATTACAATCTTATGTGTAGAAAAGGAGAATTTGGATAATTCGTGCGCTTTTAAATGAATAATTATTTTGGACCAAATGAAAAAGATGAGGGCTTTATGTTGGATACCAGTTGTTGGATTTTTATTTAACTCATCCATACAATCTATGTCCCTGGGGACCATTGCTGTGAATCCTTCTTTTTGGCAGTGAAACATTCTGCAAATAATTTCTGTATTTTGTGACAAACACGGTGTGGTAAGATACTAACTTTATTATGGCTATATTTTTTGAAATTTAATTCTGGTGGTATGATAGTAGTTTATAAAATACAGAAAGAAGGATAAAATTAGCAGAGAAAAAACCTTCTTGGAGGAATGGTCTTTAGCAACAAAACTTGTGTGAAGCTTCTTTATTGCCTATACCTTATGTTTGGGATCTTTCGAACTTTGATTTATCCCAAGCTTTCAAATCTTTGTAGATAGATCGGATAATCTGGTCACTAAAAAATTATTAGATTACTTTGGAAACATAAAGGTTATTCTCTTTTCTGAACTTACCAGAAATAATACCAGAGTTGCAAAAGAAGCTGCTGCTAGTAGCTGCAGCTGGTAAGAAAGAATTTGACAAAAGAATAAATTATAGAAGGAAGAGGATGAGGAGTGACACTAAGGGGCTTCTTTGGTGGGTGATTAAAATGTTCTAAAATTAGACAGTGGTAATGGTTGTACAACTGTAAATATACTAAAAACCACTGATTGTACACTTTTAAATGGTGGGTTTACAACACATTTCATGTTCTCAAGCTTAGACTTTTTTCCTTCCTTATATTTCTATCAGTAGATACATTTTGCTTCTTAGAAACTTCTGAGAAATTCTTTCAATTTTCCCTGTATATAGTTTATTCATGATAATGAGAAGGAATATTAGGAATGTTGATAAGACAGAGAAACACAAAGTTTCATTTTTAATAGGCTCAGCTTTCGACCTGAGCTGTCTCATCACAAGTAGATCTCGGTTTTTAATAACTGGTAGTGCAGTGCTCTTTGAAGTCTCGCCTCTCATGTCTGCTCTTAAAGGAACTTCAGGCACTCTAGAAAAGTTAGGCATTAGGCAGCTCCTGGCCCCTTTTCTGGAATTTTCACCCAGGTCACAGAAATGGGGAAAAGATGGAACTGTGAAATCAGTCGCCGAATCATCGAGCAGTTTAATAGCTCTTTCCCCTTGGTTGAGATTTTCAAAAATGGCTTGTGAGGAAAACTTATCTTTGTTTGTATACCCTATTTTAGCACTCAAAACAAATATATATTTGACTCACAAAAGCTGTGCAAATTGCCTTTATTAAAAGAGCTCTAAGACACCAAGTATTTTTGAAATAAATAAATAAATATGTAATCAATATATAAAGAGGTTACAGAAAAATACAGATCCCTTCTTTCATCCCCCCTTTTCCTTCCTAAATTGTTATCCTTGCCATACATGTGTTTGCATAGTTTTTTCACAAATGTAGATACCCACAAGCTATAATCTGTCCAGTATGGTAAAACTTGCGCATATTTACCACTGAAGTGGGCTTCCTTGATAGCTCAGTTGGTAAAGAATCTGCCTGCAATGCAGGAGACCCCAGTTCAATTCCTGGCTCTGAAAGATCTGCTGGAGAAGAGATAGGCTACCCACTCCAGTATAGTCCTTGGGGTTGCAAAGAGATGGACATAACTGAGTGACTTTCACTCACCACTAAAGCATATGTTTTATCAATTTACCTTATACCCAGATTTCCACTCATCATGGGAACTAATGCTCCATCTTTCCTATTCCCTCTCAGTCTTCCAGAATTTTATTTTAAAGTCAACAGGTTGCCTCATTCCCTTTTAGACACAGAGACATGTACCTCATCTAGCTTGTTCTCTGAATCCCACTTAAGAATTGTAAATACACAGATAATAGTGCATGTGTGTGTGTGTGTGTGTGTATATATATATATATTATATATATATATATATATATTTCCCATGCCTTTTTATCCTTAAGATAAGCTTTGGGTGAAATTTTCAGTATAGGTTTTTTATTGTTTATTCTTACAGCTCAGTTCCAAGAAACAAAAATCCATTCCAAGAGGTAAGTTCATATAAAAATTCTCCGTCCCTATAATGGAAGGATGAAAAGGTGACCCAGCAGTCTTGAAGGATATCTTTGTCCTATGGCTTTATGATGATTACTGTATGGCAGTCTTGATAAATCCAATCCTGTATCCTGAAGATGCATTATAAATAAATAAATTCAAAGATGACTTTTAGGAAAAAACCTTATGGATTTATTTGGTATTTAATTGAAAGATGAGGTTTATTTTCCTAATAATTGTTTCTGAAAAATCACTACTTCATTTTAATACCCAATAGACATTAGAAATTTATAGACTTTTAAAAAAAAAATAAATTTCTCTATCATCGAAGGAACATCAGGCACTTAGAGACTAAAAGCCATGTTTCTTGAGAGCTAAAATACTGTTCTGTTTCTTTTAACTTACCTATTTTCTTCTACTTGCATTTTTAGGCAATTGTTTTTGTGGTGGGAGGAGGCAACTACATTGAATATCAAAATCTGGTTGACTACATAAAGGTACATTTGATGTTCATATTCTTTTATCATTCGAGGTTTCACAGTTGTCCCCAGTCTTTAACATATTAGCAGTCTCTGATGGCTTTCCTGATTCTTAAATATTCCCTTTTCTAGAGATAGTTTAAAAATCTGGCAGATAAGAAAACATTGAATATATGAGCATTTTTCCATGTCACATTCATTTTTGGCCTAAAATTTTACTTGATCTGGAAAATAATGTATCTTCTTGATGTAATGTACTATGCAGCTATCTATCTTAATTTGACTTTAAATGTTTAGACACCCCAAATAAGCTCCTGTCCCAAAAAACTCTCCCTTGGTGAATGATTTACTGAACTCCATTTACCTAAATTAAGCACTTTTCTCTCATCTTATTGACCAAAGTCAGCAATATACCTCAAATAAACTTGGAATGTCTGCTCTTTCAGCAAATAGGCACTTCAGAGGCAGCACTTTAGAAGTGGTGTGCTATTCAAAGCTAACAGCAGCAGGGAGTGACAGACAGCTAAGCAAAAGAATCTTAAGGGAAAGGTGTAACTTGGAGAGAAAAATGCCGTTTAAAATGTGGAGGCAACAGAACTAGTGATTGTTCCAGTGACATTTTATAACCTTCATTATTCACTTAATATTAATGATTATTCCTTGTGGTCCTATATTACGTAAGACATCAGTAAATACTGAGATTTTCGTACAGCAGGAGAAAAAAATACATAGGTGGATTTCACAGAGGATCCTGAGTCACACAGAACATGCCTCAGAATGTGGACCACCACTCGGATCTGTGTACAGGATCTTGGTTTCAGGGAAGCATCCATCTTATACAAAGAGATGTCTTTTATACCCTTCTCTGTTCATATAGCCAGAATCAGGCTCCATGACCAGGCTCAAAGGCAAAAAGCAAGGGAACATAACAGAAACCATGAATCTGTAAAATCTCTATGAGCAGTGCTGACAAGCTAGTGCAAGTTGTCCCCTGGTCTATCTGTGACCCTTGGGCAGATTATATTAATCTGTTTCATTTAGATTTGGCCATGGGTCAACAACATGATTGGTTCCAGGTATGTACCCAAGGGTAAACACAGGGTTGCAACAGACCAGCTGAAATTAATCCTGTACTTAAATCCCATCCTTGTCAGCATTCCTTCTGCATTTTTTTTTTTTTTACACATTACAGACCAGAAAACAGGGATAAAAACCAAAAAATACTAATCATTTGTGTAGTGTAGTGACTGAAATGCAGGTGTAACTTTAAAGAAACTTTGCAGTTTACCAAATAGTCCAGTGTAAACTTGTTTTTAATCATGCATAAACCTCATAACTCTTACCTCTCTACACCACAGAAATTTTAATTTTGTAAAGTGTATTAATAAATGTTAGCTAAATTTAGTTCTTTCCCCGATCAGTCACCTGCATCAGGAGACCTTCAGGGTGATCAGTGGTAGGCATGTAAGCCCACCACGTTATCCAGTCATCTGTTACTTGGTCTCAGTTTACAGAATGTTTTGTTTTAACTTGTTATTGCCTTCCACTCACCAAAGCATGGTGTACAGCTAGTAGGGCACGTGATACTGTGACCCATCAGCCATGTGACAGGTGTTTTATGTCTCTACATCAGATACTGTTCTTAACAGATGATCACTTGGGTTCATATTTACACAGTGGTCTTTGGCTCTTGTGTTGAACAGATTCTTCTGTACACATTTGAGCAGCAACAGTATCCTAATTTTGCCTCCCAAAAGGGGTCCTCCAGCATATATAAAACCTGTAAAATGAGAATATGTAAAACAAAAGGAAGTATTAGAATTATTCTGGGTGTTTATCCCCTAGATGTTTTTAACATCATCAAGATATAGCACGTGAGTAAGTCCAGATTAAATCTTTCATAAACCTACCAGAATCCATTTTGGACCTTCAGCTTCAAATAAAGGAGGCTATTTCTGCATGTGTTGTGGGCATCTGTAAATATAGCTAAGAGTATTATTCTCTTGCTCCCAACCTCTTGCAGGGCACCATGATAATGTTAGCTTTTTATTATTATTAATATTTACCTATTGGCTCCATTTCTGAGGATCAAAACTTCTCCATCTTTCCATGTGTCAGTAATTCTTACCCAGAATTTGGCCCCTGGTTTAGAAGACCATCAGCTTCAGCATGACTCCGATCCATAGTGGTGGCAGTATGACTGCTGTACTTGCCTTTCTTCATTCCCAGTCATAGGAAGTAGGTTGGCTAAGTGCGAGTTTATAAGACTTTGTTATCCACTGGTTAGTACAGATGCAGAAACCACTAATCCCAGCTTACACACAGATAAGAAGAAACAGTCCAAACAGATTCAGAGGAATTGTCTTCATTTTTGGATTGTTCATTGCAATTGTATAGAAATCTGATTAGTTTTTGTATATTGATCTTATGTCCTGCAACCTTGTTGAACTCATTTATTATTTCTGATAGTTTTAATGGATTTTTAAGATTTTCTATAAACAATATCATGTTATCTGTGAATAAGCTTCTTCCTTATCCGTTTGGGATGTTTTTTCCTTTTTCTCGCCTACCCACCCTGGCTAGAACCTCCAATAACAATAGAAGAGTCCAGAGCAGACATCTTTATCTTCTTGATTTTAGGGGGCAAAGCATCCTGTCTTTCACTGTTAAGTTTGAGGTTACCAATGGGCTTTTAATAGAGCTATTAATGTTTAGTAGCTACTAAGCCATGTAGTCTAATTATCATGAGAATTCTTTGGTTTTTAATCCCATTTGGTCTTACTGTTTCTTTTGTTCTGCATAATGTTCATCTTTCTATCATTTCAGCCCATTTAGGGGAAACTGAGCTAGTAGGTCTGTGACAGCCTGCCTCATGACATTAGAAACCCATGTAATGCAAGCTTGTAGTATGAAACAAAACTTATGCCTATGGCTCTGAGAGACAATAATTGAGAATTATCTAATATGGCACTTGATTTATACCAATTCACAAAATGAGCAAGTGCCATTTTTGTTGGGAAGGCAAAGAAAATACTGTAAGAATTCTAGCTGATTTATTTGGTAATGATGTTAGTCTGACTGATAATGTAATTGCTGTTTGGTATAACATTGTTGTATTTGATAAAATTAATTGGATTGATTTTGACAAGATGTTTGATAATACTGATATCAGTGACCAATTGTTCTTTTGTTGGAAGGTGATTGGCTAGAATAAGCTAGATTTAGTTAATAATTGTTGCATTGAATCAAGGTATTGGTACATTCATAAAGTTCAGTTTTTAATGGAAAGAAGAAATATCAAGTTTGTACATAGTTTTAAGAATAAGTTTTATACTGAAATATTACTAAACTGCAGTGTTAAAAATTATAACTATACCTCACTAGATGACACAGAAGATTAGAGTTTTGTGTTTATCTTTGTTTTTATATTCTGTCAATGCTATAAAGGATGAAAAATGGTGACAGATAATTACAATTAAGAAAGCTTGATCAAGGATGGCGAGGAAATGTACTTACATAATCACAAGATTGATCTCAACCCTGGTGCTGATGTTTGGCCAACCCTGAATGACATGTTCTAACTAGTGATTAAAATAGGCATGTGCCAGGGCCCAGGATAGCCCGGGGGCAGCTTGCACTAGTCTGTCAGTGTTCTTTAATGGAAAACGTAGATTGGTGGGTTCACTTGGTTG
This sequence comes from Oryx dammah, assembly GCF_014754425.2. NCBI lineage: Eukaryota > Metazoa > Chordata > Mammalia > Artiodactyla > Bovidae > Oryx > Oryx dammah. Next base: position 28,067,540 of record NW_024070200.1, on the reverse strand, counting down.
CTGTCATGTTTTCTTGTGTCTGCTGTTAAGCCTGGTCATGCAGCCTGACTGTAGCTGTGTGGCCAGAGAGGAATCAAAGATCCCTCCTTGGGCAAGACTGGGGCTCCCCGGAGACCAGGGCATCCTGGTGGTTCACAACTGAAAATGAAATGTGTCTAATGTACTCCTACCCTCACGTGAGCATAGCCTCAAGAATCCCAGTTATAGGCCCTGTTTAATGGCTACACATACCATCTCATTTTGAAGAAAAGGTGAGATGTGACTTTTGTTTTACTTGTTCTCAGAGAATGTCAGCCAGTGATGTTTACTCAGCTCATACATCACAAAGAAATGACCTTCTCTTGTATCGCAAAGCCATAATTCTTTTGGTTCCTTGATTAACAACATTTGGTTTGTACATTACAAAAGAAAACTTACAAATTTACCTTCAAGTTCACAATACATATAAGCATGTCAGCATTAAGAACTTACCAAAATTCTCTAGTCAAAAAGTTTTGACTGCTTGTAACTGGGTGCCAACATTCTGTCAAGATTAAGGATGAAACTCATAGTTACAGAATGGAATAGGGCATATTAACATATAAATACTGTATGATCACAGGTGAGTCTTAAATGCCAATCCATGCTGCTCACACCATATTCTACTTTCAGCGTAACAAAACTGTCAGTGTTTTCTTCCAGTAGTTACAGTCCTACATAGAATGTTGGCTGAAGATTTTATCATTATTGCTCCCATGAAATGGGTCACTCATCACATTCCTTCTATTTCCAGTGTAAATGGCACTAGAAACATGCCTAACACATATTTTGAATGGAAAAAATGTGGCCATTTCACTACTTTATTCCATGTAACTTTAGGATAGATAGGTGTACACTAAAATCTAGTACTCACCCTAAAGGAAAATAAAACCTTTAAGAATAACAAAAAGTCTTGTTATGTTTAACCCCTCTTCTTGGGGATATTGAAAATACTACTTGTTGTATCTGAGTTCTGTGTTTGATGTTTTACAGGGGAAACAAGGCAAGCATATTTTATATGGCTGCAGTGAACTTTTTAATGCTACGCAGTTCATAAAACAGGTAAAACGTACTTTTTAGTTTGTTTCTTTAGCATACCTTAAGTTGCTGTTGATATTTTTCAAAAGAGAGCAAGATAATCCTGTTCATCTGAACCAGCTGAAACTAAAAGCCATGGAACAAGAAGAATATAGGGTTTTGCCGTGGACAACTATAAAGGAAACTCTTGTGTGTAATGTTATTTCCATTATCCCAAATCAGTGAAAAAGTAAACTTAATTCTGAAAACTTTTAATTGGAGTAGTGTACTTGCTTAGGCAAAATTCAGGCCAGCATTTCCTTGACATACTGTCCCTATTTCTGACTTTGCCAAGCATATCACAAATTGAACTGAGAAATTGTTTCTTGGGGGACTGATATAACAGAATGTCATTCACCTTGAAAGTCACTGATGGCAGTAGCTGAGGCATAGAAGGTCTTCACATTCTTTGACTGTTGTTCCCACTAATGTTCTCAGTACTTATGTTAACTTCAGCTTTTTAAAGCTTAAACTGCTTCAGAGGCTTAGGCTAACCAATAATATTTACTCACCTTTGCCTTGGCTATCATAAAAATCATAACTGTACCCTCTGCTCATTTTTAGCATCTCTTCCTAGCACCTTTTTCCAGCACAACTTTCTTACCCACTATAATATGGTTCTTTTATTCTTAACCTCAATGTGGTAGCCCACTGATATTATGAGAATTTCAGATATACAGAAAAACTGGAGAGAATTTACAGTGAATACATTTATATTCCCCACTAACATTTTATTGCACTTGCTTTATAAGCACCTGTCCATCTTTCCATTCTGCTCATTGCTCCAGCTTAATTTCAGAGTAAATTACAGATATCAGTACACTTCCCCTTAATACATCAGTGCCAATATCATTCACTAGATTTCATTGTTTAGTTGTTGTTGTATTACTCTCTGGAAGTAAAATTTACAGCAGTGAAATACACATATCTTTCTATTTATTTATTTATTTATTTATTTTTTATTTTACTTTACAATTCTGTATTGGTTTTGCCATACATTGACATGAATCCACCACTGGTGTACATGCATTCCCAAACATGAACCCCCCTCCCACCCCCCTCACCACAACATCTCTCTGGGTCATCCCCGCGTAACAGCCCCAAGCGTGCCGTGTCCTGTATCGGATATAGACTGGCAATTCGATTCTTACATGATATTATACATGTTTCAATGCCATTCTCCCAAATCATCTCACCCTCTCCCTCTCCCTCTGAGTCCAAAAGTCCGCTATACACATCTGTGTCTTTTTTGCTGTCCTGCATACAGGGTCATCATTGCCATCTTTCTAAATTCCATATATATGTGTTAGTATACTGTGCTGGTGTTTTTCTTTCTGGCTTACTTCACTCTGTATAATCGGCTCCAGTTTCATCCATCTCATCAGAACTGATTCAAATGTATTCTTTTTAACGGCTGAGTAATACTCCATTGTGTATATGTACCACAGCTTTCTTATCCATTCCTCTACTGATGGACATCTAGGTTGTTTCCATGTCCTGGCTATTATAAACAGTGCTGCGATGAACATTGGGGTACATGTGTCTCTTTCAATTCTGGTTTCCTCAGTGTGTATGCCCAGCAGTGGGATTGCTGGGTCATAAGGCAGTTCTATTTGCAATTTTTTAAGGAATCTCCACACTGTTCTCCATAGTGGCTGTACTAGTTTGCATTCCCACCAACAGTGTAGGAGGGTTCCCTTCTCTCCACACCCTCTCCAGCATTTATTGCTTGCATATTTTTGGATCGCAGACATTCTGACTGGTGTGAAGTGGTACCTCATTGTGGTTTTGATTTGCATTTCTCTAATAATGAGTGATGTTGAGCATCTTTTCATGTGTTTGTTAGCCATCCGTATGTCTTCTTTGGAGAAATGCCTATTTAGTTCTTTGGCCCATTTTTTGATTGGGTCGTTTATTTTTCTGGAATTGAGCTGCAGGAGTTGCTTGTATATTTTTGAGATTAGTTGTTTGTCAGATGCTTCATTTGCTATTATTTTCTCCCATTCGGAAGGCTGTCTTTTCACTTTGCTTATATTTTCCTTTGTTGTGCAGAAGCTTTTAATTTTAATTAGGTCCCATTTGTTTATTTTTGCTTTTATTTCCAGAATTCTGGGAGGTGGATCATAGAGGATCCTGCTGTGGTTTATGTCGGAGAGTGTTTTGCCTATGTTCTCCTCTAGGAGTTTTATAGTTTCTGGTCTTACATTTAGATCTTTAATCCATTTTGAGTTTATCTTTGTGTGCGGTGTTAGAAAGTGATCTAGTTTCATTCTTTTACAAGTGGTTGACCAGTTTTCCCAGCACCACTTGTTAAAGAGATTGTCTTTACTCCATTGTATCTTCTTGCCTCCTTTGTCAAAGATAAGGTGTCCATATGTGTGTGGATTTATCTCTGGGCTTTCTATTTTGTTCCATTGATGTGTATTTCTGTCTTTGTGCCAATACCATACTGTCTTGATGACTGTAGCTTTGTAGTAGAGCCTGAAGTCAGGCAATTTGATTCCTCCAGTTCCATTCTTCTTTCTCAAGATTGCTTTGGCTATTTGAGGTTTTTTGTATTTCCATACAAATCTTGAAATTATTTGTTCTAGTTCTGTGAAAAATATCGCTGGTAGCTTGATAGGGATTGCATTGAATTTGTAAATTGCTTTGGGTAGTATACTCATTTTCACTATATTGATTCTTCCGATCCATGAACATGGTATATTTCTCCATCTATTAGTGTCCTCTTTGATTTCTTTCATCAGTGTTTTATAGTTTTCTACATATAGGTATTTAGTTTCTTTAGGTAGATATATTCCTAAGTATTTTATTCTTTTTGTTGCAATGGTGAATGGAATTGTTTCCTTAATTTCTTTTTCTACTTTCTCATTATTAGTGTATAGGAATGCAAGGGATTTCTGTGTGTTGATTTTGTATCCTTCAACTTTACTATATTCATTGATTAGCTCTAGTAATTTTCTGGTAGAGTCATCAGGGTTTTCTATGTAGAGGATCATGTCATCTGCAAACAGTGAGAGTTTTACTTCTTTTCCAATTTGGATTCCTTTTATTTCTTTTTCTGCTCTGATTGCTGTGGCTAAAACTTCCAGAACTATGTTGAATAGTAGTGGTGAAAGTGGGCACCCTTGTCTTGTTCCTGACTTTAGGGGAAATGCTTTCAGTTTTTCACCATTGAGGATAATGTTTGCTGTGGGTTTGTCATATATAGCTTTTATTATGTTGAGGTATGTTCCTTCTGTTCCTGCTTTCTGGAGAGTTTTTATCATAAATGGATGTTGAATTTTGTCAAAGGCCTTCTCTGCATCTATTGAGATAATCATATGGCTTTTATTTTTCAATTTGTTAATGTGGTGAATTACATTGATTGATTTGTGGATATTGAAGAATCCTTGCATCCCTGGGATAAAGCCCACTTGGTCATGGTGTATGATCTTTTTAATGTGTTGTTGGATTCTGATTGCTAGAATTTTGTTGAGGATTTTTGCATCTATGTTCATCAGTGATATTGGCCTGTAGTTATCTTGTTTTTGTAGTATCTTTGTCAGGTTTTGGTATTAGGGTGATGGTGGCCTCATAGAATGAGTAAGATTAGATCTCAATTACAGGAGGAAAACTATTAAAAATTCCAACATATGGAGGCTGAACAACATGCTTCTGAATAACCAACAAATCACAGAAGAAATCAAAAAAGAAATCAAAATATGCATAGAAACTAATGAAAATGAAAACACAACTACCCAAAACCTGTGGGACACTATAAAAGCAGTGCTAAGAGGAAAGTTCATAGCAATACAGGCATACCTCAAGAAACAAGAAAAAAGTCAAATAAATAACCTAACTCTACACCTAAAGCAACTAGAAAAGGAAGAATTGGAGAACCCCAGAGTTAGCAGAAGGAAAGAAATCTTAAAAATTAGGGCAGAAATAAATGCAAAAGAAACAAAAGAGACCATAGCAAAAATCAACAAAGCCAAAAGCTGGTTCTTTGAAAGGATAAATAAAATTGACAAACCATTAGCCAGACTCATCAAGAAGCAAAGAGAGAAAAATCAAATCAATAAAATTAGAAATGAAAATGGGGAGATCACAACAGACAACACAGAAATACAAAGGATCATAAGAGACTACTATCAGCAATTATATGCCAATAAAATGGACAACCTGGAAGAAATGGACAAATTCTTAGAAAAGTACAATTTTCCAAAACTGAACCAGGAAGAAATAGATAATCTTAACAGACCCATCACAAGCATGGAAATTGAAACTGTAATCAGAAATCTTCCAGCAAACAAAAGCCCAGGTCCAGACGGCTTCACAGCTGAATTCTACCAAAAATTTCGAGAAGAGTTAACACCTATCCTACTCAAACTCTTCCAGAAAATTGCAGAGGAAGGTAAACTTCCAAACTCATTCTATGAGGCCACCATCACCCTAATACCAAAACCTGACAAAGATACCACATATCTTAAGTGTACGTTCCTGCCTTGTCAGATGTATTGTTCACCTGAGTAACCCAAACCTATATCAAGGTACAGAAGTTTACACAGAGTTCCTTTATGGCGTTTGCCAATCAGTCCTTGCTCCTAGTCAAAACTTGCTCCCAAAACACTGTCTTGATGTTTTCCCACCATAGATTCGTCTTAAGTATTCTAGAACATCATAAACGGAAATTTTCTTGGTTAACTAGAAGATTCTGAATTCTGTTAATCCTTCCAATGAACTAGATGGTGTTAACGCTAATTTTCTCTATTAGTTTTCTGTTCATTGGTTTCTCCTTTTTATTTGATTACTTTGGGTTTACCTTCTTTTACTATCTGATATTGGATAATTATTAAATCATTAACTTTAGTTTTTCATTTCTAAAATAAGCTTTGAAAGCCATAAAGCTTAAACTCTTCCCAAACACTGCTTTAGACACATTCCACAAATGTTGATATATTTATATTATCTTTTGAAATATTTTTAATTTACCTGGTGGTTTATTCTTTAGCCCTTGTAGAGAGATCTATTGTTTGAGGTATTTGTGGTTTTTCTATATAACTTATTAATTTCTAATTTAATTCTCTGGTTGTCATAGAACATTTTACATGTAAGTTCATTGTTTGAAATTTTAAATTCCTTTTATAAACCAACATATAGTCGATCTTGCTAAGCACTCCATATGAAGAACATGAAGAAAGAGCTGTAAATATTAATTTGGTTAAAGTAGTTGATAGCATTAGTTAGATCCTCTGTATCTATTGATTTTTTTTTCTGTCTAGTTCTATCAGGTGTTAAAAATCTCCATCTGTGATTGTGGAATTGTCTCTTCCTTTAGTTCTGTCAATGTTTGCTTTTATTTTTAAGTTCTGTTATTAGGTACATACAGAGTTTTGATTGTTGTATATTCTGATGAGTGGGCTCTTTATCCTTATGCCCATATTCTTCTACATATCTAGTAATGCTCTTTGTCTTCAAATCTACTTTATCTGATAACTAATAAAGCCACTCTAGCCTTCTTATACTTACTGTTTGCATCTTATAACTTTTCCATCTGTTTACTTTCAACTTGTCTGTGAATTTAAAGCATATATCTTATATATCAAGCATATTATACTTAAAACCTATATCTTATGTGTGTGTTTATGTATATATATATATATATCTCAAGATCTAACTATATATATCTTAGAATATTGTTGTATCTTGTGGGTTGTTTTTTTTTAAAACCCACAAGATTTTTTTTCAAAAGCCATTCTGACAGTCTCTTTTAATTGGAGTGTATTGGTCTTTAACATCTAATGTAATTATTACTGTGATTGAATTTAGGCCTACCATTTTACTGTTTTCTCTGTTTCTCCTTTCTTTGTAAGACTTGAACACTTTTTAGAATTCCACTTTAATTCATCTCTGCATTATTAACTTAGGGTTTCTCTAAAAATCATATTCTATATACCTTTAACTGTTAATAGACCAGTTATTAAGGCACTTGTATTAAATGTAGAAACCTTACAACCATACAGATCAGCATTTATGCTGCAGTTGTCATATTTTACATACATCATTAATTTTACAAAATAGTGGACAGTGTTGTTTGTGCTTTAAACAGTCATGTGTGGAATAAAGACATAAATCTTTTGCATTTATATGGATATGAATTCCAGTGCTCTTTATCCCCACTTACAGATTTTAATTTCTATCTATTGACTGAAAAACTTTCTAGCAGTCATTGTAGCTCAGGTATGCTGGCAATGAGTTCTCTTAATTTCACATATATATATATATATATACACACACACGTATAATAATTGGTTTTCAATAATTTAATTACAGTGTATCTGTTTTAGTTTCCATTTTTATGCTGAGATTTCCTTTTTTCTTTCATTGTGAGCCTATTTTTCACTATTTCTTTGAGGATATTGTCCTAGCTGCTTTTAAAACCTGGCTATTAATTACCACACATGGACCAACTCACTGTTGGTCCCCATTGTCTTCCCCCCTAGAGACTGGCCCCTGGTTTCCTGTTTTTCTGTATTCACTAATTTCACACTGTGTCCTTTACACTGTTATATTTTAGAAACTGAATTGTTGGTCAAAGTTCTGTCTCTTCAGCAATAGCTCAAATCTCAAGTCTCTCTCATTCATAAGTGGTTCAGGGTTTTACCATAGATTTAGGAAAAGTCTATATACAGATTTAGGGTTCCCTCACTTTCCGGTAGCTTTAGTTGCCCGCAAACTCTTTCCTCTGGTTTTTCAAGCCAGAAAGACTATGTTTTCTATCCGTTTTAGCAGCTAGTATAGTACCAACTGTGGCCTGCCTTCAGGCTAAGAGCCACAGAACCAAAGAACTCAGTCTGTATTATTCCTTCCTTCCAAATGTTGATTCTGTTCCAGAACTCACCTTCTTTCCGTCGTTCCCCATTGCCTATAGGAAGTTGGTTTTGTTTAAAATTTATAATTTCTCTCTCTCAGAGACTTGGTCCAATAGGAGTTTACCCAGCCTTCCAGAATTAAAATCCTTTTCCCTTCCTTTTAATGATCTTTAGAAATATATTTAATATATTTCTTTTACAAACATATTAAAATATATAGAAAGGTGAATTGTCAGTGAATTCACACATGTTTTTCTTTACATTTTCATACTGAGGTAATATTTTTTAATTCTGTTTTTGTTTTCTATTACTTGAATTTGCTCCTATATAATGTTTACACATCTTTTTACCATAAATTTTTAAATATCTATAAATCTGAAACATATAAGTTAGTGAATATTGAGTAAAAAGGTATTATTCTAAAATACAATAAGTGCATGAAATAGCCTAAGTTCTACTATGATAAAAGTGTACATTTAAGGTGATTACAAATATGATTAATACCTAAGTTTCTTTTGTGATTAAAAAAGTAATATTTATGATTTATCTTTTGTTTTAGCTGTCACAACTTGGACAAAAATAGCACAGAAGAACCGTAACTGAGAATCTATTTAGAACTTGAATAAATGTAAAAAGAGCCAGATGTTTCCTTCTCCATATCAATGTCCTAACGGTGAAACTTAGAGGTATTTGTTAATTTTTAAGGAAATTCTATACTTCATATAATGTATACTGATTAAAAAAATAAAGCATTTCAGAAATAAATTTTAACATTGTAGAACATCTGTTTTTTTTTTTTACAAATGAGAATGAAAGTACTTTGGAAAGAAGGAAAGCTCTGTTTGAATATAATGTTAAAATATTAATATAATAACCAATGTATTAGGATTGAAGCTAGTGAAAGTTTATATGTCTTCTTTAATCGGTTCATGAATCTATTTGTATTCATTTTAATTGTAAAATTACCTTTCCATAGTTTGTTTCCTATGTTGCCTCTAGATTTAAAAGCCACTTTAAATGTCCCTTCTCCCTCTGGCACACCTGTGTACATTTTATCATTTATATCTCCTTTATATAATTGCAAAGTTAAACATTAACATCTGGAGCAGATAAATACAAAACATTTATCCTGTACACTTCTAAATATTATGTAAAAGTAAGTGTTAAATTTGGTACTCACCTTCCTCTCTGTGTGAAATGCAGCACTAAAAATGAACGCTGATCAGTCATGTATCTCAGGACAGCCATGAGATAAAAGCATACCAGCCTCTCCAGAGGAGACAGTTGTTCCTATTATAAAGGCCAGAGAGCTTTTCCTCTTAATGACCCTCACCAAGAGGAATCTTTAGTGTTACAGACAGCATCCTGATAATAAAACAAGATTCACAGAACTGTTTCTGTTTGCACTCCCACCCACCATGAATCAGTGCCATCACACCAAAGCAGAGGTCCAGAAAAATAATTGTAGATGATGGAGATGACTGACATATTCCTGGGGTATAAATTTAAAGTATGTTTGAGCTGGTATAATAAATTACCATAAGCTGGGTAGCTTATACAGCAAACAGGTATTTCTCACAATTCTGAATGCTGGGAATTCGAAGATCAAGTTACTGACAGATCTAGTGTCTGATGAGAACATTCTTCCTGATTTGCGGAGAGCCATGTATCCTCACGTGGGGAGCAGAAAGCAAACTCTGGTCCCTTCATCCCCCTTTAAAGGCACTAATCCCCTCATGGGGCTCCACCCCATGACATCATCCAAACCCAGTTACCTCCCAAAACCCCTACTTCCAAATACCATAACACTGGGGGAAAGACATTCTCTTCAATAAACTGTGCTGGGAAAATTGGACAGCCTTATGTAGAAGAATCAAATTAGAACATTCTTCAACACCATACACAAAAATAAACTCAAAAAGGATTCAAGACCTAAATGTAAGACCTGATACTATAAAACTCTTAGAGGAAAACATAGGCAGAACAATTTTTGACATAAATCGCACAATACCTTTTTCAGTTCTCCCAGAGCAATGGAAATAAAAATTAAACAAATGGGACCTAGTTAAACTCAAAAGCTTTTTTATGCACGGCAAAGCAAACGATTTTAAAAAAAAAAGATAACCTACAGAATGGGAGGAAATATTTACAAATGATGTGACTGACAAAGGGTTAATTTCCAAATTTTATAAACAGCTCTTGCAGCTCAACATCAAAGCCCAATCATAAAGAAGACCTAAATAGATTATTTCTTCAAAGAAAAGATGCGCATGAAAAGATGCTCAACATCATCATTGTTAGAGAAATGCAAATCAAAACTACAGTGAGATACCACCTCACACCAGTTAGAATGGCCATCATCAAAAAGTCTACAAATAATAAATGTTGGAGACAGTGTGGAGAAAAGGGAACTCATACAGTGAAGTAAGAGAAAAATATGGTGCAATGTCACCTTATATATATGGAATCTAGAAAAATGGTACAGAAGAACTTATTTGCAAAGGAGAAACAGAATCACAGACTACTGTGTATAAAATAGATAACTATAGCATGAGGAGCTCTACTCTGCTCTGGTGACCTAAATGAGAAAGAGAGCTAAAAGGGAGAGGACATGGGGATACATGTAAACTGACTCACTTTGCTGCACAGCAGAAATAACATTGTAAAGCAATCATAGTACAAGAAACTCTTGACGTTTTAAAAAATTATGTAACAGACAACCAACAAGACCTACTATATATAGCACAGGCAACTCTGCTGTAGCAACCTAAGTGGGAAAAGAATTTGAAAAAGAATATATATATATATATATATATACACACACATACATACATACATGTATAACTGAATCATTTGCTGTACACCTGAAACTTAACAGTATTAACTATATTCCAATATAAAATAAAAGTTTTTTAAAAATACCATTACCTTGGGGATTAGGGCTTCAGCATTTGATTTTCTGGGACACAGACATTCAATTCATAGCACTATATCTGTCAAAGTGGCCGGTACTCAGGGCTTCAGGAGAGACCTTTATGAAAAGACAAGGCTAATTAAGATGTTAAGATAGAAAAAGCAATGTCCCTGTCTCCTTAGAAATGGAGAAGTTATACTCTAAATAGTTAACATTCAGAAATTTTATAACTACATGAAAGACAAAAGGAGGTGGTCTCTTTTTCTAGTTAACTTTATATTTAAATTGACTTAGGGTCAGAATGAGGAGAAGGCAATGGCACCCCACTCCACTACTCTTGCTTGGAGAATCCCATGGATGGAGGAGCCTGGTAGGCTGCAGTCCATGGGGTCGCTAGGAGTTGGACACAACTGAGCGACTTCACTTTCACTTCTCACTTTCATGCACTGGAGAAGGAAATGGCAACCCACTCCAGTGTTCTTGCCTGGAGAATCAAAGGGACAGGGGAGCCTGGTGGGCTGCCATCTCTGGGGTCGCACAGAGTTGGACACGACTGAAGCGACTTAGCAGCAGGGTCAGAATGACCATCATTTAAAAGTCTACAAATAAACACTGGAGAGGGTAGGGAGAAAAGCGAACCCTCCTGCACTGCTGGTGGGAATGCAAGTTGGTGCAGCCACTATGGAAGACAGTATGAAGGTTCCTCAGAAAGCTGAAAATAGAATTACCGTATGATCCAGCAGTCTCCTGGGAATACAATCCTGGACAAAACTATAATTCACAAAGATATGTGCACTCTTATATTCATAACAGCACTATTCACAATAGCCAAAACATGGAAATAACATAAATGTCCATCAGCAGATGAATGGATAAAGCAGATGTGGCACGTATATAATGAAATACTACTTGGCCATAAAAAAGGATGAAGTAATGCCATTTACAATAACATGGATGCAAATGGAAATTATCAATACTAAATGAAGTCAGAAAGAGAAAAACAAATACCATATGACATCACTTATGTGGAGTCTTAAAATACGACACAAATAAATCTACCTACAAAACAGAACAGACTCGGACACAGAGAACAGACTGTGGTTGCCAAGTGTATTGGCAGATGGGAGGGAAGGACTGGGAGCTTGGGGTTGGCAGATGCAAGCTACTATATTTAAAACAACAGTATCCTAATGTATAACACAGGGAACTATAGTCAGTATCCTGTGATAATAATGGAAAAGAATACTAAAAAAAGAATGTGTGTATGTATATAACTTGAGTCATTTTGCTTGAAGAAAGTAGGGAAAACCACTAGGGCATTTAGGTATGACCTAAATCAAATCCCTTATAATTATACAGTGGAGGTGACAAATAGATTTCAAGGGATTAGATCTGGTAGACAGAATGCCTGAAGAACTATGGACAGAGGTTCTTAGTTCCTGTATACCAGTATACAGGAGGCAGTGATCAAAACCATCCCCAATAAACAGAAATGCAAGAAGGCAAAGGGGTTGTGTGAGGAGGCTTTACCAATAGCTGAGAAAAGAGAAATGAAAGGCAAAGGAGAAAGGGAAAGATATACCCAACTGAATGCAGAGTTCCAGAGAATAGCAAGAATAGATTTTTTTTTAAGGGTTTTTTAAGTGAACAATGCAAAGACTAGAGAGATCTTCAAGAAAATTAAGAGATTCCAAGGAAACATTTCATGCAAGGATGGGCACAACAAAGGACAGAAACAGTATGGACCTAACAGAAGCAGAAGAGATTAAGAGGTGGCAAGAATACAAGAAAAACTGTACAAAAGAGGTCTTAATGACCCAGATAACTACGATGGTTTGGTCACTCACCTAGAGCCAGACATACTGGAGTGGAAGTTAAACGGGCCTTAGGAAGCATTACTATGAACAAAGCTAGTAGAGGTGACAAAGCATCACTACAAACAAAGCTGGTGGAGGGGATGGGATTCCAGTTGAGCTATTTCAAATTCAAAACGATGAAGCTGTGAAAGTGCTGCACTCACTGTGTCAGCAAATATGGAAAACTCAACAGTGGCCACAGGACTAGAAAAGGTCAGTTTTCATTCCAGTCCCAAAGAAGGGCAATGCCAAAGAATGTTCAAACTACCCCAACAATTGAGCTCATTTCACATGCTAGCAAGGTAATGCTCAGAATCCTTCAAGCTAGGCTTCAACAGTATATGAACCAAGAACAGACAAACAAGCTGGATTTAAAAAAGGCAGAGGAAGCAGAGATCAAATTGCCAACATCTGTTGGATCATAGAAAAAGCAAAAGAGTTCTAGAAAAACATCTGCTTTATTGACTACACTAAAGCCTTTGACTATGAGGATCACAACAAACTTAGAGATGAGAATACCAGACCACCTTACGTGCCTCCTGAGAAACCTGTATGCAGGTCAAGAAACCAGTTAGAACTGTACATGGAACAATGGACTGATTCACAATTGAGAAAGCAGTTTCTGTCAAGGCTGTATCTTGTCACCTTGCTTATTTAACTTATATGCAAAGTACATCACACAAAATGCCAGGCTGAATGAATCCCAAGCTGGAATCAAGTTACAGGGAGAAATAACAACCTCAGATAGGTTGATGATACCATTCTAATGGCAGAAAGCAAAGAGAAATTAAAGAGCCTCTTGAAGGTGAAAGAGGAGAGTGAAAAAGCTGGCTTAAAACTCAACATTCAAAAAACTAAGGTCATGGCATCTGGTCCCATCATTTCATGGCAAATATACGGAGGATCAATGAAAACAGTGTCAGACTTTATTTTCTTGGGCTCCAAAATCACTGCAGATGGTGACTGCAGCCATAAAATTCAAAGACACTTGCTCCTTGGATGGAAAGCTATAACAAACATAGACAAGTGTATTAAAAAGCAGAGACATCACTTCGCCAACAAAGGTCCGTCTAGTCAAAGCTATGGTTTTTCCAGTAGTCGTGTATGGATGTGAGAGTTGGACCATAAAGAAGGCTGCACACTGAAAAATTGATGCTTTCCACTTGTGATGCTGGCAAAGACTCTTTAGAGTCCCTTGGACAGCAAGGAGATCAAACCAGTCAATCCTAAAGGAAATCAATCCTGAATATTCGTTGGAAGAACTGATGCTAAAGATCCAATACTTTGGCCACCTGATGGGAAGAGCCGACTCACTGGAAAAGACCCTGATACTGGGAAAGATTGAAGGCAGGAAGAGAAGGTACAACTGAGGATAAGACAGTTGGATGGCATCATCAACTCAATGGATATTCATTTGAGTAAACTCTGGAAGATAGTGAAGGAAGGAAGCCTGGTGGGCTGCGGTCCATGGTTTCACAAAGAGTCAGACACAACTTAGCGACTGAACAATGAACAAGGAGGGGGTTGGTCAGGGAGGCTGGGTAGGAAGTTTGAGACTAGCGGAGGTAAGCTATTGTATATAGAATGTATAAACAATGAGGTCCTATTGTATCAGTTCAGTTCAGTTGCTCAGTCACATCCAACTTTTTGCGAATCCATGAACTGCAGCACACCAGGCTTCCCTGTCCATCACCAACTTCTGAAACTTACTCAAACTCATGTCCATCGAGTTGGTGATGCCATCCAACCATCTCATCCTCTGTCATCCCCTTACCCTCCTGCCTTCAATCTTTCCCAGCATCAGGGTCTTTTCCAATGAGTCAGTTCTTCACATCAGATGGCCAAAGTATTGGAGTTTCAGCTACAGCGTCAGTCCTTCCAATGAATATTCAGGACTGATTTCCTTTAGGATGGACTATTGGATCTCCTTGCAATCCAAAAGACTCTCAAGAGTCAGAGTTCTCTAACACCACAGTTCAGAAGCATCAATTCTTCAGCACTCAGCTTTCTTTATAGTCCAACTCTCACATCCGTACATGACCACTGGAAAAACCATAGCTTTGACTAGATGGACTTTGTGTCTCTGCTTTTTAATATGCTGTTTAGGTTGGTCATAGCTTTTCTTCCAAGGAGCGATTGTCTTTTAATTTCATGGCTGCAGTCACCATCTGCGATGATTTTAGAGCCCTCCAAAATTAAGTCTCTCACTGTTTACATTGTTTTCCCATCTATTTGCCATGAAGTGATGGGACTGGATGCCGTGATCTTATTTTTCTGAATGTTGAGTTTTAAGCCAAATTTTTCATTCTCCTCTTTCACTTTTATCAAGAGGCTATTTAGTTCTTCTTTGCTTTCTGCCATAAGGGTGGTGTCTTCTGCATATCTAGTTCAGTTCAGTTCAGTCTCTCAGTCGTGTCCGACTCTTTGCGACCCCATGAATTGCAGCATACCAGGCCTCCCTGTCCATCACCAACTCCCAGAGTTCACTCAAACTCAACGTCCATCAAGTCTGTGATGCCATCCAGCCATCTCATCCTCTGTCATCCCCTTCTCCTCCTGCCCCCAACCCCTCCCAGCATCAGAGTCTTTTCTAATGAGTCAACTCTGCATGAGGTGGCCAAATTACTGGACTTTCAGCTTTAGCATCATTCCTTCCAAAGAATACCCAGAACTGATCTTTAGAATGGACTAGTTGGATCTCCTTGCACTTCAAGGGACCCTCAAGAGTCTTCTCCAACACCACAGTTCAAAAGCATCAATGCTTCGGCACTCAGCTTTCTTCACAGTCCAACCCTCACATCCACACATGACCACTGGAAAAACCATAGCCTTGACTAGACGGACCTTTGTTGGCATATCTTTGTCTGCATATCTAAGGTTACTGATATTTCTCCCAGCAATCTTAATTCCAGCTTATGTTTCATCCAGCCCGGCATTTCACATGATGTACTCTGCATTATAAGTTAAATAAGCAGGGTGACAGTATACAGCTTTGATGTACTCCTTTTCCTATTTGAAACCAGTCTCTTGCTCCAAGTCCAGTTCTAACTGTTGCTTCCTGACCTGCATACCGATTTCTCAGGAGACAGGTCAGGTGGTCTGGTATTCCCATCTCTTTCAGAATTTTCCAGTTTATTGCGATCCATACAGTCAAAGGCTTTGGCATAGTCAATAAAGTAGAATAAGATGTTTTTCTGGAACTCTCTTGCTTTTTCCATGATCCAGTGGATGTTGGCAATTTGATCTCTGGTTCCTCTGCCTTTTCTAAAACCAGCTTGAACATCAGGAAGTTCATGGTTTACGTATTGCTGAAGCCTGGCTTGGAGAATTTTGAGCATTACTTTACTAGCATGTGAGATGAGTGCAATTGTGCGCTAGTTTGAGCATTCTTTGGCATTGCCTTTCTTTGGGATTGGAATGAAAACTGACCTTTTCCAGTCCTGTGTCCACTGCTGAGTTTTCCAAATTTGCTGGCATATTGAGTGCAGCACTTTCACAGCATCATCTTTTAGGATTTGAAACAGCTCAACTGGAATGCCATCACCTCCACTAGCTCTGTTCATAGTGATGCTTCCTATAGTTCACTTGACTTCACATTCCAGGATGTTCTGCTCTAGGTGAGTGATCACAGCATTGCAGTTATCTGGATCATGAAGATCTTTTATGTATAGTTGTTCTGTGTATTGTTGGTATCTCTTCTTAATCTCTTCTGCTTCTGTTAGGTCCATACAATTTCTGTCCTTTATTGTCCCCATCTTTCCATGAAATGTTCCCTTGGTATCTCTAATTTTCTTGAAGCAATTTCTAGTCTTTCCCATTCTATTGTTTTCCTCTATTTCTTTGCATTGATCACTGAGGAAGGCTTTCTTATTTCTCCTTGCTATTCTTTGTATAGCACAAGGAAGTATATTCAGTATCCTGTAGTAAACCATAATGGAAAAGAATATGAAAAAATATATATATATAATGAATCACTTTCCTATTTACCAGAAGCTAATTACTGTAAATTAACTGTACTTCAATAACAAAAATTACACTGAAATCCAATCAAAACATCATAAAGGCACACAATGAAAAGAAAAATTCTCTATAGAAAGAGACTCACACTGAGAGATGCCAGGGAGGATAGAATTACTAGACAAAGACATTAAAACAATATTATAACTACATTCCATATATTCCAGAAGGTAGAAGAAAGTTGGAGCATTTTAAATTAGAGATGTAGAAGATTTTTAAAAAGGCCCCAAATGAACTTAATAGAAATAAAAAATTCAGTGTTTCCAATTAAAATTTGTTAGATATATTTGTAGGATAATAGTATTTATAAATTGAACTTAAAACTAAGGAAACTTGGTTTTGTTTTTTGTGTTTTTTCAGTTTTGGTTAATGAACCAAAAGTCAACTTTTTAAACAGAAGTAACTCCCATATATTTTCTGTGACCACAAACTTACAGTGACAGCCTTAAATCATACCTGAAGCTCTCTACTCCAATTACCCAAGTCAATAAATTCACCTTTTTAGCTTAAAACAGTTTGAGATGACCTTCTCCATAGGCAAAGAAAGAAAGGAAAAAATGAAACAAAAAAACAAGTCATGCAATAGTTGCTAAATTAGTCTAACCAATTCTAAGAAAACACATCCTCTTTCACAGAACTGCTAAAACTAACGCTGACACCTACTAGTAATGCGGGTGTAGACTCAGGATTGAGACGTGCCTGCAGAATACGCGCCACAGTCCAGAACTCCACAGTCTGCTGATATAAGAATTCTCGCCGATTTTCATGTCTGACCAGTTACCTATACTAGACCTAGAACTGTGATGCTTTGTGAGAATAAAATTTATTAAACTATTTATGGACTACTTTTTGTGTTGCTAAAATGTTTTAAGTTTTAATTCTATGAGTAATTTTCTACATTATGCAGTTTATATACAAACAGATTTCTGATCATATATCCTCTGTTTAAAAAAAAAACAAACTTGGATTAGACAATCTTCAAGTCCCCTACCATCATTAATATTCTAACATTACAACCAAACTTAGAGAAAAATGATTTATAAACCTGTATTCCAGTTTACTGCTAAGTTAACCTATACTAAAAATCAGCAATGGTCAATTGCATGGGTCATACCTTATGAGAGACAGAAGAGCAAAGAGGAGGAAATTAACAGCTTTAGACTGTTATCAGACAGAACTTTGTTAAGTGTTTTAAATATAAACTCATTTAACCCTCATAAAACCCCTAAGAAAATAGGTCATACTATTCCTGCTTTGCAGATGAGGGAATAAGTTCAGAGTTCAGCCACTGTCCAAGGTCATTCAATGAGTAAGTGTTGAAATTTATACTGGTCACATCTGTGACTAGAAGCTTTTCCTTTTGAGATGAGGAATTAGAGGATATTAGAAATTAGAGGACATAGAGGTTGGAGATACTCAGAGATACTTCTACCAAGTTATTTCAGCCTGATGACCTATCTAGATATAGTTGTCTCTTGGTACCCATGAGGGACTGATTCCAGGACCCGCCTCCCTCTGCCAGACACCAAAAATCCATGAATACTCCAGGTCCTTATATAAATAAAATGGTGTACTGTTTACATATAATCTGTGCATATCCTCTTCTATACTTTAAATCATCTCCAGAATACTTACAATACCTAATATAATGTAAGTGCCATATAAATATTTGCCAGTGTGCAGCAAATTCAAGTTTTGCTTCTTGGAACTTTCTGGAATTTCTTTTTAAATATTTTTGATCTGCAATTGGTTGAATTCACAAATGTGGAGCCTGTGTATATGGAGGAACGACTGAGTATGTCTGCTCAATGCCCAGGACTGAGTAGCAGAAGCTGGTACTTAGAGTGAATGTTTGATGGAAGATTAGGTGATAGATGGATACAGATTCTAGTCACAAACCCTCATTCACTGACTCTATTTCAAAAACCCAATGTGCCCATGTGCCCTCATTCATTCATTCAAGTAAACAAACACTTATTAAAAGCCTCTTATGTGCAAAACACTCTAGGGATGCTAGAGTTTCAAAGCCAAAAAGACGGAACTATAACTTCCCTCATTTCCCCAAAGTTTGGAGACAGTATCTTGACTTCCTCTAGCCAGTGTTTAAGGAGAGATAACACCATTTTCAGAAATGAAGTTTCTAAATCATACTGCAGGGTGGTAGGTTGTAGGAAAACCTCTTAGAAGTAAGCTAGTTGGGTTCAATTAGACCTACTACAGGGCTTTCCTGGTGGCTCAGATGGTAAAGAATGCCTGCAATGCAGGAGACACAGGTTTGATCCCTGGGTCAGGAAGCTCCGCTGGAGAAGGAAATGGCTACCGACTCCAGTATTCTTGCCTGGAGAATCCCATGGACAGAGGAGCCCGGCAGGCTGCAGTCCATGGGACTGCAAAGAGTCAGACATGACTGAGCAACTAACAGACACTTTCACTTTTCACAGGCACCCCTTAGCACTTGAATGGGCCTCAGCTCTGTCTACTCTCTTCAGATAGCTGCCTTTCTGTCCTGGAAAGAGAAAACCCTTCCCAATATCTTCCTTAAATATTGCTGCTTTTTCAGGGCCAGCTGAAAACATATCTTCATTAAATAAATTAGAACACATCCATGCTATGGAACCCTGTGTAGCTGCAAAAAACAAACAGGAAAAAAACACCTCTTTGTTAGGTTAAGAATCTGCCTGCCAAAGCAGGGGACATGGGTTTGACCCCTGGTCCAGGAAGAGTCCACATGACGCAGAGCAACGAAGACTGTGCCCCACAACCACTGAGCCCAAGTGCTGTAACAACCGAAGCCTGAGCCCCTAGAGCCCAAGTTCTCCACAAGAGAAGCCACTGCAAGGAGAAAGCCGCGCTCTGCAACCCAGGGTAGCCCCTCACTCGCCACGAGAGGACACCCACAGCAACAAAGACCTGGCACAGCCATCCAGAAAGAAGTACTTTAAACATGCAGAACACTGTATATCGCTTCTCTCTGTGTAAGAGAGAAACTATGTACACTTAGATATTATATGTGCATAGAGTAGCTCAGGAAGGCTACACAGTAAATTGGTAGGAATAATAGTGTCTGCTTCCTGGAAATGGTTGCTAGGGTACAGGAATGGGAGGGAGACCGAGAGGGTTTTCACTGTCTACCTTTTATATAGTTTGAACTCAGTACCATATGTGTATTATGTATTTCATTAAAACTGGGGGGAGACCCTCTGTGGTATACCAGGAGACAGTAGATGGATGCAGCTTACACAGTCTCACTGCAAATCTCACAGGATCTTATAAGTTCTCATTTTATTAATACTTCCTCTGTCAACAGTATTTAACATTGTTGTCTATTCCCTTCTTAAAATTCTCCTTCCTGAGTCTCCTTGACTTGAAAGTACCATCTAATGTGTAGTCTTTTCTGTCACTCCTGAAATTGAGATAGCCTGGATAAGAATCAAGGGAAGAAAGCATTATTGACTTTGTCATAGAATACTTTGTATAGGGAGGAACAGCTGTTTTTAACCATACTTTGCCACTTGTGAAAAATCAGGAACAGCTATTCAACATAACACAGGTTGATCCTAATGTCTATATTAAAAATATATTAAATCTATAACTGCATTGGAGCCAGACTTCTGAATTTAATCCCAGCCTTCTCTCTTCTTACGTCTGTGACCCCAGGCAGGCTCCTTAATTTCTGTTAAGCTTTAATCTCCTCCCCTCTACAAAAAGGAAATAAATTTTCAATCTTATCATATTGTTGTGCAGATTAAATGACACAATCCATGTAAGTGCTAGTGAAGTTCAGTGCATGTCAGGTAAAACTAAGTCCCACGACCTAAGTTTCTCAAGGGCAGGACTCTACGATCCATTCAGGGGGCTGCTAACCAGTCTAGCAGAAATCTTCCTGCCACAAGGTGCTATGAGCGTCTTGGGAGTGGTTCTTACAGACAAGAATCCAGGAGCTAAGCCCTCAACTCTGCAACCTTTGGGCCCCATGTGGTTACATCAAGGACATGCCCGAGGCTTTCCTGAAGACTGTAGTGTCGCTCTGTTGCTCAAGA
The DNA here is from genome assembly GCF_014754425.2 of Oryx dammah. NCBI lineage: Eukaryota > Metazoa > Chordata > Mammalia > Artiodactyla > Bovidae > Oryx > Oryx dammah. The sequence continues at coordinate 28,046,764 of NW_024070200.1, read as the reverse complement.
AGGCTGCTGTGGCCGAGACACAAGCCCTCGGCTATAGCAGCCAGATTCTGTACAGCAAAGCAAGGTTGTCTGCCCCATTCTGCACCTCTCCCAGCTGCTAAAAGTTAAGTGTCAAAGGTCCAGTTCTCCTCTGTGTGCACAATCCTATTCCTCCAGTGAGGAAGGCAAGACCCTCACCAGCCTCTCTATAGGCAGCAGTTCAAATATCTCCTTGAAGAACCACAAAATGTCCCAAAGTTATCCCCACACTGCAGGAACAGGAAGAGAAGGAAGTAAGTCAACCAATTTTCTTGTTCCTCAGGTGTCATCTGTGATTTGCCCTGCCTCCCTCCTGGCACAGTGTCTGATGTGATCCCCCGGTATGGTCTGTGGGTGGCTAATGCATGCCAGCTGTCACCTCTCTCCTGGCTGCCCATGCGGCAAACCTGCCAGTGTCTTCACCCCATGAATCTGCCTTGGCATGGGCTCCGAGTCCTAACATGACATCAAGAGGCTGCTCTTGCATCTCAACAAAGACCAGGCTTCAGCTTCACAAGCCTCGACATTCAGGCGCCTTGAATTCACAGAAATGTTTGGTGGCCCCAGGTCTGATGCTGACATCAAGATCCAGCCCCAGAAAGTATCCTTTGGCTCCAGAGTGCCTGGTGCTCAGGTTTCTAATAAACCACTTGTATTTAGAAGGAAAGCCATCCAAACATGAGAGTGAAAAGGACCACTTTGAATTTGAAGTTGGTAAAAATAAGGATAATAGTTTACAAAATGTAGAAATCAGCTCCCACATCAAGGAGACCTTTGACCGTTGTCCTAGTTACGCAAACGCCCTTCTCAGTTGATGTTTTCTTTCCTTCCTCTACCTCCTTAAAAACCCCACCTTTCATATCAATAGGGAACTCTACAGTTGATAGATTTACCCCCAAATACATCCAGAAAAATAGATGCAAAGGTTAAGCAAAGTTAAAGAAGCTTTTTCCAACTGCTTTTAAACATTCCTATCGAATTCACTTTCTAACACCCACGTCCCTAAGGAGCCGCAGCGTTTGATCAGCAGACTTCAGGCTTTGTCCTCAGCTCTGCCCATCAATACTGGACATCTGCTGTTCAACAGTTACAATGAAACTTTCATTTTAAATGAAAGAAAAAGAGAGGATGCTAATAAGTAAATTGAGAGCATCAGGGTTTGGGAACCATTGCTTATTAATTCTAATACAAACTTCTGGAACTTTGACACAGAAGCAGCTCAGGACTGAAGGGGCCCCCAAGTCATCCAGTATAATCCCCTCCATTACGCCTGCACCAACCCACTCCAACCAGGCCAGCAGTCCTTCAGGGTCAGGAATATACCTTCTTCCTGAGGCAATCAGCCTCATCCTTGGACAGTTGAACCCGACTATAAGAAAGATCAGGAAATTCCACCTTCATAGACTCATGAGCATGGCAAACTTCTGACAGTACGTTTCTTCTCATCACTGACTAGAAAGGTACCACCCTGGCTTGAAGGAACTACTTATCAATCAGTCATCAGAGAGCAAGTAATCCGAGAACTGCTGGGAAACAGGAGCAGAAGGCTTCTTTAAGAGAGAAGCCTCATTAATTCTCCGTAAGTCCAGTTTTGAAGACACCCTGGATCCTGACACGATGTTTGTGAGTCACATGCACTGAAAGCACCTCCTCTATAGAGGCACATAGGTATACATGAAGAACAGCATCCGCCACATTCATGTCCTAAAGAGGCCTGCTGGCATTCTCCAAGATGAAAGGCGTTCACCACAAGGAGGCAAAAACTAGGAAGGTTTTGTCCGCACGGGGAAACTCAGGCATCAGGCTGCAGCCAACTTCCTTTTGCCTGCCTTTTGTTTTCTCTTATGCCCCAAGTACCTAAAGAAATAGGTCTTACAGCTGTGAACAGTCACAGAGACCCCGTAAAATGGGCTCAGCATTTCTCTCACTGTAAGTTTCGGTGGAGATATGCAGCGGGATATCGGAGAACAGAAAGAGGAAAATCCGAATGCCCTGAAAAGTTCTGCCATTGTTAACTCTAAGGTCTCTATCAGAAGAATCATATCAGCTACACACACATGCACACACAAAATAAATGATAAAGATCTCTCACTTAACTCTTCCTTAAGAAATGTCTTTTTTCTTAATAAAAGCTTAATATAGACCACCTAGGAAGCCATGAAATACACCAATCAGGCAACGCCTTAAATGACACATTAGATCAGATGGTATTTATAGAATATTCCATCTGAAAGCAGCAGATACACTTTCTTATCAAGTATACATGAAGCATTCTCTAGGATAGATCACAACTTGGGCCACAAATCCAGCCTCAGGAAATTTAAGAAAACTGAAATCATATCAAGCATCTTTTCCAACCACAAAGCTATAAGATTAGAAGTAAATTACAGTGGGGGCGGGGGCAAAATGTAAAAAAAAAAAAAAAAACCATAAACATGGAGACCAAAAGACTTCCCAAGTGGTACAGTGGTAAAAATCTACTTGCCAATGCAGGAGACACAAGAGATGTAGGTTTAATCCTTGCATCAGGAAGATCCCCTGGAGAAGGAAATGGCAATCCACTCCAGTATTCTTGCCTGGAGAATTCCATAGACAGAGGAGCCTGGTGGCCTACCTCCAAGGGGTCTCAAAGAGTCAGACATGACTGAGTGAGCACAACAACACACAGTGGAGACTAAATGACATGTTACTAAACCACCAATGGATCCCCAAAGCAATCAAAGAGAAAAGGAAAACATACTTAGAGACAAATGAAAATGAATGTACAATGATCCAAACCTACTGGAAGCAGCAAAAGCACTTCCAAGATGGAATTTCACAGCGATACAATCTTACATCTCAAACAACCAAACCTTACACCTAAAGCAACTAGAGAAGAAAGCATAAGCGAACCCCAAATGTAGTAGAAGGAAAGAAATCATAAAGATCAGAGCAGAAATAAATGAAATAGAGACAAAAAAAAATAGAAAAGATCAATGAAACTAAAAGCTGGTTATTTGAAAATATAAACAAAATTGGCATACGGTTTGGCCAGACTCATCAGGAAAAAAAGGCAGAGGGCTCAAATCAATAAAATTAGAAATGAAGATGAAGAAGTTACAACTGACACCACAGAAATACAAGGGATCATAAGATATAACCACAAGCACATATATGCCAATAAAATGAATGACCCAGAAGAGATAGACCAATTCTTAGAAATGTACAACCTTCCCAGACTGAACCAGAAACAGAAAACATGAACAGACTGACCAATTGAAACTGTGATTTAAACATTTACAACAAACAAAAGTTCAGGATCAGATGGCTTCACAGGTGAATTCTATCAAACATTTAAAGAAGAGATAACATCTACCCTTCTAAAACTCTTCCAAAAACCTGCAGAGGAAGAAATACTCCTAAGCTCATTCTATAAGGCCACCATCACTCTGATACCAAAACCAGACGAAGATACCACAAAAAAAGAGAAAGAAAATTACAGGCCAATATCATGGATGAACATAGAAGCAAAAATTCTGAACAAAATACTAGCAAACCAAATCCGAGAACACATTAAAAGGATCACACATGATGATCAGTGGGATTTCTCCCAGGGATGCAAGAATTCACTATACACAAGTCAATCATTGTGATATACCACATTAACAAACTGAAAAATAAAAGCTATTTCATCATCTCAATAGATGCAGAGAATCTTTTGACAAAATTCAACACCTATTTATGATAAAAACACCCCAGAAAGTGGGCAGAGAGGAACCTACCTCAACAATAATAAAGGCCATATATGAAAAAAACCCACATTTAACATCATTCTCAATGGTGAAAAACTGAAAGCATTTCCTCTAAGATCAGAAACAAGACAAGGATGTCTACTGCCATTTTTATTCAACATAGTTTTGGAAGTCCTAGGCACAGCAATCAGAAGAAAAAGAAATAAAAGGATCCCAAATTGGAAGAGACGAAGTAAAACTGTCACTGTTTGCAGATGCTTTATACTATACATAGAAAATCCTAAAGATGCTACCAAAAAACTACTAGAGTTGATCAATGAATTTGATAAATTTGCAGAATATAAAATTAATACACAGAAATCTCTTGCATTCCTACATAGTAACAGCAAAACATCAGAAAGATAAAGAAAAAAATCCTATTTACCACTGCATCTAAAAGAATAAAATACCTAAGGATAAATACCTACATAAGGAGGTACAGGTCAAGAAACAATAGTTAGAACTGGACATAGAACAATGGACTGGTTCAAAATTGTGAAAGGAGTTCATCAAGGCTGTATATTGTCACCCTGCTTATTTAATTTAATAGCAGAGGACATCACACTAAATGACAGACTGGATGACTCACAAGCTCGAATCAAGATTGTCCAGAGAAATAACAGCCTCAGATATGCAGATGATACCTCTCTAATGGCAGAAAGCAAAGAGGAACTAAAAAGCCTCTTGCTGAGGGTGAAAGAGGAGAGTGAAAAAGCTAGATTAAAACTCATTTAAAAAACTAAGATTATGGCATCCAATCCCATCACTTCATGGCAAATAGATGGGGCAAAAGTGGTAACAGTGACAGACTTTATTCTTGTGGTCTCCACTGTGGACTGGTAACTGCAGCCACAAAATTAAAAGACACTTGCTCCTTGGAAGAAAAGCTATGACAAACCTAGACAGTATATTAAAGACCAGAGACATCACTTTGCTGACAAAGTTCCATATAGTCAAAACTATAGTTATTCCAGTAGTCATGTACAGATGTGAGCTGGACCATAAAGAAGGCTGACCAGCGAAGACTTGATGCTTTTGAACTCTGGTGCTGAAGAAGACTCTTAAGAGTTCTTGAACAGCAAGGAGATCAAAACAGACAATCTTAAAGGAAATCAACCCTGGATATTCACTGGAAGGACTGATGCTGAAGCTAAAGCTCCAATATGTTGGCCACCTGAAGAGCTGACTCATTTGAAAAGACCCTGATGCTGGGAAAGATTGAGGGCTAGAAGAGAAGGGGACGACAGAGGATGAGATGGTTGGATGGCATCACCGACTCAATGGACATGAGTTTGGATAAACTCCAGGAGTTGGTGATGGACAGGGAGGCCTGGCGTGCTGCGGTTCATGGGGTCACAAAGAGTCAAACATAACCAAGCAACTGAACTGATGTGAAGAGCTGACTTATTGGAAAACACCATGATATTAGGAAAGATTAAAGGCAAAAGAAGGGGGCAGCAGAGGATGAGATGGCTGGATGGCATCACTGTGATGACTCAACAGACAGGAGTTTGAACAAACTCTGGGAGATAGTGAAGAACAGGAAAGTCTAGCTTGCTGCAGTCCATGGAGTCACAAAGAGACACAAATTAGCAACTGAACAACAACAGAAAACTTTAAGATGCTGATGAAGGAAATCAAAGATGACACAAATAGATGGAGAGATATACCATTTTCTTGGATTGGAAGAATGAATATTGTGGAAATGACTATACTACAAATATCTACAGATATACTACAGCAATCCACAGATTCAATGCAATCCCTATCTAATTACCCGGGACATTTTTCACAGAACTAGAACAAAAAAGTTTACAATTTGTATGTAAACACAAAAGACCATGAATAGCCAAAGCAATCTTGAGAAAGAAAAATGGAGCTAGAGTAATCAGGGTCCCCAACCTCAGACTATAGTACAGAGCTAACAGTAATCAAAAAATATGATACTGGCATAAAAACAGAAATACAGATCAATGGAACAGTATAGAAAGTCCAAAAATAAACCCATGCACCTATGGTCACCTAATCTGTGACAACGGAGGCAAGAATATACAATGGAGAAAAGACAAGCTTCTTCAATAAGTGATGCTGGAAAAACGGAAGCTATATGTAAAAGAACAAAATTATTTAGAACAATCCCTAATACTACATATCAAAATAAACTCAAAATGAATCAAAGAACTAAATGTAAGGCTGGATACTATACTACCCATGTGTGTGCATGTTCAGTCGTGTCTGACTCTTTGTGATCCCATAGGCTGTAACCTACTAGGCTCCTCTGCCCATGGGATTTCTCAGGCAAGAATACTGGAGTGGGTTGCCATCTCCTACTTCAGAGGATCTTTCCAACCCAAAGATTGAACCCACATCTCTTCCATCTCCTGCACTGACCGATTCTTTATCAACTGCTCCACCTAGGAAGCCCTTAGAGGAAAACAGGCAGAACACTCCCAAACATAAATTGCAGCAATATCTTTTTTTGACTCACCTTCTAGAATAATGAAAATAAACAAATAGGAGCTAATTAAACGTAAAAGCTTTTGCACAGCAAAGGAAACCATTAAAAAAAAAAAAAAAAAAAAGACAACCCATAGGATAGGAGAAAATATTTGCAAACAATGCAACCAATAAAGGATTAATATCTCAAATATGCAGCCAATAAAGGATTAATGTCCCAAATATACAAACAGCTCATGCAGCTTGATATTAAAAAAAATCAAAAAATGAGCAGAAGATATAAATAGACCCTTCTCCAAAGAAGACATACAGGTGGCCAGAAAGCACATGAAAAAAATGCTCAACATCACCAGTTAGAGCAATGCAAGTCACTACAATGAGGTATCACCTCACACCAGTCATAGCAGCCATCATCAAAAAGCCTGCAAACAATAAATGCTGGTGACGGTGTAGAGAAAAGAGAACCCTCCTACACTGTCGGTGGAAATGTAAATTGGTACAACCATCATGGAGAACAGTATGGAAATACCTTAAAAAAACTAAAACTAGAACTACCACGTGATCCAGCAATCCCACTCCTGGGCATATATCCAAAGAAAACCATAGTTTGAAAATATCCATGCATTCCAATGTTCATTGCAGCAGTATTTACAATAGCCGAGACATGAAGACAACCTCCACGCCCACGGGCAGACGAGTGGCTAAGGACGAGGTGCATTCACACAGTGCATGTCACTCAGCCTCAACAAAATAAGGGCGTTTGCAGCAACATGGGACCTACAGATTATCCTGCTAAGTGAAATAAGTCAGACAAAGAGAAACATCACACGATATCACTTACATGTGGAATCTAACAAAAACGACACAAATGAACTGAATTGCAAAACAGAAACAGATTCACAGATCTCAGAATCACCAAAGGGGAAACACTGGGGAGCCAATAAACTAGGAAACTGGGACTCACATATATACACCGCTGTTGCTCACCGGTAAAGAATCTGCCTGTCAGTGAAGGAGATGTGGGTTCAGCCCCTGGGTAGGGAAGATCCCCTGAAGTAGGAACTGGCAACCCACTCCAGTATTCTTGCCTGGAAAATCCCATGGACAGAGGAGCCTGGAGGGCTACAGTCCATGAGATCGCAGAGTCGGATACGGCTGAGTGACTGAGCATGCACACATATGTAAAAGGAATAAATCACAAGGACCTACTGCACAGCACAGGGATTTCTACTCAATATTCTATAAGGACCTATATGGGGAAAGAATCTGAAAAGGAATGGATATATATCCATATCCATCCAAAAGAATGGATATATATTCACTTTCCTGCACACCAATATATTATTAATCAACTACATTCCAATAAAATTTTGTGAAATAAATTTTTTTTAATTAAAGAAAAGCCACGAAAATACCAAGTATCATGAGGAACCAGCAGGAATGCCAGTTATTTCCAAGAAAAACTGATTTCATGTCGATGTACATGCATGTAATTAAATATATATAAAATGTGTGTGTATATATTCTGGAGATATATATCTATACACACATATCAGATAGCATTATGGTTAATTTTATGTCAGCCTGACTCTGCCTGGGGTGTCCAGATTAAACATTATTTCTGGGTGGGTCTCTGATGAGATTAGCATTTTAATCCGTGGGTTCAGTAAAGCAGATTGTCCTCCCCCGTGTGGGTGGCCAGTGTGAAACAGGAAACGTATGTATGTGTGATGTGTATTCTGCTTCCTGTTTCCCAGGAGAATTCTCATACAGGTAGACGGATGGATGGATGGACAAACAAACAGAAAAGATAAAAAGATATAACCAGAGGACAATAATTTCAAAGCAGGCCTGGGGCATCAATAAAAATAATTATTGTTAACAACCATTGACTAAGCATTTCTGCAACAGAAATTTACAAAACATGAATCAGCTATAAGTATACATATATCCCCTCCCTCTTCCTTCCCCCCACACCACCCTCATCCCCTCTAGGTCAGAGGCCCAGGCTGAGCTCCGTGTGTTATACAGCAGCTCCCCACTGTCTATTTCACACATGCTGATTACACACCGTCAGTGCTACTCATTCAATTCGTCCCAACATCTCCTCCCCCGCTGTGTCCACAAGTCTGCTCTCTCTGTCTGTGTCTCTATTTCTGCCCTGCGAGTAGGTTCATCAGTGCTGTTTAAGATTCCACATATCTGGCTGGCCAAGCATTTTACATATGTACCCTGGGGCTGCAGCTAGGCAGCAGAGCATTTACAGGTGCTGGCTGTGAATTAAAGCATCACCATTCAGGATGATGGGTGGGTGCACAAGGCAGACAAGGACTCTGCCTGCATGGAGCACCTCCTTGGTTTCCCCCACACCACCTGAGAGAGAAATCAATCTCTTTCTGTTGCTTGAATTCTGACATGTGTAATGAGGAAGGGTGAGAGCCAAGAGAAGTGACTTGAGGAAGTGAATCACCACGAATGAGGAAGAAATAGAAGGAAAACAGCCCTCTGGGGATTATCTGGGAGTCTTGGGAAGGAAGGCTCTTGGGGTAAAAATAAACTGTGCTACTAAAGCCCAGCGTATGCTGTTACAATCGCCCCATTCCAAGGAGGTTATGCGGGTGATAAAAGCTGCTACCACTGTGGGTCCTGCCATCTCCCAGCTGGAAGTGGACAAAAGGGGGGAAAGTCAGGAGAGAAAGAGTTCAGTGGAAAGATGCTCAGGTGGTTGGAAGAAAGACACTTCGTGTCAGAAGAACTACAGATTCACAGGAAGTAGCCTAGACAGGGCGCATGACCACTTCAGGCCACACTGAGGACTCCAAAATGGCACAAGGAGAGGCCAGCAAGGGTCTGCCCAGGTGACATTAGAGGTACTGAGGAGCAGACCAGGTATTTCACACTATGGTGGTGAGCCTGGAACACTCTGAATACATACTTTCTCTCCTCTGGCCTCAGTACAACTTCTTGAGACAAGTATTCATATATCCACTTTCCAAGTGACAAAAATTGAGCCACCGAGAGGTTTTCTAGCACCGCAGGTACAGAAAGGCAAGGCATAGTGCTGCGATTAGAAGCCGAGATTATGATTTCAAAGCCTCTGCCCTTCACCTCACTTTGCTGCCCATCCGCTGCTTAGCAGCATTTGGATCATCCGGATGAAGGCTCAGACAGGTGTAGGGAGACAAGGGAAGTGTTAGTGTGAATTCTCTGCTATCATGGAGAGAAAAATTCATGTTACTTATGAATAGTAGGGTGTAGCCATCCCTGACCCTTGTATGGGATCTACTTCACCCCACCCTGGGCATGAGACTATGGCCAGTAGCCTTCCAGTCGCAGTGAAGTGGCTCCAGCAAGAGCCTTGAGCACCTACCTCTTGTGTGGCTCTTTCTGAGGGAGACTGCCATATTCACAGGCCATGCCACTCTGCACATATTCTACAGCACATGACCTACCGCCCCAGCCATCAGTGATGAGATCGGAGTGGCTGCAACCCATAAGCTGGCATGGAGCAATCTCAGCCCAAGAAGGGGATTGCATATTGGATGGTGTGGCTGAATCACCTCTGTCTTGAGAGCTTTGCAAAAAGGAGGAGCAGTTGGTAGCAGGTGCAAAAGCAGAATGCCATTCAGAGGCAGTCAGAACAAAGAGCGCTAGAGTGGCTAAGTGCAGACAATGGCAGACAGCTAGAGCCAATCGAGTCAAGTCCTGATGCTGAAGGGAAAGGACAAGATTCTGCCACTGGAGTCACGGGCATCCTGACTGACCTTACGGGGGCTGGACTATTTTCTAGACTCAAGAGACCCAGCTACAGGACGGTTCCTGGGTGTCCACAGGCCTGGCCATGCGACTACAACCTGAGTCTGTGTGAATCCCCGGGGAGATGCCATCCATTCTGTGAGTTAGTCTGGGCGAGTTTCCGATCATGCAGCTAGCAAGCACCAAAACAATTATACTGTTAAACCAACAATCAATCAGCATCAGTTTATATTTCAGTAAAAGTATTGTGGGAATGGTCACTTTTTCCAATATAACCTCAAGACCCAGCAGTGGCAAAGCCAGAAGCAAACAATAGCTACGGACAGCACAATTTATGGAGAGAGCATCTGGCTTGGCTTTTCCATGCTGTTATTGCCTCGGTGGTATTCCTGGTCCTCAATCTAGATTAAGCCCCATATCTCCATCAATTTATCTGCACTCATGATCTTAGTTTCTATCTGACAATGAGATTCTGACACTCCTGGGACTTTGGCAGCAAAAAAAACATTGAAAAACAAAACCCCTATTACATTAGCTTCTACTGTCATCTCCTGTCTTTGCTGGCTTTTGCCTATTTCCTTGGGCTAGTCAACAACCAAACCAAGGCAACAGTGGTTTGGCCTCCTTTCCAGGCACAAAGAACATGCCACGCTAGTCAAAGTTTGCCACCAAAGTGTTTACTTTGTTCTGAATTTTAACAAACATGACTACTGTCCCACCTCCAAGGCACACTGCTGGCTTCAACCAAGAACCACATTGTGCATTTCTCATGCCTCAGACTTTGGATGGCTGTGGGGCTAGGAAAAATCTCAGTGACCCCTTGGCCTGGACTCTGATTTATTGCCATTATTGGAAAGGCCCCCAAATAGTTAAAACTTTATTTGAAGAAAATAATGTTTCAATTGTGAAACTGTTAATGTACTAATCCTAAGTTTCTGTCCACTGTACCAGATCTTGACAGCGCTGTTACAGAATCTAAGTGGTGAAAGTTTACAATACCTGAACTCACCTACTATGACACTTCAGGTGTTGCTACACTGTGAGTCCCTCTAGTATACAGTCAAAGTTCCATCCATCTTAGTCCTCCCAACCCGACCTGTCTCCCCTCCCGTTACCCTCAGCACAATGCCCGACACACGAGAGAGGCTCGGAAATGATGGAACGATGGAGGAAGAGAGAAAGGGAAGGAGAGAGGGGGATGAATGACTAAATGAGCTTTGGGGCCATACATCGAAACTGTGAATTTCATACTATAAGATCTCCTGAACACATCCATCACTAGGTAAGAAGCTGATGAAGCACAAACGGCTTATCTTAGTCCAGACTTTTCCTGATCCCCATAGTCTTCTTTCAGGTCAAATTATCCTTTGAAATACGTAAATTTTGGAGTGAAAAAATATACTAAATCATCAAAGTCCTCAGCCTTTAAGCAGGACCAGAATTGACCCATCCGCATCTATAACAATAGAGCTATTCTCTTCATGTTTTTAAAGAAATGTTTGGAAATGTCACTGGGCTGTGAAGCCTTACTGGGTATCCTCCTAAATGCACCCCCCCCCAAGAGTTATTCTAGAACAGAGCTATGCTAACTATAATAAGCACATGAATTACTTTTAAGCTAAAATTTAAATGTTAAATTATGTAGCTGAAACTTCAGAAAAGAGTGACTCTTACTAGCCAAACAAGCTCTATTTTAAGAATTGGCAACATCTTTATCTAGTTTTTCCAATGTGGTTGAAAATTTGTACATACTGTACTTTCAACTATTTCACTGAAGTTCAAAATCAACATTATTAACATGCAAAATAAAAGCTAATTTTTATTGAAAATATTTCCACAGAAGTCAGATGTCTCTGAATTGGGTTTCCAACAGGACTGACCTTGGTGAGATGAACAATGAGAATGGTATCCCTTATAGCTCATATAGCAGGATGACATTATACAGGTAAAGTCATCTCTACGTTGGCAAAACGTCAGTATAGTTTACACCAAGAAAGATACCAACTCCTCACAAGCAAAGGATCACCAGCATGGAATTGATATGCTAGAGAGGGGACACAAAATAAATAACAAATTAGATAAATTACCTATTGTGTTAAAAAGATTATAAATTCTACTGGAAAATGAAAAAGTCCTGCAAGGTTGGGGATGAGAAATTTGTTGGAGAGAGTAGTATTAAGTAGCCTAGGCCTGGCTTTGTTAAAAGGGTCAGAGTCAAACAAAAACTTGAAGGAGATGAAGCTCTGAAGCAATGCCATGGGATTCCCTTAAAAAAGCAGCCTCACCACCACGGCCCAGACATCCAGGATAAACTGGCCCTTAGGATTCTAATCGAGACACTGGGGCTGCTAACAAGGAGACAGGTGAACAATACTAGCATTTCTCTGCTCTTCATCAGGGTGAGATGCTGGCCCTGGATTCCCAGTCAGGCACATCCGAGTTGTGAGAGAGCTGGAATGCAAGCAGCTGTTCTCTGACAAAGCCCCTTGTCTTCCCTCTGCTCCCGGCTGCCTCTGTAGGAATTCTGGGGTGGTCCATTCTTATTCAATAAATTTGGATATCCATACTCGAGATACAGCAGTGGTGATGAAGACTGGTATCAGGTCATATTTACATATTCACAAAACTGAGTTTTGACCTGAAAATTTCACCACGGGGCAGACTAAAACCATACCCAAATTGATCATGCTTAGTAGACGAAGTGATCATCACTCAGCTCTATGTCTTGTCTGTTGGGCCGCTGTATAACAAATGACCACAGACTGGGTGGCTAAAACGATAAAACACTTATTTCTCACAGTTACGGAAGCCTAAGATCAAAGTGCCAGATTAAGGGCCAGAATTAAGAAGACCGAACTGCTTCTTAGTTGGCAGATGGCCACAAAGAACACAGGGAAGAAGCAAGCTCTCTTAAGTCTTTTCTTGAAAATGAACGTGGCTCAGCCATGTCTGACTCTTTACGGCCCCATGGCCTATACAGTCCATGGAATTCTCCAGGCCAGAATACTGGAGGGGATAGCTGTTCCCTTCTCCAGGGGATCTTCCCAACCCAGGAATTGGACTCAGGTCTCCTACATTGCAGGTGGATTCTTTACCAGTTGAGCCACCAGGGAAGCCCCAAAATACTGGAGTGGGTAGCCTATCCCTTCTCCAGTAGATCTTCCTGACCCAGGAACTGAATCAGTGTCTCCTGCATCACAGGCGGATTCTTTACCAGGTGAGCTACCAGGGAAGCCCCAAGTTTCTTCTTAAATGGGCGTTAATCCCTTCCATGAAGGGTCCACCCTCATGACCTCATTATCACTCTAAGGCCCCACATTTTAATACCATTAAATAGGGGATGAGTATTTCAACATATAAATTCTGAGGAAACATGAACATTTAGTTCATAACACTGTTAAAAATCATATTTTAATATTGTAAACTTAGATTAAGAGTGTATCTATAAATGTCTATATAGTTTGGATTTTAGTACACTGCATATCATTGTAATGTTTGTACTTTCCAATTTTAAAATCCTTCAGTAATGTTCACCTTTCTCTTCCGGTGTCCATCAGAGGTGCCAGAGATCTGGTTAACCTTGGCCCAAACCCCAGTGCTTTAGGCTGAAATAGTCAAAAACCTTCCACATCTCTCTAGATGTTCTTACAATTCACTTTCTCACTGGTTCCACATTCCCTTGTCTGCCTAAGCGCCTTCTCCAACCTGTGTATGTTCAGAGCTTAGCCCCTGCACTGGGTGTGTGTGTTAAAATACAAAACAAAATTTACCATTTTAAAGTGTTCAACTGAGTGATATTAACCCATTCTCAATGCTGTACAACTTTCACCACTATCTCATTCCAGCATTTTTCATCACCCCAAACAGAAACTCCCTACCCATGAAGCAGTCAATCTACATTATACATTAGTTAGCAATGAACAGTAATCTGATTTCTATCTCCATGAACTATCCTGCTAATCTCATACAAATGGGATGAAACAATGATACCTGTGGCCTCTTGTGTCTGGCTTCTTTCACTTAGCACAGTGTTTTCATGGTTCATCCATGTTGTAGCATGTAACAGCCCTCCACTCCTCACAGCTCCTGGGCAGTGGATTGGCCCCAGGGCGATCAGCGACAACAGAGAGGCCGGGGAGCCATCTGCTCCTGGGCATCCTCAAACATCGATCAGCTCTAGCCAACAACTTCACCAGGCCCCCGAGAGGCATGCTGACCAACACCCTCTTTACACACACTCAAAAGATGGACAACCAAGGCGCCAGGCATGTCCTCCAGCTACATGGAACAGCTGAAGGACATGTCCCTACTAGTCAGAGCCTGACAAAAGGTGGTCCACTGGAGAAGGGGTTGGCAAACCACTTCAGTGTTCTTGCCTTGAGAACCCCATGAACAGTATGAAAAGGCAAAAAGACATGAGACTGAAAGATGAGCCTCCCAGGTTGGGAGGTGTCCAATACGCTACCAGGGAACAGCGGGGAAATAGATCCAGAAAGAATGAAGAGGCTGAGCCAGAGCAGAAAGGATGCCCTGTTGTCGATGTGTCTGGTGGTGAAAGTCAAGTCTGATGCTGTAAAGAAAAATATTGCATAGGAACCTTCATGAATCAAGGTAAATTGAAAGTGGGCAAACAGGAGATGGCATGAGTGAACACTGACATTTTAGAAATCAGTAAACAAAATGGGTGAGAATGAGCGAATTTAATTAGGATGATCATTTTATCTATTACTGTGGGCAAGAATCCCTTAGAAGGAATGGGGTAGCCCTCACAGTCAACAAGAGTCTTAAATACAACATTTGGGTGCAATCTCAAAAACAACAGTATGATCTTGGCTTGTTTCCAAGGCAAACCATTCAACATCCCAGTAATCTAAGTCTATACCCCAACCACTAATGCCGAAGCTGAAACCGAATGATTCCAGGAAGACCTCCAAGACCTTCTAGAACTAACACCAAAAAAGATGCCCTTTTCATCATAGGTGACTGGAATGCAAAAGTCAGACGTCAAGCGATACCTGGAGTAACAGACAAGCTTGGCCTTGGAGTACAGAATGAAGCGGGGCAAAGTTTTGCTAAGAGAACACACTGGTCATAGCAAACATCCTCTTCCAAAAACACAAGACACAACTCTACAATGGACATCATCAGATGGTCAATACTGAAATCAGATTGATTATATTTTTTTGCGACCGAAGATGGAGAAGCTCTGTACAATCAGAAAAACAGACCTGGAGCAGACTGTGGCTCAGATCATCAGCTCCTTATTGCAAAATTCAGGCTCAAATTGAAGAAAGTAGGAAAAACCACTAGACCATTCAGGTATGACCTAAATCAAATCCCTTATGATTATATAGTGGAGGTGATAAATAGATTCAAGGGGTTAAATCTGGTAGACAGAATGCCTGAAGAACTATGAACAGAGGTTCTTAACATTATACAGGAGGTGGTGACCAAAACCATCCTCAAGAAAAAGAAAAGCAAGAAGGCAAAGTGGTTGTCTGAGGAGGCCTTAAAATAGCTGAGAAAAGAAGAGAAATGAAAGGCAGAGTAGAAAGGGAAAGATATACCCAAATAAATGCAGAATTCCAGAGGAAAGCACAGAGAGATAAGAAAGCCTTCTTAAATGAACAAGGCAATGAAATAGAGAAAAACAATAGAATGGGAAAGACTAGAGATCTCTTCAAGAAAATTAGAGATACCAAGGGAACATTTCATGCAAAGATGGGCACAATAAAGGACAGAAATGGTATGGACCTAACAGAAGCAGAAGAGATTAAGAAGAGGTGGCAAGAATACACAGAAGAACTGTACAAAAAAGATCTTCATGACCCAGATAACCACGATGGTGTGATCACTCACCTATAGCCAGACATCCTGGAATATGAAGTCAAGTGGGCCTTAGGAAGCATTACTAAGAACAAAGCTTGTGAAGGTGATGGAATTTCAGCTGAACTATTTCAAATCCTAAAAGATAATGCTGTGAAAGTGCTGAACTCAATATGCCAGCAAATCTGGAAAACTCAATAGTGGCCACAGGACTGGAAAAGGTCAGTTTTCATTCCAATCCCAAAGAAAGGCAATGCCAATGTTCAGACTATTGAACATTTGTTCTTATTTCACATGCTAGCACGATTATGCTAAAAAAAATCCTTCAAGCTAGGCTTCAGCAGTATGTGAACTGAGAACTTCCAGATGTTCAAGCTAAATTTTAAAAAGGCAGAAGAACCAGAGATCAAATTTCCAACATCCAATGGATCAGAAAAAGCAAGGGAATTTAAAAAAAAAACCATCTACTTCTGCTTCATTGACTACACTAAAGCCTTTGACTGTGCGGTAATAGCAGACCATGCAGAATTCTTGAAGAGACGGGAATACCCAGACACCTTACCTTCCTCCTGAGAAACCTTATGCAGGACAAAATGCAACAGTTAGTAATGGACATGGAACAACAGACTGGTTCCCAATTGGGAAAGGAGTGTGTCGAGGCTATATATTGTCACCCTCCTTATTTAACTTATATGCAGAGTAGTAATAGTAGTTAGTCGTTCAGTCGTGTCGACTCTTCTTGATCCCACAGACTGTAGCTCACCAGGCTCCTCTGCCCATGGGATTCTCCAGGCAAGAATACTGGAATGGATTGTCATTCCCTTCTCCAGAGGCTCTTTCTGACCCAGGGATTGAACCCGGGTCTCCTGCATTACAGGCAGATTCTTTACCGTTTGAGCTATAGGGAAGTCCTCTCCATGCAGAGTACATCAAGCGAAATGCTGGGCTGGGTGACTCACAAGCTGGAATCAAGATTGCCAGGAGAAATATTAACAACCTCAGATATGCAGATGATACCACTTTAATGGTAAAAAGCAAGTAGGAACTAAAAAGCCTCTTAAAGAAGGTGAAAGAGGAGACTGAAAAAGTTGGCTTAAACTCAACATTAAAAAACTAAGATCATGGCATCCAATCCCATCACTTCATGGCAAATTGATAGGGAAAAAGTGGAAACAGTGACATATTTTAGTTTCTTGGGCTCCAAAATCACTGTGGACAGTGACTGCAGCCATGAAATTAAAAGATGCTCCTTGGAAGAAAAGCTATGACAAACCTAGACAGCATATTAAAAAGCAGAGACATCACTTTACCAACAAAGATCTGGATAGTCAAAAATATGGTTTTTCCAGTAGTCATGTATGGATGTGAGTGTTGGACCGTAAAGAAGGCTGAGCAGTGAAGAATTGATGCTTTTGAACCATGTTGCTGGAGAAGACTCTTGAAAGTCCCTTGGACAGTAAGGAGATCAAATCAAACAATCCTAAAAGATATCAACACTGAATATTCATTGGAAGGACTGATGCTGAAGCTCCAAAACTTTGGCCACCTGACACGAAGAGCCAATTCACTGGAAAAGACTCAGAGGGCAAGATGAAAGGGGCAACAGAGGGCAAGATGGTTGGATGCCATCACTGACTCAATAGACATGAGTTTGAGCAAAGTACAGGAGATAGTAAAGGACAGGAAAGCCTGGTGTGTTGCAGTTCATGGGGTCACAGAGAGTCGGACACGACCTGTTGATGCAACAACAGTACTTCATGCCTTTTATTTTTAATATTTATTTGTATTTCTTTCTTTATTTGGTTGTGCTGGATCTTAGCTGCAGCATGCAGGATCTTTGATCTTCACTGTGGCATTTGGAATCTATAGTTTAGGCATGCAGGATCTTTAGTTGTGGTATGTGATCCAGTTCCCCAACCAGGGATTGAACCTGGGCCCCCTGCATTGGGAGAATGGAGTCTTAGACTCTGGACCACTGTGGAAGTCCCAGTACTTCATTCCTTTTAAGGGCTTAATAGTCTCATTGTATGGACGTACCACATTTTATGGTTTCTTTCAACATTCATATTTTTTGTCTGAACACCTGTTTTAAATTCTTTCCTATATACATTTTTGTCTCTTTTTTTTTTTTTAAGCTTTGTTTACTTCACTGTGGTCCAGTGATTAAGAATCCACCTGGCAGTGCGGGGGATGTGGGTTCCATGCCCGATCAGGGAACTAAGATCCCACCAGCTGTGGGGCAATTAAACCTTCTTGCTGCAACTGCTGAGCCCATGCGCCACATCTAGAGAGTTCACGTGCCACAACAAAAGATCCTACGTGATACAATGAAGGTCTGGCATGCTGCAACAAAGTCCCAATGCAGCCAAATAAATACATTAAAAAAAAAAAACCAAACTTCTCATTCCAAGCATGATATGAAGTTGTTAACTTTGCTGATGATGTGGGAGACCATGAAGTCGTCAGGAGGTATCATATTACAAACAGGCTGCTTCCCACCATCTCTCCGGTTCCGGATCCTTGGTCTCCTGCAGGGGCCACAGACAAACCTTCATCTTTTCACTCAGATTTGTTCTCTTCTCAATGAGGTTCCATGAGGTGAGGCCTCATTTTTTTTCTTTTACCCCAAGAAACTTTGTCAAGGAAGTTCTAGACAAAACATCCCTCTTGCTGAAAGAAATTCTGCTGAATATAGTTTCTTTCTCTTGTTACACAGAAGGACCTTTGTAGAACTGGCATAAGGTAATAAACTGATAAACCCAAGAAGCCAGAAATCACACAGCTCTCATGGATTTCCTATGATGGGGGCAGCACACTCAGCAGCAGCACTAATTTCTCCCCCTCAGGTAACCCATTAGTTAGTTGTGTACTACAAGTCAATAAAATTGGGACTTAAATCAAGAAAAGTATCTGGGGAATATGACATAGCTGACTGTAAAGCTCCCCAAGAAAGCAGTGGGACAGCCTGGCTATTTGATCTGGGCCTAGATCCCTAACACATTTCACAGTTAGCCTCTGTCCACTCCTTGTCCTTCCCTACAGAACACTAAGAAAAGGACAAGACTACCATCTAGGATCTGGCTAGAAGTAAAATGGAAGAGTTACGCAGCTTGACACAGCTACTGGGATGGAAATGTTCCAACAATTATACGTTCAACTACAAACAATCTGAACAGCGGCTGTCGTATCAAGAAATAGAACAGGGACTTCCCTGGTGGCGCGGTGGGTAAGAATCCACCTGCCAGTGCTGGGGACATGGGTTCAAACCCTGGTCCAGGCAGATTCCACATGCCTTGGACCAACGAAGCCCATGCAACTACTGAGCCCATGTGCTGTAACTACTTAAGCCCGTGTGCCTAGAGCCTGTGCTTTGCAACAAGAGAAGCCACCACAATGAGATGCCCACACACTGTAATGAGGAAGAGCCCCCGCGCACTGTACCTAGAGAAAGCCTGTGCAAAGCAACGAAGACCCGACGCAGCCAAAAATAAACGTAAGAAACAGAACAACTTTCTAATTGAGTTTAATGAAACAACCTTGTTAATGCTGTTATATGCCAGACACTGTATGAAGCACTGCTGCTGCTAAGTCACTTCAGTCGTGTCCGACTCTGTGATCCCATAGACGGCAGCCCACCAGGCTCCGCCATCCCTGGGATTCTCCAGGCAAGAACACGGGAGTGGGTTGCCATTTCCTTCTCCAATGCATGAAAGTGAAAAGTGAAAGTGAAGTCGCTTAGTCGGGTCCAACTCTCAGCGACCCCATGGACTGCAGCCTACCAGGCTCCTCCGTCCATGGGATTTTCCAGGCAAGAGGACTGGAGTGGGCTGCCATTGCCTTCTCCACTAGGAATATACTAAAGAATCAAACTTGGCCCATCCCTTAAAGGAGTCCCATTTAGTAGACAGAGGAAGATACGCGAACAAACAATTAAAGGATTGTATGATACTGAACAGAAGTTAATGGAAAAGGTACAAAAATAGAGGGAAGATGGAAGAACAAACACGTGACAACAAGTGAGAGGACTGTTGACTACTGAGTTCACCTCGTCAGTCTCCTTTGTTGCAGCCCTCTTTCCACCCTGCCCCCCAGGACTCTGACCCGATCTTCTGGATTTGTTTGCTAACTGGCCTTCCAGCTGCTTAGGCTCTCCTCCCTGCAGACTACTTTCTACTTTGTCACCAGGTTAACACATAAAATTCAAACCTGATAATAACAGCCACTCACCGAGCACTTTCTAGGGATCAGGAATTAAGCGTTTTACATGCATTATGTTATTCCATCCTTGCCTTACTGAATTTGCCTTACTAGTTTGCTCACCTAGCAAGTAAAGTTAGTGATAAGGAAAGTGGTAGAGATAGGATTCAAAACCAGTTGTGTCTGAACTCTGTGTCGTTCGACCTCAACTACTACCATATCCTGGGCTTCCCGGGTGGCACAGTGGTAAAAGAATCTGACTGCTGATGCAGGAGACGCAAGTTCCATCTCTGGGTCAGGAAGATCCCCTGGCAGAGGAAATGGCAACTTGTCCCAATACTCCTGCCTGGAAAAGTCCATGGACAGAGGAGCCTGGTGGGCTACAGTCATTGCGGTCGCAAAGAGTCAGACACGACTGAGCAACTAAGCACGCACACACTACCGCACATCACCTCTTCTATCAGCCAAAATTCTTTGTTACATAGAACTGATTTAAGCAGAAAACAGGTTTATTAAATACAAATTAAGTGTAGTTCTGCTTCCACTGAAGATGTAGAAAATCACAAGACACCCGAACAATATAAAGAACTATAATGCAGTGTGTAAAATTTTTACTTTTAGTGAGCCTATCAGATCAAAAAGGGTCTGCTAAAAGCTGCAGGTAAGGAGACATACACTAAGAAAAGCCCTCCAGCATTCTGGGCCACTTACAAAGCATAAGGCAACAGCAGCCCCCAAGAGGAATCTGAAGTCTGTGGTTTACTGAATGTAATCATAGAAATGACAAAACACAAGCCCACCTAAGCTACTGACTAGACTGAAATGGCCTAACAGAATACAAATTATACCTGATTCTGATCTACCTCACTCCCTACCATTCTATACACAGTGTCCAGCACCCAGGGAAAATGACAAGTATTACAAAAAAACAGAAAACATAGGCTGTTTTCAAGATACACAGCAATAAACAGAACCAGACCCTTAAGCCAGATGCGTGCAGTACAGCAGATATTGAAACTATTGGAAACAAATTTTAAAGTAGCTATAAGTAGTTTGTTAAAAGATCCAGTGGAAATGGTAAACAATATGCATAAACAGATGTAGAAGTGGAAATTCTACACCTGTTTATGCATAGAGATGGCAGTTAATTTTTTAAAGTCAAATGAAAATCCTGGGGGTGGGGAACCCTTTAATGGGTTTATCAGTAGACTAAACACAACAGAGAAAATAATTCCTGAACTTGAAAATAGGTAAACGGGGACTTCCCTGGTGGCACAGCCCATAGGAATCTGCCTGCCGATTCAGGGGACACCACTTCAGTCCCGGATGTGAGAAGATTCCACAAGCTGTGGAGCAATTAAAGCCCAACAGACACAGATCCTGAGCTCTCTCTCTGGAGCCTGTGAGCCACAGCTACTGAAGCCTGCACGCCCCGCAGCCCACAGGCCGCATCTACTGAGCACACGGCTGCGCTCCTGAAGCCCCTGCCCTGCAACGAGAGAGACCACCACAGTGAGAAGCCTGGGCACTGCAACAGAGAGTAGCCTTTAACCACTGCAACTAGAGAAAGCCCATGTTCAGTAACAAAGACCCAGTGCAACCAAAAATAGATGAAAAAATAAATAAAATTATTTTTAAAAGAAAAAAGGAATTATGCAACCTGAAGCACAGGAGAAAAAAGAGTGAAGGGGGAAAGTTATCTAAGGTATTTTGG
The DNA here is from genome assembly GCF_014754425.2 of Oryx dammah. NCBI lineage: Eukaryota > Metazoa > Chordata > Mammalia > Artiodactyla > Bovidae > Oryx > Oryx dammah. The sequence goes on along the minus strand of NW_024070200.1, from coordinate 28,025,026 downwards.
AATAATTATCAAATAAGAGTACTTGAAGATGCACAAATAAAAGACAAAGAATGGAGAAGAAGCGATTATGGTCATATATTTTCCAAAATTAATAAGCCACAGAACCAAGGAACTCAGAGAATTCCAAACAGAATGAATTTAAAACACACACATACACAAGTGCACACACACACCTAGACACATCAGAAGCAAACTGCTGGAAAGACCTTGCTGCAATTTATGTCAAAGAGTATTCTGCCTATGTTTTCCTCTAAAAGTTTTGTAATGTCTGACCTTACATTCCCTTTTTTCATCCATTTTGAGTTTATTTTTGTGTGTGGTGTTAGGGAGCATTCTAATTTGATTCTCTTACATGCAGCTGTCCAGTTTCCTCAACACCATTTATTGAAGAGACTGTCTTTTCTCAGTATGTATTCTTGCCTCCTCTGCCATGGACTAGGTGACCATAGATGCATGGGTTTATCTCCAGATTTTCTATCCTGTGAGTTAAACACTTAAAAGTACAACCAAACACTATAAAACTCTTAGAGAAAAACACAGGCAGAATACTCTTTGACATAAATCAAAGCAAAGATCTTTTTTGACCCACCTCCTAGATAAATGAAAATAAAAACAAAAATAAACAAATGAGACCTAATGAAACTTAAAAGCTTTTGCACAGCAAACGAAACCTTAAACAAAAGGAAAAAACCCACAGAGAAAATATTTGCAAATAAAGTGGCCAACAACAGATTAATCTCCAAAACATACAAGCAGTTCATGCAGCTCAATATCAAAAAAACAAACAACCCAATCAAAAAAAGTGGACAGAAGATCTAAATAGACATTTCTCCAAAGAAGACATACAGAGAGCCAACAAACACATGACAAGATGCTCAACATCACTAATTATTAGAGTAATGCAAATCAAAACTACAATGAGTTATCAATTCACACCACTCAGAGCGGCCAATATCAAAGAACCTACAAATAATAAATACTGGAGAGGGTGTGGAGAAAGAGGAACCCTTATGCACCGTTAGTGGGAGTGTAAATTGATATGGCTACTATGGAAAACAGTATGAAAGTTTCTTAAAAAACTAAAAATAAAACTACCATATGACCCAGCAGTCCCACTACTGGGCATATATCTAAAGAAAGCCATAATTCAAAAAGATACACACACCCCAATCTTCATAACAGTACTATTCACAAAAGCCAGGACATGGAAGCCACCTAACTGTCCATCAGCAGAGGAATGGATACAGAAGCTGTGGTACATATATATAATGGAATATTACTCAGTCATAAAAAGGAATGAAACTGGGTCCTTTGCAGAGACACAGATGGACCTAGAGTGTGTCATACAGAGTGAAGTAAGTCAAAAAGAGAAAAATGAGTACTGTATATTAACACATACATGTGGAATCTAGAAAAATGGTATAAATGGTCTTATTTCCAAAGCAGAAATAGAGACACAGATGCAGAAAACAAATGTACGGATACCAAGAGGGTGAGGGTGGTGAGAGGAACAGGGAGATTGGGATTGACCCATATACACTATTAATACTATATATAAGGTAGATAGCAAGTGAGAACATTATGTATAGCACAAGGAACTCGACTTAAGGCACTGTGGTGACCTGAATGGGAAGGAAGTTCAAAAGCCCACACAGGGCTGCCCTTGTGAAGTTCCCAGTAGAAACCAACACAACATTGTAAAGCAACTATATTCCAATAACAATTAATTTAAAAAAAATCAAACTGTGAGAAATCAATGGTAAAGAGAAAACCTAGATAGCAGCCAGAAAAATAAGAAAGATTATAAAATAAGGAAGAAGGATAAGATACACAGCGAACTCTAGTCAGAGAATATGAAAGCCAGAAAAAAAACAGAAGTGACAGTGTGTGTTTGTACTAAAAAAAAAAAAAAAATTTAACAAATTGCTACATCCAGCAAAAATCTTTCAAAAGTAATAACTAAAGACTTTTTTCAGACAAACAAAAACAGAATTCTTTGCTAGCACTGACATACTACAATTATGTTAAAGTATGTTCTTTAGGCAGAAAAACTGAAACTAGATGAAAAATTGCATTTATAAAAATGGAAGAGTCCTGAAGTAAAAAATGGAGGTAAATTTTTTTGAAAGTTTCTTCTATCCCAAAGAAAGCCAATGCCAAAGAATGTTCAAACTACTGCACAACTGCACTCATCTCACACGCTAGCAAAGTAATGCTCAAAATCCTCCAAACCAGTCTTCAATAGTACGTAAATCATGAACTCCCAGATGTTCAAGCTGGATTTAGAAAAGGCAAAGGAACCAGAGATCAAATTGCCAACAGCCGTTGGATCATCAAAAAGGCAAGAGAGTTCCAGAAAAACATCTACTTCTGCTTTATTGACTATGCTAAAGCCTTTGACTGTGTGGATCACAACTAACAGTGGAAAATTCTTCGAGATGAGAACGCCAGAGCACCTTACCTGTCTCCTGAGAAATCTGTATGCAGGTCAAGACGCAATAATTAGAACCGGACATGGAACAACCAACTGGTTTCAAATTGGGAAAGGAGTACATCAGAACTATATATTGTCACCCTACTTATGTAACTTATATGCAGAGTACATCATGCAAAATGCCAGGCTGGATGAAGCACAAACTGGAATTAAGATTGCTGGGAGAAATATCAATAACCTCAGATATGCATATGACACCACCCTTAATATGGCAGAAAGCAAAGAAGAACTAAAGAGCCTCTTGATGAAAGTGAAAGAGGAGAATGAAAAAGTTGGCTTGAAACTCAACATTCAGAAAACTAAGATCATGGCATCTGGTCCCATCACTTCATGGCAAATAGATGGGTAAAAAATGGAGACAGTGAGAGACTATTTTGGGGGGCTCTAAAATCACTGCAGATGGTGACTGCAGCTATGAAATTTAAAGATGCTTGCTCCTTAGAAGAAAAGCTATGACCAACCTAGATAGCATATTAAAAAGCAGAGACAGCACTGTGCCAACAAAGTTCCATCTATGTCAAAGCTATGGTTTTTCCAGTGGTCATGTATGGATGTGAGAGTTGGCCTATAAAGAAAGCTGAGTGCCAAAGAATTGATGCTTTTGAACTGTGGTGTTGGAGAAGACTCTTGAGAGTCTCTTGGACTGCAAGGAGATCCAACCAGTCTATCCTAAAGGAAATCAGTCCTGAATATTCATTGGAATGACTGATGCTGAAGCTGAAAACTCCAATACTTTGGCCACCTGATGCGAAGAACTGACTCACTAGAAAAGACCCTGATGCTGGGAAAGATTGAGGCAGGAGGAGAAGGGGACAAGAGAGGATGAGGTTGGATGGCATCAACAACTTGATGGACATGAGTTTGAGCAAGCTCTGGGAGTGGGTGATGGACATGGAACCCTGGCATGCTGCAGTCCATGGGGTTGCAAAGAGTCGGACACAACTGAGTGACTGAACTGAACTGGAATTACTTTTAAAACTTTTTAAAGGATTTGTTATTGTTCTTGCTGTTTAGTTGCTCAGTCATAGCCAACTCTTTTGCAACCCATGGACTACAGAGCCTGTCCACCAGGCTCCTCTGTCCATGGGACTTCCCAGGCAAGAATACTGGAGTAGGTTGCCATTTCCTCCTCCAGGGGATCTTCCCAACCCAGGGATCAAACCCTAGTCTTCTGCATTGCAGACGGATTCTTTACCCCTGAGCCACCTGGGAAGCCCTTTTAAAAGATTATGACCGTCTAAAGCATAAATAGTAACTATATATTTGAGGGTTAATAACATATATAGAAGCAAAAAGTGAAATAGTACTAACATATGTAAATAGATAGCCAATGGGGATTTGCTGTATGACTCAGGGAACTCAAACTGGGACTCTGTAATAAACTAGAGGGGTGGGAATGGGTGGGAGATGGGAGGGAGACTCAAAAGAGAGGGGACCTATGTATGCCTACGGTTAATTCATGTTGCTGTATGATAGAAATCAAACCAATACTGTAAACCAAATTAAAAATAAATAATTTTTAAAAAGCAAAAAGTGAAATAGTAACAGAAAAGATGGAAGAAAAGAATGAAAGTGTACAGTTATATTATTTGAAAGGCAAGTGTGGAAAGTTAAAGATAAATACTATGATCCCAAGAGTAAATCCTTTTAAAAATACAGAAAACTAATGACCCTGTTATCTGTGGGTGATCCATAGGTGGGCTTCCCAGGTGGTGCAGTGGTAAAAAATCCGCCTGCCAATGCAAAAGGTGCAAGAGACACAGGTTCAATCCCTGGGTTGGGAAGATCTCCTGGGGGAGGAAATGGCAACCTAGGTGCTCCAGAATTCTTGCCTGTAAACTTCCATGAACAGAGGAGCCTGGTGGGCTATAGTCCATGGGCAACTGAGCAAAGTGAGTCAATGGGAGAAACAAATGAAATTATTTAAAATATCTACCAATGTTGAAAGAACACAGGAAAAGAGAAAAAAAAAACAAAGATGGGACAAATGGAAAATAACTAGCAGGATGGTAGATGTAAATCCAACCATATCAATGATTACATACAATGTACATGTATGCGTGCCAAGTTGCTTCAGTCATGTGAGACCCTATGGACTGTAGCCCACCAGGCTCCTCTGTCCATGGGATTCTCCAGGCAAGAGTACTGGAGTGGACTGCCACGCCCTCCTCCAGGGGATCTTCCCGACCCAGGGACTGAACCTGAGTCTCTGACATCTCCTGCATTGGTAGGAGGGTTCCTTATCACTAGCACCACCTGGGAAGCCCACCTATGGATCACCCACAGATAACAGGGTCAATTAATCAAGACACAACAACCTTATATGTCACTGTACCTATTAACGGAGCCTTCAAAATACATGAGGGACAACTGATTATTGCTAAAAGGAAAAATAGACAAATTCTCAACAATATTTAAAGACTTTACAAAACACTCTTCTCTTGGTATTTGATAGAAGTAACCCCCCAAAAAGTCAGCAATGCTGAAGACTTGCACAGCAGCATCAACTAATTTGACCTAATTGGTATTAACAGAATATTGCACCCAGAAGCTGCAGAATAAACATTTTTCAAGTGAACAGGAAACATTCATCAAAATGGATATTTTGGGCCATAAAACAACTTTCAACAAATATATAAACAATGTTGAAAAACAACTTTCAACAAACATAAAAATATGAAATCACACAAAGAATGTTCTCTGAATATATTGGGATTAGATGAGAAATCAATACTAGAAAGATCACTGAAGATTTAGAAACTAAACAACTCACTCCTAGATAACCCATGAGCCAAAGAAGAAATCATAAAATAAATTAGTAAATATTTGAATGGAATACTAATGAAAATACAGTGTATCAAAATTGGTTGAATGCAGCTAAAACATTATCTGGAGAGGAATTTGTAGCATTAAGTGCTTATATTAGAAAAAAAGAGGAGTCTTAAATCAATAATCTAAATTTGTATATTAAAAAAAAACTAAGGAAAGAAGACTTTGTTATACCAAAATAAGTCAAAGGAGCAAATGATAAAGAACAGAAATGAAAGAAATAAGAGAAAATTAATACAGGAAATTCATAAAGCTAGTTCTTTGAAAAATTCCATAAATTGTATAAATCTTTAGCCAGACTAAATCAAGAAAAACAAAGGAAGATACAAATTATCAATATGAAGATTAAAGAAGAAACATCACTACAGATCTTACAGATACTGAAAGGATAATTAGGAAAAATCTTAATCAACTTAAGGCAAAAAATTTAGATAATTTAGATAAAATGGATGATTTAAATAACATTTGAAAGTTCACTTTTTAAAAAGATAACATGAATATTTATTAAAGAGATTTGGGGCCTTAGTTTTAAAATTTCTCACAAAGAAAAATTCATGCCCAGATGAGTTCACTGATGAACTGTACCAAACATTTAAGGAAGAAATCATATTAATTATATACAGTCCCTTGCTAATCCATTCTATGAGGTCAGCATTGCCTTGATACCAAAACCAAAGACATTACAAGAAAACTATGAAAATTCCCCATATAATATTGGCAAATTGAATCCAACACAAAAAAATAAATAATATTACATCATGACCAAATAGGGTCAATGCAAAGTTTGTTGAACATTTAAACCAACTTTTGAAAAAAAATCACTTGTCATAATTCACTATATTAACAGAAAGAGAAAAATTCCATGATGATCTCAACAAATGCTAAAAAATATTTGACAACATTCAACAGTCATTCATGATAAAAAACTATCAGCAAGGTAGTATAGCTGGCATGTCTGAAATAGGTAAAGAACACATATAAAAACCTACAGTTAGCATCATCCTTAGTGGTGAGAAACCAAATGCTTTTCTTTCAAAATTAAGTCTGCTCCATAAAATAGACTGTATAGCACAAGGACTATATTAAGTATCTTCTAATAACCTACAGTGGAAAAGAACCTGAAACCACACACACACACACGTGTATACATACACATGCATGAGTGCTACGTCGCTTCAGTCATGTCTGCTCTTTACCACCCTATGGACTGTAGCCAGCCAGGCTCCTCTGTCCATGGGGATTCTCCAGGCAAGAATACTGAAGCGGGTTGACATTCCCTTCGCCAGGGGATCTTTCCTACCCAGGGATCGAACCCGTGTCTTTTATGTCTCCTGAATTGGCAGGCAGGTTCTTTACCACTAGTGCCACCTGGGAAGCCCATATACACACACACACGTATAAAACAATCATTTTGCTGTACATCTGAAACTGACCCAGTATTGCAAATCAACTATATTTCAAACACACACACACACACAAAGTAGGTCTGCTCCCATCAGCAACTCTCATAAGTCTCATGCGTACTGTTCTCTACTCAAAGGAGGGGCACTGAGTCCACCTCTTGGGGGGAAGCAAATCAGGCTAGATGGCACTGGAACAGCTCTTGTCAGAACGCTATACGGCTTTAAAGAACACCAGCCATGCGAATAGGACAACCAACCTCACTCCGAAGCATCAATAATAACATGATATTTTATTATTGTCATTGAACAAGTTGAATCTGGGAAAGACCATGAGATAATGACAATCCAAAAAGGAAAGTTCCAAACAGCAGAAGTACAAAAAAGGCAGTTGAAATACACAAGAATGATGACTATGATAGGATACATTTAACTTTTTTATTTTAATAATTTAACACATATGGTACTTTGCTTCTTTTATTAAATAGACATCTGTTTATGAACTATATGTAATGGGACTTCTCTGGTAGTCCAGTGGTTAAGAATCTACTTTCCAATGCATGGGAGGTGAGTTCAATCCCTGGTTGGGGAACTAAATTCACATATGCGATGGGGCAACTAAGCCCGCTCAATGCAACTAGAAAAGCTCGCATACCACAGTGAGAAGCCCTTGAGGCACAAGAGAGAAGTCTACACGCCACAACTGGAGTAGATCCCGCACACAGCAGCGAAGACCCTGCACAGTCAAAAGTCCAAACAAAACAAAACACTGAAAATGATATTGCTGCTAAGTCGCTTCAGTCGTGTCTGACTCTGTGTGAGCCCATAGACGGCAGCCCACCAGGCTCCCCCGTCCCTGGGATTCTCCAGGCAAGAACACTGGAGTGGGTTGCCATTTTCTTCTCCAATGCATGAAAGTGAAAAGTGAAAGTGAAGTCGCTCAGTCGTGTCCGACTCTTCGCGACCCCATGGACTGCAGCCCACCAGGCTCCTCTGTCCATGGGATTTTCCAGGCAAGAGTACTGGAGTGGGGTGCCATTGCCTTCTCCAGAAAATGATACTAAAGTATAAAAAAATAAATTAAAGTATATGTACTTACTTGTTCCCACATGGGTAAGAAAAGCAACTCACAGAACTGTGACAAATCAACTGTTCCCAGATAACAGGAACTGTGGGCGGAACAAGGCCTGGGCTACTCACATAAAATAAGCAAGCAGGAGGTAAGGACAACCGCATGCTCCAAGAATTAATTAGCCAACTATCCTGCTGCTGCTTCTGCTAAGTCGCTTCAGTTGTGTCCGACTCTGTGAGACCCCAGAGATGGCAGCCCACTAGGTTCCTCTGTCCCTGGGATTCTCCAGGCAAGAATACTGGAGTGGATTGCCATTTCCTTCTCCAATGCATGAAAGTGAAAAGTGAAAGTGAAGTTGCTCAGTCATGCCTGACTCTTAGCGAAACATGGACTGCAGCCCACCAGGCTCCTCCATCCATGGGATTTTCCAGGCAAGAATACTGGAGTGGGGTGCCATTGCCTTTTCCGGCAAACTATCCTAGAGTCCTGCTAACTCCACAGACTCAATTCTTCCTCTTCTAGGAAGTAAAGCTTTCAGGTGGCCCAATACATATAACAAAATAATATAGCAATAGGAATACATGAATTCTCAAAATTGCAAACGTCTCCATCAATGTATCAACCAGGACGGCAGGTTATAGAATGCTGCCCAAATGAGACTGAAAGTCCATGATTCTGTGGAAAGACACCAGATTGCAAAAAATTAAAACCTATGAGAAAGGTGTGAACTAAAACGCCTCACAGACTAAACAAAAAAGAAGCTCAACTGGTGATCCATGGCCTAGTGACAGTCCCCCTGACCACAAAAAGCAAGTTTTGAGTCCTGACCAAGAATCAATTGATTGAACACCCAGATCCAATATCTCAATTGGACTAGGATGATATTTCTTTTTGAATCTAATCAGAATTTTTGAAAGCCCAGGAAAAAAACATAGTATTACAAAAGTCTAGGAGGATAACAAAATAAATAAAGCAGTGATCCAAGGAAGCAAAGAGCAGGAGGTGCCAAATTTTGTGAGAACTGAAGCTTTAACAGTTTGCCAACTTTTTCTTAAATAAGGCTACACAAAGTGAGGTATAAAAGTAAATACGTATCTCAACAAAAGAAGGAGCCTTGTAAGAAGCTGTACAAGCTGTACATGCTTCACAAGAATGAAATCTGCTCTTACTGATTCAAAAATCTTTAAGAAGAGCTCTTAGCCAAACCAATAAGGAAATAAAATCATACAGGTTACAAAGAAGCAGATACAACTGTTTTATTCACAGTTGACAAGATCACCTGCACACATAATCTTAAAGAATCTATAAAAAAAAGAACTATAAGAATTACTAAGTGAGTGGTGTAGCAAGGCTGCAGGATACAAAATAAATGATAAAAATCAATTGTGTATACTAGTCATGGACCATTGAAAACCAAAATTTAAAAGCTGTATCATTTACAAGCATATTATAAAACATAAAAATTAAAATTATCATGAGATACTACTACCCATCTACTAAACGATTAAAATAAATATATATATATATATATATATATATATATATATATATAACTGACACTGTCAAGTGCCATAGACGATGCAGAGCAACTTGTAATGCAAAATGGAATGACCACTTTGGAAAACAATCTGGCAGTTTCTTTCATAATTTAACATATACTTACTACATGACCCAGTGATTTCATTTCTAGGTATTTAAGAAAAAAAAAAAAACACAAATGTCTATACAAGGACTTGTACATAAACATTCACAGCAGTTTATATATAATAAGCAGAAATTGGAAAAAACAGATGTCCATAAGCTGGTGAATGGATAAACACATAGTGATAAAACCAATATTATTCAACAGTAAAAAAAGAAAAAGGAATGAATTGTTATATACAATATGTGTGAATTTCAAAAGCATTACACTAAGAGGGAAAAAAAGTCAGACACAAAAGCCTCATACTGCATGATCCATTTATATGAGGGTTTGGAAAAGGCAGACCTCCAAGGACAAAGAGATCGGATGGAGGCTGGGAACAGGAAGAGAGGCTTGACTGCAGAGGGCATAAAGGAACTTCATCAGGTGATGGGAATAGTCTGTATCTTATATTGGTTACACATCTGAATATACTTGGCAAAACTCATTGACTTATAAACTTTAAAAGGGTATATCTTACTATCAGTTTGTTATACCTCGGTAAACATGACAAGGAAAGAAGACAGGAAAGAAGGGGAAAGAATAAAGAGGAAAGGAAAGAAAGAAAACTGGGTTGGCCTGCTCACAGGCGACCTTAGAAAGATGGAGAACCAGGTTTGGAGGCCCTGTAGCCAGCAGTCATGCCCAAAACCGTGCTGGGGTGATGGTGAGGCATCATGGCTGATGCCGGGCAGAGACACTATGGCTTCCACCCCTGCCTCAAAACAGTGGACACCAGGCATGGCCCCGCAGGGGCTTGCCCTCTGCTGCCTCTAGAAATGAACAGCTCCATTTCCAGAAATGGAGTTTTCTTGGGGTCCCTGTTTCTTCATGTCATGATTCCGGTCTGGAATGGAGGCATCTGATTGGCAGAGCCTAGGTCACATGCCCACTCCTCAGCAGCATGGGAGACTGGCAGAGAGAGTGCGTAAGACTTTCAGCTTCTACAGAGAGGAAGACCCTGCAGTCTTAAGGCGGGGATTTCCTCTCACACAGGAAGCATAATTCTCTTCTGGGCAGCCAAGAAGAGTGAACTGTCTACCACACCCCCCACATCATGACTCTGATAAAGAATTTTAGATGAACGCACAGTGCCTGTCCCTCTGTCTTCAGCATCCTCTTGCCCCACCGCCTGACCGGCTCTACTCACTCAGGCACTGTCACTGTCCCTTGCAGGTTGTTGATCTCATGTCCCCCTTCCCGTCTCCATCTGAGGAGCTCCTACTCATTTATCAAAGCCCACTTCAGGGAACTCTTAGCCAACTCTTAGCCTCTCCACACTCTGCTCTAGGATAGAATTTAGTAGGTATGAAATTAATGTTTGGTAGATGAGAACTGTCCTTCTCCAAAATCAAAGAAGAGAAAGATGTACTTTTAAACATAAAATAAATAACATTTAAAACTCTACTCAGATAGTCAAAAGTAATAGCATAATTTTTTATGTTTTCCAGAAATTCTGAACCAACAGATGACCTTTGGCTCAATATCTTTATTCCTCACTGTGTCCTGAAGATTCTCTCTGAACAAATGAGTCAAGACATAATATGAAAACTCTCACTAAGCCAAGAAACACAGAGAAATAAAATACCCTCAGATCCCAAAGGGGCTCAAGACCTGTTCCAGTCTAAACCTGAAGCCAAGATGAGAAAATGGTATATAGTTGACATCTGTTGTGAAATGCTTCTCACTGATAACTAGCAAAGTCAACAATTTGATTGCAGATCCTAAATTAATCCCTGCAAAGCAAACAAGCAAACAAAATACAGCTAATAGATACAGCTGACCTGAAGCAGAAATAATGTCTTGGTCATTTCTGTCCCCACTGACTGACCCAGACACCTGCACGAAGGAGGCAGTCCCAGGTCACAGCATTCTGGGGCCGGCACCCACTGGAAGCCTGGTGAGGAGGCTGGACTCCACAGCCTCCCATATTTCACATCCCCTGGTCCTCACACTAGGTGAGAAGTCACTAACCCATCAGTGGTCCATTCCACCTGGACCCCAAGTCAGCTTTGTGTTCCTCTGTTTGGACATTCTTCCCTCTACAAAGATCCCTTCACAGCAATTTATTTATTCTGCCTTCCTTGTTTAAGATGGCAGCCTGCCCTTTGCTCTCTTTCATCTCTGCTCTTCCCTCTATAGTAGGCTTCTGAGCACATAAGGGTTTTGAATCTCTTATTTGTGCATTTTTACACTTTCAATTCCATATTTAAGGTGGCATGAAGTCTATTATGAAGTCCCTCCCTCCCCTCAACACATTGTGTGTTGCCCTCTGTCAGGGTGAGCTTCAGTCATGCTAATTTCAACAATTAATAGGCTACTAGTGGAAGCTGATGGCCAATGAGCAATAAGAAAAAGGAAATCTAAATAAAAATGTGTTCAGCCCAAGCTAAATGAGTCACAGTGGGCATCCAGAGAGGCTAGGAGCTGCTGCAAGCAGCCTGCCCCATCCCATCCCGCTTTGGCAAAGATTAGCCTTACCTATCCCCCTCATGGGGCCTCAGAACAGCCCCCAGGGGCAAGAGAGGCCATCCTATTTACCCAGCTCCCAACAACCATTCCTAAGAACTTTCAGAGCCAAACATTTTAAAAAATAATTTTTTACACAAGGGAGAGAGGCTGAAATCATAAGCAAAGGAAAATCCCAAGAGATAGCACAGCTTCCCAAACAAACTCTCTAGACTTGGGAACACGTACCATTTCCATTTTGTACGCAGAGAGAAAAACTTTTTATAACCTTACAAAAAAGTTACATAAACAACACTATCCCCTTTGTTGGTTTCTTTTTTAAAAAGGATTGTTTTGAAAATAGATAATTTTACTGATGCAGGAGCCAAGAATTGTTGCTCTGCCTTGAGGAGCTGCTGGATGTCCCTTCTGGCAGGGCTGTTTGCCTAAGATTATGCGCGCTTGCTGGGGACATGAAAATAAGTGCCTCCGCGCACTTGCAATTGAACAGAGCTGCACGTGCATGGAGCTTGGTGTGTGTCGGCCCTGGTGCTCAGAGAGCACCAGCTTACTCTCACCCACTCAACTTAGAATTTCCTCAAATCAAAGCTCTCTCTTATTGAGGCTACAGAGGTGGGTGAGACTGCAGGGTAGAGGGCAAATTTACACGCAAGCTGACCAAGTAAATGATACTCAGAAAAGAAACATACAGCCTGACAGTGTTCAGAACAAGCAGGCAGAGGGCAGATGAGAGAAAAGGTCAGCTGCCAGGTAAAACACATCAAAATAGAACTACTTGTTTTGAGGCTAGTATTTCTGGTAAAAGGACATACCAAAAAAAAAAAAAAAGGAAGAACGCTCCAAGAGAACAGTGGTTGTAAACAAGTACACTCCACCAAAACCTGGTTCCATCCCTGCTGCTGCTGCTAAGTTGCGCGTCAGTTGTGTCCGACTCTGTGCGACCCCATAGACGGCAGCCCACCAGGCTCCTCCCTCCATGGGATTTTCCAGGCAAGAGTACTGAAGTGGGGTGCCATTGCTTTCTCCAGGTTCCATCCCTACTCAGTCTCAAACGAGATATTTCAGATGAACCTGGGGAAACAGTGACAGAATCCATGCTGTTCTAAAGTGCAGCTGCTCTCTGCAAAATAATAGCACACAACTTAGCGGGAAGCAATCGTGAATGGCGTATAAAGATTATGCTTTGTGTATGTAAGTCTGCTTGAATTAGAAGTACAGAACATCCCCACAAATGGCTGTTCCTCAATCCAAAAACACAGAACAAGTGACTCTGAGAGAGAAGAGCAAAGCTAAATTTTCCTGCAACAAGAATGCATCCCACGGATGTGCTCTGAGGCAGACACTCGAAAAAAAAAAAAAAATTCTTCTTCTACAATCACTAACTTCTGCAGTTTCAGTTTTCTCTTTAATTATGTTTGCTCAGAATAGTAATTTTGACATTATTCTTCCCCAACAAAACGATGAAAAGAAAGTCTCTGAGACGTTATACACAAAATATAATGCCACACAACGTTTTTAAACCCACGCTGCCAGTGTTCAGTTTTTCTATGCAATATCACCTCGAAAATAACATGTCCTGTCCTTAAATATCAAAGCTTCTTGGGGTAGACACTCATTCACTGACCCGATCCCTGTACCAACCACAGAGCCTGGCTCATAGTGCTGCTCAAGAATTATTATCTGAGTTATCATTAATATGAACAAATGTAAACAAAGCTATAACTATCTACTTCCAGTTTTTGGACAATCCCTTTCTTGCAAACACTGTCAGCAGAGTAATTTTCTGAGCAGAGGTGAATACTTTTAAATTGGCAAATCAACATTTAAAGAAGGAGTGGAGGGTCTGTACTTGTTGATTTACAAAAGCACATCAGTTTTTACTCATTTTGAGCTGAGAATCAACTTGGGAACATGAAGAGGCAGAAATGTGGGCCTGTTGATTCTTGAGAGACCCTGCCAGTCAGCAACTCCTGCACCTCAACACAAGGGCATTCTTCGCTATTTTTCTTGGAAAACTATGAGAGCGTGCCATGAGCGGGTCTTATCGGCTTCCAGGTGTAGGCAGCCCGCCCAGCCGTCTCAAACAGGGCAAGCAGGGACGGGGAGGGACAGCCAGTAACGGAACCCAGGATGCGCCTGCCGGGAGCCTTTCGGATACAAGCCCCGATTATTCCCATGGCACCTGGACTGCCCACTGTTTTCTTTGATTTTTAAAAGATCCCAAGTAACACACACAATGGAAAGTTCTGTTTACCATTACAGAGGAAATAACTGAAAACAAACAAATAGGCGGCCCTATTTCTCACTCTTTCAAACCGGTTCACCCTGTGACCATAATGATTGAAACAACAGAAAGAAGGAAAACAACTGCCCTCCAGCTGAAAGCAGACGTGTCATCTATGAGGATTTGACCCTTATGTGGCGCATGCATGCTCAGTTGCTCAGTCTTGTCTGACTCTCCGCGACCCCATGGACTGTAACCCACCAGGCTCCTCTGTCCATGGGATTCTCCAGGAAGAACACTGGAGTGGGTGGCCACGCCCTCCTCCAGAGGAGCTTCCGACTATCGAACTTGTGTCTTCTGCAGCTCCTGCGTTGAAGGCAGACTTTTTTTTTTTAACCGCTGAGCCACTGGGGAAGCCCCCTAACATGGTATTTAAAGTCTGTTTTACACAGATCTGAAATCATCTACCTCTCTTCTTCGCTGGTGTTCAGGATGAACATCCCTTCCTGCATCACTTCCATGTGCAATAAATTTGCTGGGGAAGGATGGCATGTCTCTGACTCTTCCCTGTCCTTTGCTTTGGCCCTTGTTTCTTCCAGCATTGCCACTGATGCATTGGTTTTTCCCTAGGGACTCCTCTTCTGAATGTATTATTTTTCTGACACCTTTTAAGTGGCTGTGCCCTTTCACACGGAGAGAAAGCTCTTCCTGCAGTCTCTCTCTCCAACAGTTTCAAAATCTGCAACAACCTTCTGAAAACAATATTTGCCTTGATACGTCAACAAAGTCTAGCAGTGACACACATATGGTACTGAATTTTGAGCTGATCATTCCCATGTGTGAGTTACTACTGAATTTTACTCTCCGGAGTTCTCAGAGCTGTTTTGCTAATTTCTGCAATGTTGAGATGAGTCTCCCTCCTCCAATTCCAGTTGAATTCTCAGAAGGTACTGGAAGTCATTCTCCTTTCCTCTCTAACACCCCCGGGGAAAAAGTCTCCTGGTTTACTTTCTCAGTATCAGTTGTTGAAAAACATCCTGTAGCTTCAGACTTCAAAACAGTTGGGCAGTGTGATATTTGCTACATAACAGGTAGAAGAAAATGGCAAGGGATGGTATCAAGGCTTTCTAGAGATTTTTAATACAATTTCAGGACAAAACCTTGAGAGCTACTAATTAAATTTGTTCATTTGTTCACACATTCATTCACACATATTTCAAGTGCATATTCACTGTCTTATATTTTGCTAGAGGCTGTGGAACAGCTTCTGTGATTCATTTGCCAGCATGAAAATCTTCCCCAGCATCATCTGATTGCATGTGTGAAATTCACAGTACTCTAACTTCATCAGTATAACAACACCATGGTGTGATATGTTTTATTATCCACACAATGCCACTGCCCTCAGGAGGACAAGTTTGCACATTTCCAGACACCAGGGAAACAATCTTCATCTTAAACTATTGAGCTTGTCAAGACACTCTGAAACTGCCCTGTTTCGTTGACAGTTTATAGACTGGAATACAAACAACTGACCCAGGCCCCCTTGTGGCATCAGCTTGGTAACAATGACTAAAGACCAATAACGGTCATGCAGCAAATAGCTCATGTAAGGATTCGATGAGCAATGCTTTCTGGTAACACAGAGCTCAATGGTGCCAATCATCTCTGCCACACAGGCAGTACACTGTCCAAAATACATGGGTCATCCACAAAATATGAAGTCAAATTAAGAAGGCCAGAATTCTCTGTGAAAGGCCAGCAGACAGCATGGCACCAGCATGGCATCAAGCTCCAGAC
The DNA here is from genome assembly GCF_014754425.2 of Oryx dammah. NCBI lineage: Eukaryota > Metazoa > Chordata > Mammalia > Artiodactyla > Bovidae > Oryx > Oryx dammah. Next base: position 28,009,057 of record NW_024070200.1, on the reverse strand, counting down.
CAACATCAACTTCTATAAAATCAGTGGTAGCATCTAACCTCTTCTGGTACAGGGCAAAACTGTGACCTAGCACAGACGCCAAATCTGACTTTTCCAGCAGTTCCACTAGTGCCCTCTTTCAGTGCCCTGAATACTAGATACCAGCACACATCCAGAGTCCCTTAAATCCTGGGATGCGATTGGTCCACCAAAATTAAAGCCACATTTTTTTACAGTGTACACCCACGGGTTGGACGCCAACACCATCGAATGATTCCAGCATAACCTTTGGGAAGTTAGTGGCTGGGAAAGAGCATGGGGAAGCCTTCTGGATGGTGGCTGTGGAGGTAATACATATACACACACATACATACGTGCGATTTCTAACTAGTATAACATCGATTTCACATTAATTGTGTCTTAGAACCAGAATGTTCAGGTTAGGTTTCTAGGTAGATTATTTTGGAGCAGGCGGGTAGTGGACAACTCTTAATCTCTTATTCTACCCATTATCCTTACTCTAATACCTCCCCAAACTACTCTACTCCTCACGGACACAGCTGAAGAGTGAAAGCAAATACTGCACCAAACCAACAAGTGTTGTCACGTTGTGAGGACAAGAGCAAATCTCTACTCTGTGATTTTTCTCCCTTGAACAATCAGAAAAATAGTCACACACTTACTGGAACAGGCTAAGAACTCCTCTCCAAGTTTCTATGTCTTCACCCAAAGGCCCTTCTGCTACAGAATGGCGAAGGAGAGAGATTTAAAATTAAGCCAGCTGAACGACTTAACTGATGAGGCTCAGTGAGGCCTGCAACCTGTAACATCTAGGTGGAGGTTACAAGGAAGTTAAGGACTCTCAGCTCAGTGCAGGTAGGGATAAAAGCAAGCAAGCTAATTAGCATAATGCCCAATTGTATTCAGGTGCTCTTACTTAGGAACCCCAGTCCTTAATCAAAAAGCGAGGGGCTTTGTTTTTTAAAAAAATCATTCCAACAGGGTGAAGTTCAGTTATGAAAAGAGATGGGAAAAATGGAAAGACAGGGTCACAAGTTCGGTGCTTTGGGCTTGTATTAGATTCATAATTTTGAAAAACCAAGGTATGACATTTCATTACATGTATCTCCAAATGATAACAATGTTAATAAGTTCACAATAACAAAGTTCCAAGGAAAGGGTGAGCTGTAAATTCCACTGGACTTCATCTAATTCATCCACCCCAACCTTACAGTTGGTAAGAACTGAAGCCATGTCTATGGGTTAGTACAAACCATGAGCAATGCAGGCTGTCATCAAGCAAACACAGCAACCCTCAGCCTGCACAAAACCTGAGGCCCTCTGAAACAGCCTCTTCGCTGCACTGGTACTGCCATTTTCCCAAAACTACATCTGGTTTGTGGAAGGCTTGAAGATGGTCCAGAGAAGAGAACAAAAGTTTCTGGAAGGACACAAAAAGAGGCCACAAAGAAAGATGAGACGCAAATGGAAGCTGAGCAAAGAATGCTATGGAGGAGGAGGTTGCTGGGTCACGGTTTTTCTGATATCCCCATAAGGTAAAGATACGCCTTGCTCTGCATGTAGGGAATATGAATTTTACCATCTAAATTATTTTTAAGTGTTTACTTCAGCAGCGTGAAGTACATTCACACTGTTGGGCTGCCATGCTGCTGCTAAGTTGCTTCAGTCGTGTCCGACTCTGTGCGACCCCACAGACAGGTGCCATTGCCTTCTCTGTGTGCTGCCATAGCTGCCTCCAAAGAACTCTTTTCATCCTGTAAAATGGAAACTCTGTACCCATTCAACACTGATTTCCCATTGCACCCTCTTCCCAGGCCCTGGTAACCACTATTCTACTTCCTGTCCTGTGAGCGTGACTGCCCTAGGTACCTGACTGAGGTGGAAACATACAGGACTTGTCTTCTGTGACTGGTTTACTTCACTTAGCATAATGTCCTCAAGCTAAAAGCCTTTTAAGAAGGCATCTAACAAGTATTAGCAGAGGATGCTGACCAGCTGTTTTCCGTCTTCCATAAGAACAAAGAAAATAACAGAAAATGAGCTTAAATGGCAAAACTCATTTTGGCGTAAAATAAGGGCAAAAAAATGAGGGTAAAAGAAAGGGGTAAAAAAAGCTGCAGATGCTGGAACAAACTCATTTAAAGACTATGACTTTTCTTTGGCACTTACAGAAGTGCTATAAACAACATGTTAATGTATTTTAAGTTGACTTATTTCCTTAGATAAGATCTCTTAAAATTATTAAATTAACTTAATAAGTCATAATTGAGTCTCTGATTGTAATGGTGTGGAAAGTACTAAAGAAATAGAACATATTGTCCTTTTCCTTGAAAAACACAATTTAATCCAGGAAACAGTATAACTTTCTTCTAGGTCTCATGGTACTTACCATCTCTGATATAAATCAGGGATGACAAATACCTTTCCACCCAAGCACCAACTCATTAACTGTTAGAGACTTCCAAAAACCCTGAGATGAAGTATGTGCCCAAGACTGGGCCAGAGAAAAGACACTGTAATTAGACACCGTTGTTTGGTGTAGATTAAGAAGAGACACGGAGTACTCCAGTACTCTTGCCTGGAAAATCCCATGGACGGAGGAGCCTGGTAGGCTGCAGTCCATGGGGTCACAAACAGTCAGACACGACTGAGTGACTTCACTTTCACTTTTCACTTTCATGCACTGGAGAAGGAAATGGCAACCCACTCCAGTGTTCTTGCCTGGAGAAACCCAGAGATGGCAGAGCCTGGTGGGCTGCCATCTATGGGGTCACACAGAGTCGGACACGACTGAAGCGACTTAGCAGCAGCAGCAAGAAGAGACAAGCAAGAGTAAGAGTGTCATTTTCTGGCCATTCCTGTCAAAACTCTTGTACTTTGTTATGCATTATTGATTGCTTGGTGGTGGCTCAGATGGTAAAGAATCCTCCTGCAATGCAATCGAACCTGAGTTCAATCCCTGGGCCAGGAAGATGCACTGGAGAAAGGAATGGCTACCCACTCCAGTATTCTTGCCTGGAGAATTCCATGGACAGAGGAACCTGGCAGGCTACAGTCCATGGGGTTGCAAAGAGTCAGACACAGCTGAGCAACTTTCACACATTGATTGCTTAGTACTGATCAATATTTCTTTCACGTCTGTCTCTCTAGCTAAAATGAGCTTCACAGTAGTCATCAGTACTATATCTTCCACTTATTTAGCAGGCCCACAAAAGAGCACAGTATGGAACTGTATAAACACACAATAATGTGACAAGAAACAGGGAGAGGATTTTGGGGAAGATGCCAGAGGAGGAAGCACCAAGAATCTCTCTCCCCACCTAGACAACAACTGCACCCGCAGAATCTGTCTGATATAACTATTTTGGAATCCTGGAGTATGTTGAAGGTTTGCAACCTCCAGGGGATGATGGGTGGTAAAATGTGGTCCATTTCAGTGCATTGCAGCTCTTACCACAGGAGTAGCTACTTATCCCCCACCCTCAGCCATGTGTCAGGCAAGTTGTACATGTATTCCCGGAGCAGCCTGCACACAGCTTGCAGGCGTTAAGGTGAGAAAAAAGGACCTCGTCCTCCAAATATGAATGATCTGTGTTCTGGCTGTTTGCTGACTATGTAAAGAGGTGAGCAGCTACTATTGTTGCATCACCCTGCATTGCTGCAATCCCCTCTTCCTGTGGCCCAAGTGATTCCCAGGGGACTTAAAAGGTTGGTGCCCATCCTCTTATCTCTGTCATTTTTCTTTTTTAATCCTTTTGGGAACCAGGTATTACAAAACTAGGACATTCAGAAACAACTGCAATGTATGGGGGATATTAGAAAGTGATTACAAATATCTGGAGGGAAAAAAAGTGGCTGAAAACATACCAAATTTGATGAAGGATGTGAATATAAACATCCAAGTATCTCAATGACTCCAAGTAAAATGAATTTGAAAAGACCCAGACCAAGACACATTATAATCAAACTTCTGAAAGACAGAGACAAAGAGAGAATCTTGAAAGCAGCAAGAGAGAAGCACTCATTATAATCAAGAGATCTTCAGTAAGATTGTAAACAGATTTTCTCATCCAAAACTTTGGAGACGGGAAGACAGTGAGTCAATATATTCTAAGTAATCCAAGAAAAAACTCAGTCAAGAATCCTATGTCTGGCCATAGAGAGTAGACTTATGGACATGGGGAGAGGGGAGGAGAGGGTGAGATGTATGGCGAGAGTAACATGGAAACTTACATTCACTTCAGTTCAGTTCAGTCGCTCGGTCATGTCCAACTCTTTGCGACCTCATGAATTGTAGCACGCCAGGGCTCCCTGTCCATCACCAACTCCCGGAGTTCACTCAGATTCACGTCCATCGAGTCCGTGATGCCATCCAGCCATCTCATCCTCTGTCGTCCCCTTCTCCTCCTGCCCCCAAACCCTCCCAGCATCAGAGTCTTTGCCAATGAGTCAACTCTTCGCATGAGGTGGCCAGAGTACTGGAGTTTCAGCTGTAGCATCATTCCTTCCAAAGAAATCCCAGGGCTGATCTCCTTCAGAACGGACTGGTTGGGACTCTCAAGAGTCTTCTCCAACACCACAGTTCAAAAGCATCAATTCTTCGGTGCTCAGCTTTCTTCACAGTCCAACTCTCACATCCATACATGACCACTGGAAAAACCATAGCCTTGACTAGACAGACCTTTGTTGGCAAAGTAATGTCTCTGCTTTTCAATATGCTGTCTAGGTTGGTCATAACTTTCCTTCCAAGGAGTAAGCATCTTTTAATTTCATGGCTGCAGTCACCATCTGCAGTGATTTTGGAGCCCCCCAAAATAAAGTCTGACACTGTTTCCACTCTTTCCCCATCTATTTCCCATGAAGTGATGGGACCAGATGCCATGATCTTTGTTTTCTGAATGTTGAGCTTTAGGCCAACTTTTTCACTCTCCTCTTTCACTTTCATCAAGAGGCTTTTTAGTTCCTCTTCACTTTCTGCCATAAGGGTGGTGTCATCTGCATATCTGAGGTTATTGATATTTCTCCAGGCAATCTTGATTCCAGCTTGTGCTTCTTCCAGCCCAGCATTTCTCATGATGTACTCTGCATATAAGTTAAATAAGCAGGGTGACAATATACAGCCTTGAAGTAATCCTTTTCCTATTTGGAACCAGTCTGTTGTTCCATGTCCAGTTCTAACTGTTGCTTCCTGACCTGCATATAGGTTTCTCAAGAGGCAGGTCAGGTGGTCTGGTATTCCCATCGCTTTCAGAATTTTCCTCAATTTATTGTGATCCACACAGTCAAAGGCTTTGGCATAGTCAATAAAGCAGAAATAGATGTTTTTCTGGAACTCTCTTGCTTTATTGATGATCCAGCAGATGTTGGCAGTTTGATCTCTGGTTCCTCTGCCTTTTCTAAAACCAGCTTGAACATCTGGAAGTTCACGGTTCACGTATTGCTGAAGCCTGGCTTGGAGAATTTTGAGCATTACTTTGCTAGCATGTGAGATGAGTGCAATTGTGCGGTAGTTTGAGCATTCTTTGGCATTGCCTTTCTTTGGGATTGGAATGAAAACTGACCTTTTCCAGTCCTGTGGCCACTGCTGAGTTTTCCAAATTTGCTGGCATATTGAGTGCAGCACTTTCACAGCATCATCTTTCAGGAAATTCCCATTGGCTGTCTATTTTACATATGGTAATGTAAGTTTAGGTCATACCTGAATGGGAAAACCACTAGACCATTCAGGTATGACCTAAACTTACATTACCATATGTAAAATAGACAGCCAACCGGAATTTGCTGTGTGTCTTAGGAAACTCAAACAGGGCTCTGTATCAACCTAGAGGGGTGGGCTGGGCAGGGAGATGGGAGAGGGAGGTTCAAAAGGGAGGGGAAGCCTGGCATGCTGCAGTTGATGGGATCACAAAGAATCGGATGAATCTGAGTGACTGAACTAAACTGAACCAGGTCAACTACCTCATCCATTACTCATCCATTTCCCTGTTCCCTGGATCCAATCCTGCTCTCCATCCTCTTGGCCCTTGCTCTATTAATATTCCTTCTCTCTCCTTTATCTTCACCCTTTTCTTCTCCATTTACTCCTTCTTTGTAGTACGTGAACATGCTTTATCTCTTCTGTAAGTGAAAAACAACTAACATTCCTAGGCTTATGTGCTCCCAATTCCTAGGCTATTTTTCCTCTTGTCCTTCACAGTGAAATAGAGAAAAATTGGTCAAAAATGGCTACATCATCCCTGACTCCTCTTTGGAGCTTTGAAGTCTCTTTATGTAGCCCCGGAAACCATTTTTCGCACTTATCACCAGTTACCTACAAGTATCCAGATTCAACATACTCTTTTCAACTCATAAAGCTTACCCTCCCTGGAATATCAAATACTCTTAATTTCTTTATCATTCTTAGAATTATCTCATCTCTTGATTTTGGTTATTGCATCCCCTTGGTTATTTCTCTTCCTTATTTCTCTGGCTGCTCCTTCTGACCACAATTTTCAAATGGCTATGTCCCCATGGTTCAGTTCCTCCTTTCTCACCACACACACTCTTTCTGAGTGCCCTCTTCAACAACTACAGTTTATATTTGATCACCCAACTGCCTCCCACAAAAGCCAAGTGAATAACCCATGAACTTTTACTTCAACATATCCAAAATTAAACTCATTGTCTATCTTCCCACTGTCCTCGCTTGCCACACCAATTCCTCCACACACACATACCTTATTTCCTATCATCTTGATGATTAGCACCTTCCTTCACACAGCTGTCCAAGCCAGAAAACTGAGAACCGTCCAGATTCCTCCCCGTTCTTTTATTCTCCCATCTTTTATTCATCCCACCCTAACCCTTACCCTAGTCACGCTACCACTGTTAAGTCTTCGTCCCTGATACTTTTCAGACATATTTTCTTCTCCCCATTTCCCACTGACAGTGTCCTAGCTCCAGCTTTCATCTCTCTCACCCAGACAGCAGCAACTACCCTACAACTGGTGGTCTCTCCTCCATTCTGGTTCCATCATGTCACCATGAGAACAAATACCCTAGCCCACATCTGTTCATATTGCTCCCTTGCTCAAACTTCTTTAACGGCTCCTCCCTGCATACCTGGCAGGCCCCAGGCCATGGGGTCACAAAGAGGCGGACATGACTGACTAACACAACAACACTGCACACAGGATACACTTTAAACCCTTTAGGAAGGCGTGTCCTTCATGGTTTGGTCTGCACATCCAGCCTTATCTCCAAGAAAGTCCTTGTCGTTTGTTTGCGCCTGCTCTCCCCTCTGCCTGGACCCCAATCCCTCCCTTGTCTATCTATTACCCTTTGAATCTCAATGCCAATATGAAATCCCCTCTTTCAGCTAAGATTCTTTAAGTGGAAAGAAATGCATTTAGACCAGCTTAAGCCCAAGGGGATTTTACTGGGTTATGTAGCTAGAAAGTGTACTAGAAAAGATTACAGATGTTGTTCAGCAATTCCTCAAAACCATGCCCCAGTCCAGCCTCTCACCCCAAAAGGTTATTCACTTCACACTTCTGCTTTACTTCAAATTTTGATTCAGTTAAATCTGCTTAAAGAGTATTTTTTAAGACAACAGCTGTAGTAATCTAGACACAGTAATGAGGTATAAAAAATTTTTCCACTAGTTAGCTGTCCTATTATATCTATCAATAACTAATATCATTTTATGAGCTCTTTCTCTGTAACAGAAATAAGAGAAACAAATGAAAGAGTTTAAGCTGATCGAAAATAACTGATGAAATTAATGGAATAAGTAAATAAATATTTCTGTGATATCAGACTTAACAGAAGTAGTCAATAATGAAAATAATTGTTCCTAGAAGTGACTGTGGAATTTTCTCTAATCTAGTTTTAAATGCTTCAAAGACACTGTCCTACCAATAAGAAAATAAAATTGAAAAAGGGAAAGAAACAGGGACTTCCCTGCCAGTTTCGTGGTTAGGACTCCATGTTCTCACTGCCAAGGGCTTGGGTTCAATACCTAGTAAAGTAAAAATCCCATACATAAGTCACATAACACGGCCAAAAAAAGATAAAAACAAAAAAGCCAACAGCAAAAAAAAAAATAGAGTAAAGAGACAAATAACCTCTGCAAAATCAATCAGTTGACCCACCCAGGGCAGTAAGAAGGCAAGGAAAACACCCATGTAGAAAAAATAAAAAAGCATTCACTCTTTTCCATTTTTAAAGTTATCATAGAAAGATATCCTCCCAAGAAGCCCCCACTTTCTTCTACATAAGAGATCTGCAAACTGGAGCCTATGGACCAAATTCAGCCCAATGCCTGTTTTTGTAAATAAAGTTTTATTAGAATGCAATTACATCCATTTGTTTATATACTGTCTATGGCTGCCTTTCCTCTTGTATACAACTGCAGGGCTCAGTAACTAAAATGGAAACTCTGTGAGTCACAAAGTTATAAATACTTACTATTCAGCTTTTCATCGAAAAAGGTTGTTCATCCCTGCCTACACAAATAGAAGAGGAAATTTTTTTTTCCATTTACTAGTGACTATGAAGAGGGGCTTTGGATCTATGACACAAGATTCTACAATGATACAAGATTGCAATTATTTTATCAGACAAAGTCATACATTTTTATGGAGTCTCTTATTGAAATACCAACCCCTCTCTCTGTCTTCATTTTTGTAATTTTGGGCAGGGTGTGAGCGAGATAATACATGGTGACATTCATCAATATGGGTATTAGATCAGAAACAATGACCTAGAACACAAATTGATTAGATTAAAGGGGCTGAAGGAAATGAGTAAATCCACTTGCCTTCACTGTTCACATCTGTTTCAGAAAGACCTTGAAGGTTTGGGTAAATGCATTCCAACAGCAACATGCTAATAGGCCATTTTCAGATTGCTTCCTATCTTTAAATCTCCCAGATCCTGTCTGTACTTCACTGGAGTTAAAGAAGTATTAGTTATTACTCAACTTCAACTGAGGAAAAAGAATAGGAAAGACTAGAGATCTCTCCAAGAAAATTAGAGATACCAAGAGAACATTTCATGCAAAAGTAGGCACAATAAAGGACAGAAATGGTATGGACCTAACAGAAGCAGAAGATATTAAGAAGAGGTGTAAGAATACACAGAAGAACTATACAAAAAAGATCTTCATGACCCAGATAACCACGATGGTGTGATAACTCACCTAGAGCCAGACATCTTGGAGTTCAAAGTCAAGTGGGCCTTAGGGAGCATCACTACAAACAAAGCTTAGTGGAAGTGATGGAATTCTAGCTGAGCTATTTTAAATCCTCAAAGATGATGCTGTGAAAGTGTTGCACTCAGTACACCAGAAAATATGGAAAACTCAGCAGTGGCCTAGGATTGGAAAAGGTCAGTTTTCATTCCAATCCAAAAAAAGGCAACACCAAAGAATGTTCAAACTACTGCACAATTGCACTCATCTCACATGCTAGCAAATTAATGCTCAAAATTCTCCAAGCCAGGCTTCAATAGTATGTGAACCAAGAATTTACAGATGTTTAAGCTGGTTTTAGAAAAGACAGAGGAACCAGAGATCAAATTGCCAACATTCACTGGATCATCGAAAAAGCAAGAGAGTTTCAGAAAAACATCCACTTCTGTTCATTGACTATGTTAAGCCTTTGACTGTGTGGATCATGACAAACTGTGGAAAATTCTTAACGAGATGGGAATACCAGACCACCTGACCTGCCTCCTGAGAAATCTGTATACAGGTCAAGAAGCAATAGTTAGAACCAGACATGGAATAACAGACTGGTTTCAAATTGGGAAAGGAGTATGTCAAAGCTGTATATTCCCCAGCTTATTTAACTTATACACAGAGTACATCATGCAAAATGCCAGGCTGTATGAAGCACAAGCTGGAATTAAGCCTGCCTGGAGAAATATCAATAACCTCAGATATGCAGATGACACCATCCTTATGGCAGAAAGCAAAGAGGAACTAAAGAGCCTCTTAACGAAGGTGAAAGAGGAGAGTGAAAATGCTGGCTTAAAACTCAGCATTCAAAAAACAGAGATCATGGCATCTGGTTGTATCACTTCATGGCAAATAGATGGGGATGGAAACAGTGATAGACTATTTTCTTGAGCTCCAAAATCACTGCAGATGGTGACTGTAGCCATGAAATTAAAAGATGATTGCTCTTTGGAAGAAAAGCTATGACCACCCTAGACAGTATATTAAAAAGCAGAGACATTACTTTGCTGACAAAGGTCTGTATAGTCAAAGCTATGGTTTTTCCCGAGTCACATATGGATGTGAAAGCTGGACCATAAAGAAGGCTGCATGCCAAAGAATGGATGCTTTTGAGCTGTGGTGTTGTAGAAGATTCTTGAGAGTCCCTTGGACTGCAGGGAAATCAAACCAATCGATCCTAAAGGAAATCAATCCTGAATAATCATTAGAAGGACTGAAGAGCCAATCCTTTGGCCATCTGATGCGAAGAGCCGACTCATTAGAAAAGACCCTGATGCTGGGAAAGATTGAAGGCAGGAGGAGAAGGGGACGACAGAGGATGAGATGGTTGGATGGCATCCCTGACTCGATGGACATGAGTTTGAGCAGGCTCTGGGAGATGGTGAAAGACAGGGAAGCCTGGTGTGCTGCAATCCATGGGACTGCAAAGAGTCAGCCATGACTGAGCGACTGAACAACAACATCATTTAGCCATCAGGACATGCAAACCAAAACCACAATGAGATACCATTTCCTACCCACAAGCCTGGCTACAATAAAAAAAAAAAAAGACAAGTAATAACAAACGTTGGGAATGTTGAAGAGAAACTGAATCTACATCTGCCATGGGTGGAATGTAAGATGGTATATCTACTTTGAAAAATACTTTGGCAGCTTCTCAAAAAATTAAAGATACAGTTATTGTATGACCCAGCAATTTCACTCTTAGATATATACCCAAGAGAAGTGAAAACACATGTCCACACAAAAGTGTGTACATGAATGCTAACAGTGGCATCATTGATAAAAGTTAAAAAAAAAAAAAAGGAAGCAATCCAAATGCCCACTAACCAGGCAAACAATGGAAAAATAAAATCAAGTTTATCTATCCAATGGGACATTATTCAACAATGAAACAGAATGAAGTAATGATACATGCTATACCACAGATGAAATTTGAAAACTTATGCTAAGCAGAAGAAATGACCAAGACACCCTCCTTGACCAAACTTCAGTCAGGCTCCTCTAAGCCTCTCTTTTATTAAGCCTCATCTTAGTGCCTTGTCCTTAGACCTGCATAACCCAGTTTTAGATGGATGCTGAGCCAGAATCCTCATCCTCAATACAGGATCAACTCCAATATCTGACCAAGCTCTTCACTCCCCACCATCCCGCCTGTGATATCTGGTCACTGAGGTCTGCCTTCAGACACTGCTGTTAGTTCAGTTTAGTAAGACACTTCCCTACCTTTGGTGGCTCCACTTGGTAATTTTCTATCCACTAGTTCTCCCCAGCACCACCACAACCTGCTCCTTAGCTGTAAATCCCCACTGTCCAGGCTGTATTCAGAATTCAGCTTAGTTCAATACTGAGGCCTCTTTTCCCCTATTACAATTGTTCTTGAATAAAAGCCAGTTTTACTACTTTAACTATTATCTCTGGTTTTCTTTACGATAAGTCAATCAGAAAAGATCACATACTGTATGATTCCACTTACATGAAATATCCCAAAATAGGTGAATCTATAAAGACAGAAAGTCGACCAGTTATTGCCTAGGGATAGAGTACGTGGGGGGTTAATGGAGAGTCCACTAATGGGCACAGAGTTTCTTTTGGAGGGTGAGGAAAATGTTCTAAAATTGATTCAACTCTGGGTGTATATTAAAAATCATTGAACTGTACACTTTAAAATGGATGAATTACATGGCATGTGGATCATATCTTAGTAAAGCTGTTTTTAAAAAAGCACTGGTTATATATAATCTTTGGGTTATGAAAAAAGGAGAAAAATTCAAGTATTTTATGTGCAAGATTTTAAAAAATTAAAATAGGACAATATATTACATATGCATTATGATTCCAAAACATATGAAATGGTATGAATAATATATACTATAGACTATAACAGTTTATAAAACATTTTTGGATCTTTATCTGATTGTGACAACTAGTAATTACAACTTCCATTCTAGAGCATGTACCAGTGGTTTGCTACAATATCTAATGACAGGTCTGTCCCACAAAGTAGTAATGATTATTCTTACTTTACAAGTGAGGCAACAGGTTAAAAAAAAAAGGTAAGTGGCTTGCCCATTACTAATACATTGTAGAGCTCAAGTTTAATACAACTTTCCATCTCTACATCCTAAGCTATACTCTCTGAATCAATATTTTTAGAGGTATGAGGGGAAAATGTGTTGATACCAAAACTAAGGAAAACATCTAATTTCCATCTGTTTACTAAAACTAGAAATGAGACCACATTAGTATAGCTGCTGCTGCTGCTAAGTCACTTCAGTCGTGTCCGACTCTGTGCAACCCCATAGATGAGAGCCCACCAGGCTCCGCCATCCCTGGGATTCTCCAGGCAAGAACACTGGAGTGGGTTGCCATTTCCTTCTCCAATGCATGAAAGTGAAAAGTGAAAGTGAAGTCGCTCAGTCGTGTCTGACTCTTTGCAGACCCCATGGACTGCAGCCTACCAGGCTCCTCCGTCCATGGGATTGTCCAGGCAAGAGTACTGGAGTGGGGTGCCATTGCCTTCTCCATATTAGTATAGAGTCTGGCATAAAATAAACATCATAAATATCAGTTATCAGTATTTTTACTATTATTCTCCAAATTTAGAAACCTTTTCATCTCATTCATCCCTTCTGAACTTTTTGTAGGCTTTAGTACTAGCGATCATCCTCCTCCTTCCTAAAAATGTTATTTTCCCTGGTTTCATGACACTATGATTTCCTAGTTATCTTTTACTCATCTGACAGCTCCTCAGTTTCTTAGACATGACACCAAAAACATGATCCATAAAGAAAACAAATAATAAACTGGACTTTATCAAAATTAGAAACATTTGTTCTCCAAAAGATATCATTAAGAAAATGAAAAGGTTGAGAAAAAATGTTTGTAAATCTTATATCTCATAAAGAAGGTATAACCAGCATGTGTCTGTTTTTATATATGTGTGTACATGTGTGTGTACATATAGCCTCATAATTCAGTACGAAGATAAACAACCCAATTAACAAATGGGCAAATGATTTGAAATGACACTTCACCAGAGAGGACACATGAACAGCTAATACGTAAAGATGCTCAACAATATTTGTCACTGAAAGTGTGAAAGTGTTAGTCGCTCAGTCGTGTCCAACTCTTTGCAACCCCATGAACTGTAGCCTGCCAGGCTCCTCTGTCCATGGAATTCTCCAGGCAAGAATACTGGAGTGGGTCACTAGGAAAATGCAAAATAAAGTGACAGTAACATACCATTACTAGTTCATTAAAACAGCTATTGACCAAGACAGTAACAACTGTCACCAAGGATGGAGAGAATGCTCCTACATTTCTGGTAGGAATGTAAATTGGTGCGGCAGCTTTGGAAAGCATTTGTCAGTTTCTTACAAAGTGAAGCATAAACTTACTATATCACCCAGCCGTTCCACCCCTCCTATATACTTCAGAGAAACAAAACCATATGTCAGTACATAGACTTTTATGTAAATGATCACAGCAGCTTATTCAGAGTAGCCCCAAACTGGAAACAATCCCAATTTCCATCATTGGTGACTAGATGAACATAATGTGGTCTACAACAGAATCCCATTCAGCAACATAAAAGAGCAAATTTCTGATGTAGATAGACAGATATAGCTATCTGCAAAAACATAAAGGAGTTTCAGAAACATACTAAGAGAAAGAAGTTTGACACAAAGATCACATATTTCGTTTATATGATTCCACTTATATGAAATTTCTAGAAAAGGCTAAAATTGATACAGAAAGCAGATGAGAGGTTGCCTGGAGCTGGAGGCAGGATAGGGACTGACTGCAAATGAGCACAAATGCACTTCTCAAGATGATGGGCATGCTCTAAGACTGGGACAGGTTGATGGTTTCACAACTGCATAAATCTACTAACACCATCAAGCTGTACATTTACAGTGGATGGATCTTATGGCATGTAAATTGGACCTCAATAAAACTGTTATTTTTTTTTAAAGAAGTTAGAACTTTTTTACTATTACATGAACATTATACTTTTACAACTATTTTAAGGACTAAAGTGACCAGAAGACTTCATTACCCGAAAAGACATAGAAAAGACAGAGAATTGTCTGTGATTTCATCCAAGGGGCAGGGAAGAAGTAGCCCTACAGAAAAGTGTAACGATAGTTCAGAATGAGGGGAAAGAGAGAACGGAGCGGAAGTGATATTTGAAGAGCTTAAAGTTGAGAATTTTCCAAAACCAACTGAAGATTCATGACCTGCGACCAAATCCAAAATACATCTTCAGAAAACTTCTGAGAACCAAAGACAAAAAGAAAAGCCTCTTAAGAGAAGCCAGAGATATAAATTCAAAAAGAGACAAAACTAAATTGTTTAGGGATGCATATCTACAGAGTATACCTTTTTAAAAAGCAAGGGATTATTTTAAAAGGTAAATATCTGCTATTTCTAAAGAGGAATAAATAGATACAATGGGGATGCAATGGGAAAGGGAAACACTGGAACTTCTTTGTATCAGCAGTGTTCAATTTCTTCACCTGAATGGTGGTTACCTGAGTTGCCTTATAAATATTCACTAAGCTGTGTACACATGATGTGTACTTTTCTATATATATTTTATATTGCACAACAAAAGGATAAAAACTTAAGTAATGCCTTTGTAAATATGTTTAATAGGATACTGATGACAAAGAGTACCAACTGGGGAAATGTTTTTCATGTTGGTGGTTTCATTAGCATCATCACAGTGTTATTTTGACCTCTACAAGCTTTCCCTCAGAACTCAATGAAGAAATTTGACCGACAGGATTTTCAAAATTAAAAGAACAGTTGGTGAGAAAAAATCACTACCAAATATAATTGCAGAACCAATAGAAATGTACGCTATAGATAAAGGATAATATTTTGTGTGGAGTGGGTGGTTAATTTATCTTTTCTGGCACTGAAATCTGTTCATTTTAGTGTCTGCCTAAGAGCTATTTATTTTTTAAAATCAAAACAGATTTCAATGCATTATACATTTTTGTTGTTGTTATTTGAGCTTGCATAATTAGTGTCTATTTTTTCTTAAACCAGCAGAAAACTGCTTTGTATAATAAACCTCAGGTTCCACAAGTAAACACTCCATTTGAGCCTGTGCTGCAGTGACTCACAGCACAGTTAGTGCCTTTTTCTTTTATTTCTCCAAGCCAGCCCCAGTCCTTGAGGTGTGCCCAGTTCTGAGTTTGTTCAGTTCCTATGACTCGGGTGATGAAGTCAAGCTTCCAATACTCAAGTTTTGGTTGGGGCAGGCAGACAGAAGGTAGAAGATGATAATATTTCAGGAGCTATGTCACAGAATTATTAGGCTTGTCTTTACATTACAAAAAGGGTCATAGGACCTGGAGAATTATCAGAAGCCTTGATTTCCTTTGGAAACTGAATGTACTTGAAAGTCAAGAAAGAAGGAACGCATGGTTTTTCTCCTAGCCATGAATGAACATTCAGCTATAATTTAATGGAGCAAAGTATTATTACTCCTACAATTCCACTCTCTCCTCAACAAGGAGAGTTGCTTTCATCAGGAAGAATATCCCTCCAACATTCCCTAGTGGCTCAGATGATAAAGAATCTGCCTGCAGTGTGTGGGACCTGGGGTTGATTCCTGGGTCAGGAAGATCCCTGGAAAAGAGAATAGCTACTCACTTCAGTATTCTTGCCTGGAGAATCCCATGGACGGAGGAGCCTGGTGGGCTACAGTCCATGGAATTGCAGAGAGTCAGATCAACTGAGTGACTAACACGTTCACTTTCAAGCAGCACCACTTGGTTAATTTTAATCTGCCTTCATTATGTGAATAAGGATCTACTAAACTTCCTGAAATGTCCTCTTTGGTGCTTTGAGGAAACAAAAGGTGGTTTTAAAAACAATAATACACCAGACTTACGGGGAGTGTAAGTTACAGGAGACACCACAAATGTTGTTTCCATGGTTCCCAAATCAAAGTTCTCACATCTGTCCCCTTTGGGGACTGACTTTGTGCCCGTTCACATCAAAACCACCCCTCACCCGACGATTATGACCGTTTAAATTTACGTTAAAAGGCTTTTTCCTTTTATGAAAATGAGGTTGATAAGAGGCTATGGTGTTTTTAATGATCCTGTTTAGTTCCCTTAGTTATTGAAATATAATTGGTCTATGAAATCTAAAGTCTGGAAACTGCACTTTTTTAGAAGATCACTGTTTAATCCTATGTTGTTGCTGTTGTTTTTTCCACCGAATCACAATATTACAACCATCCAGTACCAACTGTCATTCTCTTTAACCAACACTATTGTATCAGATGCATTCAACCACCCTCTTCTTCCTAAAATGAACAGGCTTCAATGGCCCAGACACCAACATCCCCCCTACAAAAAAATCAACAAGCAGTTTTTCTCCTCTAATTGCTCCTCCATTGCTTTCCTTGTTGGCGATTCTATTTCACCAAACAAATAATTTTAAGCATGAGAATTCCTTAAGACATTTTCTTCCCCTCTCCCCTCGTTTCTCCCATTCTCTCCCCCTTCCCTTCTTTCCCTCCTTCCCTCCTCCTCTTTCTCTCACTAAACTGTGGTAGGAATACTTACCCATGAAATCTGCCCTCTTAACACATTTCAAAGGCAGAAGGCCTGCTCTTCTCTTTATTTCTACCCATTCCTTCTGGGAACTGCTGTCTTCAGAATTTCATTACCACCTCCATGCTGATGACTTTCAACAGTTTAGATCTGAGAGCTTAAACCACCAGAGTTCCAATAGTCTATAAGCCACGTGCACCAACTCCAACTTTCCATCTTCCACAATGAACTCATTTTGCTCTCCAAGTGAGCTTAACCTTACAAATTTTCAGTTTTCATCAAGCACTTTATTGACAACACAAAACTCACTGTTCTTTTATCCCTCTTTCTCTTTCACCTTCTAAATCCGATCACTCCTCAAGTCCATTTTTCCAAAATTTCAACACAAACTTTGAAGTAAAAAACAAAGATTTTATTGCAGACTCTGCATTTACTTGGAGAAGGCAATGGCACCCCACTCCAGTACTCTTGCCTGGAAAATCCCACAGACAGAGGAGCCTGGTAGGCTGCAGTCCATGGCGTCGCTAAGAGTCGGGCACGACTGAGCGACTTCACTTTTGCTTTTCACTTTCATGCATTGGAGAAGGAAATGGCAACCCACTCCAGTGTTCTTGCCTGGAGAATCCCAGAGACAGTGGGCCCCCGTCTATGGGGTCACACAGAGTCGGACATGACTGAAGCAACTTAGCAGCAGCAGCTGCATTTACTAGCTATGAGAACTTTGGATAGATTACTTATTGTTTATAGACTGAATGTTTGTGTCTCCTTCCACGCCCACCAATTCATATGTTGAAGCCCTAACTCCTAAAGTGATAGCATTTGGATACGGGGCCTCAGGGAGGTAACTAAGGCTAGCTAACTTCACGAGTGCAGGGTCCTCATGATAGGGTTAGTGCCCCTATAAGAGGAAGAGACAGCACGGAGCTGGCTTGCGTTCTCTCCCCCTTGAGTACACAGTGGCATGATGGCTGCCTATAAGCCGTGAGAAGAGGCCTCAGAATAAAACATACCTTGCCAGCACCTTGATCATGGATTTCCCAGCTTCCAGAACCATAAGAAGAAATTCTCTATTGCTTAGCCATCCAGTCTATAGTGTTTTGTTATGGTTACCCAAGGCAACTAAAACACGTGCCTTTGTAAACTGTGACCAGTAACGCCTAGCCTGCTGGAAAATATTAGTTTTCTTTTCTCCATCCCCATTACAACCAACTCAACTGAGGCCTCTATCTGCTCAAACCAGCCCCTAGTCTTTCCTTACTCTACTCTGCCCTGTATACCACAACCAGATTAATAGTCAAAGAATCAAATCAACATGTCATTCCAGTTCCTCAGTGCTGTGAATGGTTCTCCACTTAATTACTGGATAAAGTTTCAACTCCGAGACCTGGCATTAAAGCATTTTGGACTACCTTTTATACTATCTGTTCAATTTTCTCTCCAAAAAACACTTTGCTGCTACAGGATGGTTTTTACTCCTCCCTTTCAAACCTAGCTTTCTCGGACTGGAATGTACTTAACCTCCCTTCTGTCTACCCAGATTTACTCCAAGATACCCCTCCTCCAGTAAGTCTTATCTACTAACAGCTGCTCCAGAGACTCTGACTTCCAGTCTTCCAGTCCTCATTTTGATATCTTCTCTGGCTCAACTGCTTTATGTAAGGATGTTATCACATCACATAAGAAAACAGGCTTCTGGGGAGCAAGAAGCTTGTTTTGTTGTTTTACATAATTTACAGGTCATGTCATTTTTTCTTGTCTTACCTGACTTTTCTATATTCCTCAACACCCAGCACAATCACACACACACACACAGTCAGTTCTCAAGAAACACTACTGAATTAATGCAGTATGTCATCACTTGATCCAGAAACAGCTCACACTCTTTTTTAGTTTAAAAATGTTTCAAATATATAGCAAATTCTAGAGAATAAAAGGAAGCACCCTGAGTTTTAGACTGTCACGTTCACTTCTAAAATTTTAAGAAAATAATACTTCGCAGATGCTGCTGAAGTCTTTTGTACCTCCAACTGATGTCTTTCCAACCTCTTCCCCTACATGTATTTATTTAGATATGTGTCTTTGCGATTAATGCTTTAATACTTTGATTACTCATATATATGGCCACAGATGCTACTTTTCGTGCTTTTTAATATGATGTTATACCATGTTTGTCCAACTACCAACTGTTCTATTAACTCATTATTAGATTTTGAGATTTACGCTGCTAAACTGAGATCTAGTTTAGTCATTTTACCACTCGACAATACTCCATTGTATGACTGTACCATAGTGTGTTTATATATCCCCATATTGGAGAACATTTGAGTTGTTTCCAACTGTTTGCTGTCACAGACAACACTGCAGTGAACATTCCCAAGAATGTGAGGCGGCCTATTTTCAAAGCAACTAAACCCACGCATAGAGTCTGTAACTCCTCAACAATGGATCACATGTGTTCTCTAATTTTTAAACTTTCAAATAGTCTAATTAGACCCTTAGGCTGGTTCATAATATTCCAAAGCTGACAGAGCACAAAAACCAGGATCCAGTCTCCCAGACTCAGTACAGCTGCTTATTCCATTTTCCTGATGTTCACTCAACCTCTAAGTGTCAGCAATTACTACATCCCTCATTATTGATACATTACAGCTAATACCATGAATTATGGCAAATTGGAAGTGGTTGAAAGGTTGTTGTTGAATCATGCAAAGACACCGGGATTCTTGGCCCCCTGGAGGAGAAGAATACAATCCAGGGCCAGAAATGAGGCTTGATCACTCAGAGCTTTTGTGTAATAAAGTTTTATTAAAGTATAAAGGAGATAGAGAAAGCTTCTGACATAGGCATCAGAAGGGGGCAGAAAGAGTACCCCCCTGCTAGTCTTCAGCTGGATGTTATATAGTCACTAGCAGTCTGTTAATAAAAGAAAGGAATGTCTTAAAACTCAGAATGGCACCAGGCCCCTCACCCATAAGATGCATTTTGGGATAATTCTGGCACCAAATAGTTCATCCTGGGCCATAAAATGATTAACTTGAATCTTAAAGAAGGGCAGATCACCATACAAATAGTTTCATTTACATAGATTAGGGCAACAATATCTGAGTATAACATACTGGTTTGTCAAGTAGGTTCTGAGCCAAGAGGCGGAAAAAACTTGAAGACAGAGTTTGGGGTAAATGCACAGTACATTAGCATAGCTTAAGATAAACATTTCCATAAGAGAAATGCATTGGTTATCTCTAGGTTTGAGAATAGTTAACTTCAGGTGAAACCAAGGTCATTATGGCAACACAGTATTTTAAGAGAAACCTTTCAAATTTGTATAGAGAAGGAAAAAATATTGCTAGTTTGTTTCCTCCTGCCACTTAAGAGAGATAAAAATGTCTGACACTTGCAGGCTACTTCCTCCCTTTGGAGACCCCTGGCCTTCTTGCCTGTTACCCTCTCATGGTCAAACAACCATGATTGGTCAAAAAAAATGCATGATTTAAGGCAAATTGGAAGTGGTCAAACAGGAGATGTCAAGAGTGAACGTCGACATTTTAGAAATCAGTGAACTAAAATGGACTGAAATGCGTGAATTTAACTCAGATGACCATTATATCTACTACTGTGAGCAAGAATCCCTAGGAAGAAACGAAGTAGCTCTTGTAGTCAACAAGAGAGTCCAAAATGCACTACTTGGATGCAATCTCAAAATGACAGAATGATCTCTGATTGTTTCCAAGGCAAATCATTCAATATCAAAGTAATCTAAGTCTATGCCCCAACCAGTAACGCTGGAGAAGATGAAGTTGAATGGTTCTAGCAAGACCTACAAGACCTTCTAGAACTATCACCCCAAAAAGATGTCCCTTTCATTATAGAGGACTGAAATGCAAAAATAAGAAGTCAAGAAACACCTGGAGTAACAGGAAAATTTGGCCTTGGAGTACAGAATGAAGCAGGGCAAAGCCTAACAGAGTTTTGCCAAGAGAATGCACTGTTCACAGCAAACACCCTCTTGCAACAACACAAGAGAAGACTCTACACGTGGACATCACCAGATGGTCAATACCGAAATCAGATTGACTACATTCTTTGCAGTCAAAGATGGAGAAGCTCTATACAGTCAGCAAAAACAAGACCAGGAGCTGACTGTGGCTCAGATCATGAAGTCCTTCTTGCCAAATTCAGAGTGAAATTGAAGAAAGTAGGGAAAAACCACTAAACAATTCACGTGTGACCTAAATCAAATCCCTTACAATTATACAGTGCAAGTGACAAATAGATTCAAGGGATTAGATCTGATAGACAGAGTGCCTGATGAACTATGAATGGAGGTTCGTGACATTGTACATACAGGTGGCAGTGATCAAGGCCATCCCCAAGAAAAAGAAATGCAAAAACGCAAAATGGTTGTCTGAGGAGGCCTTACAGATAGCTGAGAAAAGAAGAGAAGTTAAAGGCAAAGGAGAAAAGGAAACATGTAGCCATTTGAATGCAGAGTTCCAAAGAAGAGCAAGGAGAGATCAGAAAGCCTTCCTCAGTGATCAGTGCAAAGAAACAGAGGAAAACAATAGAATGGGAAAGACTAGAGATCTCCTCAAGAAAATTAGAGATACCAAGGGAACATTTCATGCAAAGATGGGCACAGTAAAGGACAGAATAGTATGGACCTAACAGAGCAGAAGAGATTAAGAAGAGGTGGCAAGAATACACAGAAGAACTATACAAAAAAGATCTTCATGACCAGATAACCATGATGGTGTGATCACTCTCGTAGAGTCAGACATCCTGGAATGCAAAGTCAAGTGGGCCTTAGGAAGCATCACTATGAACAGTTAGTGGAGGTGATGGAATTCCAGTTGAGCTCAGTTCAGTCGCTCAGTCGTGTTCGACTCTTTGCCACCCCATGAATCGCAGCACACCAGGCCTCCCTGTCCATCACCAACTCCCGGAGTTCACTCAGACACATCCATCTAGTCAGTGATGCCATCCAACCATATCATCCTCTGTCATCCCCTTCTCCTCCTGCCCCCAATCCCTCCCAGCATCAGAGTCTTTGCCAATGAGTCAACTCTTAACATCAGGTGGCCAAAGTATTGGAGTTTCAGCTTTAGCATCAGTCCTTCCAATGAACACCCAGGACTGATCTCCTTGCAGTCCAAGGGACTCTCAAGAGTCTTCTCTAACACCACAGTTCAAAAGCATCAATTCTTCAGCGCTCAGCCTTCTTCACAGTCCAACTCTCACATCCATACATGACCACTGGAAAAACCACAGCATTGACTAGATGGACCTTTGTTGGCAAAGTAATGTCTCTGCTTTTCAACATGCTATCTAGGTTGGTCATAACTTTTCTTCCAAGGAGTAAACGTCTTTTAATTTCATGGCTGCAGTCACCATCTGCAGTGATTTTGGAGCCCCCAAAATAAAGTCTGACACTGTTTCCACTGTTTTCCCATCTATTTCCCATGAAGTGATGGGACCGGATGCCATGATCTTCGTTTTCTGAATGTTGAGCTTTAGGCCAACTTTTTCACTCTCCTC
This sequence comes from Oryx dammah, assembly GCF_014754425.2. Classification (NCBI taxonomy): domain Eukaryota; kingdom Metazoa; phylum Chordata; class Mammalia; order Artiodactyla; family Bovidae; genus Oryx; species Oryx dammah. The sequence goes on along the minus strand of NW_024070200.1, from coordinate 27,986,722 downwards.
TTTCACTTTCATCAAGAGGCTCTTTAGTTCTTCTTCACTTTCTGCCATAAGGGTGGTGTCATCTGCATATCTGAGGTTATTGATATTTCTCCTGGCAATCTTGATTCCAGCTTGTGCTTCTTCCAGCCCAGCGTTTCTCATGATGTACTCTGCCTATAAGTTAAATAAGCAGGGTGACAATATACAGCCTTGACGTACTCCTTTTCCTATTTGGAACCAGTCTGTTGTTCCATGTCCAGTTCTAACTGTTGCTTCCTGACCTGCATATAGGTTTCTCAAGAGGCAGGTCAGGTATTTCAATCCTAAAAGATGATGCTGTAAAAGTGCTGCACTCAATATGCCAGCAAATTTGGAAAACTCAGCAGTGGACACAGGACTGGAAAAGGTCAGTTTTCATTCCAATCCCAAAGAAAGGCAATGCCAAAGAATGTTCAAACTACCGCACAATTGCACTCATCTCACACACTAGCAAAGTAATGCTTAAAATTCTCCAAGCCAGGCTTCAACAGTACGTGAACTATGAACTTCCAGATGTTCAACCTGGTTTTAGAAAAGGGAGAGGAACCAGAGATCAAATTGCTAACATCTGCTGGATCACAGAAGAAGCAAGAGAGTTCCAGAAAAACATCTACTTCTGCTTAGTTGACTACACCAAAGCCTTTGACTCTGTGGATCACAACAAACTGTGGAAAATTCTTAAAGAGATGGGAATACCAGACAACCTGACCTCCCTCCTGAGAAATCTGTATGCAGGTCAAGAAGCAACAGTTAGAACTGAACATGGAACAACAGACTGGTTCCAAATTGGGAAAGGAGAACATCAAGGCTGTATACTGTCACCCTACTTATTTAATTTATATGCAGAGTACATCATGTGAAATGCCAGGCTGGATGAAGCACAAGCTGGAATCAAGATTGCCAGGAGAAATATCAATAACCTCAGATATGCAGATGACACCACCATTAATATGACAGAAAGCAAAGAAGAAATTAAGAGCCTCTTGATGAAAGTGAAAGTAGAGAGTGAAAAAGTTGGCTTAAAGCTCAACATTCAGAAAACTAAGATCATGGTATCTGGTCCCATCACTTCATGGCAAATAGATGGAGAAACAATGGAAACAGTGAAATACTTTATTTTGGGGGCTCCAAAATCACTGCAGATGGTGATAGCAGTCATGAAATTAAAAGACACTTCCTCCTTGGAAGAAAAGCTATGACCAACCTAGACAGTATATTACAAAGCAGAGACATTATTTGCCAACAAAGGTCCATCTAGTCAAAGCTATTATATTTCCAGTAGTCACGTATGAATGTGAGAGTTGGACTACAAGGAAAGCTGAGCACTGAAGAATTGATGCTTTTGAACTGTGTTGTTGGAGAAGACTCTTGAGAGTCCCTTGGACTGCAAGGAGATCCAACCAGTCAATCAAGCCTAAAGGAAATCAGTCCTGAATATCCATTGGAAGGACTGATGCTGAAGCTGAAACTCCAATACTTTGGCAACCTGATGCAAAGAACTGACTCATTGGAAAAGACCCTGATGTTGGGAAAGATTGAAGGCAGGAGAAGGGGATAACAGAAGATGAGATGGTTGGATGATGGTATCACCAATCTGATATACATGAGTTTAAGCAAGCTCTGGGAGTTGGTGATGGACAGGAAAGCCTGGCATGCTGCAGTCCATGGGGTAGCAAAGAGTCAGACATGACTGAGCACCTGAAATGAACTGAACAGCTAATACCCACCAACAATGTAAAAATGAGCACACTATGCGTCAGTTAACATTTCCCAGCCCAAATCTTTTTAGTTTCTGATCGGCCATCACTGAGTAAATATTTATTGAAGTCAGTAGTATCAGGCACTGTTTCAGGCACTGACAATCAAATGATGCGGCAGAACCTGTTCCCATGGAGCTTGAATTCTGATAGGAAAAGACAGGCAATAAATAAACAAATAAGTGGACATAAATTATATCAGATAGGGACAAATGCTGTGATAAAAATTTAAACTGTGATATGATAAGATATAATTAGAAGTGGAATCTCCGTCTCATCACAGAAAACAAATGATAATTATGTGATGTGATGAAAGTGTTAGCTAATGTTAAAGGGGAGTATCACATAAGTATATTGAATGAACACATTGTATACCTTAAGCTTACATAATGTCATATGCCAATTATATCTCATAAAGCTGAAAAAATAAAAAAAATTAATTTCCAAAAATAAATTTAAAAAAATTTGTAAACTGGCTGTTCTAGTATAGATGGCCAATAGGCATATGAAAAGATGTTCAACATCACTAATTATTAGAGAAATGCAAATCAAAACCACAGTGAGGTAATACCTCACACCAATCAGAAGTGCTATCATCAAAATGTCTACAAACAATAAACGCTCAAGAGGGTGTGGGGAAAAGGAACCCTCCTACATTGTTGGTGGGAATGTAAACTGGTACAAGCACTATAGAGAACAGTATGGAGGTTCCTTAAAAAACTAAAACTAGAGTTACCATATGATTCAGCAATATCACCGCAGGTCATATGTCCATAAAAGATGAAAACTAGAAAAAATACATGCACCCCAATGTTCACAGCAACACTATTTACAATAGTCAAAGCATGGAAGCTAAGAGTTGGACGCGACTGAGCGACTTCACTTTCACTTTTCACTTTCAGGCACTGGAGAAGGAAATGGCAGCCCACTCCAGTGTTCTTGCCTGGAGAATCCCAGGGACGGGGGAGCTTGATGGGCTGCCATCTGTGAGGTCACCCAGAGTCGGACACGACTGAAGCGACTTAGCAGCAGCAGCAGCAGGAAGCAACCTAAATGTCCATCAACAGATGAATAGATAAAGATGTGGTATATATATCTAATGGAATATTACTCAGCCATAAAGAAGAGTGAAATAATGCCATTTGCAACAATATGGATGAACTTAGAGATTATCACACTAAATTAAGCCAGACAGAGAAAGAAATATCATATGATATCATGTATATGTGGAATCTTAAAAATTATACAAATGAACTGCTTTACAAAACAGAAACAGACTCATAGACATAGGGAACAAATTTATGGTTATGTGGGGAGGGTAAATTAAAGTATGGGATTAACAGACACTTATGACTATATATAAAACAGATAAACAACAAGGATTTATTGTGTAGCACAGGGAACTATTCTATCATAGATTGGCATCACCAACTAAATGGACATGAGTTTGAGCAAACTCCAGAAGATAGTGAAGGAGAGGGAAGGCTGGCATGCTGCAGTCCTTGGTACTGCAAAGTCAGACATGACTTAGTGACTGAACGACAACAACAGGAAGCTATATATTCAAAATCTTATAATAGATTAAAATGGAAATTAATCTGAAAAAGAATTAGATATATGTATGAATGCATACATATACATAGATACATATATATATGAATCACTTCATTATATACCTGAAACACTGTAAATCAACTATACTTCGATTTTTTTTTAGTGAAAAAAAAAATACTGCTATTCTAGACCAGTGGTGTATAACAGAACTTTCTGCAATAATGGAACAGTTCTACAGCTACATTGTCCAATATGGTAGACTTGAAATGTGGCTGGTCCCTCTGAAGAAGTAAATTTTATTTTAAATTATTTATTGAATTTTAATTATTCAATAATATAAATTTAAATGCAAATAGCTACATGTGGCTAGTGTCTACTGAAATGGACATGGCTGCTTGCCCAGGGTCATAATACTAGTAAGTGGCAGAGATGAAATCTGAACCCAAGGAATCTGGCATCAGAGTTTATATTTCTAATCACCACATCATATTGCCCCTATCAGGACATTAGCTGAAAGCAGTGATCCCAAGAGGTTTTGCTTTTTTGTTAGTTTGACAGCATGGCCTGTTTTTATGCTGATGAATATTAGTTAGTGGAAAGTGAAAACCTGATGATGCAGACGAGAGAGAATGTATAAGGAGACATCTTGAAAAGACAAGAGGGATGAGATCCAGAACACAAGGAAGTAGTTGGCCTTTGACAGAAACAGCGAGTTTCATGCTTAGTATTAATAACAACCAGATGGGGAGTGGGGAGGAGCAGAAAATGGGACTTACGTGGTAGGTAGATTTGGAAATTTGCTTGTTGCTCTGACTTCTCTATGAAGTGAGGCACATTATCTTCTGAGAAAAAAAGAAAAAGGAACCAGAAGACATAGGTTTGACAAGAGAGGGAGAGGTATGATAGAGGTAATTTTGGAGAATGGTTAGGTGTAGCGGGATGTTAGATATTATTGAGGGCTTATTGGAAATTTGTGGTCATGAATTTTAAATGAAACCGCTCATCATAGTTATTTGTTTTTCTCCAGCAATTATAGCTGATTGGGTACAGGCACAGAGAAAGTAATTATGTGGCATAAGTATAAAGAAGGGAGAGTGGGATGAGGGAATTAAGGGTGTTTGCAAGGGAGTGATTAAACATGAAATCCAAGTTGGGTGAGGAAGGAAATGAAGGCATGACAGTGAGTGACAGTGAAAACAGTAAAGTCTGTAATTGCAATCAAAACATGAATGAGGAGCTGTTTGCTTTTTTTTTTATTTTTATGGGACCTGACAGGCTGCTTCTAAAATCTGTATGAAAGCAAAAAGGGTCAAGGAGACCTAGGATGGTCCTGAAAACCATGCTGGGGGACTTTCCGTATCAGATATTAGGATTTACTTTAAAGATATATAACTGAAGCAGTGGTATTGACCACAGAGGTCAGTGAAGTATTGGTCACAACTAACAGGACAGAGAGCTCATGAATATATAGAAACCTGATTTAAGGCAGACCGGACATAGTATGTAGTGTTGGATGAGGCTGATAAAGTAGGTTATCCATATTAAAAAAAATGATCCTTAACTCGTATCATACTTATGGATTAATGACTTTAATATGAAAATCAAAACTATAAAACTTTCCCAAGAAGATAAAAAATATATTTATAATCTTGGAGTAAAGAAGAATTTCTTTTAAAAAACAAAAAGCACAATCACAAAAGAAGTAACTGACAAATTTGAATATATTAAAATTAATAACTTCTGTTCAAACAACATAATAAAGCAAAAAGATAAGCCACAAACTAGGAAAAGGTATTTTCAACACATATCACCTCAAATGGATTCTAATCCAGAATATATAAAGAATTTCTACAAATCCATTGGAATCAATCCAATTTAGGAAAATAAGCAAAAGACACAAATAGGCATTTCACAGAATAGGAAATTATCTAGAAACATAAAAATGATGCTCAAATTCATTAATATTTATGGTAATCAGAGAAATGAAAATTAAAAACACAATGAAATATCACTTTATACCTTTAGATTGTCTTTGGGCTCCCCAAACTTCTATGAGGCTGCAGGCTGAGAAAACTACTTCACTGCAAACATGAACAGTGTTTATAGAAAAGTAAGGATGACTCAGAGTTCAGAGACAAGAACCATGGAGAATCATTCCCAAGGGAGCAGGGTGGGCCCATTGAAAGGAACAGGTGGGGGCTTGCCTGGTGGACCAGTGGCTAAGACTCCAGGCTCCCAATGCGGGGGCCTGGGCTTTGATCCTGGTGTGGGAATTAGATTCCGCATGCATCACCTGAAAGACATCCTGTGCTGCAATGATGACGGAAGAAACCATGTGCCACAACTAAGACCCAGGACAGGCCAAATAAATATTTAAAAAGATTAAAAAATAAAAGAAGAGATGACATATGCTTTAGCTAGATTTCAGAATTAGACCAGTGCCAACTATGTCCTTTTGCCAGGACTCTTAATTTATGGTAGAGTTATCCTATCCTGTATCACCATAGTATCTTGGGAGTGCAGAGGGAAGACACACTTGTCTCTTTAGCTCAAAGCCTTTCCATGAATAGAAACCATACTCAAGGTGTGGCACCCAAAGAATTGTACCAGTACTTGATTAGATGAGCAGCTTCTGCCTTAGAACATGCACTCTCAGTCCCTAGAGCCCTGAGCCACCATGTAAAAAGTCCAGGCTACTCTTCTGAAAAAGAGGTGTGTGGAAGAGCACTGAGGTTACCAGACATGTGACTATATAGCCCAGTCAGGCCTGCAGGAGACCTCAGTCCCAGTCACTATCTGACTACAACTACATGTGAGATTCCCCAAGAGAAAAGCACCCAGCTGAGCACAGTCAACTCTCAGAACCATGGAGAAAATAATAAATAATAATAAATCCTAACACTTTTAGGATACTTGTTACACAGTGATAAACCAGACAACATGGTTTTGAGCCCCCTTATCATCCTAACCCTCATCTATACATGTTCTAAATTTTTTTCATCTAAGTCAGTACTGTTATGGAAATGTTTTTCTTTTTCTTAATAGTCTTGCCTGCTTTCCAATAGGGTGTGTCCTATTACTCTAGAGGGTTCCTAGTTTTGACAAATGCCATGGTGGATTTGGGTATAAAAACATGGAGGTAAGAGATAGAAGTAGAAAAGAGGTTCAAGTTGAGTGGCTCTGATTTATAACAGAATTCAAAATGCCTAGGGAAAATTGAGGAAGAGGGGAAAAACAAGAGACAGGAAAGATGGCAAAGTATCAGAAAAAATACAGAGAAAGAACTCTCAGTGGTGACACAATAGTAAAGAGACAATAAAGCTCAGAAAAGCCTGATGGAAGGAATAAGTTGTTAACTTTGGAGTATACTGTGTAAAACCTCTCCCCCGACATGAATCTTCAGTGAAAACCACATTGCTCACTTTTGACGTGAACAGATGCCTTATCATCAGCATGCAAGCATGATGGAACAGAAGAAAGATGGAGCAGTTGATACCTGGGTTACATTTTAGAAAAATGTTGACTACCGCAAGTATTTAATACTGTAACCTGGCATTAAAGAAGTCCCCTAAATGAAAATTAGTCCATTAATAAGCATTTTGGGATACAGTTGTTCAGTAATTTTGAGCCATTAAGCTTACTCTTATATAATCTATTTCTCTCCATTTTATTTGAAAGAGTATCACAGGATCCAGTTAAACATCTTGATGAAACCCACATGCTATCCATATAAAGGCCACTCCTCGTAACTGTCAGTTTATCAACCATGTCAAAAAAGTAATTAGATCCATTTGACATCATGTGTTGTTAGAATCATGCATCTTCCCTCTGTGTTCAAAAAAATCCGTCCTCTTAATTCATCATTCTATCGTCTTGATTGGAACTGACATTAAGCTCACCAGTAACTGCCTCTTAGATGGTGTTCACTGATGCCTGAAACCTAGTGTACTGATTAATCCAGCCACGTTTGGAAGAGAATTTTCCCTGAATCAGAATACTATTGGACTTTGATGACACTGGGATAACCCTGTATATTTGTTCAATGGAAACATGTACAGACATATGGCATGAGCCTGAAACTTAGACATGTTGCCCTCCCCCAACATATTGGCTACCTCTAAGGATCCCACATCTTGGTTCTCTATGCATAAAGCAGTATCCTAAAAATAATGCCCCTGGGAAACATCTAACCCTGAAGTCTCTAATTAGACGGTTTGATAACTCCAGTGTCAAAGGCTAGCTACCTGCTAGTAGCTTAGCCTTGAAACGTTTTAAGAAAATCACAGTGACCTACCAGCAATTTTTGTTGAAGAACCAAGAAGTGAAAAGCTAAAATGACAAGGACCAAGAATTTGTTAGTAGGGTAGCAGGGTATAAACTCAAATGTGCATTGGAGAAAGAAGGGTTGCTGACTGAAGTTGCTGACCTAAGGAAAAGGAATTCGACTCTGAAATAAAGCTGGAAAGGCAGAATGGGGGCAAGTAAGTGTCTGGACCTGCTGTCTGGACATGATGACAGATTTAGAAATTCAAATGAAAAGTGAATAAAGGAGCAAAAGAAAAGCTGGTATTAAGCCTAGGAATGTCGCTGCATGTCTGGAACTTCCTTCCCGTTAATACACAGACCCTGGTGATCACTTCCCTTACATCTCTTATTACTTTCTAAAGATAAACTATTTCAAACAATTTGGCTCTGTGAGTGGTAAGATGAATAAACAAGCTTCCCTGCTTTAAAAGAGGTATGGATACAGACTGTGGGAAATAAATCACCAGTTTAATAAATGAACATATTACAGTATGTATAAAAAGACATCGTGCCCTAAAAGGGGTGCTCGGTAACCCTAGATGCTGAAATACGTTTTAGGTGCTGATCAGCTGCCAAAGGATGGCTCATTTATGCCTATCCCCAGCCGCCCCCACTTCCCACCTACATCTTCTATAGAGGAGGATGCATAAGTCAGAGATTTCCAACTCTCCCTTGCAGCAAGAGAGAGACAGAGAGAGTGTGTGTGTGTGAATGGGCACGAGCACACACACCCACTATACAGTAAAACACAGAACATTCCTTGGTATTTAAGTTGTTGGACAAAGTACAATAGGTGAAATAGATTCTTATTGTTCCCTCTAGCACACTCAACAAACACTCATTAAATTCTTTTTAAAACATTACTACAAGCCAGATACTATGGTAGATGGCCAAGCTAGAATGATGAGCAAGACAAAGTCCCAGGCCCAAGGAACTCTTAGTTTATTCTGAAAAACTGAGTTGTGAATGTGAGAATAAAGGCAGTAAGAGGGGTGAACTGCAGAGTTCTGTGCTGGGAAGAAGAAAAGTTTCACAAAAACGGAGTCAGGTAAGCTGTCTCTTAAGAAAGGAATTAAAGTTTACCAGATGGACACGAGAGGGTATGGCTTTGGGAAACACCACAGTCAAGCTCAAATTTGCTCAAGAAGCAAAATAATTTTAGGTTTTCCTATTTACTGATTCTTATAGACCAGACCAATATATCCCAGCAACTGACCATTCATTTTCCACATTACTGCTGCAGTTGTTATTGCTGTTCCGTTGCCAAGTTACGTCTGACTCTTTGTGACCCCATGGACTGAAGCATGCCAGGCTTCCCTGTCCTTCACCTTCTCCCAGAGTTTGTGCAAACTCATGTCTATTGAGTCTGTGATTCCATCTAACCATCTCATCCTCTGTCACCCCCTACTCCTCCTGCCCTCAATCTTTCCCAGTGTCCTCTTTGTTGCAGTTACTCTGATCTAAAGAAACATGTATTCATCTCTTTCCCCCAGAGATATTGCTGTGGTTTGATCTTCACGTATTAAGACAACCCTTGGGATAATTATCGCTCCCTCCTTTATTCAGGATAGTACAAATTACTGACAAAAAAATCATTGGCTAATGAATAATAAATGTAGAAACATTCTATCATTCCTTTTCTCTTCCACTGGCTCTGAAAAATTCTATATCTAGCCTGGAGCTATGTTTAGACAACCATAATACAACCCACACAGAAAAGTTAAAATTCCAATTGATCAAAAGGACATTTCCCTATAATGGAAAGAAAATGCAAACAGGCTAAGTACTCAACAATTTGGTTTAGTAAATTATGGTGCATCAATATGACAGAAAAATTATTCAATTTCCAAAAATGACCATTAAAATGATTATACATGGTATGTGGGAAAAGAAAATGCAAAACAGTTTACACACACAATTGCATTAAAATGCATCTGCTTGTGGAATGTTACTTGGGAGTAACATGAAAAAATTTTAGTCAGTAATTGCAGTGGGGACTGCAATTCTGGCGTATTTTCCTTTTCAAATTTTTCTCTAGTGATATCAATGGGTCATCTTCTAATCGTTTAAAGTTTGGTGTTTCACAGTGCCTGGGTGTGGTTGCTGAATTAAGTCTACCATCTTCTTTGTTCTTCATACTTTGTTACAATTAACACAACCCAAGACCACAAGAGCTGTTTCATGCTGCTCTCCCTGAATGTGTGCCTGCTAAGTCGCTTTAGTCATGTCCTGCTCTTTGCGACCCCATGGACCCAATGGACTCCCATTGCCTGCCAAATTCCTCCATCCATTGGATTCTCCAGAATACTGCAGTGGGTTGCCATGCCCTCCTCCAGGGGGTCTTCTGCAGGTGGGTTCTTTACCACTAGCACCACCTGGGAAGCCCCACTGAACTTAGTGACGGCAACAAAATATCTCATCTTACACTCTATGACCAAAAAAATTTTAATATAGAACATTTCCTTTAACTTCACTAAATTTTTCTTCACTAGCATAGCGCCATCTCTACTACTTCTTTTAGTTAATAAAGTTTCATTTTTCAAAAGGTACAGCTGGAGGGACCTGTTCATGCATCTTTGCCAGTGGCTGGGGCATCTCCACTCTTGGTGTTGTAAGATACTTGATCTCTGTGCTTTGAAGCCAGCTTACTAAGTCCTTTACTAAGGAGCTCCTGAAAGGCCGTCCTGGCCAAAGAACTGTGAATCCTTAGTCTCTCAGAGATGACAGTGAGGCTATGAGCTTCTGGTTGGAAACTTCCTTACAGAGTTTGTCAAACAAGTCTAGGTTATTGAGCTGGTCTCAAACTCTGTCTTTGGATCACTTCTTTTTGGCCTTGCCCCCAGATTTGTTCACTGGATCTTTGTTTTTCTTGGCCGACTTTCTGGCATCTTTCTTTTTTTATCTTCTTCTTCTTCCTTCTTATTGTCCTTGGGCAGCATCAGTGAAGTTCGGAGAGCAACTGCTACCACTTAGTCTCACTAAGCCGTTGGAAAAAAAGCCTCTCACTTCTGTTGGCATATTTTTGGCTACTGGAAAAATCGTAATGTAATAATTAAGAATTATTACATTATTAGTAATAACTTAGTCTAGTGGTTCAGATTCCATACTCCCAATCCAGGGGGCCAGGGTTCAATTCCTAGTCAGGGAACCAGAACCCGGATGCAACAACTAAAGATCCCGCGTGCCACAAGGAAGATCAAAGACCCTGGGTGCCACATGTAAGACCCAGCACAACCAAAGAAATTTAAAAAAAAAGGTAGGGCCTGTCTTCTTCCTTCTGGTTATATTATCTTGGATGAGTTCCTTATCCTCTCTGTACTTCACTTGCTTGTCAGTACAGTAAGCTGACAATAATTGTGGTGATATTTCTAACTGAATATTGAATTCCAATTGTGATGAAAATTCATGGAGTTGTCATAAAGATGCAATGCGATGATCCATGCCAAGTCTGGCCTATGCATTCAATCACCAGTAACTATTTATTGTTCTTACGCTTGACTCATGGTGGGGTACAACTATTCCTGACACCGTTTATGCAGTTCTGGGCCACTCTCTAAACTTCTCCTGGCATACGCCCTTCTTTTCATCTTTTATTCATATCTTTTTAAAATCTGAGTTTACTAGAGAGCTCTCTGGAAATGATACCTTCTTTTCCTTGTTTTTTCCACTGGATCATTTGTGATGACAACATAAGAATTATATTATGTAAAGAATCCTGTCCTACTTGAACCATATTTTCCTCAAAGAGTTTCATGTCACAGAATCATGCCCATCTTTTTAATGAACTTTTCCAAACGTGTATTCCTACAGGTTGAGGTTCATATTCATATGGAATGATTCTGGCCTTCATCCTCTCTGGCTATCCTTAATTGAGGTGAGGATATCCTTAACATATATAAGGATATCCTACATATCCTTAACATGTAGCTTTATATTCTTCTAAACTAAAAAAAAAAAGAGACACAAATGGTATACAAATGAATAAAAAAATAAAAAGCAAGTCACTCCCTCTTCTCCCAGAGGCAAACATTGTTATATGTTTTGTGTATTCTCTGGAAATACGCTATGCATTTTGATGCACATTATATTTGCATATATATACATGTGTGTACATATCCCATTTTAAACCCCAACTGGATCAGACCATACACCTTGCCCTACAAGTTGCTTTTTACTCAGAAGTATACCTTGGAGGTTGTTTCTTATTAGCACAAATAACATTTCATTTTTTCTACAGCTGTGTAATTTCCAATATATGGATAAATCCTAATTTTTTCACCAGTCCCGTATCAATGTTCATTTGGGATATTTCTATTCTTATGTTATTACAAACATTCTGGAATAAATGTCTTTAATGTATTATATATATACAGTTTGAAAGTGAAAGTGGCTCAGTCATGTCCAACTCTTTGCGACCCCATGGACTGTAGTCCATGGAATTCTCAAGGCTAGAATACTGATGTGGGTAGCCTTTCCCTTCTCCAGGGTATCTTCCCAAACCAGTGATCAAACCCAGGCCTCCTGCATTGCAGGTGGATTCTTTACCACTGAACCACAAGGGAAGCCCAAGAATACTAGAGTGGGTAGCCTATCCCTTCTCCTACAGATTTCTCAGGAATAGAACTGGGTTTCCCACACTGCAGGCAGGGAGACTGTGTTCAATCCCTGGGTAGGGAAGATCCCCTGGAGAAGGGAAAGGCTACCCACTCCAGTATTCTGGCCTGGAGAATTCCATGGATGGTATAGTCCATGGGGTCGCAAAGAGTTGGATATGACTGAGTGACTTTCACGTTCATAAGTTGAACACATATATACAGTTTATATAGTATATAAATAACCATACTGCATAAATAATTTTGTATTCTTCCTTTTCCACATATCTTATATTTTGGAAGTTTTTGAAACTTACCTTCAGTTCTCCTGTTATATATTAAAAAAATGAATATCATCCTTCATAATTCAGATGTCATAAGAAATGTCATTCTGATTCATTGTAATTCTAACCTTTGAGGATATAGGATATATTAGAGTTGTCTAAACAAAGCTTCCAGCAGATTATAGAATTCTGCAGAGCCAATGAGAGGAGAAAAAAAATGATATAAATATTTCTTCTCCTTAGCAAACTATTTTTGTCAGTGACAAGTAAGTTCCATATTTAGAGTTGTCAAACAAAGAAACTTAAGGTCACCATCTCCATTATAGCAAATCTGTGAATAATATTTGTTAAAGTCCTGGAAATATAAAAGCTGATTCAAAGAATACATGCATTAATTGAAAAGTACAGTCAAACTGTGCCCCAAACAGGTTTTACAAAGTACTTGACTTCCTTAAGTTTCTCATTACCCTGTTCATTACCAGCAAATTTTATCTTACGGTCAAAATTTGACCATGAGCGTACAGTTTATTATTTGTATCTTTAACATTCTGAGAGCTAAATCAAGAATTGTTCTCTGTACTGTTTTTAGCCAAAAAAGTCTTTGAGAAAAATGCAGTTCCATCAGAATCCTTTTTCACTGACATTCTGAATTGACTGTCAGATCCTGGATGGCCACCAGTGAACAACGGGAAGACCTGGGAATCTAAAGGTGGCCCTGCTATGCAGTATCATCAGTTCATTCTTCTCATGATGAACCAGCTTTATTTAACCATTCGGATCTGATTTGTTTACTGTCTCTAGGTTGTAATGTACTTAATAAAAACGAAGAGTGAATTTTCAGATTTGTTACTAGCTTTAGCTACTCTTTAATGCCTTAAGACGATAAAGGTTCTAGGGCAGAAAACCAAAGGCTTTTGGCTCTTTCCAGACTATAGATCTTAAGCTCTGTAGCACTTCAGAGATGATGGCTGCTGCCCACAGAACTTACCACAAATCAGACAGGCGTTTCTCAGTGTGAAGAGTCTCCCTTCTTCTTAAGCGTACAGTACATCACTGCACTGAATCATCCCACACAGAATCCAGTGTGAGACACTATACAGTTCATTCATTCACTCATCAAAAAGTAAGTATCCACTCTGCCAGACTCTGTTCCAGGTCCTGAGATAAGGATATGGAGAAAACAAAAATTACTACTTTCCTGGAGCTCACATTCTAGTGAGGTAGGGTAAGTCAATAAACAGAATATGTAAAATATAAAATATATTGGACAATAAGAAGTGTTGCCAAAAAATAAATTATACTTTAAAATTAATATAGGAAATCCAAACAAGGTTGGTAGATGGTTTCAATGTCAGTATCTTGCTTATGATGTTGTATAGTTATCTTTGGGGGAAATGAGGCAAAAGGTACATGGGATCTCTGTTTTATTTTGTACCATTGTGTGTGAGTCTATAATTACCTCAGTAAAAATTTCCATTAAAATTTTTAACTGGAAGGTCCACTATTGAGTGATCAGATTAGGGTTTACTTAACAGATAACAGAGAGCTAAGACCTGAAATTGGTGAAAGAGCAAGACGTGGAGTAAGATTGCTCCAGTCAGAGGGACCACAGGAACCAGACAAAGCTGGCCCGTAGGGTTCCAGAAGTTGCTGTCAACAAGAGTGGAGAGAAACAATGAACGGAGAGAGTAAACTAAGGGGAGAGGCCACCTTATAGAATCTGGCTTTTACTCTAAATGAGGGGAAAAGCAACCGGATGGCTCTGGGCAGAGGAGCAACATATCTGGTTTTATTAGTGTTATTCTGGTCTCTATGTTAATATTAAACAGTAGAAATCAAAGAATGAAGTACAGTATCAAAACATGCATAGCATTCTTTCAAATCACTCAGATGCCAAGGTAAAACACCTCTGTCTATGCATTCCGAATTCACTGACTCAGGGAGTTTTCTCAGATTCACAAGAAATAGTTTCATAGAAGTTTTCCCAACCCATCAGGCGACAAAATAATTCAATCTGACTTCTGCACATGGACTCTTCCCATGAAGCTTTGCTTAAATTTTTTTTATTCCATCAGTATTTAGATTCTATAAAAGGAGAGTAGCTCCAAGAAGTTACCATGGGAAAATGTTCCTCTGAAAAACCAGTATGTTTCTTCCATTTCCCAAATCACTTTTATTATTATTTTTTTTTGCTTTTCATGTTTTAGTAATATCTCCTGAATTTGACAACTGGAGAATCAGTAAGCATCTGATGGCATAGTTAAAAATAAAGTAATAAAGAGAAAACAGGGGCTTCCCTGGTCTCAGTGGTAAAGAATCCGCCTGCCAAGGCAGGAGATATGGGTTCAATCCTTGGTCTAGGAAGATTCCACATGCTGTAGAGCAACTGAGCCCATGCACCCCAGCTACTGAGCCTGTGCTCTAGAGCACAAGAACCACAACTGCTGGGCCCATGAGCCCTAGAGTCCATGCTGCGAAACAAAAAAAGCCACTTCAGTGCAAAGCCTGTGCATCGCAACTGGAGGAGTGCCCTTCGCCACAACTGGGGAAAAGTGCGTGCAGCAATGAAGACCCAGCATAGCCAAAGATAAATAGATAAATACATAAATAAAATTATCTTTAAAAAATAAAGAGAAAAAATAGCCTTTTCCTTTGAGAATGATAAAGGTTAAAAAGTAAGTGGTAATGGATAATTTAGATAAAGATTCTGCAAGAGGTTGGTTTTTTACAATAGTTGTTCTTCAAGACTGGTAGCATCTTGAAATTACTGAAAACAAGGAATGTAAAGGGTGGTTTATACAAGATTGTAGCAACTAGAAGTTTCTACCAATTCGTACTCCTATAAACCCAAGGTACAATGATGATTCATGTCCATGATGGTTGCTATGAGGAGCTGTAATCCTGAAACATCTGAGTCACCTAACAAAAACTGTTCAATATGATATTTTGAATATGTTATTAACTTTGAAGACTTTTGGTTTTCAAATTGTGTTTGGCATGTTTGATGATAAGCTATTAACCAGAATATTTTATTACTCAGAACTAACCATTATTTCCCATCTGTGTGGGTTTACAGCATAAAATATCAAAACCTAGTCATTAACTATTTGTAATGAAAACTCCTTAAGACTGATCATTCTAGAGGCAAATCACTGAATTTCTGAACTGTGTTTGGTCACCAAGTCATGTCTGACTTTTGTGATCCCCGGGGACTGCAGCCCACCAGGTTCCTCTGTCCATGGGATTTCCCAAGCAAGAATATTGGAGTGGGTTGCCATTCCCTTTTCCAGCTTTAGAGATTATCTAATCTAATTCAACAATACACATATTACACATGAGAAAATCAATATCAAACAAGGTTAATATATGTATAATAATTAGTGGTACATGCCCAGATAGAGCCATTTTGTCAAGCTGAGGAAAAAGATGGTAGAATTCAAAGCAACTAAATCTCCTAAAATCTTCAGGGTAGGATCTCAGAGAAAAGGGGCTTGAATAGAGAAGGAGCTCAGAAATTTAAACAGGATCCCTTAAGTTGGGGCCAAATAATGAGCTCATGCACAGGGTGAAACCTGACAAGGCTGGGCTGAGAGGAAAAACCAACAAAAGAATAGCTTCTGGGAAAAGAACAATCACAAAGAGCTGAACAAATGCGGGAGCTGAGGAAGTCTCTAGTTACGATCAACCAGAGAGCTGTGCTCCGAAGAAGGAATTAGTGCCCTTGTAAGAGGAAGAGACAGCTAGTGTCTTCTCTCTGCTGTGAGAGGGTACAGCGAGAAAGAAGGTGGTCATCTGCAAGCCAGAGAGAGTCCTCAGCAACAACCAAATTTGCTGGCATCTTGCTACTGGACTCCCCTGTCTCTAGAACAGAAAATAAATGTCTGCTGTTTAAGTCACCCAATCCACAGCATTTTGTTACAGCAGCCCAAGCTGACTAAGACACCTGTCTGCCCACTTTCCCACCTCCTCTACAGCTTTATCCTCCTTGACTTCATCTTTAAATGCAGAGCTCCCAGAGGAAGGCTCACGAGGGAGGGGATATATGTATATTTTATAAAAATATGTAAATAAAAAGAAAAATAGGAGAAAAATGTAGATGGCCTCTCTCCTACCCCCATACTCACCAGCCCTTTCCATCGAACTCAGGGCTTTTATACACATTGTTCTCTTTTAGGAAAGTTCCCTCCTCTTTCTGACCAGCCTAAATATATATATTTTCTCTCATATCTTAGTTTAATCATCACTTCTTCAGGGATTCCCTTTGCCTACTTATCTGACTAGGTCAAATCCCCTATTATATGCTTTCCTGATACACATTATTCTCATGAGTACTAAACACTGTAGCAATTTATGTCCTTAATTTTTAAATTTAGTATTTGTCTTTTATACTAGACTGTGAGCTCCTGAAGGACACATTGAAAGCCCTGAGTAAATATTTATAAAATGAATGAAAGAATGAATGCTCTCATAAAGTAATGATTTAATAAATTGTTTGCAACAAATTTCCCTAATGGTCAATAAGTATTTGTTGAAAGAATTTATGAATCTCCATATTCCTCACTGTTTTGCCTATAAAATATGTGCCTGCCCTGCTTACCACTTAAGGGTTGTAAACATATAATAAATAATTTAAGTATTTGAGATTAAAATTGTAATGGCATCTGTATTACTTTGGGTAGGCTAAATAAACTGCTGAATCAAACAGATGCAAATATGTAGTGGCTTAAATACAACAGAAGTTTATTTCTTGTTTATATAACAGTTCAGAACAGGTGTTCAGGTCAGCAGGCAGCTTTTCTACATGCACTGATTCAGGAACCAAAGTTCCTTCCATCCTGTGGCTTCTTTGTGGCCTTGTTATATCTGCATCCAGCCAGTCGAACAGAGAATGCAGGAAGAATTCTTATTCTTCAAAAGGCTTCATCCAGAAGTGGCAAACATCACATCTATTCATCAGGTAACTGACTATAACGCCGTTACTATGGAGGAAGGAAAGAACGGATTCTGCAGGCAGGCGGTAGTGGTCTCTGCCACCACCACCTCAATTCAAGATCTCTTATTGTTTCAGCTTTGCTGTGCTTTTTGAACAGGTGGCAAACACAAGTATTAACAACATTCTGGGTTAAAATCAGACCAAATGGCAATGAAAACTTTCTCTTATTATTTCCTATTAGCAATAGCACCCCAAGCTTGTTCCATGATAATTTCGTTGTGGCAAGTCTTTTCTCACTCTGTGCTCTTCAAAGTAAGAAAAGAAAAAGGAAACATTGAGAGAAACATTCCTAGAACACTACTTAGTCACAGATAATGCACATGATCTCTTCCAGTGACTGTTTCAGTGTTATTAGGACTAAAAGCTGATTGACTCTTCCAATCTAATCAGTTCTTAATTATGTATAGGCTGGATTATCACCCGTTTGCCCCTCCAGATTTATCCTCCACCCTTTTCTGTGCCTCAGAAGGCTGACTGTATAGACTAAATCAAATGCCTCCCTTACCTTCTGGCATCCCTTGGGGTTTAGCCAAAGAAAATCCCCAAAGGGGATCAAAGAAGGAAGTGTCACCACAGACTGGCCACAGCTCCTATTAGGAGGTCCTCCCCAAGAATTCTCCCTCTGCAAGGACTAATAAGGGCTTCCTGTCCTGCCCATTTAGAACCAGAGGAAGTGTCTCCTTGTTGGCCAGCCCCAGCATATTCCAATATCTCTCCTGATTTCTCCAGATCCTACCCATGCTTGGTAGATCATTTCTTCATTAAAATCTCCTCCAATCACTCATCTGTTTTCTGCTCAGACCATGATTTCTCAAAGTGGTCCCACAGAATCCTAACTCTGAGGTTAAAATATACATTAGGAGTGCTCTGTGACAACTCAGAGTGGTGGGATGGGGTAAGTGGGAGGTTTAAGAGGAAGGGGACATGTGTACACCTATGGCTGATTCATGCTGATGTATGGCAGAAACCAACATTGTAAAGCAATTATCCTCTAATTAAAATATTATTTATTTATTTTTTAATTGAAGGATAATTACTTTACAGAATTTTGTTGTTTTCTGTCAAAACTCAACATGAATCAGCCATAGGTATACATATATCCCCTCCCTTTTGAACCTCCCTCTTATCTCCCTCCCCATCTCATCCCTCTAGATTGATACAGAGACACTGTTTGAGCTTCCTGAGCCACATAGCAAATTCCCATTGGCTATTTTACAATGGTATTGTAAGTTTCCATATCTTCCAATTAAAATGTTTTAAAAATATACACTTTAGGTAAAATTAATTTTTAATGCACCTAGCAAAAAGCTTTGTAAACAGTAGATGAAACAAAAAAATAGGCTACTTACATATTAAGTGCTGCATTTCTTAGACCTTTTTGATCATGGAATTTCTCCGTGATCCTTTTTGACCATGGAACTTATTTTGAGAGCATCTGAGGAAATCGGTAGTCTAAAGAATACATCTAGGAAATTCTGATTTATGCCAATAGAAATGAGAGAAGAAAGACATGCATACAATTACTATACAATGACTAAGAATGCTCAAGTTGTCTACATTCTGGCTTTAAAATATAGACACTCACTCACTTGATGGCATGCTGTGTATGTGTACACACACAGAGACACACCTACACCCTCTGCACCTGGGCTGAGTCCACTGCTAAGAGGCCAGGACTCACCTCTCAGACTTCCGAGTCAGGCGTAGGTCCTTGGAGAGAACCTACCAAGGAAGTCTGTCCTCAGAGATGTGCATTCTTGAGCCACTATGGCTTATAAGAGACCCAGTGGATTAGGGAACAACAGACTGTAGAGAAATTTTATCACAGAGAAAGGGCATGGAATTTACAGAATTGGTGGAATCATTTCATTTAATGAACTGTACCTGTGACACCTTTATACAGAAATTACTAGTTTGCCAATTGAGAATTTCAGAAACACTCATCTTGGAAAAACCCGGAAAGACGAGCTTTCTCAACTTCAAGACTATACTTGAGTCATCCCAGATCGTCAGTAATTTTTAAAGAATTTAACCTCCAAGAAGATAATGTTGCCTTTTCCCTTCTTTGTTCTCTCTGATTCCATCCTGATAGTGCCTACCACCCTGCATCATAATTGTTAGCTTAACTCTGTCTCAGAAAGTGGTGTGGGCTCTCAGAGGAAAGAAAATGAACCCTGCAGTTTTTAATGCCTTCACATTTGACACAGTTTGTGCTTAATAAACATTTTTGAGCAAGTGGAAAAATATTGGCTGAATGAATGTTTCCTTGGTAACCTATTTCACCATCAACCCTGTCATAAACCTTCCCTTTTTAAGATTTTTTTTTAATGTGGACCATTTTAAAAGCTTTTATTAAAGTTGTTTCAATATTGTTTTAGCTTTATGTTTTGGTTTTTGGAGCTGAAAGGCATGTGGGATCTTAGCTTCCCAACCAGGGATCAAACCCTCACCCCCTGCACTGGAAGGTCAAGTCTTAATCACTGGACAACCAGGGAGATCCCTAAAGTTTTTCTTAATACCAACTCAAATGCCATCTTGTGATTAAAAGAATTCCTAAAAGATACTAAAAGCTAAACACTCTGGACAGAAGTACAATAAAAAAATAACAGTAAGAGGTTTTTTTTGCTTTTGTTCATCATATTTCTTTTTAATTTTCACAGAAGAAAACTATACAACTATTCTTGCCAATGTATTTCAATCCCACAAACTGTAGAGTTTAAAAAAATTCCTCCTCCTAGATACAGAGCTAAGCAAGCCAAGTAAATGAGTGAAGCAAGGTATTTTGGTGTGAGACCTAAAATGAAGGCCCAGCAATATGTGCTGCCTAGATAACTGGAGAAACCAAGAGGGCCTCAAACAGCCTAACTGAAAGTTCTCTTTCCCACTCTGCCCCATGGATAAGGTCTCCTAGACAAGCAACCGTTCTTATGAAGGCCACCTGGTCCAGGTCCTTCTCATCCCTAAGCAGCAAGTTTCAGTTTCCCGTCTGCCTACAGTTATTCAAACTAGCCAATCACACCTTCCGATAGGAACCAGAAGTTGCCTCACCCTTTAGATATTTAAATGTCCGCTTGTTCACTCTCTTCCTGAATGTATCCCTGTGTTGCCTTCCATGGCAGGAGAGCTGATCGTATATGTGATTCATAAATTGTTGTCATCTCAAGTATCCAGACAGAAATGGTATGGATCTAACAGAAGCAGAAGAGATTAAGAAGTGTCAAGAATACACAGAAGAACTATACAAAACAACAACAACAACATAATGGCCTGGGTAACCACAATGGTGTGGTCACACACCTGGAGCATGACACACCTAGACTTCACACACACACCTTGGAGTGTGAAGTCAAGTGGGTCTTAGGAAGCATTACTATGAACAAAGCTAGTGAAGGTGATGGAATTGCAGCTGAGCTATTTTAAATCCTAAAAGATGATGCTATGAAAGTGCTACACTCAATACGCCAGAAATTTAGAAAACTTAGCAGTGGCCACAGGACCAGAAAAGATCTGTTTCCATTACAATTCCAAAGAAGGGCAATGCCAAAGAATGTTCAAATCACCATACAACTGAGCTCATTTCACATGCTAGCAAGATAATGCTCAAAATCCTTCAAGCTAGGTTTCAGCAGTACATGAACTGAGAACTTCCAGAAGTATAAGTTACACTTAGAAAAGGCAATTGCCAACATTCACTGGATCACAGAGAAAGCAAGGGATTTCCAGAAAAACATCTACTTCTACTTCACTGACTATGCTAAAGCCTTAGACTGTGTGGATCTCAACAAACTGGCAAATTCTTCAAGAAATGGGAATACCAGACTACCTTATCTGCCTCCTGAGAAACCTGTATGCGGGTCAAGAAGCAACAGTTAGAACCAGACATGGAACAACAGACTGGTTCAAAATTGGGAAAAGAGTACAACAAAGCTGTATGTTGTCACCCTGCTTATTTAGCTTATTTGCAGAGTACATCATGCAAAATGCCGGAGTGGATGAATCACAAGGTAGAATTAAATTGCCAGGAGAGATATCAACAACCTCAGATAAGCAGAGATATCACTCTAAAGGCAGAAAATGAAGCGGAACTAAAGAACCTCTTGATGAGCATGAAAGATGAAAGTAAAAAGGCTGGCTTAAAACTCAGCATTCAAAAACTAAGGTCATAGCATCCAGTCTCATCACTACCTGGCAAACAGATGGAGAAAGAGTGGAAACAGCGACAGATTTTATTTTGTTGGGGTCCAAAATCACTGTGGACAGTGACTGGAGCCATGCAATTAAAGACACTTGCTCCTTGGAAGAAATGCTATGACAAATTTAGACAGCATATTAAAAAGCAGAGACATCAGTTTGCTGACAAAGCTCCACATAGTTAAAGCTATGGTTTTTCCAGTAGTCAAGTACAGATGTGAAAGTTGCACCATAAAGTAGGCTAAGCATTGAAGAATTGATGCTTTTGAATTGTGATGCTGGAGAAGACCCTTGAGAGTCTCCTGGACTGCAACAAGATCAAACCAGTCAATCCTAAAGGAAATCAGTCTTGAATATTCACTGGAAGGATTGATGCTAAAAAGTGAAAGTGAAGTCACTCAGTTGTGTCCGACTCTTTGTGACCCCATGGACTGTATGGAGCTTAAGCTCCTCTGTCCATGGGATTTTCCAGGCAAGAGTACTGGAATGGGTTGCCATTCCCTTCTTCAGGGGATCTTCCCAACCCAGAGATTGAACCCAGGTCTCCCGCATTATAAGCAGATGCTTTACCATCTGAGCCACCAAGGAAACCAATATTTCTGCTGAAGATCCAATATTTTGGCCACCTGATAGGAAGAGCCAACTCATCTTGATGCTGGGAAAGATTGAAGGCAAAAGGAGAAGGGGGCAGCAGAGGATGAGATGGTTAGATAGCATCACAGACTCAATGGACATGAGTTTGAGCAAACTCTGGGAGATAGTGAAGGACAGGGAAGCTTGGCGTGCTACAATCCATGAGGTTGCAAAGAGTCAGATGTGACTTAGCAATTGAACAACATCTGTCCACTGTCGACTGTCACGTGTTCATCCACCATCACGACCCTAGGAGTGGGAATCCTTGCCTCACCAGTGCAGTGAAATTTGTTGTTGTTTAGTCATTTAGTCATGTCTGACTCTTGTGACCCCATGGACTGTAGTCTGCCTGGCTCCTCTCTCCACAGGATTTTCCAGGCAAGAATACTGGAGTGGGTCGCCATTTCCTTCTCCAGAGGATCTTCCTGACCCAGGGATCAAACCCTGCATCTCCTCAAATCTTCTGCATTGCAAGTGGATTCTTTACCACTGAGCCACCAAGGCTCTAGGAGGCCATTAAAACAGGCTGGGGACCTGGTATAGGAAAAACAGCTGCCAGAGGAAGGCATGTAACAATACCCCTACTGCCTTAGAGCTAGGGAGTGGGGGTGTGTGGAGGAAAGGACAAGTCCCAATTTAAACAGGCAGCTGCTAGTCAGGAAACTCTGGGAGATAGTGACGCACAGAGAAGCCTGGAGTGCTATAGTCCATGGGGCCGCAAAGAGTCAGAAACAACTTAGCGACTGAACAACAACAGCAACAATAAGTCAGCATTAGTCCACTGCTTATAGGCAGGAATGAAGACCCAGAACTGCCAAATTTGCAAGTTTTCAAGAGACACAGGGAATACAGATTTGTATGTCCACGTCTCCCACTTTTTAAAGGTCTTTCTTTCACTCAAACAAAACCTACATGAAGGGGTTTTGTGGTTTTGTGGAGTCCCAGCTTGCTGACTTTATTTCTGGGGGGCTCCAAATCACTGCAGATGGACTGCAGCCATGAAATTAAAAGACACTTACTCCTTGGAAGGAAAGTTATGGCCAACCTAGACAGCTTATTAAAAAGCAAAGACATTACTTTGTCAACAAAGGTCCGTCTAGTCAAGGCTATGGTTTTTCCAGTGGTCATGTGTTGATGTGAGAGTTGGGACTGTGAAGAAAGCTGAGCACTGAAGAATTGATGCTTTTGAACTGTGGTGTTGGAGAAGACTCTTGAGAGTCCCTTGGACTGCAAGGAGATCCAACCAGTCCATCCTAAAGCAGATCAGTCCTGAATGTTCATTGGAAGGACTGATGTTGAAGCTGAAACTCCAATACTTTGGCCACCTGAAGCAAAGAGCTGACTCATTGGAAAAGACCCTGATGCTGAGAAAGATTGAGGGCAGGAGGGGAAGGGGATGACAGAGGATGAGATGGTTGGATGGAATCACCGACTCAAAGGACATGAGTTTGGGTAAACTCCGAGAGTTGGTGATGGACAGGGAGGCCTGGCGTGCTGCAGTTCATGGGGTCGCAAAGAGTCGGACATGACTGAGCTACTGAACTTGTAACTTCTGTCCTAGAATTTAACTCCAGTCCCTAGTACACTACTCTGATCCCAACACTTACATAACATTCTGCCATTGTGCCCTTTAATACTATGTACTTATCCTTCTAACACATCCCACTAACATTACTGATTCAAGATAGGTTTACCCTACCTTAAAATTCAAAATTTTAGCCATATTTGTCTGTTGTAAGTCTCCATTACATATTAGAGTATTTTGTTTTTCCTCCAAGTAGCAATTAACTGCACTGAATTTTATCTGGCCATATGCCCTATTTCAATCTCTTTCAATTACTAGATCCATGTTAGAGTCTAATAATATCTTCCAGGTACTTTCCAACCGACTCAGCTTATGTTGTTCTCTCCATTATACCATTCCAAACATTAAGAAAAAGATTAAGGATCATAACTTCAAAATAAGACCTCTAAAATACTTGTTATGTTCCTCCCAGACTGACATAACACAAATAATAACTTTCTTAATTATTTCCAGGAAATGTAATAGAGCATTCCCCTGCCCCCAGGATGTCACTTTTCAAAGACTAGTAAATAGTAGTTTCAAAAGAATAAATAGCATTTTACTATGAGGAAAACAAACAGTACTCTTTAACCATGCTACAACATTTTAATGTGCTTGATGAATTTAAACACATATTTAGAAGAAACAGTCTTGAAGCACAGTAATTCATTAATCACTCAACAAAATTTTTTTGAGCATCTACTATGTTCCAGTCACTATTTGAGACACTAGGAACATATTAGTGAACAAAATAGAATAAAATTTCTATTTCCAGTGAGTTCACATTTCATAATATTAGGTAGACTATAAAATCAAATAGATGTTAATTATAGCTAGGTAAAAATATGTAAGCCAATGGACAGAATCAGAAGAGAATGTGCAAAAATAAAGTAGTAAGTAGATATGTTAGAGAAAGTACAGATTATTTCTTTCTCTATTTAAAATAAAACCCATGAATCCATAATAAAACAAAATAGTGATAAAAATAAACAACTCACTGGTCATTTATGAAGGCTGCTAGTGTGCCAACTCATTCTGTAAATTGATAAATAAATAGACTGATCATTGTGTTAGTCTGTTATGGCTGCTTTCTAACAAAATATTTTGTTAGAAACACTGCTTTTATTTCTAACAAAATACCACAGCTTATAAACAACAGACATTTATTTTTTTTATAATTTTGGAGGCTGCTATACCAACAAGGAATATAAATAAAACCAAATGTGATACATGCCTTCGACATCACAATGAAATAGAGATGTCATAAATTTCAAATCACCTAAAAATAGAGACATAAATTCTACCATAGCTCCCATCAACAATGCAAGTCTATGAATGTAGGCGCAGGAGCCTTAAGACACTCTGTAAAAGAGAGGAGAAGACAGCAGAAGATTCAAACAAAACACAAATAACATTACCCGCAGAAAGAAAAAGTCCGGGGTTAGTACCAAAATACTGAACACAAGTCCAAGACTTTAGTTGTACCTGGCACCTGATAGAAGAAAGGGCCTTAAAAGTAAAAAGAACCAGAAGCAAGAGAAGAGGAAATGTTAATTTTGGAAGAGAAAGAGATAAATAAAGAAGAGGTGGGGACACTTGGAAGGTGCGAGCAAAGGGGAATAGGAAATAAAAAGTGAAAATAAATAAGCATTCTTCAGAAATAAAACATGCCAACCTGTCTTCCACCCAGTACCAAGAAAAAAAAAAGTGAGCATAACTAATATTTAATACTGTAATTCTTCCTGGAAATACTGTAATAAAACTTCCTGGAAATAAGAGAAAACTTAAACCTACCTAAAGAGCCATTCATTTGCCTGAGACTATTGACCTATAACATCAAATTTTAAAGGCTAAAAATATTCCTCAATGTTTCAAGGCCAAAAGAACATCAAATTACTTACAGGAGTAAGAAACTTTAGATTGGGATAAAGTTTCATAAGGGCAACCTATAAAGCAAAGGGCAAGCATTTTCAAGAAACTCAAGGAAAGAAATCATAAACCAATAATTGTATAGCATAATGTCTTTCAAGCATCAAATATATTTTTTAAAAATGGTTATGAATGTATAGGAACTCAAGAAATAGAATACTCAAAAGACCTCTCGAAAGAGTCTATTAAAGCCAGAGCTGGGAGACTACAGTCCATGGGTCTACTCTGGCCTGTGACCTATTTTTGTATGGCCTATGAGTGAAGAATACTTTATATTCTAAAGGATTGTAGAAGATGGAGGAGGAGAAGAAGAAGGGGGATAAGAAAGAGGAGAAAGAAGGGGAAGGAGGAAGAATAGGAAGAGAAGAGGGAGGGAGAGAAAGCAGGCAAATTGCAGCAGTAAAGAGTACATGTGATAGAAAAATATTGACTCACTGTGCCACATGACTGAAACTAATATAATAAACCAACTATACTTCAGTTTTAAAAAGAATGTAAAGCCTAAAATATACATTCTCTGGTCCTTTTACAGAAAAAAGACTGTTGACCCCTTTCCCAGAGCATAACTTTATCACAGCAAGAAAGGAATGACTAAACAGCAGTAAACAGACATGGTGAGCAGTTCTTGTATCTAACGGTAGAACTAAAGAATTAAGAAGAGATGGCAAGAATACACAGAAGAACTGTACAAAAAGGATCTTCATGACCAAGATAATCACGATGGTGTGATCACTCATCTAGAACCAGACATCTTGGAATGTGAAGTCAAGTGGGCCTTAGAAAGCATCACTATGAACAAAGCTAGTGGAGGTGATGGCATTCCAGTGGAGCTATTTCAAATCCTGAAAGATGATGCTGTGAAAGTGCTGCACTCAATATGCCAGCAAATTTGGAAAACTCAGCAGTGGCCACAGGACTGGAAAAGGTCAGTTTTCATTCCAATCCCAAAGAAAGGCAATGCCAAAGAATGCTCAAACTACCGCACAATTGCACTCATCTTACACGTGAGTAAAGTAATGCTCAAAATTCTCCAAGCCAGGCTTCAGCAATACGTGAACCGTGAACTTCCTGATGTTCAAGCTGGTTTTAGAAAAGGCAGAGGAACCAGAGATCAAATTGCCAACATCCGCTGGATCATGGAAAAAGCAAGAGAGTTCCAGAAAAACATCTATTTCTGCTTTATTGGCTATGCCAAAGCCTTTGACTGTGTGGATCACAATAAACTGGAAAATTCTGAAAGAGATGGGAATACCAGACTACCTGACCTGC